>NW_024367707.1:5120943-5720943 GCF_014805655.1 Passer montanus
CACAGAGCAGAGGTGCCTGTGAGATTCCCGTGTGTCCCACATGTCCTCTGAGGGCCTGACATATTTTCTTCCAGAGGGCTAAACTTCATGCTTCAGCTTATGGGTGACTGGCTGCTAAACAGAAAAGCAGAATCAGCTGTGGAGGAGGCACTGCTACAGCCTTTTCTTCATTAATTTTATGGGAAAAATCTGAGAGGCAGAGCAGGCACCACCTCTCTACTCTCCCAGAGCAAATTCAGTGCCTGGAGCTGCAACCACTGAACCAAACGGGGACATTTTCTAACTGAGCTCTGACGACCCTGGAGCTGGGATGGCAGCAGCCCTGCAGCCACATGGCTTCTGGCACTGACAGTATATCCCATCTATTGCCATGTCCACCAGCCCCTGTTTCAGCATGGGCTCACCCTGGGTCAGAAAGATTCCACAGTGACAGAGGAGCAGCTTCCCCCTTTTCAGCACCAGGCTGCAGCTCCTTGGCAACTACAGGCTGGCTGTCTCAGCTCCTGCTTGAGCTGACTTAGCACTGCTGCTGCTGCTGCCTCCTCGGAATTTGTGAGACCTAAAGAAAGGGATAGGTGGCTCTGAATGGGTTAATGTGGTAGAAGGAGAAATAATTTGTGGCATTTTTCTGTATTTTTGAGGGAGAGGAAACAGTTCTTTTGCACCTGGCATGTCATCAAAACAGGTTTTCCAGCTCTGAGTCCAGTACAGACATAAGACAGATGTTCCTATACATTTTTCAGTGATTTTCCTATCCAATTCTCTTGGTGTTCACTCTATGGCTCCTGCATAATTCAGGTTGCTTACAGTGGTTTGATGTTCTCTCTGAATTTCTTCTTGTTTGTTTGCCCTTGCCTTTGCCAGTGACTAACATCACAATACTGTACCAGTCTGGGGACTGCTACACCCACGCATCAGCAGCCCATTCATTCCCAGGGCTTCTCTGCAGTCCCAGCCCTGGCAAGGAAGCCCTAAATCCTCTGGGTTTTCAGTGAGGCATGCTGGAATCTCCAAAGAGCAACGTTCCAAACAAAACATAAAGGAAGGTCTCAGTGTACTGTTATCAGTAAGGCTGGTTTTTTCCAAACCATGACACATTAAGGATGAGGGGTTTGCATCATTTAAGAAGTGATACCACAGCTTAGAAGTGTGTATCTGAGCTGGTTTTGGAAGGAGAAGTAACTAATTGCATAGTTGTGAGGTGACAAAGTGTCTAAGAGGCTGGGCTAGTGGACAGTAGAAACTTTCATGAATTAGTCATCTCTTTAAACTTTCTCAGGCTCACCACAAGCAAAACCAGCTTTACCTGTCAGCTGACAAGTGCAGCTCACTTTCTAACACAAAAATCACATCTGTCACCCTCTCTTGGTGGGCTCAGCAGTGAGATGCTTGACAGAGAGAATTATTGCCTTTGTTTTGTCAGTGGTCACTCCAGGTGAGGACCGAAACATGTGAATTCATAGCAAAAAGCCAACAGCCAGTTACAGAGAGCTGGGTCCATCCATATAGGATGTAGGCACTACATGTAGGCTTCCTGTATGGAAGTGTGTCATCTCAGAAGCTCTGGTGTCTCCAGTGTCCTCTGAATCCTGTTTTGGCAGCACTACATGTAGACTTCCTGTATGGAAGTGTAATCTCAGAAGCTCTGGTGTCTCCAGTGTCCTCTGAATCCTGTTTTGGGTGCCAAGATTCCCAGCACCCCATTGCAAGCCCTCTGGATGCACCTGCCCTGGTCTGCTCCGTGAAGGCAACTGAGGTGCCGCAGAGGGATCCTGCTTTCAGGCTAAGGGCTGTATTGCAGCACCAGCCCTGGTGTATCCTGTCCCTCCCATGGAGCCAATCTAAGGCATAAGTAACAATTCAAAAATTTCCTCCTCCAAGTCAAGCTGCACATTGACACAAATCATTTGTTGTCTTAACTTTACATCTTTAATCTCTAACCAGGCTAGAAAGGCCTCAAATAAGAGTTTCTGTCTCCTTTATTAGCTGCTTTTGACAGGTGTCCTCTTGTAGATATACAAAAATGCTTCAGAATATACTGGCTGTTGATTCATAGAATGATGGATTTGTTGAGTTTGGAAGGGACTTTAAAGATCATCTACTTAGGGGTTGGAACTATACAATCTCTGAGACCCCTTTCAACCTAAACCATTCTGTGATTCTATGTTTCTATAACCTACATTAAAAGCTGTCCTCACATTCACTGCTGCAAAATCCCCGTATGCAAATAAACATACACTCATTAGAAACAAACAAAACACAGAGGAGAAGAGGCAGGATTAACAGCTGAGACAGAACAGAGATCTTCCAAGAAGAGCATCTGTGCTCAATGAATGTCAGACCTGTCAGCTGAGCTGACAAGATAAAATGCTTGCCCTGTATTTAATTAAATTTCACAGCTCCTAATAAACACATAAAAGCATACAAAGGTGTGCTTCAGTAGCAGAACTTACAATTTTATTACAATGTACTATTACTGCAGCAGGAGAGCAGCTTATATTATCCTTAAACAGCATCCAACTGGAAAATAGGCAGATTGGGCACTACCTGTTGACAAACAGACTAATTCTGCCCTTTTATTTGCAGTGCATAGTTAGAAGCCTTCAACAATATTCTGTTGTACTGCAGAGCTGAGCTTTTGGAAATTATAAATTTCATGCATTTTTCTGCTGGTTTAGAGAGAGATTCTGATGGCTCTGCTCATGCTGAGTGGCAATACAGAGCTGCACGTGGTCTCAGCAAGGGTAATAAGCCAGCTTCAGCCTCATCTCGTGACAAGACACAGCATTGCCTGCAGAGGGTAATGAACCTGCTTTCATAAACAACAGTAGTTGTCTGCTGATGATTCATACTGTAAAACCTGCCTTGCTGTTGCTGAGGTTTTAATCCTGGTTCCTTGCTTGTGTACAGTCATATTATAATTAGGTCTCTCCACTGCATTCAAGAAACTTGTTAGCTGCTCTCTGCATCCTTCAGCTGGGATGAACTCCCTTTATGTGCTTTCCCTTTTTCTCTGCTCTCTTGGCTGCCTTACTCATGTCCATCTGCTAACATGGCAGGATGCTGCTTCCAGATCCTTGTTCCTGCAGAGGTCCTGGGAGAAGTATGGGTTATGCAAGTAGCCTGTATAACACTGTCTCATAAGTGAAAAGATCTTCTCCAAGGAATTTGCAAGCTGTCTCTCTCTGTGCTTTGTTCATACTGCAAAACCATTGTGCTGTTCCTACAACAGCCAGTGTTGGCTGGGCCAGATGGGCTGTATTGCTCAGCTGGAAGAGGTCAGAGGTGATTCACATCTCAACAGCCTGGAGATCCCACATCAGGGGCCTGAGGACGTAGAAGTTCAAGTGTTTCCTCTGTCCAGTATACACAAAGCCTTTGCTTCCATATTCCTGTGCTTGCTGAAAAGTCAGAAGAGTAGCTTTGAAGTGGTTCCTGTTTTGCAAACTTGTGTCCGAGTCAATACACCATTAATTTATCTTCATTTCCAAAGTATCAAGCTGAAAGTAAATTACATTTGGCAGATTTTTCCAGGAAGCTGACTTTTTCTGAGTAAAGAGTAGGCAGTTCATAACCAGAATAATATACTTATTAGCAGAAAAGAAGGTAAAAATAAATGAGATCAAAAGACCTTCTGGTGACTAATATCTTGTTACTCATTGGACCATAAAAATCACTTGAGCTGGACAAGAGCTTGCATTCCTTCTATGTAAATATCATGCTGGGGAAGGTTGGTAATACTTTTTGACCTAACTAAACAGCAGAATCAGAAGTGCCTGTTTACTCTAAGAAAGCAAACATCTTCAGTTGTACAACCTGCCTTGAAAGTATCAATATGTTTCAGTTCTTGCTGTCATGAAAGTAAAGAAAAACATTCACACGTGTGAAGTTTCTTTAAAGTGGCTCTTCAAAGTACAAAGCATAGGTTAAAAAAGAAAGGTTTGTGCACAGGAAGGTCATAGTATACTAGTGCATTCAGTCAAATGCACAAGATCTAGGAAATGTACCCCTTTTTTTCACCAGAAAGGGAATATTTCAATAGAAGAAAAGCTACAATTCAGTTTCCAAAAGTCCAACAGTCCATGCTAAAAGCCTTTGACACTGCAATAAATGGGACTGTTTGCTACATGAACAGCTAATTGGGGTGTTTGAAAATGTTAGAAGGAAGCAAAAAAAAAAATCCACATAGGAAAAAAACCAGAGTGTTGCAGTCTGTGTTTTTTTAGAAGAGCTCACATGCATGGCTGCATAGAAATTCCCTTTCATTTTTGAGTTCAGGGTATGAAGAGCTGAATGTTAGAAGGAAGCAAAAAAAAAAAAATCCACATAGGAAAAAAACCAGAGTGTTGCAGTCTGTGTTTCTTTAGCAGAGCTCACATGCATGGCTGCATAGAAATTCCCTTTCATTTTTGAGTTCAGGGTATGAAGAGCTGAAATCCCTCCCCACTTCCCTATGCCGTGCAGGAGAGGTGTTTCCAGAGCCCCTGAAGTTGATCTAGACTTTACAGAGCAACCAGCTCAGTTGTGAGTAGAGCTAGGCTGACACTGCTCTGCTGCTTCCAGAGCTTGTTCAGTTGGTGTTAGCAGGTGTCACCTTTGTTATCTGTGTTATCTACAGCACAGCTATGGCTCCAGAGGGAGCACACCTGGAGCGCTGCATGTACCTTTGTTATCTGTGTTATCTATGACACAGCACAGCTATGGCTCCAGAGGGAGCACACCTGGAGCGCTGCATGCAGCTCTGAGCCCTCAGCACAGGAAGGACAGGACCTGTTGGAGCAGGTCCAGGGCAGGGCCACAGAGGTGCTCAGGGGGCTGGAGCTCCTCTCCCGTGAGCACAGGGAGTTGAGAGAGCTGGAGCTGTTCAGCCTGGAGAAGGGAAGGCTCTGGGGAGACTTTCTAGCAGCCTCCCAGTACTGGACAGGGCTTATAAGAAAAATGGGGATAGGGTTTTTAGCCAGGCCTGTTGTCATAGGACAAGCAGTATGTGGTTTTAACCTAAAAGAGGACAGATTCAAATAGATATTAGGAAGAAATGTTTGCTATAAGGATGGCCAGGTACTGAACACATTGCACAGAGAGGGTGTGGTATCCTATCACTGGAGGTGTTCTGAGCCACATTGGATGGGGCTTTGGGCAACCTGATCTAATCTAAGATGCTCCTACTCATTACAGGGAGCTGGAGCTAGATGACCTTTAAAGGTCCCTTCCAACCCAAACTGTTCTATGATTTTATGAAATAAATCAATCCAATGAAAAACCCCAAACACTGCTATCTCTATTACGACACTTTTCACCACTGCTGAGTCTCAGAGTGGCCATGTTCAGGAAAGTGTGTTGAAAGGAAAGCAGAATCACTGCCCTGCCCAAGGAAAGGAGAAAATGAAATGGAGCTGGAAAGTGAAGATGTGGGCATAGATGAGGGTTAGTGGGAAGAGGGGAACATGTCACTGTAAATGTGCCCGGGAATGCCTGGAATCTTGATTGCTGGTGAATAAATCTCAACAGAGCTGACAGCTGCAGGGAAGCTTGGAGAGTTGGTCTAAGGTATGAAATGAGACATAAAAAAAAGGAGAGTTGTCATCTCTATGCTGCTGTCTTATCACCAAATATCATCAAGGAAAGATTTATAGTGTGTACTCATTTTAGTTATTTTTATAATTGGATGTTAAATATATATAGAGCTCATCTTTCAGATATTTGAAGTTCTTCCAAATCAGGTAGTAGCTCTGGACCAAAAGGTTTCAGTAGCCTGCCCAAACACGCATCCCTCCCCTCTTAATGCTGGACTTCAAATACTTTAGCCTTGGTCCACAGATGAACTGGTCCTCTGAAAACTGCAGGCGTTCATTTCCTTGGGGTAGTTTATTAGGTTCTTTACATTCAGGCTTCAAATGAAGATCAGAGTTGTATCCACACCATGAAACTTATTAGCATCTGTTACAGACAGAGGATTGGTTTGGTCACGACCTGCCTGGCCCAGATTGCAACCAGCCATGAAATCAGCTGCCTCCACTGTCCAGATCAGCATCACATAGGACTGGGTGGAGCCTTGAACTGTGCTGGGCATTCTGTCACTCAGGAATCCAAATGCCTGTCCCCAGGAAGCAAGAGCCTATCCACATCAGGGGGTGCTGCCCTGCATGGGAAATAATGTCATGGCAAACTGTGAAATGCGCAGACTGAAGCAAGCCTCGTGATTAATAGAATAAGACAGCAAAAGAGAAGGTGAAAAGACAAAGAACAAGGCCTTGTTAACAAGACTAATAAATGAGATCACACTGTGCTGTCCTGGGGGAGAAGCAAGGGGAATGGCACAGAGAGCCAGAACAGATGAGACAGTGGGTCTGAGTGGAAATGAAGAGCCATGCCGCTGGTGAGCATCTGAAAAGGTCAGCAGAAAGGCTTGGCCTCGCTGTGCCTTTGAAAGAATTTCAGTTTAAGAGCTCAGTCCAAAAAGGTGCCATATTCTGGAGCCAACCTTTCATGGCACTCTTCCCTGGGTCCTCCCCTGGCAATAGACTGCAGAAGGCTTTTTACTAACTCAGCTTTGTTTGACCAGCAAGGGAGAGCTGGAGCTCAGCAGTGCCTTTTGTCCTGCAGTGCCTGTGTAGGTACACCTGCTCCAAGGGGGGCATTTCAGAAATTCAGCAGATAATGAGCAGCCCCATACATTCACCCAATCAGCACTGAAATGAGCAAGGATTCCAGGGCTGAGGGGTTGCTGCTGCAGGCAGATGTCTCACCTAAGTGAAAGCTCCTTGGATCAGATGGTCATATTGTCTCCATGGGAAAAGCATGACTGCTTTGACAAAATGTGGATTAAGAGAGGAGATGGAAAATAATCACCCTTCTCCCATTATCTGTAATATCTCTTCAGTCTTTTTCCCCACTAGCTTACTGAATAATTTCAAATGTGCCCTTGTTTCTTTGCCCCTGGCCCTTCATTTTCTGTCTCCAAATTATCTTTCAGGAATTTAAAAGCTTTCCCTCCTCCTCTCTTATTTTATCGTCAATTAGAATTTTTTTTGTCTGAGAAATCTGAGTCCTAGCGACCCAGCAGGAGTCATCTGGCACACTTTTATTGGTGGGAATGGAGCTCTGCTGATTTCTTCCAGACAAGGAACTGGCTCAAAGGTTTCAGAAGTGCTTGCCTAGCTGGTGCTGCCCCTTTACAGGGCTCATACTGTACAAACTGATATCTTCAGATGCTGGTTTATACAGGAGGTACTGACAACCCAAAGAGGCAGGGCAAGAGGGTGGCAAAGCTGTAGGTGTCTGCATACACGTTTCTGGTCAAGTAGAATCAGGAGACAGAACTTCCTAGATCTCACCCTACTGATTTTTAATCTGCCCCAAAATGTGCCTGAGAGGGGTCAGCTTTCTGCCTTCAGCTGCAATCTGGGGTTCAATCCCCCTCATTGTTGTGCAGTGGTGAAGACTCTTGACCCACATATTAATAACCTGAATCAATGCATGAAGTCATTGTCAGAGATGAGTTATGTGCAAGGAGCAATGCAAATTTATGGAATAAATTCTGCCTATTTTTGTTTGCTCTTTGTCCTCCACTATCTCCTTGTAGTCCTCTAGAAGATGGGAGTTTTCTCAAATGTATTAATTTTGGAGATTTCTTTCCTTGGAGATCAGCTAAAGAAATATCTTTGGGAATGTGCACAATTTGTTATTCATAAGTCACGCTCTGTTGCTTAGTCATAGCCCTGCTTCTCTGTTCCCGGATGGAAGCGTTATGTAACATCTGTGCTCCACATAAGGCCAGTAGAGGGACAGGCTCCACATGTACATGTACACCTATGCATACATAGGTATATATCTGTGTGCATTATCAAATACCTATAGACATAAACCAGCCTAAATCATACAATTTCTGCTTTCAGCAGTACATTGTGTCCAGAGCTGTGTCCAGTTCTGGCCCCTCGGTTTGGGAAGGACCTTGGGATGCTCGAGCTCATCCAGAGGAGGCAACGAGGCTGGAGAGGGGCTGGGAACACAAACCCTGTGAGCAACGACTGAGGGAGCTGGAGGTGTTCAGCCTGGAGAAAAGGAGACTCAGGGGTGACCTTATCACTCTCTACAGCTGCCCGAAAGGTGGCTGTGCTCAGGTGGGGTTGGGCTCTTTCTCCAGGCAGCAGCTGACAGAATGAGAGAACACTGCCTTAAGCTGTACCAAGGGAAATATAGGTTGGGTATTAGGAAAAGGTTTTTTACAGAAAGGGTGATAAACTATTGGAATGGCCTGCCCGGGGTGGGTAGTGGAGTTGCCATCCCTGGATGTGTTTAAAAAAAGACTGGATGTGGTACTCAGTGCCATGGTTTAGTTGGGGTGTTAGGACATGGGATGGACTTGATGGTCTTGAAGATCTCTTCCAAACTTGTGATTCTGTGATTCTGTTTCTTAGATCTGTGGGGAAACTTTTGCAGATAAAAAGGTCTGGAAATGTGAGCCTGCACAAGGCAATCCAAACCACTATGGAATTATATTTATTCTGCTGGCAGAGTAAGGAAACATAATGGATCTGTTTAGTTCAGTGTTGAGAATAGGCATGTGGTACAAGAAACAGCAAACTTCTGCCTTGAAGGAGCTTTGTGGCCTCCTGTTCAATCCACAGCTCCAGCCAGGGCAACCCAAAGGCTTCTGCCACCCATATCAGCAGGCTAGAGTCAAATGAGACTCAAAGTCCATCTAGAAGACAGACATTGTAATTTTAAGGGAGCCATGGCAGCTACCTGGACAGAACAGATAGAGAGCCAGAAAATATACAGCACCTGGCCACAGCTCACAGGCCAATATTTAGAATTGCTTTCCTTTTTGGAATAAAATAATCATTACTGCCCATATGTCCTTATATGCCAGCCATGTCCAGGCCCTGCTTCTCTGCTTCTCATCCAGGCCACATTGCTTACTCAGATAATTAAGTCAGAGCATAGTTGATTAAGAAAGCAGAATTCTTTCACTTTCCTGTGGCTGAGTGCATGCACCCTGGTAAGAACACCCCAGTTTCCCATGCACAAGGTGCAAAATAAATACACATGAAAAAAGAAACTAAGACTAGAAGTAAATAAGCTGGAAAATAAGGCTTCTGTCTTGTAAATCTGATCCAATGGCTTTTACCAAACCTGCTTATATACATGCAATAACACAGTGCCCCCTACACCTCAGCACATATTTATTTCAGAATTAACTGTGCACAAGTGACACCAAAGCAACACCATCATTTGCCAGAACACCTGGTTTCCCACACAGAGGTTTCAAATCCTAAAGCTGAGATCTGACAGGTTTTTCATGGTGTGATTGCAGACATGTAAATTGGAGGCAGCCAATTTCATTTTGCTCACAAGCTTTAAGAAATGTAAATCTGGGTCTCTGAAATATTCTAATTACTTTTCCCCTGATGGATCTTTGTGGCTTGAATAACACTAAAATTGCATGACATTCCACCCCCAGAAAATACATAATTCATATCTGCAATCCAGCATCTGTATAAGCCCTGTTCAACTTCAGGGAGAGCATTAATTTCAGAATGAGGGAATCCCTTGTTTCTTTATAGGGGTAAAAATGTAAATTTCCCAAAATGTAAATTTATATCAACTGCAATTTCCATGTTATTCATCCACAAGGAAGCCAAGGCTGTGCTGGTGGCGTGTGCTGCACCAAGCTGGTGGTTCGTGCATCAAAATTTGTTCTGCTTGATCAATGTCATGTTGGCACCTCCGACCGACTGCGTCACCTTCGCTGTCACCAGAAGTGACACGGCAGCACTGAGACAGGTGACTGCAGCAGGGGGCAGCTCATTAGGCATTTGCTGGGTGGCTGATTTGGGCACCAGTGGGAGTGGAGAGCAGAGAAGGCATTTTGCAGCGGTTAAGTAAGGAGACATCCCCCTTGGCACATTTTGATCAGTACAAATGAAAAGGCCTCTCTCAATTGCTTTGGTTTCGTAACAATCAGCTCCCAGGTTAGAAGCAGAAAATTCTGGGGCCTGCAACACAGACTGCATTTTCTGGCAGACAAAAATCTGGAGTTTTCCATAAATGCACAAAAGGAACTGGGGAATTAGGCAGAATGCTCTAATAATGGGTGTAAAGTGTGCATGAGATGCAGACGTGATAAAAGTATATTTGTTCCTATCACTTCGGTGCAGCACCCTCACTTCAACTTTGTATTTATTGTATTCCTTTGAAATGTAGCTGCTTTGTAAGTATAATTAAGAGCGTGTGCCCTGCACTTTGCAAACATGGGGATGCTGCCATGGCAACAGCAGGGGAACGCAGGGAAGCAGCTCTCTCTGATGGATGTAATTACATAGCAAGCATGTATAATGCCTTTAAATACAGTTTACTTTTGCATGGAGGAGGCATATAATGGCTATTATAAATTCTGTGTGTGTATTCCAGAAATGCTCTTTGCATGTGTTGCAAGTTGACTTTGTGCAGACTGCACACGTCAGGAGGGAGCCACCCCTGCGTGGCAATGGCTGGGAGTGAGGGATCAGGGGTTCTGGCTTCTCCCGGGCTCCAAGTGAGGTTGTCCTCTGCCTGGTTATATTTCTGTTATATTTCAGGGTTGTACTTCAGAGCCAGGTTTTGTAAATACAGCTGATTTTACTGCTTTAGGGTTAGAAGATACAAGTTCTTGCGCATGTGTCCAATTTATTGACGTTTGGAGCCCTTTTCAGGTTAAAAGAGAATTTTCAGGTAAGTAAAATTCCCCATTGTGTCAAGCCTCAGGAAAACTGGTGTTCACAGGCAATTCCACTGAGTAGCTAATTGCCACAGGCATTAATCCCGGCCCTGCATTCCTCAAATATTAACCCTCTATGCCCTCTTCTTTCCAGGGAAGCATTTTCCACATGGAGGGAACAAAGGGCTGAAACCTGAGCTCGCAGGGATGCAGCTCAGTGAGGCAGGTGGTGACCAGCCACCTCCATCCCTGTGTTTGAATGGTTGTTCTGTACCATTTCAGACAGCTCAGCCAGAAGCCTTCAGTAAGGGAATGGAGAGGGAGTTTTATGGGAAGGGAAAACATAATTTTTCCTTCCAGGGCATTACTTGGAAGGGAAAATATGTGTGACAAGATGGGGATTATAGGAAGCTAAGCAATATATGGCTAACACCAGAGGAAAAATGGAAGGAATCTTTAGGGCCAAGGATCCTTTGGTGAGGCCAAGAGGCAGGAAAGCTTGGCACAGCTCTTGCCAGTTGTCAGTCTAACTTACAAGAGAGATGAGCCCTCTTTTGGAGCCTGAGATCATCAGGGTAAAGCCACTGGCACAGGCATATAGTGTGAGATTTTTGGAAGCTGAACAGCAGCCTTACAAGTCACAGGCAATATTTTCACAGATAGAAAGAGAAAAACCCTCTAGAAATGGAAATCTTGGGATTCACAGAACAGTTTTCTGTGGAATGAGCAATTACACCAGGCTGAGGTGCAGCAGCCCAGGCAGGTGTTCCCCCATGGGCTGTGTGAAGTATCACAAAAGAGCTGTGCATTTGCAATAGCACAGTTTTCTCTGGTAGCACCAAGACATTGAAAACCACTCTTTTTGGTAACCATATGTTTTTGTTTTAAATGTTGTCATTTAAAAGCCTGTCAATACAAGCTATTTTTAATACATTCTTAGACTACTAATACTAAAGAACCAGATCCTTTGCAGGTATGATTTGAAAGAAATCAATGTATTTGTGGTGACTTCCACCAGCTGAAGACTTGAGGCCCAAAGCAGGTAGGGAGATGCTCTCAGCTAATCACTTTTATCATCCCACTCACATTTTCCTGTCTTAGAGGTCTTAGCACAGAAATTCATATGTCCTGTTCTCCTTTTAAGTTGTGATGTAATTCTCTTACACTAATTTTTTCTTACTTTGTCTCACACTGGACAAAGAAAGAATAAAAGTGAAAAAAGGGTCCACTTACAATCCAGTTATTTAAATGAAACAAAAAAAATAGAAAATTAAATCTAAAAAATGCTTCTGAAGCTTTAAATTTTAATTTTAAAAATGTAAACATTTTAACTAAAACTTGTTTGCTTAACAGGCTTGCCTCTTATTAACGCTGTCATTTGCCTGCACTTTTCCCACTTGTTCATTATTAACCCTCTTAAATGGACAGTTCGGTGCAGCCTCCCATTTAGAACTCTCCTGCATGTACAAATCTGTCAGCAAAACCCAAGAAATAACCAGGAATTTACTTCTGTGAAAGCTCATCAGTGTTCTTTACTTCTGTGAAAGCCAATTAATTTCTGAATACTGGAGCATCTAATGCCTGGAAACAGAAGGACTTTCCTCAAACCTGGAGAGAAGACTGACTTGTGAGCTTGCATCCCTCACAATGACTCAGAGCCAGACTCCTGACTAAGAGAATTTCATTGTTCATTCCACAGAATATTTCTAAATTGCAAATTAGTAAAAGCACTATTCTGTACTCTCAGGCTAACATACGAATGTGCATTTTTTATTGCATTCTCATTATTTCCTTTTCCTTTATAAGCCAGGAAATGAAAGATTAAAGAATTCAGTGTGAGGGGAGCTGAAATTATTGCTGCAATCAATTCTAGCCATATGTTCATTTTTATGTATTTAACCCCCATTTTCCCCTTTCCATTCTCCCTCTTCCATTCTGTATTTTCATCTGTTCCATCTATGTTACAGCCTGAAACTGCACAAACACACCCTCTGGAGCACAGAATATTTTTTGCTAACTTGTTTTTCACTGGAAGGTTTAGAGCCATGGAAGACTAAAATCTTACTGCAGTCTCCAGTTTTTAAAATAATATAATTATGAAGAATACCTGAATCCATTTTATCAAGAATTGCCATCATCTTTGTTCACTTGTAAATCATATTTTAACACTTAGAGGCAACATTATGTCTTTTTGCCTTTTTTTCTTTTCTTTTCTTTTCTTTTCTTTTCTTTTCTTTTCTTTTCTTTTCTCTTTTCTATAAAGTGGCCATTTACAAGGTTTATATTTCAGTTTCCTCATTTTTAACACTTGCATGCACACAAACAATAACCCAGTGGTTGTCTCCCCCTTTTGCTCCTCCTGGTAAAGGAGTTCTCCAGTTTTCAATCCAGTGTATCACAGGAACTATCGAAATTTTGATTTTGATTTTTGATTTTAGTAACTGGATAGTGAAACAAGTGTAAGGCAAGTATAAGACATTAGAATTTGAAACAAGTTTTTAAAGTGATACTTTCTCACCTTTAAAGCCCCAAAGGAATGAGTGTGCAACAAATACCTACCATTTACCTGGCAGTACAGAGCAGGGAATTGGGATCAGGGCCACATGACAGCATGCATTTTGCTTTGAAGGCTATACACACAGTTGCAATTCTTCATGGCTCACTGGGGAAAGTATTTGACTGCAAACTCCAAGTCAATGAAAATGAAAAAAAAAACTTACTGTTTTTCCTCTTTGGATATCATCTTTAATCAGGTTTGTTTGCATATGGAGTTAAAAGCTGAGCTTAAAACTACACAGTAAAATTATAAATTCTCTCTCCAAGGGCTGTTTTTATAATTCAATCTGTAGCAGCTCTGAAAATGAAGAGTTCAACTTATGATAAACCTCTCAGAGCTTGAATTTGAAGACCCCCACATAATGAAAAAAGACCAAAATAGACACCACATTTTGATGATTGGCTCCCACACATTGGAGCTAGTTAAAAAAAGCAGCTTTTGACTTGCAAACAGATTTTCTCTTCTAGCCAAAAAACAGCTTTAAATTGCTGGGCTTCAGTGCCACAGCGCCCTGTGCACCTACTGTCTCTCCTGGGCAGTGCCACCCCCAGGGGACACCGCTGTGCCAGGGGCAGGCTGGGCTGCACAAACACCTTTCAGCCCAGGATGAAATCAGGGCAAAATCAGCATTAATTAAAATTAAAATCACACCAAAGACACAAGTATAAGAAGAGACTGAGAATTTTTACCATAGGATGGGATCTTGCCCATGAAAAAGAAACGGTGGGTCCTATGGTGGCCTTGGCTGAAAAGCTGCATCCTGCAGATTGTTCATGCTTTCTGAGCATCAGCAAAATTCTGAGGCTGATGCATTAAAACCAACCTCACCCCTGATTTCAGTGGAGAAAGTTGAACTTCAGACTTTCACCCTCTTTTCTCACTACTTTTTTGAATATTTCCCTCCCACAAAATCTAACATTTCAAGGATGTGTTGTACACATAAAATATCAGTATAATTAAATCTACTAGATCAGTGGAAGTCATTACACAAATAGGACAAGAAACTTCAATTTATTTAACATATCAATAAAGATATATTAATTTTGCCTTCATTACTTTCAGTGCAAAGGAAAACATGCTCCCATTCTGAGATTTCTTTGCTGGTCCTTGATCCTCTGTTTTCCAATTGTGCGTGTGCTGGAAATTACTTTGCCTGTGCTTTGTTGACACAGACTTACCAGACAGAAGCCCAATATTTCAGGGTACAAGGAAAGCTTTCCAGCACGCTCCACTGGGCAGAATAAACACCAGCCCTTCTTGAAACCCATCTGCATCTTGTGTCCAACAGCTTCAGCATACTCTTAACCAGAAAATAACAATCATGAGGAGGCCAACTTTCCTCTGTGAAGTAAATGGACTGTTGATTAAAGAGGTTGATGTTGGTGAGTATGCTGCTGCTAGAACTGTCTGATTTATTAATCTGAAACAAATGACCTCATGGACATGTCACTGAAAAGATGTGTTCATGTGAAGATTTAGATTTGCATGAATTTATTTTCCATGTGGAATTGATTAGCCAAAGTGAATTAGTTTGAGGGGTTTTGTTTGCATCTGTTCACTTTACATGTTTATTTATTTTCTAACTAAGAGAATGAAATCTTTTAATCAGCATTTTTATAAACAACAAGGTATATTTTCTATTTCATACATTTCCCATCCATGATTTTGAATTTTATGTCAGTGGCACAGATGAGGCTGGGGAAGGATGGGTCCCAGGAGAATATTTTTCTTGTGAACTTTCTTAGCTTGCCCTTGGCCCAGACCTTGATGCTTGACAGTGCTCTGTAGTTAAGGATGGGAAATCAGGGTAATGTTAAATTGAAGAATGTCATGTCATGTGGAGCCACCTGAGCTAACACCATGGGAATATTTGGGGTTTAGGCTAACACCCCCCACACAGGAGAAGGGCATATCCTGTGGACAAAGCCTGGAAGCATAGATAGATATAAACATGTTTAGGAGATATCTAGGTTATCTAGATATCTAGAGATATTTGCTAAGAAGAAAACCTAACAAGACACATCTTTTTCCTTGGCATCATCAAAATAGGGTAGAGGAACAATTACGTTGGTAAGCTAGCTTGTGCTGGGGTAGAGTTAATTTTCTTCACAGTAACTGGTAAGGGACTGTGTTTTGGATTTGTGATGGAAAGAGTGTGATAGCACCCAAATATTCTAGCTATTGCTAAGCAGTGCTAACACAGCCTCAAGGCCTTTTCTGCTTCTCACCCCATCCCACAGTGAGCAGGCTGGGGGTGCACAAGGTGTTGGGAGGGGACACAGTCAGGGCAGCTGTCCCCAGCTGACCACAGGGGTATCCACACCTTAAATGCCATGTCCAGCACGTGAGCTGGGAGAAGAAGGAAGGGGGACACTTGGAGTTAAGGCACTTGCCTTCACCAGCAGCTGTTACATGGGATGGAGGCCATTTCTTGGGAATGGCTGAAACCTGCCTGCTGATGGCAAGTGCTGAATGACTTTGCTGTGTCAGTTTGCTGATATGAGCAGCATTTGTTTTACCCATTAAACTCTATCTCAGCCCAGGAGTTTTCTCAGTTTTACCCTTTGAATTCTCTCCCTGACTCACTGAAAAGGGCAAATAAGTGACTGCAAGTTAACTCCAGTGGCTTAGATGCCAGCTGGGGTAAAACCACAAGAATTTTTAAAACCTATTTGTACTGTAACTTCCAAGGAGTAGGGTGTTTTGGAAGTACTATCCAGGCCTGGCTGTCCAAAGCAAAGACAGGGCTGCACAATGGGCATGGAAGGATGTTGGTGGTCAGGGTACTGCCCCTCTGTGCTCCACCCTTTGTGCTCAACTTCACTTCTGTAAAATACAAAAAGCTACATTGCACCAGGTCACTTATGGTAAAATTCTGCATCTCATTGGAGCTATGTGCAATTGTGGGGGTTTTGTGGGTTTTTTTTCACTTTTCCATCTAATTCTCCCATTCTGTTTGGAATGACAAAGATAGTTGTTAGAGTGGATTTGTCTAACTTCCTTTCAAATCACTGTTTAGTCTCAGAAATGTCTTTTGTTGGCAAGTCACAGAAAGATACATAGCATAGGAGATTTAGTTAATCTGATTTAGCATGAAGTGCTTGCCAAATTTGCAAGCCATTGGACCTCATGTTAGACAGTGGGTTCCAAGACCTTGTTTTACTTTTGGGGGGCTTAGACTCTTAACAGGATAGGGAGTTTGTCTTCTCCTGCATTCTGCCTTTGCCTACCATGGAAAAAAAATGGAAGGGGCTTCATCTCTGTTTATTCAGAAGCATCCAAAGCTAAAATTCATTTAGGAAATGGACTTCAGGGATGATTTGGATGACAGTTCCCAGAACTTGACTCTGATATCAGCAAACACATGCTAATGAGGTCAGCCTACTTCCTTTGTTAAAAAAAAAAAAATCAACAGAAAATCAATAAAATAGTCTTCCTATTTTTTTCACTAGAGAAAAAAAGGTTAAATTAGGGCATACTGGCAGAAGTGTGAAGAAAGGGGATTCCCTGTCTTGACTTGACACTTATTTATTAGTTTTGTTGAGTGACAGATGTGAGACAAATAGAAGAAGCTAGCTGCATACCAAAACAAATAAAAGGTATTAGAATAAGACATTTATGCATGTGCACAAAGTTTTGACCCTTTGTTCTGACAGTCAGCATTTAGCAAAACCTCCAGTGCATATTTAAATGGAAATATAAAGTATGTGGTTTTGTAACAAAATCTTTGAAGTTGGTATCTTTTATAGTAGGTAGAAACTAGAGATATCTGGAGATACATGTATGCAGATTTCCCCAATTATAACTTCTACTGCACTTCCCCTAACTTAATGAGAAATTATTAATCACCTTTGTACAGAGCCTGTAATTAGATTCTTCTGCATGGATATGTAAGAAAGCTGGAGACTGGCATATGAGAACCTTTTAATGCATAACTGAGATGCTTTTATTCAGAAAAGAGAGTGCTGCAGCTTACTGCACTGCTTAAACTGAAAGTGTTTATCTTATGAATTATTTGTTTCACAGAGGCAGTTAAAGGATTACATGACCAAGTCGTGTTTGTGGGACAGGAATAGAACAGGGATTAAAGGAAGGTTGTTCATGTCTTCAAGAGCTGTTACAATAAAATCAGAGGATAGGGCCCAGATAGTGTCCATATCAAAAGATAGGACCCAGAAAGAGGGAGAAATAGGGCCCAGAAAGAGGGAGAAATAGGATCCCAGCAACTTGATGTGTCAGTCTCCCTAAGAGCTCCTCAGCACTTGATCCAGAGAAGCACCACACCATCCCACCATCCCACCACTCCCACCACTCCCACCATCCCACCATCCCAACATTCCCACCATCCCAACATTCCCACCATCCCACCATCCCACCACTTCCACCATCCCACCACTCCCACCACCCCAACATTCCCACCGTCCCACCATCCCACCACTCCCACCATCCCACCATCCCACCACTTCCACCATCCCACCACTCCCACCACCCCAACATTCCCACCATTCCACCATCCCACCATTCCCACCATCCCACCATCCCTGGCCCTTTGTTGGGAATTCTGTGTGCTAAAATTAAACCTTTCCCACAAAATACCCTAATGGTGCTACCTGCCTGATGATGAGAGGACTGGAGAAACCCCTGATACACAAAAGCAGCTGCTCAAAACCTGTAATTCCTTTTTACAGACATGCAGTCCTTAGTCATCCAGTCTCCAATTGTTTGAACAGTTTTCTTTAAAAGTTCCAGTGAATAATTACTGAATATGGAAAATCCATCTGGTCAAACCTGGAGATTTCATTAGAGCACAAAAGTGGGCTTAACAGTGATTACACACTTTACTTTTAATTTTGGTGTCCAAGTGTGTGTCATGCTTCTTAAATTGATTTTTTCATCTACTTATGATGCTGTTTCCTGTATTTGATTTTGTAGCTACTTTGGTCATTTGCTCTGTCAAACTTCATTCTCCTGTTTTTGCCCACTCTGGTTTCAGCACAGAGGGATTTCTCATCATCTTTGGATGAATCTCAGCTCTAGGTACCCTTATGGGACTCTGTGTCAGCAGAAATTTTCCAGGAATGTATAGAAGAGCTGGGCATTCAAATTTTGTGCTGATCTGTTTGACTGTATTTGCTTGTTATTAGGATCATATGATGCGATTGACTTTAAAGGACACTTCACCAAAGGACACTTCACCAAAGATCTTTTGGGAGAGCTATTAACTCTCTTTTTTGGGAGAACAGGCAACTCTCTTTTAACCATCTGTGTTTCTCTCTAGACAAAAATTTTTAATTAATTCACTTATTTTTCTATCTCAGTAACAGCCAAAAGGAATTTTATCTTTTTGTTCTTCTGGTTGCTTTCTAACTTACATGGGAGGAGAAAGAGCCCATTTATCTCTCTTTCCCTTCTCTTAATATCAAGAGGGCTTTTGAGAAAAAGAAATAGAAAAAAAAAAACCCCAACAAATAAAAACATGGACTCAGTAATGGAGAACATCTAATTGTTCAATTGACAGAAGGAAAGCTCAGCAGAAGAGGAAAATGTGAATTGCTGTATTGTTATGACTGTAAAATATGCACTCCTAGAAACGAAAAAATCTTCTCATGTGCAAAGGTTGATAAAATGAAAATAAATTATCCTTGCACCAAAACATTTCTTTCAATCTTTTTATTTCCTTGCTCTTGCCTTTGATGTTGTCTGTATTTTAATAGTAATTTGCCTAGGGTTTTGGTTTATTTCCTGGGTTCAATCCAAATCCTGTTGGGCACACTTAAAGACTATCACCATTCTGCAGCCAGTTGTATCTGATCCAGAGCCTGAAATGGTTATTCATGCTTTTGTTACCTCAAGATTACACTATTCAAACTCCTTGCTGCTTGGTTTCCCTGATAATGCCTTCTACGAACTCCTACTGCTACAAAATGTGTTTGCTGAAGTGATCCACTGACTGCAAAGTCAGTGCAGTAACTATTAACTGCTTCATTAATTAAATTTAAATTATTCCGTGAATCTGCAGAAAGCACGAATAGCCTAAGCATACCATGTGCCTAAAAATTTGATTTTGTCACTACAGGTACAGACTGAGTTTTGCCTGCTTCAGCAATACTTTCATCCAAGAATTGTCTTTGTCATCTTCAGTGGAGACTGTGGGCTAAGGTCAGTAACCAGAAATGCAGCAGAGCTGGCCCATAACCAAGTAAATCTGTCAGGTGTCACACAGGTAGCTTTCATGAATTATAGAGAGCATTAATTTTAATAGAGTTTCGTACTCACTCCAGCTGTTGTAAGCCCACAGGTGGTCTTAAACTACTTGCTACAGAACAACAGAATGAATTCTTCTTTTCGGCATTCAATGTAGGTTTCATTAATGCTTTTACTAGCACAAAATGGAATAAACCAGCATGAATTTTAACACAGATGCTTTTTTAATTTAATAAGAACAAACATAAGAATCTGTAGAGAAAAACCCTTGAATTCACAGATCTTCTAGATTTTCATCTGTGTGTGTGTGCTTATGAGAAACAGGGAGTCAGGGGAAGAAAAAAGTGGAAAGAAGGCAAGTGCTGAAACATAGACTCTAAATTGCAGACTAGAAACTTAAATGTCAGCAGGGCCTAAGCCACTTAGAAATGCAAGTCTACATTATGACCTGATGAAATACCTAGTGAATTGGATGTTGTAGATAGGATTATTCATGGAAAAAAAAAATCCACTTTTATTTAGCACCCGGTGTGATGGTTGCAGGACATTCTGACACTGCCTCACTTCTGACTGTTGACCCTCCACCACACCACAACATCCCTTCTAGCCCTGTCCCCAGTGCCATGAGGCAGCTGACAGTGTTTACTCATACTGCTCTGGCAGCTCCACCTTTCAGGGGCAGAAATCTGCCCTCTCCACTCACTGTGTGAGGAGCTCCTTGATTTGTTACCCACGTGTGAGCGGCAGCACGACTAACCGGGTTTTTTAAGGTATAACAAACAGAAGGAGCATAAAACTTTCAGACAGGTTTTTTGCACATTGCCTGTGGGGCTATGCTTTCCCAGACTACCATATATTCAGAGAGAGTCCCTCAATACAGAAATACAGGGGGAAAGCATCCCTTGCAGTAAAAACTAGCAATGCCACCTTATATGCTAATGAAATGTTTTAAAATTGTGTACCCAGCTGAGTTGCACTGAATTGTGCAAATGGGGGTAAAAGCAAGCTGCCCCTTGATTTGTTACCACGTGTGAGCGGCTGCACGACTAACCGGGTTTTTTAAGGTATAACAAACAGAAGGAGCATAAAACTTTCAGACAGGTTTTTTGCACATTGCCTGTGGGGCTATGCTTTCCCAGACTACCATATAATCAGAGAGAGCCCCTCAATACAGAAAGAACAGGGAGAAAGCATCCCTTGCAGTAAAAACTAGCAATGCCACCTTATATGCTAATGAAATGTTCAGAGAGAGTCCCTCAATACAGAAATACAGGGGGAAAGCATCCCTTGCAGTAAAAACTAGCAATGCCACCTTATATGCTAATGAAATGTTTTAAAATTGTGTACCCAGCTGAGTTGCACTGAATTGTGCAAATGGGGGTAAAATCAAACCCATTTTCAAGGTTTACTTCTTCAGCATTTATTTGTATTGTATTGCCAGGGTGTAAATGCTTTCACGTGATGTGCTTTCTGCACACGTATGAAATATTTAAGGGGCTGAATAATTTCATTGGAACCACACAGAGTCCACTACTCTTTCCATGGTGAATGCTTCAGAGCAGAAGTCTGAATGAGTAACAGAGATTTATAATGTGCCCCAGAGGTCAAAACACTCCAGCTCTGGCAGAACAATGAAAGGATCAAATTCCAATGGAGAGTGGCCTCCCTTGAGCTCTTCTGGCCTCTGATGACCCTGGCCATACAATGCAAGGGATTATTCACAAACTACCTCAGTCATTCTCAAGGGTTTTTTGTGGTTTACAGAAAAAAAAGCTCGGACCCCAACCACGTGGGAGTACACTTGTTAAATCAACACTTCCATTTTCACTCCAAACCAGGTGGATAGCAAAACAATATCTATTCTTCCCATTACTGTGGCCACTTAAAAAATAAAAATAAAAGAAAAATAAAGACTAAGCAGACAGCTGGACTTTCTGTAAAGTGTGCATTTAAATGTCAGAGATTACTCTAAGGAGAAGTGCTGAATTAGGATGTCATAAATGACTGTGCTGAGAAAGTACTGCTGGAGATGGGATATGGCTCTGGTAAAAGCAACTTCCAGCACTGTCAGTAACAAGTGGGACTTGTGACAAGAAGAAGTTCTGAAGACCCACAACTAGATCCAGACTGGGCAACTTCTTGGACAAAAATGTTCATTATTCCATTTCCTCTCAACATTTTACTTCTGTCATGACTGAAATGTACCTCAGCACACATGACTTACAATTACTGTCCTCCTGCCAAGGCCTAATGTTACAATAAATAAAAGAGGAAAAAATACTTTTACCAGAAATTACAGGAAATTTTCATTTGAGATCTAGCCTTAACTAGGGAGAGAGGTAACAGAAAGATTATCTTTGTGAATCAGTAAAATAGGGTACTAGTACCAGCAACTTCATAATAGTTTGGATCAAACTTCTTTTTTCTCCTTCTTTAAGAAAGGCCTTAAATTAGTCTGGCAAAGACTAATGTCTGAGTGACCTTATTCATTCCAGGTGGGACAATAAAATCTCATTTTGTATTCAGGAAAGTCAAAAGGCTGCTGGAAAAGAATATTAGTGTTTCATACTTACTGTTTCACATCATCTGCAAATATTGTGTTCAAAGTTCTCCAAGCTAACAGAAGCCAGCTAAAGTTCAAATTGTTTTGCTAGTAATCCAGTGCTAAAGGTGGAGAGATTAATTTAGTCATAGAAAAAGGCAACTGATGTATCCAAATGCTGAACATAAACACAACTGTGACTTCAATAGGCAAAAATTAGTGCATGGTAAGCAAGATCTAAGCAGCAAACAAAGTAAGGAGACAAGAATCTTGTCCAAATACTGATCCTGTGATTTTTCAGAAAAAAAAAAGGGCTAACTAAACCTTAATGTTTAGTAACATCTGATCCTATAGAGGTTTGTGCACCTTTTGAACAGCAGCATCATGCCCATTCATGAGGATTTGATATTTCAACCCTGGTGAACTCCATCACATTTGTATAAATTAACAGAGAGATTACATTCTGAAGGTACTGGCAGTTAAGCTGATTAATTTTGTCTTGCTCAGAAACCAGGCCAATATTTTGTTTGTAGAAAATCAGCAGAGAGGGCTCTGTCATCAACACATTCTGAATTCCCAAGAAAAATAGCCATGCTCAAGCCAATGTCATCTGCAAATTCAGGTTTCCCCTTAGCCATCAACCAGAAAGGACAGCGTTGAAAAATTGGTAATGAGGTGCAGTGTGGCTGCAGAAACAAGAGGAAACCGTGCTGTGAGCCCTCCTTCAGCTCAAGTAAAACTTCCTGTCCCACTGAAGAGCTGCTGCCAGCACCAGGCTCCCTGGGATACTGGCAGTCACTGGAGGAGCCAGCGCTTGGCGAGTGCACCGCTTGGAAGGACTGGTGGAAAACAATGCAGAGTATTGTGCACAGCTTATTAAACCTTGCCAATCTCCTCAAATAAAAGTTAGCTCAAGGCAAGGTCTGGCTGACAGCTGAACACGAGTCAAACTCCCACTAGGAATCTTGGTCTTTGTAATGGAGAGTGTTACAAATTCGCTGAAACTTGCTCCTCTTTAGCAAAATCTTTGGGATTTTTGTACATAGTACAACTTCCCTCATGCTTGCTTAAAATCTGGTGTCTGGCTGTAGATTGAGATTCACTAAGTGTATCTGAACTCTAAGATATTAGCTCTCCTATGTATTTACGGCATATATATAGATTTTGGAAGTATGAGTATTTCTAGATTTTAATTTGACCTGTACTTGTAGGCACAAATCTAATGAGATAAAATGGAGTTTGCAAATTGCGTTTACAGCAGAACATTTATTTTAGGGCTGTTTAGGGTACCTTGAAAGTATTATTGTATATATTGTAAAGTATATATTCCTGTGGTCCACACACAATGACACTAAGAATAAACAAAGCCTAGAGAAGAGTCAGCTACTGCTTTCAAACTCCTGAGGGGGGGAAAAAAAAGTAAGGGGTCTATAAAATAAAACAAACAGCACATAGATCAAGGAGGAGATTTAAAATCATTTAGGCATTGACTAAAAGAACTGCAATATTGAGTTTAGAGAGAGAATACTTTTTAGATGAGCAGAGGCCCTTTCTGAACCACCCCCTTGAGCTGCCAACAGTTAGGGCACATACATTAGAAATGAAGTCAGTGAAATCATGCTGAAAATAAGTAAATGTAACAAGTAAGTGAGAGCTAAATTCACTTAATGAATAAGTGAAAATGGGAAAGTGTAAATGAGACCCACAATGGAGTTAGTGAGGCAGGTCACTGGGCTAGTGATCTTGAGTTAAGGCTGTTATGTAACAGTGCCCTTAATTCCCTCTGACTACATGCACTGGCTAAGTCAGAAGGTGAATACATTAGAAAATGCTTTCAGCTGTGCAGGAAGCAGAATATGCTGCTGTTGAACCATACCCTATTTTAACACAGAGAAGTGTTCTGCTGCTCTGTGTGGTATCTTTAAAGGAGATTTAAACACAGATTTTTCTTCTCCAACTATTCCCTACTGCTATCCTTTAACTATTCTCAATAAGGAAATAAAATCTTCATGTAGGGTTCTTTTTTTCTTTTTAAAAGTGATTTGAGGACTGCAGACATTTAAAAGAGGTAGAGAAAACAGTGGGATCTTCTCTTAATCCAGAATATTAACATTTGGCAAAGATGAGTCTGCTTTTCTTGGCAGCATTACTTTGAGGAAACTGGAAGCAATTTAAGAGAACACTATGGAAACCTCTTATTAAACTTCATGGCAATGTAAAAGGGAAGTCAAATTGACTTTAATAAACTTCCTGGAAAGGCTATTTTTTTAATAGCTAGGCACTTTAGATATGTTCAGGCACATGTGTGAGGCAGCACTTAAAGGAGACAGAAGCCCTAAAAAAATGCCAGACATGGAATCATTTAGATTGGAAAAGACCTCTCAGATAACTGGGTTAACCTATTAACCCAGCACTTCCAAGTCTACCACAAAACCATGTTCACGAGTGTCACATCTACATGTCTTTTAAATACTTTCAGGGATGGAGACTCAACCACTTCCCTAAGCATGCTGTTACAATGCTTGACAATCCTTTTTGTGAGGAAAGTTTTTCCTAATGTCCAATCTAAACCTTTTCTGGTGTAACTTCAGGCCATTTTTCTCAGCTTGTCTCTTATTATTTGGAAGAAGAGGAGACTGATCCCCACCTTGCAACAGCCCCCTTTCAGGGAGGTGCAGAGAGTGAAAAGGTCCCCCCTGATCCCCCTTTGATGCAGTATAAACACCCCAGCTCCCTCAGCTGCTCCTCACCAAACCTGTGCTCCGGCCTTTCCCCAGCTTCGGCTTTCTCTGGAGTCTCTCCAGCACTTCAGTGTCTTTCTTGTAGTGAGAAGCCCAAAAGTGGACACAAGATTTGAGATGTGGCCTCACCAGTGCTGAGTACAGGGGGCAGTCCATGCCCTGGTCCTAATGCCACACTATTGCTGGTCCAGGCCAGGTGACTTTGGCCTTCTTGGCCACCTGGGCACTGCTGGCTCATGTCCAGCTGGCAGCTGAGCATCTCAGCACCCCCAGGTCCTTTTCTGCAGGACAGCTTTGCAGCCTCTCTTCCCCCTGCCTTGACAGTTCCCTGGGGTTGTTGTGACCCAAGTGCAGGACCTGGCACTTGGCCTTGTTGAACCTCACACAAGGTTCAACTGGCCTCAGTCCATTGATCCAGCCTGTCCAGACCCTTCTGTAAAGCCTTTCTTCAGCAGATTAACACTCTCATCCAAGGTGGGGTTCTCTGCAAACTGGCTGAGGGAGCCCTTGATCCCCTCACCCAGACTGTTGATAATGATATTAAACCCCAACACTGAGTCCTGGAGAGCATTGCTGGTGATCAGCACCAGCTCAGTTTTAGTGCATTCCCCACCAATCTCTGCACCCAGCCCTCCAGCCAGTTCTTCATCCAGCCAAGAGCATACCCATCCAAGCCAAGAACAGCCAATTTCTGCAGGAGAATGCTGTCCCACACTTTGAAATGGGTGTCAAAGGCTTTAATGAAGTCTAGGTAAACAATACCTTCAGTACCAGAATATCCTGAGGTAATTTCCATGGTAATATGCAGAGTCATCACTAAAGGGATCATCTCTTGATCACCAACATGTTTTATGTACAGTCAAAGGTCTCTGTTATATGGGGGGTGCTATTTACTAAGGGCTTGAAAGAACTGGATTTGCAACAGCAGTACATTGGGACAGCAACAAACTTGGGGTTGCAGATGGAAACTTGTGTCAAACATCAAAACTTGGGGTTGCAGATGCAAACTTGTGTCAAACATCACTGACTGCAACAGCAATGGTCGAGGACAGAGTCTTGTTACATGTGTGCCTTGTCTTCACAGCAGAAAAATAAAACTTTTGGTGAAGTTTAGTTTAGAATATAAACCACATGGTGCTAGGTATGCCTCATTTTGCAGCTCTTACCTGGTCTATAAAGGGGAGCATGTAGATATATCAAAGACTTTTACTGACAAGTCATTACCTTTTCTTTTTTAAGGCATGACAGATAACCCTGACTCAGAGCACCGCACTAAATGTCATGGCTTTAATGCCTAGGACCTCAGGAAAAGGAATTTTTTTTGATAAATTGCTGCAGGTTTTGCATCCATAAATCCACTATCTACAGCCAGCTTCAATGTTGAAGTTTTTTGACTCATGCTGCCTGCTGAGCAGTACAGAAAAACAGAGTCCCAAGGTAAATCAGTTGTCACTGAGAAGAATGTAATGCAAAGAAAGGTGGGTTTTGGTTTATATTGTTGTGCTTTTTGCTGGGGGGAACACGGCCATAGGAGAGAGTATAAAAGTAGTTTCAAGCATTCAATACTCAAACACCTGTGATTAATCTGTAGACTCTGCTGTGTTAGAAGAATTTGCCTTTGTGCTGTTTAATTTTTAAGTTTAATTTCAATCAGGCTGTAGGGGATAGAATTGAGTTTACATCAATAGAGTAGCAGCATTGGCATCAGCCTTGGCATTGGCACAAAACAAGCATTTTATTTTAGTAAAGAAACATCTTGCTTTGCTTCATTTTCTGCATTAATTTACTTCTCAGTGCTGCTGCCTTTGGAGCCAATGGGAAAATCACATGCTGGCCTCTGTGGAAACGAGATTGTATCTTCCATTTCTAACACACTAACCACATCAAGGTGCTCCTGACACTACACAGGAATGAAATACTTCTGGAAGTTTTATTGGTTTCTATGAAAATTAAAACTGTTTTGTCCCCACCCAGCCTTCTAATTATAGTTATTTAAATGCCCATGCTTAAAGGCAAATAAAGATGCCTGAAACTGTCCAAAGAATCACTTCTAATATGCCTCTTGATTTTAACCTTGTTGTTGAATTTTGAAAATAATTTATTTCATTTATTAATGTCAAAATATTAGGTTTTTGCCAAGTTGGACATTACTATTTTTATTATGAAAGAAAATAATAATTCAATGCCATATTTTAAAAAATTTAAAAAATAACCACAAGCACTTCAAGGAGTCAATTTTACACCATCTAATTTCTCAGTTCCAAAAATGAGGACAGCCTTATGGGGCCAAGACTTTAAATCTTCCTTTAACTTTGCTAGACAGTTCTTATGAAGGTTTGATCATTCCATATAATGTCTCAATTTTTTTCTACATGAGGAAGTTAAAAAACAAATCCTCTTTTTAACCCTACCAAACTCTTTCAAATTTTTCCATGACAATTATCTGCTCATAACACAGCAAGAGCCCTATTTTTGTTGAAAATT
Source organism: Passer montanus (assembly GCF_014805655.1). Classification (NCBI taxonomy): domain Eukaryota; kingdom Metazoa; phylum Chordata; class Aves; order Passeriformes; family Passeridae; genus Passer; species Passer montanus. The sequence goes on from NW_024367707.1 coordinate 5,148,171, forward strand.
AGTAAACATTAATGTTTGAATCTGAAACAAAACTAATTTTTGTGGTTTTATTGTTCTGTGTCTTACATAATTCTCTCTTTCCTAGAAATCATTAAAGACCTCATGCAGCATTTCCAGCTGCTGATGCTTGCTTAAACAGGGCAATAATTTGCTCCTTATACAACAGCTATGAACCATACTTTCCAGGGTACATAAAGGAATACCCATTTTTTTATCTGATCTTGACAATTGGAGAAAATTGCAGAAGCACCAGGGCTTGATGAGAAATCACTGAAGGATAATCCAAGGCTAAAGTAATGTAATGTCTTTTTTGGTGGATTCATTGCCATCATCAAAGATTTTCATATACCATTTTGGTTTAATGATTCATAACATCATTTGCAGTAATACCTGGGTAACTTTACTCTGTACACTTTTCCTCATTTAAATGCCCAGAACTACCTGACAGGCTTGGTCCCTGGGGAGTTCAAATGCTGTGTGGTCTAAAGGGCACTCTCCACATCCAGCTCACCAGTTCCATCCAGAAAAGCAGTAAAGGTACATATAGGTGGAATGCCTGTATTTAAGTTCAAGCAGGTAAAGTTCAAATATGCTTCCATGCATTTAGTCCACTCTCACTGAAGCTACAGGACCAGCAAACGACTTTCAGCATGCAAGCAGTCTTGCAGGGTACCAGATACAGAGAACCAACTTGTAATATATTTTATGGCCTTCTATGCTTATAATGGCAGTTTTTCTCTACATCACCAATCTGCACACCTAATGTCTATAATCATTATCCCAAAGCAAGCATTAATTGTATATTCAGCCAACCCACCTTGCCTTGCCTTGCTTTTTATTCTTCTCTTTTTCCTTCTCTCTAGAAAGCTGATGTGGGTCTGAACTCCCAAATATGTGATCCAGTATTCCTCACACACAGGAATATGTGATCCAGCCAGTGCTACTGATTGACAATCACAAGCATCATTTTGATTCAGTTTTAACAAAAGGAGAGACAAGGTTTACTGTGAGGTAATTACAAAATCCATTAAAACCAAAAGAAGTTTTTCACCTAACACCAAGCTCTGGATCAAAATCCATGTGCTTTAGTCACAATGGAACACAAAATCTTGAAGTCAAGCTATCCTGTGTCAGATGCTGTTAGTTGTGCTATTCTCTGTTGATGGTATGATAATCAAAAGAATTCTTGGAAGTGCTTTTTAATGCCTATAAAATATAAAGTGAAATTTGAAAATTAATTCTTGTAAACTTACATTTAAATGGTGAGGATTATTTAGCTAATATTTGATTTTAAGCTCCCCAATCTCCTACTTACAGTATTTATCATTACGTATTCCAAAAAACCTAGATGGTTCCCTGTTTGGCTCATTGGAGTTTCAAGATGTTGTTTGCTCCAGAAGTCATTCTATGACTCATTATCATCTCAATGTATAACTTATTGATTAATCACCACAGAGCAGACAAAGATCTAATTATATTGAAAATGTTTGCATCTTTTTTATTCCTTTCAAGCATGAGGATATTATCAAATAGATTTTCTTAGCAGGATTTATTATTTTAGTCAGTAATAAATAAACTCAACTCTTCTGGACAAAACATTCCTAGATGTAGAGGCCCTTAGCCAAAAATTTGCACTTCATAGTTGAATACATTTACTAGTGGGCTGTGTTTTCTGTTGTGCTTGCTACAGTTGATGCTATTTGTATGTACAAACAGCTCTTTTTGTGACATTGCTCAGCTCAGAAGATTTTAGTTTGATACTTCAGAGCACAAAGCTGATTTGTTTAAATAAAGATAAGGACAACATGAAGTGTGTCTGGCATACCAATCCTCTTAAAAGCTGCTCTGCAGAGAAAATGCCTTTGAACATTTAAGATGCAGTTACAAGAAAAATGATTTCTTCAAAGTTATGCATTAAGTCCTCCTTTTAAAATGGCTGCACTCCCCATTGCATGCTCTACTTGTTATTTAGGAATTCTGAAAGGGTTTTCAGAGGTAGATACTAAATTTGGAGAATCATCCCCATCCCATCTGATTTGCATTATGTACCCATCACTTCATTTAGTGCTGTGACTATTTACACACAAATTTTGTTTTAGAAAAATTGATACCTGACAGTGTTTTCATAGAAGGAAAGACCTGTCATGTTAATTATCCTCCCACAAATTACTTACATGGAGGCTTTTCTTGTCATCTCTGAAGTACAAATACTTTGAAGACACAGAGTGAATAAGACATTTCATACTTTTGTGGCCACTGGAGGGTTAGATTAGAGCCTTTCTGATGCACAAACACTCCATATGATAAATCTGAGGGTGAATGAAGATTCTTGCTTTGTCAAATGCTGCAAATCTTGACAACTGAGCTGATTACATTTAAAAATAATACTTTAAAATATTTTTTAAGTTCTTGATTGTTTTTAGTTTGAGCAGGAAAAAAATATATAATTCTAACTAGTTTGCTTCCTTTGGAAAAAAGTCCCACCATCAACTTCTCCACTGCAAATAATTTGAATGAGATTATAAGTGTCCTGTGGTAATGAGCTGTTGATAAAAACCAAAGGGCCTCATATACCCTCTAAGGAAAGGAGGAAAGGAAGATTTTATAACCAGGAGATACTCAAATTCTCCACAAGATACTGACCATGGGACAAACACTCTGTGGAGATGAGCAATTCAGGATGCCACTGGACATCAGCAAAATAGAGTCACAAAGTACATTTCTTGGCAAGGTCTGTGCAAAAAACGTCATTCAAAACAATTTAGTTTAGGTTTTTCAGGATGGATCAAAAACCTTAGTAATGATAACAAACTAATTTCATATATTCTAGTTTCCAAGGAGCAAGCAATTCTGAAAACAACTTTTTGGTTTCTGTCATTGCACTCCGGTTGCCAGGCTGTGGCAGGCTGTATATATACACAGGTATTATTCCTGTTATGCATATAGTTTTATATATATATACAGACATATATGTATATGTGTCTATCCCTCTGTCCAGGCCTGTTTCAGAACAGAACACTCCTTTGTGCCTCTTGTGTACAGGAATCCTGTGATGCAGCATGGCAGAGTCACCAATCCAGTTAAGAAATTCCCACGATTTGTCTGAAGACCTTCTGAGAGCTCTGGAGATAAAGGTGGGCTGCTGTTCAGTCTCCATCTCTTTTTCCATCTCAAGTGGCTGGTATTGTTTTATTTCATGTTCATTGTCGTTCTTACTTCTTTGTATCCCAACAGCATTTGGCTATTCACAAGGGCAAGGATCTCCTTGATCAGCAAGATTATTCTGTTTATGTTTGCCTTATCCCTCCTTTTTCTGCCTTTTGTATGGAGATTTTCAAAGATTTTCATTGGAAGTCTAAACAATTTACTTGCATTACACACATAAATTCTTCAAGAGGACCTCTGGTATCCCAGAAATGTTGCAGAGGCTTTGATCAACTGATAGCAGTGCACACCACACATCACCCCTCCCAACAATGTCAGCTATTTCCAACATGTTTTGTCCTGCATAACTCTGCTGTGAAGTCTTAATAATTCTTTTTTATTTAGAGGAATGGAGAAAGATCTTGGGCAAGTCATGAAAATTTGAAATGGAATATCTTTCTTTCTGACAGAGTTGATATTTCGCCCTCAAAATGGTCAATATCATCCATAATACTTATACATTATGTTTTTTGAGGAAATGAGGAGTTACAGTGGTCATTTGCTAATGCTACCATGTATTCCAGCAGCAACTAAAAGTTATTTGACAGTTTTGAATAACTAGAGGTTATAGTTATCTCTGAGAAATACTTCTAAATTTAATTATTTTCAAAATTATTATTATTATTTAGTATCACATATAACAGTTCTGTATAAACATGACTCTTACAGACATACAGACTGGACATATCACAGTTCTATCACAATAGACTTCCAACATCTATTAGATTCTGCAGCAATGGTTATCTCTGAGCATATGAAATGTAAAATCTCCAGAACTGTAATTCCCACACAGAATTCACCCTTCTCCCTCAGGGATCCACAAACAGCATGCACATTCCCTCCCATCCTCATCTTGCTGAATGCACACATGCCTTACACACCTTCTTACAGAAAGGCCTTTCCAAAGAAGAGACATGTTTTCTCTGTGATAACTTCATTCCAAAGTGTTTTCCTGTGGTAGAGTGTTTACTGTTTGACACAAGATTTTCTCTATTTATTTACAAATACATTTTTGCAACATTCATTTGTAAAAATGTGAAAGATGGATATTTATTCATGACATGCATTGTTATGCTGATGTTCTGGTAAGTTTTTCCATTTGTTTACACTAGAGCAAGAGTCTCTTCTATCATCCTCCACACGGTGTGTTTTGTGTGTAACCTCCTGTATGCCTTAAACCCTCCTGTGCACAGCTAGTGAGAAACAACACAGCCTTTATTATTGAAAGCATGAGAACATGTCCAAACAATGCCAATGAACCAGAAGATCTTACATCCTTAAGTCCTTTAATAAAGTCCCAAGGTAGAGGAAACTGACCTCTGAAATTCCTCTCGACATTACAGCTTTTCCTTCCAATCCAGTGGATACTTGACCTTCTAAATTGGACCTGATAAATCTAAACCCTTTACTTCTTAAAGGGAAAGAAAAGCAAACCAACACAATGGCTTTCCCCCCTCCATTTTATGCACAAATACAGTGAATTCCTACCTGTATGACTAGCAGAAATCCTTGATTCCTTTTATACCAGCAGCCCAAGGACAAGAAGACCACTAATGGTGTTTTTCCATATTTGAGTATGCTCACAGCTGTTTTCAGCTACAGGGTATTTCCACTATCAAAGAAAGGAGTAAATCAAATTGAGTTCACATTTATAACACACTTTTTCCTATGGGGTTCTGTGCATATTTCCTTTGAAGTATTCTCCAGTCTTCTGATAGATTTTTTAGTACATTTTGGTATGATGAGGGAGCTAGCAGGATACTGAGGATTTCAAGATTTAAAATCTGACCCAAAGCCCACAGAATTCTGCAAGAATTTTCCTTCTGCATTCTGTGGGGTCTAAATCTGTTCCTTAAAAAACTTTCCTGAAGAAACCTGGGATTTGTACACTCTGTGCTTGTGGGTATATTTGGTTCTTTTCCTTTCATTTCTCTCTTGCTTCCACCTCTGCCAATTATTTTCTGCACAATTTCAGAAATGCTTTAAAATCCATTGCTGAAAAATACTACTAGTGCTGTACTTGTTGTTTGTACTTGTACAGGGTATCTAACAGCTGTCCTGGGAAAATCAGTAGTTTCTGCAATAAAGGAAAGGGTTAGAGAAAGCATGGAAAAATTGTTCTCAATGGCAGACAAACTTGTAAGGCTTTGAGAAGGGAACTCGTGCTGCACAAACTTGTCAAATCCCTTTGGAGGAATCAGTGACTGTTAAAGAGGTATAATATTGTTAAATACATCCTTGTATTTTTAAAGAGCATTGGGCAAGGTTCATCAACAAAGGTTCTTAAGAAGCTAACTTGACATTTATTAATAGCTGATTAGAGTTTAGAGAAACAAGAATAGGGCTAGTGGCCAGCCTTACAGTGGGCAAAGTCACAGGTGCAATGCTGCAGTGAAGTGCAGTAGGATCAGCACTTTGCATCTCATCCTGAGACATCTGAAAGCACAGGCAGCTGGTGAATAGACAAATGTTTGCTGGTGTTTTAAAAATAGGCAGGATAATAAAAACTAGAGCTAGTTGGGAAGAATTAAAGCAAGACTGCATTGGTGAGCAATAAAATGGTTAGTAAAATCCTTTGTTGATGAATGTCATGTACCTGAGAAAAATACAAACTCTAAATGATCATTAACAAGTCCAGAGGGAGACGAGGGAATCATCACAGTCAGCTTCATGAAAACATCAGTTTGATAGGCAGCAGGGGTCAAAATCAAAATAGAATGTTAGGGGGGAAGGAATTTAAAGGAAAAGCTAGAAATTATGTCCCTGTGTGCCTTTAGTGGGACCCATATCTTCAAAGATGTGTGCAGTTTGCATCCTCCTATCTATAACTGAGTATAGAAGTGGTGTTCACATTTCACAAGGGCTAGATAACACTGCTTCCTGAGCAGGATGTCATTCTGTGGCTTTACTACAGAAATGAAAATTTCCCCCCAAGCAGTCAGAGGTGATGACAGGCAACAAACAAACAAAAAAGCTATGCAACAAAAGTCCCTTCCATTTGAAACAGAGAAAATTTATATGGAGGAAGAGGCTGTAATAACTGTATGCATATTTCTATGAATGAAATGGTGAAAAGTAAATAATTATGAAGTATTTCTCACAGAAAAAGCACTGAAATCATCAGGCCACAGCTTTAAAACAGATCAAAATGTTTTTCTCATGCACACAGTCCCCAAACTGCATAATTAAACTTCAAAAACTCTTTCTGTCTCTCACAATATCCACATAGGCAAACTCAGGAAGTGTGGACTGGATGAGTGGACAGTGAGGTGGATTGAGAACTGGCTGAATGGCTGATCCCAGAGGGTCATAAACGGTGGCACAGTAAAGGCCTGTCACAGGTATCCACCAGGGTTCAATATTGGGCCCAGAGTTCTTTGACATATTCATCAGTGACTTGGGGCAGAGGCCTCCTCAGCAAGTTCACTGAACACAGGAGTGGCCGATAGCCCCAGGGCTGGGCAGCCCTTCAGAAGGGCCTGGACAGGCTGGAGAGATGGGCAGAGGAATGCTCTGAAACTCAGAAAAGGCAAATGCAGGGTCCTGCACTGGGGAAGGACAAGCCCAGGCCCCAGCTCAGGCTGGGGTGACCTGCTGGAAAGCAGCTCTGCAGAGAAGGGCCTGCGGGTCCTGGTGGACAATGAGCTGTCCATGAGCCAGCAGTGCCCTGGGGCCAGGAGGGCCAGTGGGATCCTGGGGTGCATGAGGAACAGCACTGCCAGCAGGTCAGGGAGGGGATCCTGCCCCTCCACCCAGCCCAGTGAGGTGTGTCTGGAGGGCTGTGTCCAGTTCTGGGCTCCTCAGGACAAGAGAGACACGTAGCAGGTCCAGTTCAGGGTAACAAGGATTGTTAGAGTACTGGAGCATCACTCTTACAATGAAAGGCTGAGGGAGCTGGGTCTGCTCAGCCTTGAAAAGAGACACCTGAGAGGGGATCTTATCACTGTCTACGAGTATCTGAAGGGGGGTGTCAAGAAGATGGATCCAGGCTCTTCTCAGTGTTGCCAAGAAATAGGACAGGAGGCAGAAACTGATGCACAGGAAGTTCCACCTGACCATGGGAAAGAACTTCTCCCCTGTGCAGTGACCGTGCACTGGCACAGATTGCCCAGAGAGGGTGTGGAGTCTCCCTCACTGGAGATATTCCAGAGCTGTGTGGACACAATCCTGTGCCATGTGCTCTGGGATGACCCTGCTCAAGCAGGGAGATTGGACCAGATGATTCACTGTGTTCCCTTTCCACCTGACCCAGCCTGGATTCCCACAGGATCATGGAGGGGTCAAAACAGAGAATATCCATCACTGAATATTAAGAGCCCTGGTTTGAATACCTTTGGTAGTATTAAAATCCTGAAGACACTAATTGCAAGGATCACTCTCTATTTCCATTCTCATGCATTTCTCTGTCATAACAGATAACAATCTCAGCCAGTAGGAAAACCTTATGCTAAAGTTTTAAAAACTTGTATTTTTTGTACAAAACCTTGATAGTCCTTAGGTGTGCTTTTCTATATAGACAGCACCCAGGTTGGCTAAGAGGCTGTTTCCAAGACCTTGTACATGTGAGCTTTTTATATAGAAAAAATGTTTTTTGAATCCTGGGCAAACATGAACTCATGCTCTCAGCTATCAAAAAGAACCTTGCCATTATGTTCAGAAAACTGAATCCATCTGAAAAACACCAAAGCTGTATTACGGAACAAAGGGACTCCACTCTGGTGTTGTTTTAACACAAGAAAACAACCTGTCTTAGGGAGCACTGTTGAGTGAGTCCAAGGGCTTCACAGGCTTACAAAACTGGACTCTGCTCAGGACTCATGCCCCCAGGCCGATTTCTTTTTCACTACTTGGTTTGAGGAAAGCAGACGTATTGTGTTTTAGGAAAAATGTTGCTTAACATCTTTAAAGATAAGTGGAATTTTATTCCTGTTTCAAAAGTAATCCTGCTACATCAAGTATCATGAGAATGGAAAATATCTAGAGCAACTGCAGTAAACCCAGAAACTAAACAGGAATCACTCTTTTTAATGTGTCTAGGTGTACAGATTGCCTACATATTAGCCACATCCTTGAGAAATAAGCTATGCTCTAGTTGGTATCTCATGGGTGAATTTTGTCAGGAATTTAACATTTCCAAAGAAAAAATTTTCACCTTTATCCAATCTACTGAGTGAAGAAACAATATGCAGTTAACAGAGTACTTGGATAATTTCACTATTCTACTTCCTCACCTCCCAGATTCTAACTATTAGTAATTTCTGATGAATTAAATGATGCAGAAGGCTTGTAGACCATTCTTACTTTCACAACTGTTAATGGGTTATGCCCACTACTGTATCAGATTTTTTCAATATACTGTATGATTGAACATCCTGACCAGATCAAACTGCTAGTGTGTGACCAGAGACACAGAAAAAGAACAAAGTGGAGTTGTTGGTGCATTAATTGTCTTGAAGACAGTGGAGCTGAGTTTGTGGCTATAGAAGTAGAACCCTGAGTTTTATGAAGTGTTTGAAAGCCTTCTCGGAAAGCCTTTTATATAATACCACAATTAGAGGGGAAACAAAGCAGCAGCTCTTGTATTAGTATAGGCTTGGATGTGATTAAAATTTTGTCATTGTTGTACCTCATTCACATAAGGTAGAAACCAATAGCACGTGCAGGCAGAACCCTAACTGGGAAGAGCAATGTAGAGACATTATTGATTATTTTAGGAAAAAAAAGTTATAGACAAAATGTTCAATGTCATATAAAAAATCACCACTCTTTCCAAAGGAAAGGGATAATGGGAATGGAATGAGATCAGATTAATGGATGTGAGCAAGAAAAGGTAAGGACTTCCCTTGAGCCAGAAGGGACTGAAGGACTAAAATGACATTCATGGTGATTGTTTCTGTCACAAGGCTTTTGCCAAATCACATAAATTGCACATATGGTATCCAGACTCACCTATCTGTTGTACAGCTCAGTCTTTCCACATAAAATAAGTGATCCATACTCTTTAGAAACATCTGCAATTCACTGTATCCTCCACTGATCTCTTCAAGGCAACACATGAGACTCAGGCACTCCATCACTACAGTGGCAGTAAAATAATGATTAGTTTTTCTCTTTTAACCTCATTTTTTAACCTTTAAAGCAGGATGAACCCCTTTCTCCACCAGTCCCACTTAGCAGCCCTCCCTTCCACAGAACTAAAGAGCACTGCAATCAATTATATCACACACACATACACAAAAAAAAAAAAACCAACCAAACCAAACCAAACCAAACCAAACAAAAAAAAACCCAAAAAAACCCCCAAAAAAAACCCCAAAAAAAACCCCAAAAAAACAAAACCACAAAACCCTGGTGGTAAGCATGCCATTCAAGCACACACACAAAGGTAAGTTACTGCTTCCTGCCATGAAACATTCAGTAAAGATAACTAATTAGTGCATGTAATCAAAATGCGCCCTCAGTGTAACATGTGAATAATAGCATGAGAAAATTCCTGGTTTCAGAGATGGAAGATAGACTAATGCCATGGACTTCAGAGAAGCTGGGATTTTTTCTGTGTTCATAAAAGATGCATATATTTATATGGGCTGAGGTTTTTGTAGCTTTGATTTGCAGCAAATGAGCCTTTTTTCGTGACTCTGTGTATCCACCTTGAGACAACAAGAAGAAATTTGATTTTAAGAATCAAAATGTTTTTATCCACATTTCTTATTGTTCTTCTGTCATTTATTCCCCATCCCTGCAAGTACCAAGTACCTCCCCACAAGTATTCCAAAATCTAACCTTTTATTACTAGTATTTTTTAAAATAATTTCATTAAATGGAGATGCAGTGGAAAAGCCCTGGCTTCTATCATTTCATACGAATCCTTTATGCCCTGCATCACATCCTTCATTTCCTGTGTGTCCTTTGAAATGAGAATACTTGAAAAAATAGAAACAGATATTGAATACTAAGGGAGGTGCAATAGCCCAAATTTGTCACTTCAACATGACAAACACAGGAATTGCACTTTCAATTAGGAAGATGCTTTTCTCCTCTGCAGTTGGATGGCCTAAAGCTGTGTGAGCAGATGAGTGAGGCGGGGTCACCCCACTGAATTTTGTTTCTTGAGTGTCTCCTTGCAGGAACAGAGACAGGACTGTGCAGAGTGGGGCCTCAAGGGAACAAACAACCCCTAGGAAGGAAGGAATTGGCCGTTTTTCTCGATCTGGCTTAAAGACATGAGAAAAAGATGGAACAAACAACCCCTAGTTCAGCACAGGATGGAAGGAATTGGCCGTTTTTCTCGATCTGGCTTAAAGACATGAGAAAAAGTAAAACCAACCATGCAGTTTAAAGCCCCTTTCAAAGAGACTTCATACTTCTTTGGAAATAATTAGGGTTGTGAATTTCAAGAAAAGGATTGGTTTTGATATACTCAGAGAATACTCCTAATTTTCATCAGTTCACTAAATGGTATCAACAATGAATTTTCTAATACTCTGTCCATAAAAATATTTCCTTGCTTTCTGACCTTAATAATAACTGACAAATTCTGAGTTTCTTTGTCATTTTATTTCCTCTGTTCATAAAAAGACAAGCAAGAGAAAACCTTTTAAGATATGTATTTCTTTCCTTCCTTTTGCCTAAAATGCCTTTTCACTTTCAATTTAATTCCTGGGGAATGCTCACTCTAGTGAAAGAATGTATTTTGGCCGAAGTACTATATGGCCCTCAGAATTCAAAAATCATCCTTGCAATTTTAATTTGAACTAAATCAATAGATGTGAAAGATTTTTACATGACACTTTCATGACTAGCTTGGTAGTTCATTACAAGAATTTGGTTACAAGAAAAGCTACATCCTTAAGAGATACTCAAGTAGTGTTTCCAGCTCCTTGATTTATCTTCCCTCTCTTGTTCTTAAGAAATCATAAAGTTTGGTGGAAAAAGCTTATTAAAATTTCCAGAATGGAGGTCACACAATGGTAACTCTTAGAAAAATAATGTATTCATACTTTTACTTTGCAAGGTACTGCTGCACAACCTTCCTTATCAGCTGTTTTTCTCGGACAGGCCCAGAAGAACAGAAATGAAGATGAGGAAGAGTTCCCCTCCTCCACCTCCTTCCCTCTCCCACGGGCCTGTCCAGGAGCAGCACAGTCCCTGGCAGCTGCTCAGCCAAGCCAGCCCTGGTTCCAGCGTCTGTGGAAGCAGCAGCTGCAGGAGCAGGGCAGCCACACCCTCTGCAGCTGTGTAGACCCTGAAATAAATAGGGCAGGAGATCTTTCTCCCTTTTTAATGCCTTTATTAAAAATCAGCTTGGCTGGGGAGAACCAATGGGTCGCGCCCACGCTGTTACTGCTCTTCAGGAGTGGCAGGGAGGAGGAGGATGGTGCAGCTGTGTCCGTGGGTATGCAGGCAGAGCTGGGGCTTCCATCCTCATGAGAGCACCAGCAGATTCCTCTTTCTCAGTTTGACATTTGAGGTCCCCTTTCTAGCCGACATCCTTTTAGGTTAGGGTGAAAGGTAAAAAGGATCTTAGCAGACACTGGATTCAGTTCCTCACCTTTAGACATCACTTAGATCTCTTAATTCCATGACGGCTCATTGTTTTAGGATTCAGTTCCTCACATTTAGACATCACTTAGGCCTCTTAATTCCATGTTGGCTCGTTGTTTTAGGGGTTTTTCTTGCAAGATTTGGTGAGGTGCTTCCTCATCTGCACACCAGCTCTGATGTCACCTACCCCTGCCCGCAGTCTCAGGTGTCATCCTCCAGGAAGCAGCAGGGGAACACTTGAGCTGATTTCCAACCATCAACAGGTAATTGAAGGAAAACTATTAACAACAAGGGGATTACAACATGAAGTTATTAACAACAAATAGCTAAAACCCCAACTTAGCAGCAATTGGTTTAACTTGTTAACTCTGCAACTTAAAAAAAATGGACAACTTTTCTACTCATAACAGACACAACCTTCATCACCACAGTCCTCTGCACAAGCAACATTCTTCTGCTCAGGGCCCTGCCAGCCCTGCTTGTCTTATCCATTCATAGAGGTGCATAAGGACACCAACTTCCAATGCTAATGAGCAGTTTGGAGAAGGGAAAACTGAGAACGCTGCAGGCCTGTCTGTCTGCTTGCCAGCTAAGAGCCTGCTCTGTTATCCATATCCTTTCCACTTATTTGATTTCTTCCTGAAGTGGATTTGGATGGAGACACACTGGAGAGAAAAGAATTTGGTAGAATCATGGAATGATTTGGATTGGAAGGGACCTGACAGACCATCTAGTTCCAGTCCATCTGCCATGTGTAGGGACATCAATCCATCTGACGTGTAGGGACATTTTCCCTTTAGACCAGTTTGCTCAGGCCCCATCCAACCTGGCCCTGAATACTTCTGGGACTGGGGCATCCACAGCTTCTCTGGGCAACCTGTTCCAGTGCCCCACCACCCGCATAGTAAAGAATTTCTTCCTTATATCCAACCTAAACCTGCCCTCTTTCAGTCTGTTTCAGGGACAGCTGTCTTGTGAACTTAATTATTTACTATGAAAAAAACCCGATTTGTAAGCTGAGAAAATAAGCTTTGTGAAAATTATCAGTATACCCTGGTGCAATATTTAAGATTGGTCAGGAAGGAAGGAAAAAAGAAATAGAAAAAGAAAAGAAAAGAAAGAAAGAAAGAAAGAAAGAAAGAAAGAAAGAAAGAAAGAAAGAAAGAAAGAAGAAAGAAAAAGAAAGAAAGAAAGAAAGAAAGAAAGAAAGATCCATATTAGTGGAGGCCTTTCTACATAAATCTAAAAGAAATCAAAAGAGGATAGATTCTTGGTCTGTGCTGGATTCAGCCTCTTGACCTTTTCATTTTTGTGTATGAAAGAGGCAAAATTTTACAGCTATTCTTTACATTTAATTTGATTTAGTAAGTTTCAGATCCTGCAAAATACTGACAGGCAACACATCATGTTTTGATATTTTCTTTAGAAATTTTATCTTTATTAAAAGTAAATAAGTTATGCTCCTAGTTCTCATAGTAGGCAACCAGAACTTCTAAACAAAGTCAAGTGCAATGTTCTTTCCCTGTATCCCAGTCAAAAGTCAGGTGAAATATAAACTTGAAGATGTAAATTCAACATGTATTTGAAACACAGTACTGTAAATTACCTTTTGGAGTATTTCACAAGTCCTAATTTTGGCAATTTCTTCTGGCCCAGTTTGGACTTTGGTGGTGAACCAGTACCTTTCTCAACCCAATACTTGTTTGCAACCAGAAATTAAGTAGAAATGCAGTAACAAAACAATTTATTTCCCTCCATTTTCTCTATTAGTTTGTCATAATTTCTATTTTTATAGCCAATATGTAACTTGGTGTCACTAGGGTAGTGTTTTCCCACCTGTGGTCCAGTGGCTGATAATACTCCATGTAACAGGGAAAAAACCAAACCAACACACATGCAGATGTGCCTAAAATTTGTCTGTCCTTCACCAGCAGCACATGAAAAGTGGCTTCATTTTTTACTATGAACTTTTTTCAGTGAATATATTTTGGCACCCTTCCCATGTCCTATTAAATGACAAGGGTTTCTCCTAGCAAGGAAGCCCTTCAGACAGAACAAGGTGAAAAATACCTGCCTAGAGGAAAATCAGATTATAAACTCCCAGATGGCAGATGACTTACAAATGCAGTAATAAATGATAAGCCTAAGTAGAAAAAGTTTATCATCCAAAGGTAAACACTTGTTTTCCTCACCATTTAATATCTTCCAAGATGATGGAGTGTCCATGGTTCCTCTTCTCTCACAGATACAGCTAACACATTGTTCTACTGTTCTGCCTTTTCTAGAGACTATTAAAGAAATCAAAGCAAAAGCTTCACAGCTCATCAAACCCTTAAACTGCAGCAGTTACAGTAGAAGGGGAGGGCATGAGGATCCATATGCTTTTCACTTGTGCAAGCATTTCAACCTATGGTGAAAATGAGCTTTTTAGGAGATTTTATGTAGCCATTTTCATCAATGTGTTGCAGCTCCAGAATGAAAGCCAAGAACTGGCCAAGCTGAAGCTTGTAGAGTGTGGCACAATTAATCTACTACTGCAACTATGTGACACCTTGCCATTATGCAAACCCTGAGCTGAATCACAGTAAAATTGAATGAAGTCTGACTGTTTTGGAAGTGATGTCTAATGCTGCCTACTTGCCTCTGCTCATTTTAAAAAACAGTGATTTATTTAACGAAACCATGGAAAAGCCTCACATGTTGTCAAACATCTTTCCTCCAAAAGCCAAGTATATACAGAGCATCCAATTAAGGAAATTTGTATTTTATGTTAAAAAGCAGTTTTACTTGCTTTGGTTCTTCATTCTGTCACTCCTGTGCCTGTGAAGATACAAAAATGTATATTAAAATAAGAAAACTAAAACATGCTGTTTCTGTCTCCCTTGGTTGAAGAAATCTCCTGATTGCCATTTCAGCCAGGAATATGTAATGTGATCTCTTCAAGGGAAACTCAGGAGCCGCTCAGGCATTCATTAGCAGAGACGGTCCATAGCCCTGTGACATGTGCCTCTTCTCAGAAACACTTTGCCAGATGATTTTGTGAACTCTGTTCTCTCAACTGCAAGGAATAATTAACAGTTCATCGAGATGTGAAAGAAATATGGCACAAAAGACTGCCTCTGTCACAAGCCATGCATCAGTGTCTGGGGGCCATGGTGACACCGATGCCTCGGTCTCATTTTCTGGTGGGATGCAGACATGTATGTACCTGAACCTCTTTGGAGGTCAGAAAGCAAGCCCCAGGTTCAGATTGAAAAGGAGAAAAGCAGTGAAGCCTGAATCTGGAAGATTTTAGCTAATGCTCCCAAGAGACTTAGAGAACTGCTGTAAACAGAAAACCAACCTGCCTGTTGCACTGACTGACATACAGAGACTCCTCTGGGGCAGGAGCCGTGGGCACGTGGGAGAGACCAGCTCCTCTGCCCTCTAAGCAGGGCAGCTTGGAGCACTGTGGTCTTCTCTGTTCTTCTTCCCCTCAAGACCACGCTTCTGCCAGTCAGTGACACCAGAAATGTCTTAATACAGGAAAATCCGTGTCCTCAGCCCTGCTGTGGAAAGGTTATCTATTGATCACTGTCAACTGATAGAAGAGTGTGGAGAAAATGAAGTCTAAAAGGAACATTTCATTTTAACAACTTATTTATGAGGTAGTTCTTGCTGTTGCAATAAGGTAAACATTAAAAGAACTAACTGAATTAAATTCTCAGATCCTGAAATGTTTTTTCTGAGTTCTTCTGTGTCTGTGAGAAGATGGATTCTTATATTCTCAGTCACTTGGAGAGTATGTTTTCACAGGCACAGGAAGTGTGTGGATACAAGCTAAGGGAAATGGATTAACTATTCCCAGATCTGCTACTTGAAACTTCATTTATTTAGTTTGGATGCTGTGGCATGTAATTGCTTGTTTTTAAGATGGGACACAATGTCCACTATGAAAGCACTAGAGAAAAATTAAAGATGCTTCTGTTGGTTTAACAGTTTAAAAATGCACTTGAGGATATTTTAATGAAGTCAGAACACTCCAATATTTGCAAAAGAATTTTTTTGGCCTTGTTTATCTTTTGTAAATGCAGCAAAAGCACATTATGATCACAAATTAACTGTGCAAAGTTTAAGTGAAATAATTTGCTTGTGCCAAGTGCATTCTCATCTGCAAATATTGGACTAATGAGCAACTTTCATTATAGTGCAGTGAAATCATTCAAGGGGTTAATCATGCACTTGCTTCCATTTCAAGATGGACTGAGCTGTACTGGAAACAGTACTGAAATTAATAAAATTCATTTTGTAGCAATGTGAAGGGCTTGAGGAGCTGTTGCAGAAACCTGTTATTCCAAAGAAGTTATAAGCTACATGCTGGAAAGTTGTAAGTCTTGGCAATTCAGCAGCAACCCCCTCTTGAAGGCCTGAGCCTCAGAAGTGTCACAGCTCTTAGGCTGGCAGACTGGGGGAACTGCAGAGAGTCTGGACACATAGCAGCTCATATCCACAGAAAATGCTGAGTACTGCTTCAAAATGTCTTTTTTGTTGTTGTTGTTTCTGGAGTTTGTTTGTTTGTTTTGTTTTTAGAGGAGTGTCTATTTAGCTTTAAACACCTCTTAATAGAAATGACAATACAAAGAAAAAAAGACATGTTTATTGGGGGAGGAAAGAGGAGACACTTCACAGGCTTTTAAAGTCAGTGCTGGGATTTCTGGGTGGTTACTTTTCTGGCACAGACATAAAACAACTGGCAGAAAATGGTCACCCTAGCGACAACCAGAGCAGCTTTGGTTATCTTAACTGAAGTCCTCCAGAAAAACAGACAGCTCAGAAAGGCTGGATCTACATCAGCCAGCAGCTGTGTTTTGTTAATAATAATTATATATAATAACATCATACAGCTGCGTGCTATAGGCCAGGTGGTTTCCACTTCTGTACACTGTGCTTGGAAGACTATTAAAGTATTGGATATTTTTGCTGACAGAGATCTATGGCTGCTCTGCCAAATAGCTGCCCACTTCAATGGTTACTCACTATTGCCAGGTGTATAAACCTTTCCTGTAGTCTACCAGGCACTGAGTGTTGCCTTATGCAGAGAACAACTTCACTGTTTTGTCATAGAGCTGCTTTCTGCCCTTCAGATATTTTGTAGAAAAGATAACATTTTTAAAGGTATTTGTAGTGTGCATATGTTTCTTAAAGAGAATATTCCCTCAGTGAACTTTAATTACATGTTTTATCTTCTTTTTAGTAGCTGTAGTCACTGTATTATCTGAGTATTCCTTGCACTTTTAGTCCACAGTCAAATTCTCTGAGCAGTTAAGTTTAATTTATTACTAGTAACTGAAAAGCAACATTTTCAATGTCATTGGACTCTAAATGATATAATACACACATTGATTTAATTTATATGTTTATCACTTTGAAGTCCCACTTTGTGCAGAGTTTCTGCAGCACAGACCTACAGTCAGACACTGGATAGCTACTTGCCCTTCCTGTCTCATTCCTGGCCCACATTCAAAGGTATGAGATGCACCATGGGGATGAGGAGAGAGATACTGTGACTGACAAGGACGTTGCAGTGAATTTCTCCATCTCCTGCCACAATGTTGTATTTGATTAAAATTAATAAAAAACCCTACCTGAAAAATCATTAAAAACCAAACAAGACCAAAATCCAAAGAAAAACCTTTTTTAGTGTGAAAACCCACCAAGAATTAAGATGAATATATTATGATACAGTTTGTAATATCTAGATGAGGAAGGATTTACCACACAATGAAATCTATGATGGAAGGAATGTTCTTCTTTCCCTGAATCCCCACCAACAGTGGTAGAAGAAATGAGGATTTTTTTTTTTAAATCTAGAAGTGTTCTGGGCAAAGCAGGCTTGGGGAGTATGCAACTTGTAATTTGCAGCTTTAAGCAAGTGATAATTTATACTATTAGCCAAGCTGTAATTGTTATGAGAGAAAACACTAAAAAAAGGCCAGAGAATAGTGGCTTTTCAGAGTCAGCAGTTATGAAATTAAAATAGGGTTGGTCTCACATTGCACACTTCCATCATTAAAGGAAACTGAAATGACAGTGCTGACAGCTTTGGTATGAAAGAGTTTCCTTTCAACACAGATTTAATGCTCTGACAAATGCACTGTGTCAGTGAGGGAAAAGCCTCTGTTGAATATCAAAGATATGCTTTGGGATAGACCAGGGGTCTGTACCTTTCTGAGCTTTGGGTTGCTGATCTGTGTAGGACATGTCCAAGGGCTCTGTAACTGCTGTAAATCCACTTTTCCCTTTGATTGTGGGAATGCACTGATTCAAATAAGCAGGAGCAGAAAATGGGGGCCATAGCACTGGTGGGGTGAAAAATCTTGCCTAAACAATGACAGCCCTGGAAGTCCATCTCCTAGAGCAGACAAGATGAAGAATTCTACAGACTTGCTTTCCTGGTCTCCTCTCTGATCCTTGCAGACATAAGATTTCATCTATCCTCTGTCACTTTGTGCAACGTGCTTCATTCGATCCAGGAATGCTGTTATGCAGCTGTTCTTTAAGCTGGTAGAGAAATCAAGATAAAGTTTTGAAGGCCTGGACAGAAAACTTCAGGGAGCATTAGAACCACAGTGGATGCAGAGAAATTACCTTCTATAGTCACGCTTTTGATAATTTCCTTGTTTTCAGCACTGGCACATAAACACTTCTTATTAAACTACATGGCTTGAATGTCCAAAAAAAGCCATGTCAGAAATGCAACTGGTAGAACTACTGTAGACAATACATTTTTTCAAAACAATCCATACTTAAATATTTAATAATTGCAGTGCTGTTTGAAATCTATCGTGTCTGAATTTGCTTTATTTTTAGCCACAAAATTTATTTCATCTCTTTCAGTGAAATTTTTCCATTAATGGCATAAACCAAGAAAAGAAATTGTTTTGTGCAGGTTTATACAAACTTCTGTCAGGTATGATGAATTCAGCAACAACAAATATTTTTCCCTTTAAAAATAAAGAGAAGGCTTTAAGGGAAGTGGTTGCCAAAATACCTCAGATCTTTCCCACATGAAACTTTAAAATACAGTTTCCCTCACTGAACTGCAGGACTGTCATTTATAGCCTCCACTATGAAAATAAGAAGACCAGCTTGCCTGCACTTAATCTTAAACTATACTAATCTCAGAAAGTGTGTGCTCATGTGTCTGCTTCTTTCCATACCTGGGAACTTTTATGCAGAAACACATTTTCTCCACCAAACCTGGAGAAAGGCTTGTCCCTTTGGAATTTGCAACTTGGGTATAAACAACATTTTGAGCCAAACAGTTCTGCATTTTTAAATTATTATTAGTTGCTCTTTAGAAAAACAAACCAAAACAAAAGAAACAAAAAATCCCAACAAAATAAAACAAAAAAAAGGCACAACATCAGCACGTCATCTGGATTAGCAGCCAGAACCACCACACCACTACTCTTTCTCCTCCCTTTCTTTCCCTTTTTCTCCTGCCCTTAACCATCCCTTCCATACTCCCCAGCACTAACAGCTCTCCCCTCAGGCTGGCTGACTTTTCAGAGACCCAGGTGCCATCTGCCAGGATGCTCACTCTGTGTCAAACCTTTTCTAGGAAATAGCAACTTTCTCCTCCTCCTCTTCCTCCCCGCCCACCCATAAATCCTGACTTTGGCAATGGTCAGGCTGTGCTGTTAAGAACTACAACATATCCTGTCACTCTACCCAGAGTGCTGTTCCTGCCATCCAAGACATGTCTCTGAGGAAAGTTGGAATTGCTGTTGGAATTACCAAGAGTTTATGTGGGCAAAGGAGCAATGCATGTCAGTGCAGCTCAGCCTTGTTGCTGCTTCCCATTTCATTAGCTGCCCATTAACTTTAACTTCTCCTTTGTCATTACTTCTGCAAAGCATGTCTCCCCTCACACTGACTGTCCTTGTTTGTGAATATATTTGCTCAGACACATTAGCATTCATGTTGCAAAAACAAATTTCATTTTGTAACATTCTGGAAGCACCATTTAATCTCTGATCTCATCGCTGCCGCATTTTGAGGCCATGGCAGTCCTCTGCAGCAGCGTTTGACTTACTACCTTCTCAGAATTTAATTATCACACTTTTACCACTAGCCTTGCTTGAGATGACTGGAATAATCAAAATATGAATAACTTGAGTATTTTTTTTTTACCTGTCTCACTGGCCACGAGGATTTCATGAGACCATGCTGTACCTCCATTAATGGTAGTTGCACAACAGGGAATGTCTTGGGGGGGTTGTGGGGGAAAAATGTCACAGTGATTGGAATTGAGACCCATCCACTTTTTCACACTGGGGCTGCAAAACCTCTTTGGAGAAAGAAAAACTGGAAGAATTATAAGGTGGCTTCCTCATTTTCAGGTCAAATTGCCTTTCTCCTCATCCAGATTATCTCAGCTTGCTTCAATAAAACATGCGTGTTCAACCCTGTAAAACACCTATCACATTTATGAATAAAATATCAATAATACAACATGGGTAAGGGTTATCTGGCCCTTGAGTAAATGTTCAACATAAATAATGGGAAAGATATTTTATTTGCATTATTTGCAGAAGCTGATATTGCAAGGCAAGGCCTTGGTATTTTCTGTTTCTCTCGTTCTCTGATGGACACTACATACCGTATACACGTCCTGTAATAGTCAATGCACCAGTGCTCAGAAAATAAAAGCTCACATTAGGGAGAAGTTTGGCAATGAAGCTTTTGAAAGAGCAATGTGTTTTTGTACTGAAACACAAAATAAAAAGAAGAGCAGGGCTTCAAGGCAAAAGAGAGATAGAGTGTTTATGACCTAGTTACTATGAGGTACCTTTCTCTTCTGTTAAGTGCATTGATTTCTTGGTCACACTCTTGTTGAGTAAATAGGGCAGCTGAGATAGACTTTTCCTCTTCTCAGGTGCAAGCAGGTTTTCACAAAATCAAGAAGAAAGCAAATGCAATTCACATCTAGGCAACTTGCCTGTTTGTTTGGATTTTCCCTGCCCTCCTTAAAAGAAGCTCTTGTGCACCTCTAAGTTTACTGGGATACGGGGACACAAAATTCAGGGCAGTAATTTCCATGGATTGCAGCTTTCTTTCATGCATTTATATCAGCTTCTTAAAAGCATATAAATGTGGAAGCCCGAGTATTTCTTATGTCTGGAATGCAAAAGATTCTTAGCTACTGCTGACACTTTCATATACAGCACAACAACCTGGAGAAAGATGGGTCCTTTATGAAATTCAGCTTTATCAAAGCAGACAGCTGTCAGCTTCTTACCCACAGCACACATGAGGAGCCATGACCCAGCCCCCCCATGCTGCACCAGGGATTATCCCAATGCTGCTGGCTGTCCTTGATCCTTCCCTCCCATGACTCAGAAACATGAGGGGCAGCTGGCAAAGACCCCTCTGCTGTTTCTTGAGGCACAGGCAGCCTTTCCAGGGTGGGGACTATGCCCCATCCTTGCCTTGTGGGTCCCTTGGCAACCTTAGCCCCATTACTCAGAGGCCCTTGCACTTTAAAGGGGTGCAGAGCTCCACCAGCACCCTCAGGATGGGGCTCAGCCTCCTGCCCACCCTGGGGGTTGCATATTTATTGTGATTCTTTGCCTTCAGTTCAAGAGAAAAGCGGCCAAGGCAGTGGTGGCCGTGCCAGCACCCCAGGAGATGTCCTGGTCCCCTGTCCCCCCAAGCACTGTGCAGACTCTTGGGCCCAAATCACAGAGATTTGGGAGAGCTGCTGCTCCTCAGCCCCAGCACAGAGGCAGAGCCTCGATGTTTCTCACTGAGTCAAGTGTGGTCAAAGCCTGAGAGGGACCAAGGGCTGGGCTGTCTCATGGAAATGCAATGGCATCACAGTGCTTCCTGATAAAAGATATGGCCACGGCCAATGGCAAAGAGTGAACCTCAGACTACACACCCTAAGTGGAAGTTGGGCAGGAAGTCATGGACATCACTTACCCCAAAAACCCTATGTTCCTCTCCTGTCTGGACTGGAGGAACCTGAGTTTTGGAATTGAAAAGCAAAAAGGGGAGATTTGCTTTTTTTTTCTGGTGTTTTTTTTTTTTTTTTTTTGGGTTTTTTTTTTTTTTTTTTTTTGTGGGGGGTTTTTTTTTTTTTTTTTTTTTGTGGGGGGTTTTTTTTTTTTTTTTTTTTTGTGGGGGGTTTTTTTTTTTTTTTTTTTTTGTGGGGGGTTTTTTTTTTTTTTTTTTTTTGTGGGGGGTTTTTTTTTTTTTTTTTTTTTGTGGGGGGTTTTTTTTTTTTTTTTTTTTTGTGGGGGGTTTTTTTTTTTTTTTTTTTTTGTGGGGGGTTTTTTTTTTTTTTTTTTTTTGTGGGGGGTTTTTTTTTTTTTTTTTTTTTGTGGGGGGTTTTTTTTTTTTTTTTTTTTTGTGGGGGGTTTTTTTTTTTTTTTTTTTTTGTGGGGGGTTTTTTTTTTTTTTTTTTTTTTGGGGGTTTTTTTTTGGTTTTTTTTGGGGGGTTTTTTGTTGTTTGTTTTTTTTCCCACCATCCTTTTTCTATCTACAATCTTCCCTATCACTCAGAGATCCCACCATGGTGAGACTGAAATAAAAGGCTTTCCAAAATGCTGTCTGAAAGTGGCCACACTACTGGCAAACCAGGCTTCCCCTAGAACTGACTGGAGCCCACTTGTCTTCCCCATGAGCAGGCACAACTCAAACACTAAAAGTGCAATGTGCACTGGGCACTGGCTTGGTAAAACAAGAGAGCCATGAGACAGCAGTTTCACTTCCCCTGTGCTTTGCTGCTCCTGCTCATGATATTTAAAGAGCATTATGGGATTTTGTGCACTTAATAACTGCTGCCTCAGAAGGATTTGGTTGCAAAATACAAATAAGAAGCTATATGATTAGGTGTCATGCATTCTGATACATTTTATTACATTTTACTTTTATTTTTTTTAAGATAAAGGAGAATTCAAGCAGAGAGGAAATGCTTTCTCTGCAAACAGTCTTATTGCCAAGCTCATATCTTAAAAACTCTCAGTATAATGCTTGTTCCTCAAGATACGTGGCTGATTTTTAAATTGTAAAGAGTTATATTTCATAAGTGTAGTAATATTTGAGGAAGCCTGCCACAATCCTCTCAAATTATCTCAGGTTAAAAGGCAGATGCCTGGGCAGATTCTGGCTACTCAGACGTTTGAAATGTTTAATTTCTGTTTACAGCTGGGAGGAGAAATCTGTCACTCTTACCTCCTTAGGCTGTTCCATTACCTGATAGCTTCTCTCCACCCAAACTGTTTGCTCTTGTTGTTTCTCCTCCACCTTAATCATGCCTCTCATCACATGCCACCTTTTCTCTAACACTTTTCTCTAAGCACGGAGGCTTTTCTTACCTTGCCCACATCATCTCCTTTCCATCCTTCTGAGCTCCCAATAGACTCCATCTCATGTCCCACTTTTTGGACTTTCTCCATCTCTGCTCTGCACCCTCAGGACCCATTTTCACTCTCCCATCCTTCTCCACCATTCTGACTTACCCCTGCCCTTACCCACACCTTCCCTCCTGCCCCAGCTGCCTCTCTGCTGCTACCCACTCTCTCATTGCCTCACTGCCTTCCACTTCTCTTCTGGCTGATGCATGGCTGGAGGAAAACATTATTATGGCCGTGTAAAGGGTGAAAAAGCAAGCATACGTTTCTGCTGCAGAGGATCTGCCTGTGTAGCATCTCAGGCGTGGGTGCTTCATATCCATCAGTACATCTGCAGTCTGAAATTAGAAATCTGAAATCTTAATTGTATACTCAGTAGTGGGACCAAAATGTTGCCATGGTGAAATAACAGGAGGAAGGATCAATGATAAGACATTGAAAAATGACATTTCACCACGGCAAATGTCCCACATGAAAAAAAGCTGTCTACCCCTGCACTGTAGTGTCTCTCATTTTGACCAGAATAAAGGAGATTTTGTTCCCGTGTCATTAAATTTGCTTTAGTTGTTGGGTCTGAGGTCACCCAGAAGAGGAGCTTTGCAGTGTTTCTCACAGTCTGCAGAGCTGTGTGCCCTGTGATGATGCTTTATCCCCACTCCACACTCAGCACTCCTGACAGCAGGCTGTGACAGGCACAGCACTGACAGCCATCGTGGGGCTGGCAGCTCCATCCAGCCCAAATTGCTCTTCCTCTCTGCTGGGACTGGGACTGGCAGTGGTGGGCTGAAATTACAGAAAGGAGAGGGGGTTTGTTCCTCAAGAAAGAATCTACATTAGGGTTGGTGAAGCAGAGCAGTTGACTGCTGGCAGATCCCAAAGAGACCCCAGCACAGGAGGGTTTTGGGAAGAGGTCAGAGCAGCATCTCTCACAACAGGTTTTGAAGGAGATCCTGCCCTGAGGCAGGGGATGCTCTGGGTGACTTACCAGGCCCTGACAGGACTATTTTCTGTGAATCTGTCTGATGGTTTTCTTTTGGTCATTTCTGTGGCTCCACAAAATGTGAAGGAGTTTCATTTTATTATCTTTACTTAACTCTTCATCTCCCATTAAACACTGATGCATTGTAATGTGACTATATATATTTTGAGAAGTGCTGAGTTTTAATGACAAAATATTTATTTATAAATCTTAAAGCTCACTTTATTTAATGCCTGGATACTTTCTATTTTACATCTACTCAAGAAGCTGGACATTTTCTGTTATCCCTTCCACAAAGCTGGATTTTGCATGGAATCTCAAAAATGCATTAATTTCACTATAACTTCTTTAAATTATTAGTGCTCTTGTCAGCTTATCGGTCTAATAGCTTAATTATTTTTTCAATCTTCCCAACATGCTGCAACAGAGTATAGCTTCTGATTATTTCCTGACCTTTCCCTTTTTTTTTTCATTCCAGTTAAATTGGGAAGCTTTGAGTTTTTTCTAAAACTTTGCTTCACATGCAAATGGATATTCCCAGTTATTTTTTCCTTGAACATCTCAGGCAATATTTTCATACCAATATTGGAAAATATGGTCAAGGAAATAGTGGTTTAAAATAGACACAAGACTAATTGAAAACCCCTTCTGAAAGTGTGGATGTTTCACTGTGGATATGGGAGGGCATTTCCAGTGGGGTCAGATCTAAATATGAGTCTATGGAATATTTTTAGTGATGATCTGGATGATAAAATACACTGTATGCTTATAAAAGCTGAGCATCCTACCCAGCTAGCAGGGGTGGTGGGCACCTCAAAGGACAGGATCAGAATTCAAAATGATCTTGATAAATTGAAGGACCTGAAATCAATAAGATTAAATTCAATAAAGACAAGTGCAAAGTGATACACTTAGCAAGGAGAAATCAAACGCACAAATACGAAATGAGGAATAACTGGTGAAGCAGCAACTCTGCCAGAAAAGGTCCTGGGGGCATTGTATATCATGAGCTGAATATAAATTAGCAACATGATCCTGCCTTGGAAAAGGCTAATGACATTCCCAGATGTATTAATATAGAAGTTATTACAGGAAGTAGTTGTTTTCATTTACCTATTTACTTGATACTGATTAGGTCAGTAACAAACCACTGAGTTCTGCTCTGAACAGCAAGTTTAGTAAAAGAGCAAAATAGCAGAGAAAAAAGAAATAAGAAGAAAGAAATAATGAAGACTAGAGAACTGCAGAATGCAACCTATAAAGCAAGACTGAAAAAAAATCTATTGTTTCTAGTGAGAACAAAGACCATTTTTAAATATGTAAAAAACCCTCTGCAGAAACCACAATAAAATGAATTGTTTTGCCAATTGAAGGAGACAGGAAAAGTTGCTGTTGGCTTAATTTTGCAGAAACAGAGAATCAAACTTGATATTAATAGAAATAAAAGGACAATAGTTCAGCACAGTATTGTAAAATATCCTCATTTGGGTAAGTGGTATTGTTGGAAGCCTTTAAAACTGGTTGGAGGATTAACTTCTAGTGCTGGCCTAGGTGTACCTATCTTACTTCACAGTAGGAAAATTAATTGAATAACAGGTCTTTTGTTCTTTAACACAATATGAGGCAGCACTACAGAACTGCACTTTCAATTCCCACTTTAGTAGTTGTCTCGCTCAGCTATTAATTTCAACAAAAACCCTGAAGATGGGGGAGGGAGTAAAGTGCCCTTTTTGGAATTGCATTGATAAGATGCTGACACAAGGGTCAATTACTTTCTGAGCCCACGCTGCAGCACCAGACAAACATAGAATAAAGCCCTAATTCCTAACCCAGTGGATCTACAATTTGAGAGACCAAACAAATGCAGGTCCATAGAGGTGCAGAAGAACTTCAGGAGATATTATTAATCAGCATTGCAGTGGTACAACCACAGGAGCAGTGTACTTAAATTTTGTTGGTTTTTCAGCCAAGGAAGATGTTTAAGTAGGATCTGAAGAGAAATAACAAAGTACTTTTGCAGAGTAGACTTTTCCAAGCACTAGAACAGCATTAAAATAAAAAAAATCATTTTATAAAATGTAAAAGCTGGTGAGAGGTTGGTATTCAGGCCAAAGAAGATTACTTGTATAAAAGATGGGAAGTGATAGATCTCAGAAGGAAACCTCGAGAAGAAAGCAGATGTTGGTACTCTGAAGGGTTAATGAGGATTTACAAAGATGAGGGTGCTATTGTTAATGTGGTAGGTTGGGGAAATTGGATGTAAAAAATTATTCTGAATGCATAAGAGTTAGAAAGTCTGCTTTAGCTTGAGATGTGAGGTGACAGCTTCGACCCTGGACAGGAATTTCAGTTGCATGGATGGATAAGAAAGGCTGTATCTTCAATAAACTGTGTGGAAGAGTCTTGCATAGTCTCAATGTGAGAACTGAGAGAGACTTCAGGTAACACCCAAGTAACAAGTAATTGACACCTAAGTAACTGACAGGCAGGATAACCAAATTGTCAAAAGCAAGAGAGAGCAGGAGTTGAGAGGAGTTAGGAAGAGACATAAGAAATTTTCTCTCTACTCATATTCTGCTTGGATTGGCAGTGGAAAATCCCAAACTTGATGCCAGGAAGACAGGTCAGATTTGGGACCAAGAATCACACTTCTGGGTCATATGCCCTAACCTCTCTTTCTGCCCATTCATACAACCAAGGCAATTCTTCATCTGCAGAAACACTTCTGGAGAGTGTGATGCCCACAGAAAGTGAGAGGGATGCCTACATGGGACCTGGAGGGAACATTAAATAATTCCCTGGAGAGTAGGGATAAATTGTGGTAGGCATGGGAGAGGACAGATTCAAAGCAGCCAGATGAAATCAAGAAGGATGACACAAGGTATGCAACACATTAAGTTTGCTATAACTCAGTACTGTGTTCTAGTAGGTACAAGTGGGTGACAGCCCTCTTCCCAGAAAACCCTAACCTGCTGGGACCATGAATTTTTGCCATCCAGAGTAAGTGCATTTCAAGTTCTCTTCTCAAGGCTGGGGGAGGTTTTATAAATCTTTCAAGTGTCCATCTGTTACTAAATGCTATCGTTTTTGCACATCTTGCTCAGGTCTGTACGTAGCTTCTTTCATATTTTACCAAGTCATAAACTCTGTAATGCATTTCAGGTACTCCTCAACTCATGACAAATGATGTTGGCCTGGAGATGTCAGCTCCTGTGCCCTCCAGGACTACCTCACCAGAGAAAACCACTGCCCAGCACCGAGCCCGCTGCCCTGCTGCAGGGTGGGCTGTGGGACAGCAAAGCCCCTGTGCTGGAGACCCAGCAGGGCTTTCTGCTGCCACCCCAGCAATGCCCACCCTGCTCAGGGGTCAGTGCACCTTGGCTCTACACAGTCTTGTGTGACCAGGTGGGAATGACAAGGAGAAACTCACCCAAAATCTCCTTATCTGAGCAGGAAAGGTGCTGATAAGGCACCTCCAGAGACAACATGGTGAAGTTAAGAGGTTGTTTATGTTATGTGGCTTTCTTTTAAGTGCCTTTATTATTTTCAGATTGCTACTCACCATTTCCTCAGGAAAAGGCTAATATTTATTGTCTGAAGTGTTTTTAAATTACTCTGATTTTATGGCTGGAGCAGTAAAGATATGCAGTGGGTAACATTTACTCTGTCAGAAAGATCTTGAATTCTTCTCTAAAATAATCATTAGTTTTCTGCCTTATTAATAGACTGCTGCTACTCCTAATATTTTTAAAGTCTATATGGTTTTTTAATTTGAAAATATCCTTTGTTTTAAATGTCTCTTGGCAATCTCAGATGTCTCTTGTTATGAGTAATGAAAAATTAAGCAGTGTGACTGTAGCAAGAGGACATTCAGAGCAGGAAGATGAGCTGAGTCATGGGGAGTGCTTGGCCTTTTCCCTCTGTCGTGCTTTCCACAAGGCCTCCCAGCATCACCAGCCCTGGCTCCACTCCATGGAGAAGAACTCAGCACAGTGACAGCTCTGTGCAGATAGACTCATTTTTTTTGTTGGGAAAGTGCGTCTACTTTTACAGTTTCCTATATGCTTTAATTTTTTTTAAAATGATCTTACAACCTATACTAAAATGCTGCTATGAATTTTATAAATTGATGTCCAAGTCATGAAATCAGATGGCTACTGGAAAGAGAAAGACCTGCCTGTTCCAGCTTGAGAGTCACTTTTCTAGATGTAATTTTCTCTATTTCATTACGTATCATTTGAAGATTATAAAATATCTTTTCTTGACCCTTCTGTAGTGTGCTCTGTTACACTGAATTTAAGAATTGAGATTACAAATACCAAATAAGGAGAAAGAAAAAGACTCAATTTCAGCTCCAGTGGACAGGTTTTATTTCCTCTCCCTACTTTCTGCTTTTATACAGCAGTCCAGCTCCAATGACAGTGGAGATTTATATCTGCAGCCATGGCAGAAGAATTTGCTTAGGCACTGAAGGAGATGAATACTTCAGAAACAATGGACAAATAGTTCAAAACCACCATTTTTTCTCCATAGCTAATCCACTGAGGATTTGCACTCCCTTCAAGAACAAATAGCATGGAAATATACCCAATATATATTCAAGAAATATCAGCCAATATTTGCAACTTCC
Organism: Passer montanus; assembly: GCF_014805655.1. NCBI lineage: Eukaryota > Metazoa > Chordata > Aves > Passeriformes > Passeridae > Passer > Passer montanus. Next base: position 5,176,927 of record NW_024367707.1, read on the forward strand.
CAGAAGTTTCTGAGTAAATTGGAAAAAAAAAAGGCTTAATGTTCTCAGCCCTGGAAAAATATATCACCAGAGCTTTAAGCACAAAATTAGGCTCACTTCTTCCTTATGTTTTGGCCTAGAACTAATTTTATGACTTTCTGTCAGTGTATGTCTCAGGGGGAAATGTGAACAAGCCTGTCCTTTTTCTATGTCCATTGCATCCCTGGGATGCAAACAAAGGCAGACCCACTCTGCCTCACCAAATGTTCCTTGTCACATGGGGACTGCCACCTCTAAAACATTTAAGTTTGCTGATGTGCCTGTTCTTGCTGCACTTTTCCCATTTCTCACTCTGTGGATGCATTTTAAACCTCAGGTGTAACCAGGCTTAAACTATGTTTAAAAAAAGGGTGTAAAGCAGAAGGCGCCAAAGCCATCACTGTAGGACCAGAGTCTCATTAAAAATATCTGGCCTTTGAGTCATTTTATATCTGAGGCCAGAAAGTACATTTATACTGGTTCTGGAGTTTGTAAAAAAATGTTGAGGAGAAGCTATACTTTCTTTTCCTTTTAGTCAAATTTTCAGGCAATTTACATAGCCTGTTTTTATCACGATACAAAATTCTCAAGACCATTAAAAAAATTTAGTTTTTATAGACAACAATTTATAAGACTTTTAATGTTATTAATTTTTAAGTAAATATGTGATTCCATATGACAAACATTATTGGGAAAAAAACATCAGTAAGGTGTCAAGTGCTAAGTCAATGCTTACTCTGCAAGGAAAGTTAAAATACTAAAAATAAAAATGAGAAAAAGAAAAATTCACCACTGAAAATCAGAATGCTGTTGTGAAAGATGTTGCATGTATAAACACATAGCTGTGTGTTGTTCATATAAAAGGGAAATGGAGCTTGCAGTGAGACATATACCCTAAGTAATACCAAGAGTATTTTCCAATGAACTGTTTATCTTACTATAATGTCCAAACATCATCAAATTGCATAAACATCAACAAGTCACATAAAAAGGAGAATTTGGGATCTTCCTTATTATTAGTAAAGGAGATTGCCATCATCTGTTTCATTAGATGGAGCACAGATTTTACATGTATATTTTTAGCACTTTTTTCTCGCTTCATAAATGCACAATTCTTAATGCATTAAGATGCAGCCAGACTCTGTTCCTGAGCTCACTAAGCAAGAAAACAAGCACAGAAAGAGAAATCAGAGAACCTAGGCTGTTACCCTGGCACATTTCTAGCCTGCTCCCAGCCTCCTGTTTCCATGGCTATCTGAAGCTGCAAGAGCTACTGCAGTGTGTTGCATCTCCTGAGTGTCTTCAGCTAGACAGAAATGAAGTAAAAATCTTTCCCTACTTAAAACAGGTAAAAGATGTGGTTAGAACTTGGTAGATAAAACTTGTGGATAGAATATGACAGAGTGGATAACTCTGTTTCATAAATACACACTTTCTTGGCCTTGACCCCAGCAACAGGCAAGTAAACCACAAGGCCAGCTTTTCTGGTTCAGATCCAGGGGAAAACACGGATATATTTTGCAGGATTCTATTCAGTGACAGACTCAGTATACAAACCCTTAACTGATGATATGGACTTACTTTTAACCAAAATCTAGACCTGATGACAAAGCCTTAATTGATGATATGGACTTACTGTTACTTTTAACCAAAATCTAGACCTGATGGATGTGCACCCAGCCTCTTCTTCATCTGTAAGGCTACAGCCTCAAAATATGAAAGGGGATTAATGGACACAAAAGGAAAATCCCCAAATTCCCTGAGGAAATAGAGTAACTTCAACCATTTGGACAGAAAGGAAAACAACCTTTGTTTTGATGGGGCAGCAAGGAGAGAATAACAGATTAACTTTCCCACTGGGAGCAACACACCTGAATTTCTGACTCTTCACCTCAGGGACTTGATCTCCATGCTCAGATGTCACCCAGGAGCTGGCAGGGACAGCTCTCTCTTTCCTGCCACTGTCAGCTCTGGCCTTACTGTCTCTGGGTTTCCTCCCTGTGTGGGAAGGGCCACAGCCACTTTGCTGAGGTTCTGCCCTCCCCACACCTCCCTGAGGGTCTCAGGGAGCACAACCAAAAAAAAAGCACCTTGTGCAGCCCAGGGGAGCTGGGTTGTCTCAAACAGAGCATCATGCTGCATGTGAACTGATCAGGGAAAGCTCTTTGTGATCTGGCCTGAATAACAGATGGTGGGCTATCCAAGGTGAACAAGCAAGGAAACGTAAGTGAAAAACAAAACAAGCTGCCTTTTTAGCAGTATGATTTACTTTGGGCATTCTAGAGTTTGGCACCGACTCCAGATGCTTTTTCAGAAATATTTCCCTCTTGTTCCTAAGCAGTCAGAAGATAACTGTTGGACTTCTGGAAGTGTTTATACCTCTTAACAGAAATATCTGCCCAGTGAGCAGATATTCTACCTCTGAGCTAGCTGGCTGCACTTCTTTATGGTCTGTGGAGAGTGGCAGGCATGCTGCAGGTCTCATCCCTCTTATCCAAAGGTGGGGGATCTGAAATGCATTGGCTGGACTCTGCAGTAGAATTGCCCATTTTTTCCCACTGGCTCTAATGGGAGACATACACAGTGAGGTCACATTGGTGGCCTACAATGTAGACAGCTCTGTTTGTACAGATCAATCCTCCATCAAGAAAAACGCTGACTTTTTCTGTTACAACAAATTTGATTCCTCTATCCCATCTCTCTCTTGACAAACAAAACACCTTGTCAAAGGAAAGGTTAAGCTAGAAGCTAAAAACACAGGTTGAAATTACTTTGGTGTAAGGATTAATTTGACTGTAAGATAGTGGCATAAAATTACCACTTGCAGCATAGTTATAAACACAGTATTTTTCGTACATTTCTGAAATATTCTACTGATTTTGCTGATGACTACCATAGATTTTGGCTAGCTTTTCCATTTCATAATTGTGACTCCTTGACTTTTTTACATTCTACCATTGCTCAGCTACTAATGCAAACTTAGTGGCAAGTGTTCAGTAGCCCAAATGAGATGCCAAAGGTTAGTAATGACTTTTGAACAAACACTGCTGAAGTGGCAGCGTGTACTTGAAAAGGCACAATTTCACTCAGCAGTTCAATATTGTATTTTAACTGTGTATGCAGAGAACCTGTGGGTGTCTTTTTATTCTTCAACAGCATGCAACAGAGCAGTGCCATTTTGCAAGCTCGTGGAAAAGTGTTGCTTCAACCTAATTGACTGTTTTTGCTGCATGGAAGTTATTTACCCAGAAATACTAGAGTGGAGAGTCAAATTGCTTTCAATAAAGGAGTGCAATTACTTGAGATCTTTTACAGGATGAAGACATTGCACTGTGGCAGTAGCTCCCCTCTGTTGTTAAGGCTAAAATGATGCTGTACTGAACAAAATCTCTTTAGCTCTTACTTTCTTTTTTGGTTGTTGAGTTTGTAGCGCAAGAGAGGAGGAGTGCTCACCAAAAGAATAGAAAAAGGAAAGTTATTAAAAATTGATCTATTTAGTTATATATGGTTTATGGTCCAATCAAATGAACTGAGGAATGAAAACCAAACAAGTACTGAATTTCTTTTGAAAGAATTGAGTCATATTGAGTGTTGTCTTGACATTTAAAAACTAAGCTGGAAGGTTGAGTCTGTGATACCCTTACTGTAATTCAATCTGCTTTTGGAAATTCATAGGAGAGCAGATCAGATCAGGTATTACATGCCCATAGAAAAGAAAAAATTAGGACTTAGTGCTAAACCAGGAAAAAAAAGGAGTGAAAAGCTTCACAGACAAATAAAATTAATGTCAATTCCAGATACAGGGTAGCACAATTCATTAATCAGTTTGCTTGTAAACAGGGAGGAAATAGCAAGGAGATAAACAACAATCAACATGGGTTTGTGAGGAACAGATTATAAACCAACTTCTCTTCCATGGTAGCAGGACAGGTTTTGTGGTTGGAAGAAAAAACCCCCAGCATTTATATTTTGATTTGCACTACCCTTTTGAGTCTATCAAATGATACTTTGGCAACCAAACTTGGGAGACTTTTTTATGATGGAACCACAACAAGCATCAAAACTGATTGGAAAACAATAATGTAGAAATAGCTGTTGGCAGTCCTGTCAAACCAGAGGGTGTTCAGAGAGGGGCTCGGTCCTGTCTGGAGCATGCACAGAATTTGTGTGCAGGAGGAGGGACTAAAACCCCTGGCTGTGCACCATGGAGTCGAGAGGGAGCTCCAAGGAGCTGAGGAACAGAAACAGAGACCTGGGCGTGGGATGGTGCAGCCCAGGAGCATCAGAAACAGGCCACAGCAATAAACACAACTTTCACCAGCTCCCCTGAGCCTTCAGCACTGCTGTCAGCAGTGGCCACGGTCTGTGTCTCTCTAAGTTGTCTTGCTCAGAAGTATGACTAACCCTGCAGGTTCATTTGTGCCTTCTGAAAGCAAAACCCTGAAAAACACCAGTTTTATAGTTGCAATAGGATTCCTGTAGCCGCTTCCTCATTTCCTGCACAAGATCTGAAGACACTTGGTTTTTAATTCATACCTACAATGTAGACTTAACTGTCCATACTCATATTGTGGATAGTTTTCTCTCCATTTCCATAATTTATTTCATACCCTAATAATTCTTAGAAATGGCTAACAACTGAAGATCAAGCACTTTCATAGTCCTAATCTGAAATGTATGAGTATTTGGAAGACATTGTTAAATACAGTGGAAAAAGCTGTGTCCTTCCTGGAAATCATTTCTAACTGAGGCAAGAGTGAAGTTTCCTTTCTTGTTATCAGAAGTTATGCTGCAAACAACCAGAACTGTTTTCAACAATCACATCTTTCTTAAAATTTTCTGGTGTTTTTTAATTAGGAAGAGACACACAGCTACTGATTGCCTCTTCTTTTGTGTTGTTCATGCATTGCTAGTAACAAATTAATGTTGCTTCCAAGTATTTTAAGTTCATGTAGAAATACAAAAGTTCTGTATTTTGTGAAAATGACAGGGTATCAGAATTATTTTTCTTCATAAATATGAAAAGTAGACTTTTCATTAACAGCACTGGAAAAAGAAATGAAATTTCAATGCAAGAGTGGAAGATTGGATGCAGGTCTCTGATAAACCTGCTTGAAACATCCACTGGATATTATCAGGATATCAGCTGTTTTCAGAAGAAATTCTATTCTCAAAGTGTACAACTTTTTTCATCCAGATATATATTTGTAAAGGATTTAATTTCAATAAAGCAGAACATTTTTGCATACTTCAAAAAGTAATTATCACAATCTAAAACACAAGAAGTTCCACATCAACACAAGGAAGAACTTCTCTACACTGAGGGTGGCAGAGCACTGGAACAGCTGCCCAGGAGGTTGTGGAGTCTCTGGAGACATTCAAAGCCCACCTGACCCACCTGTGTCACCTGCTCCAGGTAACCCTGCCTTGGCAGGGGTTGGAAGGAATGATCTCCAGAGGTCTATTCCAGCCCTAACTATTCTGTGATTCTGTGATTTTTAAGAAAATAAATTGAACAGCATTCCTAAGCCTTTCTAAGGTTGGGACACCTACACTTAACAGTTGTGAATTTATAGCACATTCTATTTTGAAAATAGTCTTCAGAATGCATGTTGCATGTCCCTGTTTTGTGCCTTTATGCCAATTATAATTCACATTACCATAATGTAGATGACATTCTCTTTGGTCCTCAATTACAATTTTCCTTCCTAATTATAACTTCATTATAAATCCATATAGTGCATGTCCTTTTTTTCCCCCATAAATGCCATTATTCTAAGTTCATTTTAAGACCATACTCTTTTTGATCACCAGATGGTCATATTCTGGGCTAAACTGACTCCTGATCTAACTCCGCTGACCTCTTTGTTTTACTCAAGAAGTGTCCAAGAGGCCTCTTCTTGTTTTATGTGCTATTTGCATGATTGCAAAAATAATGAACATAAATACAATTAGAATTTTCCCTATAGCAATGCAGGCTTCTCTTTCAGCTTTCTATTGCATGAATTCCCATGGGCCAAGCCCCCTGTGTTAGCAATCCAAATTATGAGCCTGGAATCCTCCAGCTGCTCATTCCATGAGCTGATGATGGCACGAGCAGATGTGTGTCTTTTTTTGGGCTCTTTGTAACCTGATGAGTTTCCTTCCTCTCATTCCGTAAGGAGCAGACAGCACATTTTAATTGCTTTATGCCCTTCAGAATTTGTGCTCCCAGGGTGTGTGGGGGTCAGTGCAGAAGACAGCCAGCACTAATACTGCAGAGTGCAGTATCTTTGTGTGGGGAATTCTTCTGGGCAGTGTGCTGGTCCCATCAGAAGGGCAGCAGGGTTTTTGTGCATCTCCCTAGCTCACAATGCACTGGATCCTGATGAACATCTCACACTGTAGTGGTCGTGCCCTGTGTCTGCTTGGGTCAAGGACAATCCTCAACCCTACAAGTGTGAACATGGCTCACATGGCAGGTAGATGGGAGAGTTGTTTATTCATTATCCCTGCCTTGGGTGGCATTGATGACCAGGTCTTTGCTTTTTTTGTGGGCACAATGCTCTGCCACACTCCAGATGAACTGAGCCTTTTGGTAAAGCACTTGGGAATCTAAACTCTGGGAGCTGTCCAAAATGGGTTTAGTGGTTTTTGAAGGATCCTTTTTATATTCAAAACAAGCTAAGTTTACCAAAATTAAAGTGTTTTGTAGGAGTGCTATAAATTCTAAAAAATTCCCACTGCTTTTTGGGTACAAATGTAAACATGTGGTGACTATGCCAGTACTTGGAGCTGGAGAACAGCTGCTTGAGAGACACAGTAAAAAGTCACATTTTGAAATTCTCTGCTTTATTTTAAATAAGGTCAAATTCAGTTGCAGATCTACACATCTAGGCATATACCTCCATTATCATAAGAGTGTAGGAGCATAGAGAACATTTTGTGCATTTTCATCTGTGTCTTTTTTAATTGAAAGATAGATACAAGTGAAACCAATAAAGAATGAGTGATATTTAATTTCAGTTAGCCTTTGATATTGAATAAGCTAAAGTCATCACTTCTTTCAATATTAATATGCTGTCTGAGCTCACAGTCTGTTACCAGGAGTGTGCTTGGAAGGTGTTGTAAAACAGGATGTTCTTTTCTTACTTTCTTGAGATTGTAAACACTTTTTTGTAAAACAGATTAGCATTGCACAGCCTTTATTCTTGTTGATTTATCTGCAAAGGATTTGACCCATTCCAGAAACATAAAATGCATTTGTTTTGATCAAAATATGATGGTATATTGTATTCTTCAACAAGGAAAGGACTCCCAACCATGCCATGTGAGGGTGAAATGAAACTTCAGTTTTACACAACCTCTTTGCAAGGGGCAGGCCAGGCTTTGTTGCTGTTAGGGCTTAGGGTATTCTCCCAGGTTTTTTGTAACACAAAAAACAGACACACAAATGTATTTCCATATTCTTTAATATAATTTTCTATACTCCTCTGTTGAGTACTCATAAATCAGCTCATTTAACCTGGAGCTCCTTTTCTCAGACTTGAATCAACATGTCATCCTGTCTCCAAAATCTCTGAATGGCTATGAAACAAACCTCTGTTTTTCCACCAGTCACTCTCCTGTAGACAACATTTCCACTGTGATGACAATATCACCTCATTCCTGACTAAACAATTCTCTCATTCTGCCATAAATTCATCCACTTCCTAACCTTGTTATTTCCTTTCCTGATGAAGTTCTGGCTGTTTTCCCCCATATCAAAACAGAAATGCTCAGGGCCCTCTCAATCAGCTCCCATTTCAATTACTGCATTGCTCCTTCTGCAGTTCCCTAGACACTCACCTTCCCATCCCATACAGACTGCTTCCTCCAAAAACAATTTGACTGTTTCCATCTCACACATCTCTGTACTCAAGTTTCAAGAACACTATCACACCAAATTTTAACTGCGTTCCCTTGTGTCTACACATCTTTGCCTAACTATGGCAGAAGCAAAAATTCCAGCCCTCCTATAAGTAGCGATCTCTAGGTAACTGACCACAGCTAGGTTGGAATTCTGCTTAGGTTAAAAGCATAGCCATTTTACATTTATTTATAAGTATCACCCTGGTAATACAACTCACAGAGTTCATATGGGGTTGTGTTCATGAGGGGCTGCATCTGTTCCCACATTCATGTAGTTTTACATTACATTACTGCTGCCTTTCTCAGTTAGGTATGTCTTGACAGAGCCATTTATTCATCCGAGTGACTCAAGCAGATATGGGCCAAGAAAGAACTTTAAATACTCCCATTATAGTACAGGATGAGTAATAGAACATAGTTTGTGCTTCATTTGTCAGTCACATTTCTGGAAATTCAGTATGTTCCAGAAAGTTAGACATGAATCCAGCTGCAGAAGGTGGAGCTTCATTTTCCGTGCCAGCAACTGGCGTAACAAGAAGGATTTGGGAGGTGTAAATGCCATCATAGAGAAGTGTCACAGAAGTTCTTCTGCACTGCTAACAAATGTTCACCTTTTGCTCAAAGTGATTTCATTGAATTGCCATGAATGAGGAACTAAAGCAAACTTTCCCCCAAGGAATAATGATTCAATGTGCTTCATAAAACAAAGTGTAAAGCCTGAAATAAAAATATTAGACAATATACTAGCTTCCTGTGAAATACATAAAATACTCCTCAAAGGAATACCATCTCATCTATGCGTATATCTATTTCCTCTGGAGAAGGTGTTCTCCTCTTTTAGGCTCTGTTATGCAGATTTGCTGTTTAATCGAGCCAGCTTTCTTCCAAGTCCTTTAATAAATGAAGCATTTTCTGTGGCATTTTTTGGCCAGTCATGCACTCTTAGGATTGCAAGAATATCTTCTGCATTTTGTAAATGAAATTAGAATTATATTACATTTATGATTAAAGAGAGAAAGAAGGAAAGAAAGATAAAAAGAAACTTGAGGCATTAGACTGATGGTGAAAATAGATGCAGACTGTTAAAGAAAACATTTCTTTTTCCGAGACAATCAAGCTAAGGCCCAACACCTCCTTGAAGACTATAGGCCTTCTATCAAGCAAGAATTTAATTTTCAGTAGCTTGTGACATCCACCACCCCAGGAAATATCGTGCATATGTACTTTTTTATGTTTTCCAATCCTGGCCTTCTTTTGTACTTAAGCCTCATCTTCACATAAAACACTTGCAAAGTTTGTGGATGGTTATGGAAATATGAAGAGCAAAAGCTGATGAACAAAGTGATACATGGAAAAACTCTACAACTGGTAAAAGTTGTAAAGTAGGTATGTATTTATTCAGTGCTGAGTGGGATAACTCTTCCAAAGACATGCACCTCCCGAAGAACTTAACCCTCTATTTATGTTCCACTCTCTCACCCTGCTTTCACAAGCGTCCTGTCTTCACAAGCACAGCAAATGTTAAGCAATATATCCATCTAAACAGATACTCTTAATCAAGCACCTTTTAATTTCTAACCTCCCTGCCTCAAAAGATCTATTTCTATGCAAGTGTTCATTCTAATTGAAGCAGAGCATGAGATATACATATTTGTATTAAAAGTAGTCACATAATTGGTTTTAAAATGGTCTATTTTCCAAACATATTTATGAGACACCAGTAGAGCCTAAATAGCCCTGTCCAATGTTTGGACTAGCATATCCTTGCTATGAATGAGTCACTACTGGTCATCACTTTTGGTGTAGCTTGAGTGCTAGTTTAAAATTCTGCAACTCTAGAGATCTGAAGAGAGACAAGCTTTTAAACATTTTTTTTTAAAAATAAGGCATGGTAGCTAAAAGCCACTGTGGTGTTGAGATATAAAAGCATTCTTGCCTCCTATAGAGCTTTTTTTTAGTGCAAAAGAATAGCCTAGCAGAGGTGCTGCAATAGGAGGGGCCCTCAGCATTTGGGTTTCTCATGCCAGCTCAACATTAGACAGCTGAGAAAGTCACTCCTACTGCTCATGTGGTATTTTCATTTAGCTATTTTCTAAAATGATCTGAAGGAATAAAAGGCCTCTCTTTATTTTTTCCCCCTTGGACAAAATTTGACTTCTTACACACATGAAGGACAACTATCAAAAGTGTGAATATCACAATACAGTCTGGATTTTGATTAATATATTATAAACAAACAATAATCAGTAGTTCAAGCACTCTAACAAAGTGCTGCAAATATCTTTTCCTGGGATGGAAGAGTGGAAAAGGGGGGATATCCATCATCAACACTGCAAGAGGAGGACCAGCAGATTTTTTTTCTTGCTTGCACATATTTTCACAACAGCAGAATTTCACTGGTTACTGGATTTCAGCTTTTCCAATTCAATTCCCAAACCACAGCTCATTCATGATGTGCTTGCAGCAATTCTTTTGGTTTACATAAACTTGTGACTATTGTTATCCAAGCTTAAGAATTTCTCTGCTATTCTCTTACTTGAGGGTAATTTTAGCTACAGTTGTGTACTAGAGTAGTTTAGCCAAATTAAAACAGAGAGAGTTTCTGACTAATATGTACAGTTTCTCTCTACTCAGCTTCTCAAATCCCTTGCACTGCATTTCTTCTGTATCAACAGCTGCACTTAGCAGAGAGTTATGCTTTTCTCATCAGTCAGCTATGGACATGCAAATTTGCCACTTATATGTTCCCCTTAGGAGTCTAATTTATAAACATGAAATAATAGTCCCATAATCTGTAACTGTTTCCAAAAGGTATTTGTTTCCACATACAGCTTGTACCACAGCTTTCAAGCACCTATCAGAATATGAAAACAAAGCTCCATCTTCTTACTACCTATCCAAGTACCCAAATAGGGAAATTCAATATATGACTTAAACAGATTTTAAATTGAAAATAATTTTCATGAGGAAGGGAACATGCTGTATTTCTTAGCATAAACAAGACACAGAAAGTTTGGACTGGAATACTTGATGCAACCTGTATACAGACATTTCCACAAAAAATTTACTGCATAAGGACAATTTTTAATGTCCTTCCTTCAAATATTTATCTTCAGTTGTACATGCCATTTTTTAAGGAGGTATTCTACTTAACCCAAATTTGATCACTATATTTCCTTCAAAGAAGAGGGTGGTTTTGCACAAAAACTGTATCATAAAATCACAGAATCATAGAATCACAAAATCAGCAGGGTGGTTGATGGTGTCAGGAGGCACTGAAGATCACCTGCTCAAGCAGGACCACCTACAGCCAGTTTCCCAGGACCACGGCCAGACGACTTTTGATATCTGCAAGGATGGAGACCTACAATCTCCCTGGACAACCTGTGCCGGGGGGTCCTGCTCACAGAGTTTTCTGATGTGCAGACAGAGCCTCCTGTGTTTCAGTGTGTGCCCCTTGGCTCTGTGCTGTCTGGGGACACCACAGAAGAGCCTGGCTCCATCTTCTTTGCACCTTCCCTCGGGGTGCTTACCCATACAGGTGAGATACCCCCTGAACCTCCTCTGGGCCAAGCTCAGCTCCCAGCCTTTTGCTGTAGAAGAAAAAATCATCATCTTTGTGTCCCATCACAAGATGCTGTCCAGTAGATCCATTTCTCTTTTGCCCTGGGAAGGCCACTGCTGGCACTCAACACTGCAGGTGCTGAGCAGAGCACAAGAACCCCCTCCCTCAACCTGCAGGCAGCACACTGTTAACACAGCACAATTCACTGCTGCTGGCCAGAATGCTTCAAAGACATTTTTGGTAGGTGACACCTTTTTGAGCCTTCATCAAATCTGATCCCACAGTTTTCTAATCATACAGTCTTTTCCTCTTGAGTGCTGTTGACTAGGATTTTGCACATAGGCTTAGCAGTCATTTATGAGTTTTGTGAGCAAAAACCACAAGCACAGGTGAATGAGATGTACATTCATGCAATACATAAGGTCTGAGTAATCCATTCAAAGAAAAAATATATATTATCTGTGGCTCAAATTTTAAGGACACAGTCATTCTACAAAACTGTATTTGGCTTCAAGAAACAAATACAGAGCAAGACTCTAACTAAAAAAAGAAAATCATGTTAAGAGAAAAAATACTTCTTCTAGCCAAATGAATAAATTCCAGTTTTTCTGTTATTCATTTTTCCATTTCCAAAGTATGGGAAATCAGAGTTTTCAATAATGAGGTTTATAGATGTTAAGTTAGTTGGGTTTTTCCCCCTTTTGTGCAGCTCTTAGTGCAAGATGACTCCTCATCCACTGCCAGAATGTACAGCTTACATGTACCTCTGGACTCTCCAATGGGAAATAACAGGGTCCTGGATGTACCACATGATCACCAATAATTATGATTCACTGAGGTAATCAACCAACAAAGAGTGAAAACCAAGCTTGGGGTATAATACGTGTGGTGTTTCCAGTGGAAACAGGAAAACATCAAGGCTGCTCTAAAAGGTAGAGCTTCTTGTAGAAGTCCTTACCAAATTCTGTTCCATTGAGCTCTAGAAAAATTTGCAGATATCTAACACTGCTACTATGTTCAGGAGTATGGAAAATCAGGATAATATGACAGAAAGACTTAATTTATTTATGGTAGAAAAATAACAGTGGAGAGGGCATGTAATTGGTATTTATGAATAAGTATGGCAGAGGAGACAGGGGCCCTGCAGGAATGAAAAAAACCTCTAAAACAAACACCAAAAAATAGAGAATAGCTTTTGAGGATTGGCACAAGAACAAATCACTGGAAATCAGCAATAGGATTCTAATGACAAGGTAAGGTACTGGAGAAACATTCCAATGATGGGAGAACTACTTCTGTTCCTCCATGTCACTTCTCAAGTGTGTGAAAGGGTCAAAATAACTCTCCATGAGAGCAAATGATCCAGGAAGTCTCTTGCAGGTCAGTCACACCATGGCTACACCTCAGTTCCAGAACTGCCCTGGATGAGGAACCGCATATGGGCTGAAATAGCTCAAGAAGTGCTAGCTGAGATATATCTGTGGCAATGCAGTTTCCTCCTAAGCTGGTTGCAGTTCCATTCTTAGCATGAACAGATTTTTTATTTCTGGGCTGCAAGTGTTTCAACTAGCTGGATAGCTGCTAACTATCTGTAAGTGCCAGCAGCAGCTCAGCTTAACCAGAGTGAGCAAACGGGTGGCAGTACTAGCAGCCAGTGCTTCCAGCCAACTCCCAACGCCTTGCCTTGGAGACGAGCAGCTGCCAGCAAAAAGGGCACGAGCCAAAAGTGGGTTACACTCCCAAAGTGTTTGAGAAGTGCCACTCTGGGAAGATGAATTGAAACAAGATGCTGCCTTATCCTCACCACTTCAATGCTCAGTGGCATAAACCCCATACCTGACTCCCTGAGCAAATGAGGGAGAAATTGGCTTTCCTCCCCCCTCAGCAGTGTGCTTGTGTTTCAGCACTGCTAACAGCACTGACCCTGACACTGTCTAAATCAAGGTAAGCAAGAAATGAATAACTTCTTTTCTGTGCTCAGTTCCCTTACAAGCTACAGTTACATTTCCAAACACTCCATTCAAAGATACAGCAATAAATGGTGACCTATGTGACAGATATGCTGTGCCCATACTTTTTCTCATTTGCCAGCACCTTGTAAAGGTAGTAATTTTTTGGATATTTTTAATGTTCTTCACACCCTGCACTATGGCTGATTTCACTGTCAAGCTATATCTAAACTGGCATATATCGGTGTATGATTTACCAAAAATTTATTGAAGTGATCATTGTCATTATCACTTATTTTCCTTGAATGTGTATCATCTCACACAGAGCTCTTCTATTACCCCTGACATGAGCATATTTGAGAGTGGTCACTTTAAAGATTAATTCAGAATATCACATAATATTTCATCTGATGGCATAAAACTGATTTACAATTTTGAAGAAAATTATTTTTCCTGTTCTATAGCATGGTTAATAGCTGAGGTCCATGAAGAGTGCAATCAGAATATCAAGTTTTATATCTAGCTGCCTTTTATTGATGGGTTTCTTCTCTACTACATGTGCCCTTTTACTGAATTATCTCTTCATTTCTAGTGAGTTAATTTACCCCATCTCTGCTGTTACAGTTACTACTGGATCTTTCATGTGTTTAATAAAAGGTGGTGTAATTTTTCCAAAAATTAAATTTCCCTTATTTCCATAAATGTGAAAATCTTAAATATGTATTTTCTGTATATTAAACTAAAGTAAATAAATGAGATTTGACAAGATGGAGATGACAATCTTAAGCCATGCCATCTGGGAACAGTGGGATTTGTTTACAGCTTCGTTTCTCACTCCAAATCCTACCGTGTCTCAGCATGTAAAGATCTGTTAAGGAACAGTGCCATCAGCTAAAAAAACTTGTTGGGTACCCTTGAGTGGCCAGTAGAACAGGACAGAGGACTATGGCAGTGTTGAAAAAACTACAATTAGTTTACAAGCTCTCAGAGAGCCCAGAGCTGGAATTGCCATGGATTGCATTGATTCTGTGTCCTTTTAATGCGGCAGCAATACCAAATGTACAGTGGCATAATTTTTGTTTCAAAATTCAAGTCTTCAGAAAAATTCAAAACTACTTGCAGTCCTGCAGTGAAAAAGGGCTCAGGTTTGATTTCTGTTTAGAGTCTTCTTTGTAAAGGAAGGAGAGGTTATGCCTAAGAAGGATAAGCACATGGAAGAGAAAGCAGACACAACACCACATGAGGAAGAGGTCAAGCCTGGTGGTTCCCATTGCTGGACAAATAATTCAATTTCTCTGTGTAGAGTAGAGGTGATAATGTCTCCTAGAGTGGAGACAGCTTTTTAAAGGAGTTGTTCTCTTTTTCTTCTTATATACATGAAGCTTAGCAACAAAGCACCATGACCCTGGTGGAGGCACCTACACACTTCTAGAGGGAGGTAGTATTTGCATGGAATTTGCTTTGAAAGGAAATCATATCCTAATAGTTTTATACCTGTCATTCTGATTTTTTTCTGAGAAATACTAAAGCCCTGAATTTTCTTTGAGTCCTTGAAAAGCCTCTCATTTAGTTATTTAATTTATATAATGCTTATGATCTTGGCAGTTGGCTGCTTTGCAGGAAAGAAAGAATTTAACATTACATAAGCCACCCACAACAGGTAACAGAAGCTAAATTACTGCTGTTGATGCTATTGAAAACCTTGACAGTCAAATTAACAAAACAAAAAACAAATCCATCAAAAGCTAAACACAGCACATCAAATTTGCTTTGCACACTCCAAGCCACAAAACTTGGTTGGATCCAAGTGACAAACTGGAAAATAATACTGGAAAAAGCCCTGCACTTATCTTGCTTGCTCCTAGGACGAGGCTGTCTGGTGAAGATCCCTCATGGCCAGGCAGAAGAGGTAACAGATACAAACCTGTCTCTTGGCTATTTGCTGTTAAACAACATAAGTGTTCTCCTTCTCTGTTGTATAATATTGGTACCAAACACTCACAGAAGAAGGGGGTAAGGGTCAGTGCCCCCAGGAATCTGGGCACAAGTCATAGGGAGTCATAAGCCTGCACTAAGTCAGGCTGCTGTTTCCCTCATCACTGGCAAGGTGTGTGCCTCGTCTAATCAGTTTTGCATGGACCATGTGGCTCTCTAGTTCCTGAATGCTGGTTTTATGTAATTAGAAAAGAATAAGGATGTTCAGCTCCCTTGTGTGTGCAGAGAACAGTATGTTAACTGATTTAATGAGGCTTTCATTCAGAACTCTTTAGGAAAATAAAATCTTGCTTTGAGAGGCAATGTGATCCTACAAATTAACTCTGGGATGAGAAGCAATAAATTCAACAGACTGTTACTGAAATGTCATGTGTACCTGGCCCACATTGGGGAAATCATGAGCCTCGGCAAGATGCAACCTACCACCCCACCTCAAACACTTCCCCCTCCCAATTAGTCAGCCATGAGGACTGGCCTGATCCTCAGAGGTGTTGAGCACCTGCAGCTCATTCTGACTTCTGCATCTAAAAAACAAATTCTGTGGGAGGTGTGAATGACTATTATCTCTGAAAACCAAGCTATTTGGGTAAAAATTTCATGCTCTTTTTTTTTAAGGTTCTGGCTGCATTATGCCTTGGTTTTCCCCTTTCAGAGATAATAACAGTTTTACCAGCTTCATACGAGCACAGTGTTGGTTACTTAGGAGAACACTAAATAGATGTTGGATGTGATTATGTTCTCAGTGCTTCTGCAATGAACATGTTTCTGACAGCTGCTGGTTCCAGAAGGCACTGGGTGAGTTTGGCTTCACAGGCTGCTCTGGGGGCAGAGATTCCCAGCCTGAAACCAGGTGCCACTGTCAGCTGGCAGAGCCACACTGTGGCCCAAGGACTGTGAAGCACTACCCCAGGCAAAGACCTGCCTATGAAACATTTAAATTTCTATGCACGCTAAACCCAAATAACACAGGCAGGGGTCACAGAAGGACAGAAATCCAGCAGTAATTCCATAAATAATTCAGTTTAGGAGTCCAGTCTGCATGACAGCCATGCAGCTGAAATGTAAGGATATCACAGGTACAGAGATATAACAATATTTTTGTGTATGAATATTGCAGAAGTAGTATAGCCATGATGGTCTAAGAACAGAACTACATCAAAGTCTGTGGGGAAAAGTGAAATGTTTCATTAGACTAGTGTTGGAAGTCTAATGAATCTGGAATCATCTAAGAAGTGATTGGACACACAGCCCCCCTTCAGGTCTGAAATAGAAACAGTGGCAGTGGAAGATGAAATTAACCCATCAAGTTGTCTGAAAAAAAAATAAAAACCATGGTTAGTAGCTGCAGAGACAAAAAGCTTATTCAATACTCTGGACAAAAGTGAAAAATATTTTTTTCTGTTTTCAAGATTAAAGTGATTGTGTTGGAGTGGAATGTGTTAAATAAAACAGGTTTCAAAAGATATTTTAATCTCTTAGTACTAGTAAGAAAGATGATTTCTAGTACCTGTTCTCCTGTTCTCATGTTTCATTGTGTCTCTGTGGATAACACCAGAAATCTTAGGGATGGTGTGTCTGCATTGAGAGAAATATCTGCCACTGGAAGTTTCTGTCCTTCCTTGACTCCATGAGCTCATCCTGGTGCATCATGGTTGTCTAGTCTT
This sequence comes from Passer montanus, assembly GCF_014805655.1. NCBI lineage: Eukaryota > Metazoa > Chordata > Aves > Passeriformes > Passeridae > Passer > Passer montanus. Next base: position 5,194,008 of record NW_024367707.1, read on the forward strand.
GGCTTTTGTGTCTGGAATGGAACATGGCACAGTGGATGGCTGCCGAAATGCCTTGTAAGGGATCCAAGGATAATTGTGGTTGTGAGATATCTGTCAAACTCAGTGTTTGCTCCTCGCTGCTCTTGCAGTGGTACCTGCTGAGCATTTGTTCCTGAGGCTAAAGTTAGCGAGGCTGCAGCTATATGAAAGGAAAGAGTTCTGCTTCTGCCATTTATTTTGACTTAGGACCTCGTTAATTGCTCATTAATGGCTATAGAGGTCCCAAATTATGCTGGTAACAATAGTGCTTGACACTATTTTCAGTTCTTTTAACTCACAGATGCCAACCACCTGCCCAAGGAGTGTTTCTGTCCAGGAAAGGACTTCTAAATAATTAAGGTGATCTCTGTGAGCTATCTTTTTGCAGCAAATGAGGTAAGGTTTGAAAAGCTGAGCAGTGGCTGATTTTCTTCAGACAAGCATATTTATCCATGAGTGTCTTACCACAACTGGGAAATTGCACTTTGGTACTGATCATTATCTAAGGTGATTTCAGTGGAGTTATATTCAAGAGGGTTTGATGAGGGACAATTGTTATTGAATTAAATAAAAATCAATTATGATCTCCATGTTTATAGTGCACATGATAAAGCTTTCATATAGGAGATAGAGCACAGCCTTAGTGATAAAAAGATTTGGATCTCTTTTTATTTTCCTTTACATTTTCCCTTTTTTTTTTAATGTAGATCATGATAAAGTCAAAATGTAATAAAGTTCTTTTTATAGTTATTTTTATGCTTATACTGTACCAATTGACAGAAATGAAGCTGCATGGGTGAGGATGGACTAGATGATATTTGTTTCACATGGGCTGGAGCACTGAAAGTTAGATATCCATCTTGGGGCCATACTGAATGCAGAACGTTATCAGGGAGTGGAACATGGTGGACAGGCTGGGAACATTCCTGATGGACATGACAGTACTATGGAGGGTAGGAGGTTATGGTCATTAACTGGTCCATTGGAGAGAAAATGTTGATTCTGCACAGTCTCCTTGACTTCATTAGTCATAGTGTTATCTAATTGCATGTTTGCACTACTTGTGATTTAGGACAGACTTTCTTTCTGAGACAGGAAGAAATTGTAATGATAGCTGGCTTGTTATTTCTCTTCTGGCTTTCTTCCATATGTTTGATAGAGCAGTCAGGGATGGGATTGAGTCTTGAGACTTCAGACTCAATACATTTCCTTGCCTTCTTCTTGAAATTGGCATATGAGGATGGGTACTAGACTTAATTTCTGTTTTGTTACAAAAACATGAAGAAAAATGTCAACAAAGTAATTCTTATTCGCCATACATCAGCATTTTATGTGGTTGCTCCTCTAAGGAGACATTTTGGCTTTCAGAGTAGACAGTTCTTCTTTGGCTAGCAGATTTTTCATTGACTGAAGATGTTTAAATGGTTTCTTTATCAGGTAGAGACTGGGGCAGCTGCTGTTGTGTTGGTTCATGTGATTACTACCTGCCATGACTATTTTTATAGCATTTTGGAGTATTACAAAATGGCTAGGGAAGATTCAGAAGCACTTCGTTTTAGCCTGCTTCTTGTTTTATCTCATAATTTTGGAGTGGTTAGATAAAAAAAAATAATTTTCCAGGTTTTTCTAGCATTCTGAGACATAAGTCCTACTGTGTAGTTGGCATGGTGATTCTTAGTCAAATGGTAACTGATGGTCATGACCTCTATAAGGCTACTGTGCTCCTGGAATCACCTCATGAAGTAGGTGAAAATTTTTGAGCTAACAATTTATCACCCCTCCCTCTGCTAAGACACTGTCTCCATTTCACAGCCACCAGCTGCCTTTTTCTTTCTGGTAATCTAACTTGTTAACATAAAGAAATTAAGTTCAGAGTAATTGGTCTCTATGTGCATTTATTGTTGAAGGTTGCAGTTTTCATTTCAGACCTGCATAAGGCTTTGCATTCCTGGAAGATAACTATTTTCTCCATCCACGGTAGTTGGACCAATAAAAAAAATTACCTCTTTCTACAAAATGCTTTGCCCTAAGCCACCCCTCCTGCTTGAAGTGCAATGGCACAGTTCCAGGATCTCAGCTGAGGCAGAAGGTCAAAGCGATTCTAAACAATTAAAAACATCTTAATCTCCATTAAATGGTGCTGAATGTCTTAGGAATGTCCAGGGTAGATCAAAAGCCATAGCAAGGAGACAAGCTGGTAGAGGGAGGCCCTGTGGGAAGACACAGAGGATGCTGGTCTTTCTAAAGTCCCCATCCAGAGGGTGGACAGGCACCTTAAAAATGGGAGTGATATATTTTGGTTTTATACAGGTATTTTTTACCAGAAATGATTTTGCCCTGAAACAAAACAAAACAAAAAAACAACAAGTGTAAGCAGACTGCCTACTCATTGCATTGCTCACTACACCTCCCTAGAGCCACTGACACTTTGCAATGGGACCTGCTGTCAAGCATGAACACACAGTTAACAGGTAAAACAACAAACTAGGAGCAAGAGCTTCATGTAGTCATAATCCAGGTCATGCTAGCACGTGGGAACACACATAGCTGGAGTCTGAGTCACAAAAGAGCTAAGGCCTGGGGAGAAGGGGAGAAAATTATTTACAAGGCTGGATAGCCTGGGAATGCTTTTCATATGTCAGCTATGACAACACCTAAGAAGAAGGCATTTAGAATGTTTCAAGAGTATTAGTATTTTAAAGAGAAACTGATGTGTTTATTCATCATGGAAACATCCAGAACTCTTAATAAGGACGAAACAAAACACTACTGCTTTGCCAGTATTGCTGCCTTGATGTGCCATCCCACAAGCCAGGGAAAAATCTTCTGAAACCCTCAAGGGTGAATTGTTTATCAATTGCACAACCCCCTTTTCAACTTTCCTTGGAGTACTGAATAACTAGATGCTGCCAGACAAAAAATGTCAAGAGTATCTGGCCTGTTGCTTTAGTAGGAGAACAAATTTTCCAGCCCCAAAATCTATGATTGCCTGAAAGAAATGAGAATGTAATGCCTTTGAAGTGGTTAGCAAATGAAGTGAGGAAAACCATTGTTTCAAACTGATCTTTAGCCTGTGGTTCCGCCATGGGTAGGTATAAAAAAAATCTTTTCTTCTTCCTATGGCCATCATAAAATCAAATTATTTTTTGTGTTGTCCAAGTTTTGTTTCAAATAAAGTAATAAAGAAAGAATTGATGGGGCTGAGGAAGAACTTACGCATCTTTTCTTTTCCAAGCTTCCAGATGAATCATAATCACACATGTCTGAGTAATCATTTCACTAGTACGTTTCTCAAACTCCCCAGCTGTATCTACGACAATGCAGTTAGAGATTGATGTCTTTAAAAAAAGAAAATAATTTAATTCACCCATCTCCTTTACACCCTGTTAAGAGTAATTAAGTGCCTCTTACTCAAGGTAGCAGTAGCAATTACTCTTAACCTTCTAGCACTGGAGTGACCCCTGCAACGTAGACATGAGGCCACAGGGATGAGTCGTTTTCTGTCTCCACCATATGGATTTGTAATAATTCTATAATTAGGGAATTCTGTCAAAAATTTTATGTTACATTGCAATTGAAGACAGAACTACAGCATAAATATAAGCATACTTGTGGGTGTATAGATGTGTGGGTAGCATACCTATGTGCACCCACCAATAAGATATCTAATTCTGCTGGCAAAGACCACCTTGGTTGTGGCATTTCATCACTTTGGAGTCTTTGGCTTTGCCACTGTCACAGTTTTGCTTTTATCTTATTTATTTAGTGCAAGGGACACTGTCAGGTTGCAGGTCTGGAAGACCTGAGCAACCAGTGATGCGAGAGGACAGCACGGAGATGACAGCCAGGAAATTTCACTCTGCTGCTGACTCCAGCACCAATTTCTACTGTGACCTTGGGTCACATCATCACATCTCCTGGTTAATCCGCCTCTAAAATAGGGGTGGCACATATTGGGTCTGTTTGAGCTTGTGCCAACCAGCTGTGCCACTTTGACCATGGAGGGAGCCACTCTTCTTCCAGCATGTTCTGTGTCCTCCGATGATCTGTGGAGAGATGTCCAGGCATGACTGGTGAATTATGCAATCTGAAATTAGGAAACAGAAAATGAGGCAGTAAGACACACAGTTCTGATTTAGAATTTAGAGAGAACTTTGTTTCCATAAATGAATAACTCTAGGAAATACGAGAAAGTTAGACTGAACATATCAAAGTATTCTACCTGTATTTATCGGTTTCTGTGGTTTGCTGGAAGTTATCCATAGCTGCTGAGGATAGTTAATGGCTCTACTTGACACCTTCTGCAAGACAGAGAATTATTCATGGGAGCTGAGCTAATGTGGGCACTAAACAGACCTGATTCTTTGTGACTGGCACTTGTGCTCTCCTGAATTCATCATCACTTCACCAGGCGATGTGTTACTTTCTCAAGGAAAACACTGAAGTAATATTAAATGTATCAAGCAGAAAGCTGATTAAATGCTTACTAGTACCAAACTGACATTTACTGTAGCAACAAATGATTTTACACATCGCTATCTTTGGGTCAGGAGAATTTCAAAGGGATACGGTTATTAACCAATCTTTTTCCCCTGTTTCTCTTGTGTATAAATTTACTATTGTGACAACTAACAACCACTGATGTTTTCTATTTTATGCTGCAAGAATTTTCCTATAGCACTCCTTATTTGAAAAGAAGAGAAACCGTTCCCTAAACAGCTTTAACTTCTTCCTTTTTCTCCTGTAAATAACAGGCAAAATAAAAACACCTCTCTATGTCCAACTTTTTTTATTGTGTTATTGCCTGCTCGCAACCTCTCCTGAGAGAATATTCTGTCAAGCCAGAAGGATTTTAATGCCCCCCATGAATTCTTTTGGAGACTGTCATCTTTGCCTTGGGAAAGAAAAAAAAAACCTTATTTCACTGGTGACCACTTAAGCCAAAAGACATAACTAGATAACCAGTGGCATTTCTTTTTTAACAGCAGTTATGTCTTCCTTTTTACTTCTGAACAGGTCTGGGAACATATTACCAACTTGGCACATGAAGATAAAGAGGAAGGGGAAGAGGAAGGGGAAGAGGAAGGAATGCAGTGCATGTTTGCATGTGAGCATCTACAATCCTGTTGTTTTAAGTCTCTCTCTGTCTAAACTGCCTGTACCAGAACAGTCTAGAGTACACAGAACTACATGATAAGTAGCAGAATTCATTTCTGGTACTGTCTTCCACTACTGTTTTCGTCAGGTAATCACTTTCATAGCAAAAATAGGGCTTTCAGAAGAAAAAGGAACCTATTTTATCAGTTAGGAAGTCCTCTTATTTACTACTCCAGCACAAAAATACTTTGTACAATTTTCCATTCAATTTTTAAATGGGAAAAAAAGCATTTTTTAAATAGAACTCTATACTGCCTTCATTCAAAGCCCAGAAAACCAGGGTAAGGTTGTAATTCCTTAAGATGGTTCTGCATCATGATAATTTTTAAAGTACTGCATTTTTTTCTAAAATTTTGCCTTCTGTACACCTTTTCTATAACAGCTACACAAAGGATTTTATGATGCAGCCATTGTATGCCCCATTTAAATAAAGAGAAGATTAAAAAAAATTAAAGCAGAATAACAAACTATTTCAGAAATAGAGATTTTATGTTAGATACATGGTATACCATTCTCATTATCACCATTATTCATCAGGATGACTCACACCAACAACTGATGTCTGTTTACTTGAAATCTTTCTCCATTTATTGTTCTCTACAGAATCTGAGGTGATAAGGTAACAGAATGTCTGCTTTCTTTTATATATTGATTAAAAAAGGAAAACAGAATCCCCCTCATTTCCATGAGACAGTAAGCATTAAATGTTTGTCTGTGTTTCTTTGTTTCTCATGCATTAAAGAATCTGCATAGGGTTGTCAGGAGACAGCATTTATCCAAGCACACTGACACATGGATGTTTCCAGAACTTGCACTAAGTTTATGGTAAATCATAGACAAATGTTTCTGGGTATGCTGAATAGAAGGTTAGGCACCCATTATCAAAGAAGAAATTTGACCAGACCATAACAGGGGTAGATTTTGTTTGGTTGTACTTTACAGTTTACTTCCATATATTGGGATGGTCTGTGCTTGTTTTTTCCTCACTTCATATTATAACAATTCAAGATTAATTCAGCTAATAGCATTGTCTCAGAAGAGAAAAATGAGCTACAGTTTGTTAATCTTTTTAGTCATATGTGCTCTGTGATTTTATTTAAATTTGATCACTTTACACATCTGAATCCTTGCCACAGATCAGGTATTTTCATATAGAACTGGAATCTTGCATGTGCACCCACTCTATTAAGGGAGGTCTTCACTTGAGATGGTAAGGGAGGTCTGATAAAAGTGCAAGAGTTTATTTTTCTGTTATTTCCCCCAGACAGAAGCTCAAAGATTAAGTCCCAGCTTTCTACCTACATTTTGAACATTTTACCCAGAAATTACATCTGTTCTCTGCAATGTGATGGGTTTGATTTTTTATTTTACTAATGCACTATCAATCTGGCAATCCAATTCTTCTTGTAAGAAGCTGGCATTGCATTATGACTTTTCCATGGTAATGAGAAAGAGGTAAAGCATTCAAGATGCTTTTGTTTGGTTAGTATCTGAATGACTAACTATTACAAGGAAACAGAAGTGCCAGTCTAGCACAGACTGTTCCATCTTTAACACAGCTGCTTTTCAGAAGTCCAGTTGTTACTTCCCTCATGAACTGTAGAGAGAACGACAATTTAAGTTTCTGGACACTACACTAAAAAGATCTCTACTAGCATGTATTGGATAAATACTTTATGGGATCTAGCTCTTGGACTGTTGATTTACACTCAGATTTGAAAAGAACCTGGTAGAGAGAAATGTGGTGACAAAAGATGGTGAGGTTAATTTTGTGGCATTTTTGATTCCTGTTGACTAAAAGTGTAAACAGGGCACTCATGATGCAGGGCAGCCTGTTGTGCTGAGCTAAACCACACATCTGAGCCCTAAGTGAGGATTAAAACAGACAGCTATCAAAATCAGTGAGTTACTCCTGAGTTAGTCATTGCTTAGTCCAGTCATCAGACAGACACAATCAAAAAAGTCCTAAAGTAAGATTGAAAGCTGGTGCCTCACTAGTTAACTAAAAGTATTTGGTGCTTATTTTCAGAAACAGTTTAAAAGCTTTCTGTGAGGCAGGGTAATTATCCATTTCATCAGAATATTCTACTTTTGAAATCAAATTGTTCCATTCTTAGAAGCCATAGCCTGAAAGGCATTAACATCCCATCATCCAGACAGCTGTTTGCTGTGGTTGCCAGTCTCCCCTCTTCCCCTCTTCATCCCCATCTCCCATCCTGAGTACAGATGAAACGTCAAGAGAAACATTCACATGAGGCACAGCTCTTAGGTGGTGGATCATCCTCTCAGGAGTCTTTCAGAGAAAGCAGAACTAACAATTCAGTAGTTTTGGAGGACAGAGTTTAGGCTCAATTTAGGCTCAATCAGCTTTGGGGCTCTATTCTCCTGACACCAATACATGTTTTCATATACTACTGCATACACACAAACACACTTTTTTTTTTTTACACATTCTACAGTAATAAAAATCTGTTACTTTTCTGTGGGAATGCAAAGATAAAATGTGAAATAGAAGATTGTTTGAAGAATTCAAATTTTTTAAGACATTTAGTTCTCAGTTTTGCAGGAGTTAGAGATGAAGCTCTGCAATCAGATGATAAATTCACAGCAATACTCAGTGTTTCAAGACAGCAGGTATATTTAAATGCAGTAAAACTGCAAATGCTGCTATGAATTGCATTTATATTGCAAATCTTGTTGTCAGAGGGAGTCAGTTGCTGTTTCTTTGGTGCTCACACTTTACGAGATTGTTTTCTGAGTTTAAAGGCAAGACCCATATCCTTCCCCTCATTTCCAGTGATATAATTTGAGCCTACACTACCTGGGAGGAGCTCTCTTTCAGGTTATTATTACCTACCAAATCAGTATATGAAGTCTCCCTGTCAGTACCGTCAGGATAACATTAATTTAGGAAATCTGTGCCTGAAGTTCTAGCATTTTCTTAAATAACAGCTATTATATGTCTCCTGAACACACAACACTGAAAGTTTAAAGTGATTGTGGATTTCTAGAGAATGGTAGTCTTGCATTCATCAGTATCTTAAACTATGTTTCACACATGGTGTAAAAACAAGTCACATTTTTATCTTTTCAAACTGAAGTGAACAATTGATTCAACATAAGCAGAAGATCATAGGTTTATCCTCTCAGTAAAGTACAGCCCAAAGGTGCTTGCTAACTTTATAGTGAAATTGAACTCTGTCAAAAAACTCCAGTCCCTGTATTTTCACATAAACTTTTTCATTCAGACAGTCAGCTTGAAGTCACACACCTTTACAACATCAGTTTTGCCAAAACTGCTTTCCCCAACATATGAAGACTTCACTTATTCAGAGAGTGATTTCAGGAGGAACCTGAGCAAAAGGACTGAGAATTCATAGTGATTTATATCTATGAGCAAGAATTTAGCCTCTTATAGGCATCTGTATTTTATTTGATGGCCATAATGTACTATGGTCACCTTGGACCACTACCTACAACAATACCATATCTAAATTTAGTTATTTGATCTAACATTATATCTATCTTTATGACACGAGTAATACATTCTTGGATGTATTACAAGACCGATTTCCTTTAAGGTCTACAGCTGGTGGTGGGTGTTTGGGAAAGGGAGAGTCCAGCATGAGACAGCAACAATAGAATCAGGTGTAATATATTTGAGAATTGATCTAATAATATGATTTCTCAAGTGAACAGAGGACAAGGAGTAAGTCATTGCTGGTTAAGATGCAAGAGTGGCATATCAGTTACCTAGTTTATGGGCAACTTTGTCTGGGAAGCAGGAGACATGCTCTCTCTTCCATTCCTCCACTTCTATCCTCCTTGCTCTGGGCTAGTTACAACTAACAGAATGGATATTTTTTTCCCTACATCTGGCATGGCATTATGAATACATGACTCCATCCATAAACATGCAGATAAAAAGGAATGCATGCACTTTCGTGAAAAGCCTCTCCATGTAAACTGCTTCCTTTTCTTTGGCTTGAGTGCCTCCAGCACTGATTAATCTGATTACTCATAGCAGTTTGACATTACATTTTCAGTGGAACACTTTTCTCATCATTGAGAGCAAGACTTGCCCCTGTGTAACAAGGAGACAACCTGAATGGCACAATCTTGTACTTTTGAGGATGGACTGAGCCCCATTCTGATTTCCTGCTTAAATTTTCAGATCTGGTAACCAGAACTTAAAGGAAAAAGAGGCAAAAATAGGCATCCTTTCTACTAAAAAAAAAATTTAAAAAAAAAATCACACCTTTCCCCTACTCATATGAACATCAGAACATAGCATCTTCCAATCTTCCAGTGTGATTAGGGTAAAAAATGCATACCTGTCACATGTTGTTCCATTTTCCTCTCAAGGTAGACAACAAAATGCAAATTACACTTCATCAGTTTTTTATTTACTTCCCGGGAAGCTACTTCAGCCATTTCTGTGAAGGAAACTTGGGGAAAATACACTGTTTTGCTATTATGGTGATGGGTTTTTTGTTGACATTTGCCCCACACTTCTGAAAGAGACACCTCAGCTTTGGAAATGGAGTGCAGCTAAAACAGTCAACAAGCTGTTTCCCTAGCTGACATCTCTTCTTCCTCCAAACCTCTGTATGCAATTAGATCCCATCTCCTTAGATACTGGACTAGCTTCAATTTTGCCTTTTAGCCACTGGCACATTTTATGGCTCCTGTACATCTGCCATGCAGCAGGACTGTGACCCATACTCAAGCTGAACCTCTCAGCCTGACTTACTGGCAGGCTGAGATGATGCCCATTTACTATTAGCTGCATGTATCTGAATTAAAATTATTATCTGCAAAGTGCTGCTTTCCTGAGCAGCTCTTTCACATTTGTTACGACTGTGTTTATCACCACACTGCATTGCTGCAGAGAACTTCTGGATCTCAGTCTTTCCCCAGCTGACATCTATCATTGCTAGAGATGATTTGAAATTACAGTATGGATGGAAAAAGCTTAATATAAGTCAAGCCTCACAGTGAAGTGACATATTTCAATAAAACAGTATCTGTAGCAGTTTTCCATAATTACAAAATTGCTTTATCATACCAATTTTATTTTTACTTGCAGTCTATCTTTTGTAAGTATAGGATATACTAACACTTTGTATGTGTGTTGAACTTAATTCAAATACTGAAACACAAAGTTCCTTTTCTGGCAAATTACCAAGTATAATTGGTAATGCTTCCAAAATTTATTCAGAGATTCATGTTTTTAATAACATCATGTTGACAAGAATAACCTAAAATAGGTCCTTTCCTAATTGTAGATGTAGTATGAGAACTGAAGAAAAAATTCACATCTATATGTCAATGCTTTTTTTTTATAATATCATGTTGACAAGAATAACCTAAAATAGGTCCTTTCCTAATTGTAGATGTAGTATGAGAACTGAAGAAAAAATTCACATCTAAACGTTCCTCGCAGCTATTACTTCAAGCTTTCTTGTGTTGAAGTTCAAACAGAATTTTGATTGCCTTCAAAAAGTCTGGACCCACCAGAAAGAAGATATATATCCAGCCTAGATCTCCTCAGTTCCTAATGGGAATATATTAATTTGCCCAGCATGATTTCTGTCTGTACCTTTCTTTGTGTACTGTTAAATAAAGTCTGAATGTTATTAACAACTAAACATGTTCTTTAAGGGTTGAAAGCTCGGCTTCTCATCTTCCTTTCAAATGCACCATTAATGACACAACATAAATAGAGAAACAAATCATAGAAAAGAAAAACCTTTTTTATTAAGCAATGTGGAGAAGACCTATCTGTTATTCACAAACCTGAAAATTCCCCTTTCACATGGCTTCCCATTATAATGAGATGATGGATATAAGACCTTATATTGAAAAAAAAATCAGGATTATTAGGTGTGATTTTTTTTTTGCATAGCAATTCTAATTAATCTTCTGTCTTGCACTTCCTCAAATTGTCTTTTCTGAGCAATTGATATTTTTCAGAGACTTTATTATCATGGCTGCAGGGGAATCACCATTATATTTGTTAGCAATATGAGATAAATAATAACTTCTGGGTTTCAGACATACTATTACAAAACAAAATTGGAATTTCCTCTTTTTTTTCAGACAGTGTCTTTCAACAGCATGCAAGTAAGGTGATCTGCTCTGTTATGATGAAGCACTGTCCTTACCTGCCCCTGCTCTTCTGTCCTCATCCTCTGTATTTGAGAGGCATTTCAGCCTCTGTAACTTCCAGAATCACCTTAAATCACCCAAATTTTTCATTCTGTTTCTAAGAAATGTGCAGGTCATCAGTTAATCTATTATTTAAACATTTAAAAACACAAGACCTTTCAACAGTGGAACAGCTTCACCTGAGGGCAAAGTTTCAAGCTTAAGGTATTTCCCTTTCAGATAGTGACATGCCTTTTTTACAGAGGCACACGAAAAAAAAATAAAAGAAAGCAAGAAGAAAAATAAAGATCTTGTTTGGCTAGAGTCCCAGACAAAAGATTTTGAGATACATGACTCATACCCATTGCAACAGAAGCTCTGAATGCTGTAAGTGCTGAAAGTATAAATACTTGTATGCACAACCTGAAGAACCACTCAAAATGGAAGCAGGGAGATTCTGGCTGCTTGGGAAAGCTGATGGAGATAAAAATTGGTGTTTCATTGATTATGAAAAATATGATCTTGAAAAGCTACATCAGCAAAAGAGGAGCTGTGGTAAGTCTTTAGAGTGTATGACTGATCCTGCAACATCAGACTGAATGGGCTGTAGCTTCACCTGAAATACAGTAATGTGATCAGTGCACCAGGTGCCATCAGAAAGTGCTGAAGGGTAGTGGATTTTACTTTTGAGATATTTTGAAAATATTTAGTCAAATCAGGTTGACAAATTCTTGCTCTAGAGATATACTTCCCATAGAATATGATTTAATCTTTAAACTTCTTTAAATCCCAAAGACCATTTGTTATTTCTAAAGGAAAAGAAGTCTGAAAAACCCCAGTGTTCATCTTTTACAACAACACTGTCAATTATTTAACAGGTGAAACACTGAAGGTGAATTGGTTACTTCTGTTTATTCCAACTTAGTGTTTGCCTCCTTCTGGAAAACATGGGAATAAGAGTGGGGGTGAAGAATTTAAGATGTTTCAGTCCTTTGTAGATTACTTTTTAGCTATTAATTTGAAAAATACTGCCCTAAAGGCTGAGACAGGTGCCAAAACCCTGCACAGGCTGGCATGAAAACCTGTCCTGTGCATTTTGTAGCTCATTTTCTGCTCTTAGCAGCAGTGGTGGCTGTGAGCAGGTATGGTCACCCTGCAGGAGCTTTCAGGGCTGGACTGACTCATCTCTCTGCTCGGCACGACTGCTGGTGCTTGATATGTTGGAGCAACTCACCTCCAGGTGCTAACAAGAGCCCGCAGCAAATAAAGAAAAAAATGGTGAGAACGTTTCTGACAAAACTGCTGTCCATATTTGTGCTGCATTATTAGACAATTAATGCTTTTGTGTGCAGCAGAATGATGGGGAAATATTTGTACATGTACATTTTGCCACCTAGCAGTGTTACTAGAGAAATTAGGAGAAACTTCTGTCCATAGACTCTTGTTGTTAAAGATCATAAATTGATCAGATTTTTGGCTTCAGTGAAAAAAAGAAATTAAAAAACCAAACCCTGCTGTCAAAGAGTCTATAGGCAAAGCCAAAAAAGCTTACCCTGTTTTGAGGTGAAGAGTCTGACAACTGTTCAAAATGCAAAATATTTTGTTTAAATCCCCACCCAAAATAAAAATCCCAAGGTTATCTGTGCAATACATATTTAACTCCTTGACAAGAAGGTCGTGTGCATTTAGCTGAATGCACAGTGACTTAGCTCTGTAGCCCCATTCAGCATTTTAATCTTAATGACCTCCATGGGGTCAAACTTGCTTCCAGCTCCATAGATTGCAGATGATTCCAAATGACTTATTCATGTCAATAAGGCCTAAATATACAAGGCTTCTTTGGAGTAATTTAAAAGAACATATAGAAGGAGTTAGAGAGTGACAAATCTGAATCTTTCAGCAAAGATTGAGCCTTCTTAAGAAAAGGTGAGGAACAGAAGAGTTTGGATATGCAGCCCTGAATCCCTGTGACATGTGTTGCTGAATGCTGTTTGAGGGTGATTTAGTATAGTCATATTAAAACACTTCAGAGTGTTTGCATTTTTATTGACTACTTTGTTTTAATGTACAGTAATTTCTACCATGTTCTAAACTCTCAACTTCATCATATATTTGCGAGCACTCTCTGCTCAAGTGGCTCCATTATGGAGCTGACGTTTTGTTGACAGGCCCTTGAAATCCTTTTAATTATCAAATTCCCATCAAACATTCCTTACATTCACAACAGCTAATACAACCAACACATTGGACCTAATTTTCCTTCAATTCAATGTGGAAATAAAAATCTGCTTGTGCAAATGGCACAGATCTTTCTGCTTCAGATCATGACACTAACTCATTTTGCCATGAAAGAAAAAATAAAGTGTGATTGTGGCATGCAGCATGTTCAGAGTTAGGCAGATATGTTTAGTAGTGGGCATCAGAGTAGGGCAAAAAGCAGTTTTAAACACAAGAGCAAGAGCTCCTACAATTTTCAGGATATTTAACATGGCTCAAAGTCCAGCCTTAGGGGCAGCATTGGCAGCATTGCATCCCACTGCCCACTTGAGCAGTCAGCTCTCCTGACAGTCCAGTAAGAGGGAGCCCATTCACCAGTCCATGATTTTCCCTCACCAGAAGAAAGATAAGTAAGCAATGGCAAGCAGATGAGAGGAACAGGAGAGAAGAAACTGGTCACTTCCCAGCTCTCCCGCAGTCAGTGGTGCTGGTTATTTCAGCTACACTGGCACCTGCAGTCAGCAAAGCTCCCAGGGTAAGAATCAAAGAATCACAGAATAATGAGGTTGGAAGAGATCTCTAAGATCATCAAGTCCAACCTATGACCCAACACCTCAACTCAGAACCCAGTCTACAGCACCAAGTGCCATGTCCAGCCTTTTTTTAAACACATCCAGAGATGGTGATTCTACCACCTCTCTGGGAAGAGCATTCCAGTCCTTTATTATTCTTTTGGTGAAATTTTTTTTCCTAATATCCAACCTATACCTTCCCTGACATAGACTGTGTCCTCTGGTTCTGTCAGTTGCTGCCTGGTGGAAGAGACTGACCCCACCTGTCTACAACCTCCCATCAGGAACTTGTAGAGTGCAATGAGGTCACCTCTAAGCCTCCTCTTCTCCAGGCTAAACAACCCCAGCTCCTTCAAACTTTCCTCACAGGGCTTGTGTTACAAGCCCCTCACCAGCCTTGTTGCCTTCCTCTGGACATGTTCAAGCATCTCAACATCCTTCCTAAACTGAGGGCCCCAGAGCTGGACACAGCACTCAAGGTGTGGCCTCACCAGTGCTGAGTACTGGTAAAGAATGACCTGCCTGCTCCTGCTGGCCACACTATTCCTGATACAGGCCAGGAGGCCCTTGGCCTTCATGGTCACCAGGGCACACTGCTGGCTGCTCTTGGACTCTGCCCATCCATCCAACCGATCTAAGTCTCTCTGCAGGGCCCTCCTTCCTTCCAATAGATCAACACAAGCTCCCAGCTTAGTGCCGTCTGCAAATTTGCTAATGAAGGACTCAATGTCCTCATCCATATAGTCTATAAAAATATTAAATAGAACTGGTCCCCTCACAGGGCCCTGAGAGACACCCCTGGTGCCTGGCCCCAGCTGGGTGCAGCACTGTTCACCACCACTCTCTGGGCCCGGCCATCCAGCCAGTTCTGAACCCAGCACAGAGTGCTCCTGTCCCATCCTGGGCTGCAGCTTTTCCAGGAGTGTGCTGTGGGAGACAGTGTCAAAGGCCTTGCTGAAGTCCAGGTACACAACATCCACAGCCTTTCCTGCATCCACCAGGTGGGTCACTGGGTCATAGAAGGAGACCAGGTTGGTCAGACACGACCTACCCTTTGTAAACCCATGCTGACTGGGTCTGATACCCTGACCATCCTGTAAGTGCTGTGTGATAGTACTCATTATGAACTGCTCCATTTTCTTACCTGGTCCTGAGGTCAGGCTGACTGCCCTGTAATTACCAGGATCCTCCTTCCTACCTTTTTTGTAAACAGGTGTCACATTGGCCAGTTTCCAATCATCTGGAACCTCACCAGTCAGCCACGACTCTTGATAAATGATAGAATGGCTTTGCAAGCTCATTTGCCAGATCCCTCATTACCCTAGGATGGATCCCAGCTGGTCCCATTGATTTATAAATATCCAAGTGTCCCAGCAGTTCTCTGAATTCCTCTTCTTCGATAACAAGAGGACTATTCTGCTTCCTGGCACCACCTACCAACCCCTGAGGACAGTTGTCTTGAGGACAAGCTGTCTTACCACTAAAGACTGAGGAGAAGAAGGCATTAAGCATTTCTGCCTTTTCCTCATCTTTACTAGAGAGCTCTTCACTGTCTGTGCTCTGAACCTGTCTCACCACTGACTTTTCTCCTGGCCCCACACCCCTTTGCCATCACCCAAGCAGCATGTGCTGCAACAGAGGTGAGATAAAGTGGCACAGGCTTGTGTCTGGGCTGGCATCTAGCAGAGGGATGGCACAGAGCCCCAGGATGTGTGTTCCCAGTAATGGGAAAGCCTGGACACAGCTTGTGCCATGGCCAGTGCTGCTCCTGTTAGCCCCACTCACTCAGCAGAGCCGGCTTGGCCTGTG
The DNA here is from genome assembly GCF_014805655.1 of Passer montanus. Classification (NCBI taxonomy): domain Eukaryota; kingdom Metazoa; phylum Chordata; class Aves; order Passeriformes; family Passeridae; genus Passer; species Passer montanus. The sequence goes on from NW_024367707.1 coordinate 5,209,931, forward strand.
CTGACTTTCTATGTACAAAAGCTGGATGCACCTTGGGAACGATCTCTGGGTATTTATGATGTGGCTATCCCTACCATACCACCAGAAGTAATAAAATTGTGCAGAATTTGAAGAACTGCTTACGCAAAAGTGAGAAATAGTTTGATTTTTCCTGATTTTTCAATAATGTATTCTTATCCCAGGGAGCAACAATGTGCATAATAGGAATTCCATTGCAGTGATCTTTAACAGGGAAAGGAGACCATAATCCTGCAATGGAAGACATTATAAAGGGTTGTATGGCACATTTCACACTCAAAATCTTCAACCTATTAGAATACACCTTTTTGAAAAGTATGCTTTAGCTTAACTTTGTTAAGCTGACAAAGGGCTGCATGGGTGCTCTGCAGCTTATGCTATTTGAGAGTTCACAAAGCTGAATGACTGGTTATTATGGTCCCTTTCCCAAAAATTATTAATCTACTCTCAACATTTCATACACATAAATTGCTTCAGTGCAGAAAGAGAATTCTACTATTACACCAGAGTTTAATGTGATAAAGTTATGAAAACTACAGTGCAAAAAGCTTTTATTCAGCACACTGTCCTGGATAAAAAGCTAATGTAACTCTAATCCTCTGAATATTGGGCAAAAAATGTTAATATTGGTTATGTTTTTAACATGACAAACTGGAAATGCCAAGAGGAGGTGCCACTTATTCTGGAGAATAGTTTCTGGGAAGTGAAGGAATTCAAATGGAAAAAGCTTGGGGGACTTGCAAACAGCCATGCCATGTGGCTCTGTCTCTCAAGCTCTTACACCCACACACACTTTCGATGCACATAATTGCATTTTCCAAAAGACTGGTGATTTTCAGCACTCAATTTCAAATGCATGCCAATGGGGTTTTGCCTTTAGGTATAAGTGGATTTTTTTGTTTTGAGGCAGAGAAGTCATGGAGTTTTATGTTTCTGCATGTAACACCAATACAGTTTTAGATTTTTTCGTAAGGCCAAACATTTAGCAAATGTGGGGGTTTACTAATCTGGAAGAGATGTCTGTCAGTCTTTAACTATGCAGTTATATCTAATGGGGCTCCTGATGGACCACTGTCACTGCAATATCTCAGTGCACCTAATCAGAAATAATATTTCTCATGGCCTAATTCTTCCTTTCCTGTTAGTGAGAAAAATATATATTCGGTTATAAGAAGGTGGGTTTTTAAAATTTCTAATGAGTGTCTGTAAGAGAGAAGAATATTACAAAAATGTCCTTTGTTTAATCACTTCTATTTTCAATGACATTTTCTATGAGAATTTGTAGGTTAGATCTATATACTCAGTAAGAATCTATAGAACAGAGCAGCCCCAGGACAAATCATTTTCCATATGCATGCTTCCTTCCTGCTGATCCACAAAACATTTGCCAATAGCTTTAAAGTCAGAGAAATCAAATACCAAGAAAATTACTGTAGAACACATATAGTTAAAAGGCTCTTCTTTTTAAAAATGTTATTTCATACATAACATTTTAAAAATGTTATGTATAAACCCCCACTAAGCTTTTCCTAAATGATTTTCATTTGGGACCTTCAAGGTTATAGGACCACCTGGATTTTACTTTTAGTTGAAGCTCCAAAAAGACATTTCTGCTTTGGTGCAGATGTAGCTTTTGCCATTCAATTGGGATAAAAAGCTGGGACAGATATGGTACACCAAGCCACAGAGAAGCCCAAAGAATTGCCTAGAAGGTCTGCAGCACACTTATGTACCCCCACCAGGTATCCATGAACACCCAGTGGAAAACTTGGCTTTTTACCGTGTCCCCAAGGTGTATACAGCACATTTAAAACATTCATTTTTCATAGGTTATGTATGGCATACTATTCTCAATCCTATGCCAGACTAAATCTTACAATGAGAAAGGCTTTACCTCACCCTTCCCCTGCCAAAAAATTTATAGCCTCTCATTAAGAAATATATTAGGAAGCATTTTTATGGAAACTGTGAGTTTGCCAGACAATTCCATATTATCTTCAATAATATTCTCATAAGTTCAGGTTCCATACTTCCCTTCACATGAAGTACAATTATCTTCACTGAGATAAACCGCTGTTAATATGAAATAGATTCTGTTCATTGCACCCCATAAGTGTAAATGCACAGACTGGAGTTAAATTTTATCCTGAATTATTTAATTCCAAATCCTAAATACCTATATGCAAACAATATTCAAAGTATATGCTACAGATATTTGGCTGCTGAAAATCACTACAATAGTCAAATAATCAAATTAGGAGCAAGAGATTGCCATGGCAACAAGACACTTTACCTAAGTTAATGCTGGCTGCCTCTCAGCAGAACTCATTAGCCTTGATGGACTTCTTGGCTAACAGAGTTACACAGCAGCTGGTACCCAGGATAATTTGTTTAGAGCTGGTTTGGGTAACTGCACCATACATACTCTTTCAATGTAAACTTATAATGCAAGTAACATTTCAATTCAATTTATAAGGAAGGTTCCATGGCTTGTGCATCCAAAATGTCAGATTATCCCATTAGAAGAGATAATTTCTCTTTCATTGAGAAAGGTTTAAAGTTCTTCAAAGACAAAGGAAATATTTTAAAATCAGTTTGTACTCTAAGTTTTGGAGAGGTTATGGATCATGCCATCATTGGACTTTTTATTTTCCATTGCTATACATCTTTTATAGTAAATTATGCAAAGTGGATGTAATATGTTACAACTCTTACATGGAAAGATCAGATTTTGCTTGCTGAAGATGACTGGCAGAGATGCAGGAAGAAAAATGCAGGGATATGTAACCCTCTCAGTGGTCTAAATTATAATTGGGATGACATTCAGAATCTTAGATATTGAGAATATTAACTAGAGCTGGGCAGAACACATTTCTGGCTCTGCTCCCATAAATCCATGTCATGTCAGCATTAAACATTTCTGCAGGAGATGAATATTTGTTCTGGTTATGTATTTAGGAAAAAAAAAGGCACACTTAGGATGATAGCAGGTAGTCACATTTGTGTTGATTGCATATACAGTAGGATTAAGATTTCTGAAACCAAGCCATTAGAGGCTTACTATTATTCCCTGCATTTCCTACCAGATAGGATGGTTTTGCAAAGTTCAGCCAGATAAAAGGCTGTAGAAAGGCAATGTTGTGTGTAAGAACAAACATCAGGGTCTTGGTCCTCAAGCTCAGATGAGACCCTTATGAGCTAAGTTATCCCAATTATATCTTTAGTACTGGGTTGGGCTAGACTGGCCCTTACTCTAAAATATAGTATGTTAAAGTTTCCCCTGATTTATGCCTACCCATGCTGATGTCCAAGGATCCTGGAGGTAGCATTCCTTCAGATAGATCTCTTTTTCAAGACCAGGTCAAGAAAGGGAGAGAGAAGGCAAGGACCAAATGGAAATATTGAGCAATGTCTAGCAGATAACAAACACAATGCAATAGAGAATAAAATTATCACATTCAATTTCTGTATGGGAGATTTTTTTTCTCTCATCCCTTTTCCCTTCTTTAGTCTTTCTTGTTAGTATGAAGTTTATAGGCAAGTATGAAAAGCAATACAGACATAAACACAGGACAGAGTGGCATGAAGTCTAGATGATGGCCTATAACGAGCAGTGCTAGTTACATCCCAAGGGACAATACTGAATCCAATCCTACTTACCGTCTTCATTAAGGATCTGGATGGTGAAGCAGTGTGGGGAGTGAGTGCACTCAGCAAGTCAGCTGATTAACCAAAACTCAGAGGGGTGGCTGATCCACTGGAGGGTTGTGCTGCCATGTAGGGGAACCTTAACATCCAAGAGAAATGGGCTGACAGGAACCTCAGGAAGTTCAGCCATGGGAAGAGCAAATTCTTGCCCCTGGGCAGGAACAACCTTCATGCTGGGCATGGCTCACCTGTAAAGCAGCTTGGCAGAAAAGGGCCTGGCATGTCCTGGTGGAGACCAAGAAGAACATGAGCAATGAGCCTTGCTGTAATAAAGGCTAAGGGTGCCCTGGGCATCATTAGGCCAAATTAAGGGATGTGATCCTTCCCCTCTACTCATCACAGGTGAGGCCACACCTGGAGTGCTGTGAAGAATCCAAAACATATGGAGCAGAAAGTCTTTGAAAGGAGAGAAGCCAAATATTCACCAAGTTTAGGTCAGTAGGATTACCTTGAATCTTCCTACCAATTAAGCTCCCTTCTCAAAACTATCCCTGTCTGCAAAAGCTATGAGGATTAAAAAACTTCCTTAATTCCCTTTTAGAGCCTGCAAACAAAGCACTGAAATAAGAATTAAGAGAGCTGGTTTCTTTTCCATATACTGCTGTATTGCATGACCTTGAAAGACTAGATGGGTATACTTTCCTGTTTCTCTGTTCACTTGAACTATAGGGATAACACTCCTGGCTGTATTGTAGTGGGGATTTACTGATAAAAATGCTGTGTGGACTCTGTCCTTAAGTGTATTCCAAAAGAAAACACTTTACTGGCACAATGTACATATGTCATGTATAATAGTCGTACTGCTCGTACCAACCACGTCCTGGTTTTTAGTTATCCCCCACAACTGGATGTGAAAACATCTGAAGCACATGTGGACACAATTTTGGGTCTCTTTCCTGCCCCTCTAGAGTGGAGGCAGACAGTGAAGAGTAGTGATGAACATGGTCTTGAAGACTTATTGTGCTACTACAAATTTGGGGAAGAGAATGAGTTTGACTGCCATGATCTGGGTGAGATGCCTTTTAGACCTCTGAAACAGAATTTTGACTTGACTCATTACTGTGGTATGTAATTGTAGTGTCCTGCAATTGCTGCTGGTGTTCTGTATCACAGTTACTTGACTGCAAACAGCTCTCTGTTTAGACTTGGGCAATAATCTGTCTGCTGTAGCTGCAAGAGACACATTTCTGGTCATGTAATAGGGAAGTTGCTGTGAGGTTGCTAGATCTCCCTTTCTCTTCTTCCCTGGAAACACCCTGGCTGTCTCCAGCATCATTTATCAGACTTTTTCCATGAGCCACATTCATAATTTCAAAGCAAAGCAGACTTTTGAAATACTTCTTAGATATCTGTCTTTGTAACTGCTACATTGTGCCTTTTCACCACACAAGAAATTAATTATTTTCCTTGAGTGGGGCATGTAGAATTTTCCCTCTTACAGCATCTTCTGTTTCAGTCTCTCATACATGCTAACTTTCCAGCCTGACAATAGCAAAGAAGAGAAAAATCATTATTCAGCATTTCCAAATGTCTAGATGTAAGAAGAGCACTCCTGTGAACTTGGTGCACTGTATGGATGAGCCTGACCCATGCTTCTTAAACCATAAGCCATCTGTTCCTGAGCCATCTGGATCTGCTTTGATTCCTGATGGGCAGATAGCGTTGCTGAAAGGAAGCATGTGTTAAAACAGAGAAAAATAAATGTCACCAGTGTGGAACTTTAAACAGAGAGATTAAATCTAAGACACTGGAGACTGCAAAGTGTCTCATTTTTCTGGACAATGAAGAATTTCTATAATTTTTCAGAGACAGGTATTTTCACAATTGAAAAAACCAAAGCACCTTACACGAAGTGTTCCTCTTAACAACTTCCAATAACAGCCATTTTTCAGCACAATGGTATGACCATCCATCTTTACTACAGCAAAAACTGACAAGGCAAACATTCATCAGTGCCCCTCTGACCTTTTACCATGTCACTAAGGAAGAAGTGAATTGATGTTGGTCTTTCTGTGAATTGAATGTTTTTTCCCTACTATTCATTCAGTAAAAACAGGTTTGATTTTTATCCTACAGGAATCTACACATTAGTTAATCCAGCCCCAAACAGCACCCAAACCTCAAAACCTCTGAGATTTGTGACCTTTTTAATGTGAACATGTGTCTGTAAGACACACATCTTTAAACAGAGTCTCCCTGTGTGGTTATTTTAGAGGCTGTAAGACCCAAATTGTGCTTCGCCACCAGTACCCTGCAGCAAATTTCAAGAGATGCTCAGGGTTATTTCACAGTAGTCTTTGATTCAATAAAAAAACCCCAGAACTTACCCAGCATTGTTAAAAATAAAATGCTGTATTTGCATCTGGATATACCCAATAAATTATATTACGTAGACAGCATCCCAAGCAGTGGCAAGAAAAAGGGCTGCAAACTTCACACCTGGAACCTGCACATAGCCAGACATTTGTCCCTCACATCCAGACACTGCAGCTCAATGTTTCTTTGAAATACATCAGTGTCCCTTTGACAAGGAGTGCCTCTTGAGCCGTACATCATAAACAACTAACTGGGTGCAAAGAAAAGCTGGTACAGCTTTAAAGTGGGAACCTTGTGTTTTTCAAACAGATATTTCTGTTTCATAAATCCTACATCTGGAATTACAAAAATAGTTTAAAGGTAGGATCTGGATTGTAAACCAAGGATCTACTAAGTTGCAGTGTCCTGGTTTGGCTTTCCCAGAATCTGTCCTTGTCCTCATGCCATGTAATGTTTTTATTGATGACTCAGTATGAAAGTGTTACTGATAAAGCTTGTGGGTGTACAGATACCAGAAGAATTTCAAATGAAGCAGGGAATACATCATGTACAAGAAGCTGGTAAAAAAAAAAGGTGAAGGCAAAATCTGTGCAATTTAAAATGGTTTCATGCAGAAACAGGACAAGAAGCCAGATGTCATCCTTACAGAAAAGCAAACTTAGTCTTAGAAAATTATAATTCTGAAATCAATTTGCAAACCATAGTGGATAATCTGTTGAATATGAACTACAGCAAAATGTTGTAGCCAAAAGGGATAACAGACTGGGGAAATTCTATCATCTGCAAAATTGGTACTAGGATACAGTCCAGTGACAGTATCCACATTTTGACAAGGAATCAGACTAGAACCATGAGAAATATAAAGGGATTGGAAAAAAAAATCCTAAAATGAATGACTGAAAGACCTGAATTGATTAAGATTATCAATAAAGGGCTAAGACCTGAGCTGAACTCATTCAAAGCATCTATAAGGGAAATCAAGTCAATGATGGAGGGATATCCAACCAGCAGACAAAGATCTGGAAAGACACTACAGCTGAAAGCTGAGACTCCAATCATTCAGGCAAAAATACCAGATCCATATTATTCACACCTTTACTCCAGTTGGGGTAGCTTTTTTCAAAAGATGCAGTCAAATACTCAAACAAATTCACCCAGTGAAGTCCCACATCCTTCCTCTAAGGGAGGTCACAGCTGATCATGGTGCTCCTCTCTGACCATAGATCACAACTGGTACAGGAAAAATTAAGCATCTTATGAAAAATATGCGGTCAAAGTTCTGGCCTCTTCCACTGGAAGAGCAAACTGCCAATGAGCAATGGAATATGATTTTTACATTACAGTGGGGTTTATCTTTCTTGGCAGAAGATAGGCTAACGTAGTTGGCTCCTCCAGCTTTCTCTATTGTCACTGGAAAAAAAGATAAGTGTCTTCAGAAGACTACACAACCCTTCTCTCTCTTTCCTTGATTATAGAGTAAGCACAGAGAACCAGATGACTACTTTTAAACAGATTAATTCAAAGGGAAAAATGGTCCCACCATAAAGGCAAATGAACAATCAGTCATATGTGAATGATTGTTATTTCCTGGTAAATTTAATTTTACAAAACTGCATTACACGAAATCATTCATAAAGGTCAAATCATTCGTTAACCATTAATTTACAAATAATTAATAAAGGCCTAGTAACTGAATAAATTTTAAAAATATTTTTAATGGACCAAGAATGTGGGGGCTGGACTAAATGGTCTTCCAAGGTCCCTTCCAACCCTAACAATTCAATGACTCTGTGACCATTTGCCATTAAATTTGCAGATTTTTGTTTTCTTTACTGTAGCTTAATGTTATCAAACTCTGCTTGAAGAAAAAGAAGTGTTTAAAGATGCCATTAGACCAGTTCAATCACAAGAAGAATAGCAATGTTTATTGTTACAGCAACAGTCTTTGCTCATGTCCTGTAACTTCACCTACATAAATAGTTCTATAATCTTTCAGCCTGTGGTCAAGCCTTTGAGTAAGATAAAGTAGCAAAGTTTTGCTGAAATCACTGCTATTTCATGCAAGATTATAAATACAGTTATAAGACAGCTAATAAATAGAGTTTCAAGTGCATATTCATTTCAAGGGCTTGTAAAAGTCATATTTTAAACAAAAATGCTTTCTCAAATCAAAAATCCATTAAATATGGTAAATTCAGTAAATCTTTTCAGTAGGGTATTTCCATGTATTTTCATTTTCAGAAGTGCTGAGTCAAGGCCAAAGCCCAAAATCTGAAGAAATTTTGACTCAGACCTGGATACTGAATTACATTTATAGAACATTAATTAAATGGTCATGGGCTGGCAGCCAGACTTGCGGGAGTTTCAGCTGCAGAGCAGAGGCTAATAGGAGTTATCAGCTATAATACGTGTCATTAATAGTGCAGGAGCTATTTTGAGCCATATACAAGCTGACACAGAGCCAGATCTGCCCTTGTCTTTACTGATACTGCTGTTCCCAATAGCTGCTGCCCCCATGGTATCCTATAAAAATAGTTAGTAAATCTCTGCTTTAAACTACTTAGGCTGTATTTGTTACAAGCAGACTGAATGTGGTAACTAAGTGCTCTCCTTCATGGACAAGTAAGCCTAGTCCAGAAGTGGCCATTGATCAGGGATACCCCAACTGCACTGGAGTGCTCCCTGATGCTCAGAGCCCCAAAAGGCCACTAAAACAAATGAGGATTGCTGAAGCTCCCCACAAGACATTTCCACGCTCCACAGGTTTCCTTCCACAGGAGAGGTCATCAGGGAGCTCCATCTGATGATTTTGCTTCTGACTTGCACTAGCAGAGCAGTTCAAATCAGCCATAAGGTAGCGTTTGGCACTAGATCCAATCAGCCAGCCCTTTGACAGAGTTCAAATCTGAGCCCCAGTTACATTGCCCAGGCTCATTTCTACCTTTAAAATCATGTTCTAGTTAAATGAGCCCTTTCTACAACTTAAGAAGGGAAGTGTAATTTAGAAAAGTAGAAAGTATTATTTTAAGGTTGATTAATTGAGTAGGCTCCATGCTGAACACCACTTCCAGAGGCAAGGGATGCACTGTATTACCAAATGATTATTTAATGACTCATAATCCCTGTGCATGAGATGTCACTCCTGAGGAATTAGTTTTAAATGGGGTAGTGGTGTCTACTCAAGATGTGGAGCTAGATGTCAAATCACTGTAATAGCTACATTTTTGCATCAGCCAACATCAAATTTCAGCAGCTTGTGGCTGGAATCACTAATGCATATACCCACTGCTGGAATGATTCATGACTGCAGAGTAAGAAAAATTATTTACAAAAAGCTTTTGGTGCCAAATGGTATACTTCAATATCTTAAACTTTGAACCAAAATATTTATACTACTGCTTTTGAATATCAATTCAATTTAGCACTTGCCAATTGGTTGGCGAGCTGCCCTCCTCTAATTGTTATCTAGCCGCTACCTACATGCAAAACACATGCAGCATCTCACAGCAGAATATTGTTCACAGGCTTAGAAAATGGAAGAGATCCAGAGACAGAAAATTTTGTATGCCTGATTTGCAGGCGTTTCATTTCATCTGTCTTCTTTTCTGTAAAAGATCACTTCATACAAACTTTTACAGAAATAAAAGAAATTACCAAAAAAATGAATAGAAGTGTTTTTTCTAAGAGAAACAGCTATTGGATTCTTTTGTTGGTATTTAATACATAAGAATTGTGGGACATAAATAATGGCTCCATATGGTCTTTATAAAATACATTGCATTTTTCTGATTTAGAAACATACTTGAGAATAAATAAATAAATGGATGTTCTGGGTCAGATTGGAAGTCCAGGTAGACCCAGCAACACCTTTCTGACAGATGCTGAGTTATCAACAAATGTGTTCAACTGAACTTAACCATGGGTTTATAGTAAACATTGCTAAACAGAGAGGGTGTGAGTGACTGAATTAGAGCCTGCTTCTGAGATTATAAATATGCAGCGTATCATTATACTGCCATGGAAAGACAAAATAATAACGGATTAATACAGAGGAGTTTCAGTATCTGCCCTGTATAGATTTAGTAAACTTGATCTGAAGTGGCAGTCAATAGACAAAGAAAAAAGCCTCAAAAATATATTCATTGGTCTCCTAACTTCATCCCACAATTTCTTGAACTAAAAGATTGTACATGCCTCTTTCATGTGGAACATTGCCATGGCAAGAGGCTTTCGCTGTGTCCTTTTTAATTGGATTTATCATTTGTACTGTAAATGTTAATGGCTGTGTTATTGCATTATCATTTATACAGGCAGGTGGAGAGCTGCCCAAAGCCATAAACAATCCAAACAGGAGCTTCCTGAGCACTGGTGAGCTCTGCCTTACTCCTGATGGTGCATGCCGTGGTGGAGAGCAGTGGCTCTCAGGGCTTTCATCCCAGAATTTGGGCCAAACATGGATGTGTGCCACATCTGAGCACCTAGAAAAGTAGCAGGATCTTTCAAAACACTGAGCTGCCTTAATTCCTGCTGATTTTACTAATGACTAAAGAAATTGGTTGAAACAGAACTAACAAGACATGAGACCACAGGCACATGCTGCAGTACATTCAGATAAATGGAGGAGATCAGACAGCTCTTTTACAGCTGCTAATTAGAGAGGTCATTTTGAATAAATGTGTGATGTGTTCATCACTCAGCATTTAATGAACTATGTGCGAGGCAGATTTTAAGCGGTTTGTAACAAACTGCTTTAAAGACATATTCTCAGTTGTTCAGATTAAAGAACCAAATATAAAGGAAGTATTTAGGCAGAATGATGTGCAGTGTCTTCACTCATTCTTTCAGGATATCAAATCCAGGAGGAGTGTCTCATGAAGAAACAAACTGGGCATCTAAGTATATTCCAGCGAGTGGGAAAAAAATAGCTAAAAATTAAAATTAAACCATGATTCAGACCCAAATCCAAACAGGAATTCTATAAAAAAATCTGTCCATCTCTTGGTAGAGGATAAATGTTTGTATGTGGAAATGGCATACTTATGTGAGAGTCTGATGACAGCTGAAAACAATGGTGTGAGCTGAAGGGCTATAGATGCCCACTTCAGGAGACTTCCAAAAGTGATGGGTGTAGGAGTGTGTCCCCTCTTGACAGAGTGACAAAACTATCCTTTGTCCCTCAAAAAAGGAAAGAAGCCCAGAAGTTTCTCTCATCAATTAGGGTAAAAAGCCACCTCACAGGACCCAAGAGACTTCACCTCAAACTTAAGGGCAGCTAATTGGATAGAAGCCAAAAAGTCCCACCTGACCAACTGCGTAGAAAAAGAAGAGAACAAAGTAACTAAGTGCTTTTGTGAGGTGTTTTTTACCAGGAGCAGATCTCTGCACCTGGCTCAGGCTTTTCTGTTTGTTATTTTGCCTTTTATTAAACCTTTTTGTTTCCAACACTGCAGCAGAAGCCATCCTGCTTATTTTATGCCCCCAACAGCAGCTGAGCTGTCTTGGGTGTTTTATATTTTCCTCCAAGACGTATAAGACCTGGCTCAAGGAAGAAAATATAATAGATGAGGACTCCCTTCCTGCTGGGTAGTGACCTTCTGGTTCAACCTCTCACCTGAGAGGTTCAACCTCTCATCTGAGACAGAGATTCAGTAGGTCTTTGGTTAAGGGCATTCAAATGCACAGCTCCTGTAGAGCAAATCCAGACAGAAAGTAACTTTGAAAGCTTCTTTGAAGATGTGCATCCAAGAATGCAAGATTCATCAAACCAGGAGAATAAGAGTGAGTCTAACTCCTTAGCTGAGTGTATAATGAGCAGCAAGGACCACAACCCACACTTCCCATTCCCTGGATCATCATGCTCTGAAATTAGCAGGCCTCAATTCCACCTTAATTGTTCAGAAATGCTTTTTTTTTCCCTAACCTCACCCTATGTTCCCATATATCCAGCCAGAAATCAGGAGTACAAATGATGCTGTTTGGGAAAGTAGAGATAAATAAAAATGAAAGAAAAGCAGAAGGACTCCTTTCAGTAGTATTTAACCTGCTTTTAGTGGTTTTGCCATACAAATTTGTTAAAAGAAAATAGCAATCCTCAGTATATTAAAACCATTTCTTGGTGAATCAACTCTGCTGTATGAGTTGTTTCCTGAATTCTTCAGTTCAATGTCTAACACTGACATGAAAGAGGATCACCTTTTTCTTGATAAATGTTAGTCAGTTGGAGTCTGCATCCTGGTCATTCATACATGGTACAGCTCTCTATCTCACTGAATTAGAAAGAGAGACAATCTACCACTCACCATTAGAGAAAGAATCCAGTTGGCATCATTATCTCAAATATCCAGTGTGTGTTTTGTGGTTTCCTAACTGCTCACAAAAAGGATTCTCAGAATAAAAGCTTAGCTGACCAACAAGCAGGTTTCACAGCTGACACCTGGATATCAACTAAATGCCTTAAAAGCAAAGTATCACAAATGTAGCTCTTCCTTTAACCCTTTAGATTTGTATTGTGAGAGATGGGCCTCATAACAACAAGCTGCTCTTTATTGGTAAACTTGCACTTTACTGCACTTACCAAGTTTATTGGTAAACTTGTACTTTTAGGATGTTGACATAAACATTAATTTAACTGGAAGAAATTATTATTATTATTATTAATAATAATAACAACATCATCAACAGCAACAACAATAATTCACAACTGGATTGTGCATAGCGTTTTCCATCCATAAATCACAAAGGCATTAGATATTATTAAAGCCATTTCCAAGATGAGACCAAGAAGAGAGATCACTTGCCTGAGGTGACCAAACAAGTTACAGCATTCAGTCACTTTTGCTGACATCTTACACCATCATCTGTCATCTGTGCCTTGCATAGCAGCATGTGAGTCACTAAATGATCTCTATTCAGTCTCTGAACATTTTGTGGGCATGAAATCCTGGAAAGATGCAACAGGTACCCAGGGAAAGGATGTCTATGTGAGAGAAAATGGAGACACAAAATAAACAGGGAAAATTTTTATTCAGCAGCAGGTACTACAACATAGAGGAAGAGAAGAACAGCTGAGAATCTAAGCATAAATTTTCCAGGATGAAAAAAGAGGAAAAGGAGAAAAAAAAGCTAGAAAATAGTATAAGCCCCCACAGATGTCAGAAGAAATGGAAAGACCAAGAGCAACAGTGGGAAAAATGACAAAATTTTCTTAGTGAGAAAAAGCAGGACCATTAGCACCAGTAGAAGCAGAGCCATTCACAGGCACAAGGATGAAAGGAACCTGATGGAAAATCTTTGTCAGGTACAGCTTTGGGAAGTCACCTGGGAGCCATCCCAGAGCTGTTATAACACACTGACAAGCCCCGTCCTGCTCCACAGCACAGCCCCTCAGGGCTCAGCAGTGCCTGGGTTTGCTCTGACATTTGCTGATGGGGGTTGTCACCGGGGAGCAAAGGCACACGGTGGGATTCCAAGTCCAAAGACAGCTGGGAGGACTTCTCAGAAGGTAGGTGGTGCTGGAAGCAGATCCTTCATGGGGAAATGAAAATATTCAGCTTGTATTTTACTTGCCAGTTAATGGGCTGAGAAAGTAAGTGGCACACAGGCCTGGGAATGCACCTTTTAAACTGACAAAGGATTAAAAAACTACAGACAAGGTTAAAATCTCTCCCAAGCAGGAGGAAGTAACAACTTCCGAGGAGGATGCTTGTGGATGAGTAGAATGAAATTGATTTCCCTTGGCTGACTTGTCTTTTGAGTGATAAACTGGTAAAAAGTTTCACCTGTGAATGTCTGGCAGAGGTCAGCAACAGCAGCAGTACACATTATTCTGATTAAGATAGCAGTACATTGTTCAAATTTCAGTATCTCCATAATGGTTGGAGTTTAAAAAAAACTAAAACTTTCCTATACTGATGGATTTCCAACAGGAAATTTTTCCAGGCTTCTTCAAAATAGTAAATAAACCAACCTGAGCTATAGATAACAGTAAAATACTATTTGGTGAATACCAAGCATGACATTTTTGTGAAGTGACAGTGCTATTTGTGTGGCTCTAAGAGCACAGGAAAGAATAAAGTTACTGACAGAAATTTTCACAGTGGTTTTGTCAAATGCCTTTGTAACAAAATTCTAGGCACATACATGCACTTCAAACAGTGTGACACTTCTAATACTCCCTTTTTGTTTCTGTGTACTTTTCTTCCTTACGTTTTTTTCTTAAATAACATGAAAATTCAATGTCAAAATTTTCTGAAGTTCAAGAGTGAGACTGTTCTAAATATTCAAAAGTTAGAGCATTTGACTCATCCCCCTAAGCATATGTGCACATGAATCCAAAAAACTCAAAAGCCTTTGAGAAGGTTTCATTTCACATCTAATGAGTCACTGGGAGTTTAAGATTTTCATCTACATGAATGATTCTGAAGCCGAGATTTACTAAAAATTCAGAATTTCATTGCTCCCATAGAAGTTAATGAAAGTTATATCAGTAATAAATAATAATATATCTATACATGTTAAAACATGGGATAAAAATTACAGTTGGAAGTACCTGCCAGATACTTTCCTGAAACTGTCAATCACAAAGGAATGATTATCTAAGTACTTCTTGGAACAGACAAAATGAAAGGTCATAAATAATTCATCCGTAGCATCCTACATACTATTTTGAGTACTTGAGAGAGCATTTCACCATAAATGTATACCAGGGCACGAACTAAATGCTTTGCAAGCCTAATAGAAAAAAAAATTAAGTAGAACTGTCCTTATTGTAATTTGGGCCATTCTATTTATAATAATTTCTGTCTGTGAAGAAGCTCAAAACGACAGTCTTGTCTGATTTTGGATCAGTCTGGAAAAATCTTTTCTTCATGGTTATCACCTTCTTTCAAACTTGGATCTGTTCCAGAAAGTTCTCAAATCAGGGAGCCTGTGTTCATCCCAAAAGTGAGGATCTAGACACTGTCCCCAGGCACTGCCAGCATTCTAAAGGCAACTTCTGCTCCTTCATTCAGTCCTGTTCATTCAGTAGATTACTTAGGGCAGAGGTCCCTATTCCATGTATTTCTCATATATTAATTGGCCTCTTCTTGTTTCTGGGACTGGAAACAAGAATCACATAATTCTTAAAGACAAAAATTACTTATTGATGTGTACTGTCCTTGGTGGCAGGTGAGAAATCTTAGAATTACACAAGAAAGTTAAGCAGAGGATATTTTTCTTGTTTTCAGTCTTCCAAGGAGGTCTGATCCACCCTCTGATTTTAATTTGGCTCAAAATGTGTTTTGAAATTTCCTGAAGTCACTTATAGCAGAGGCAGTGCAGAAGCACAAAGTCTTATCTCAACAGATGGATTGGTATAGAAGGGATCTCTGTAGTCTTGTGATGTTGACTGTCAAATCAACAGATAGCAACATCTCTTATTGCCTGCACTGAGAATTCCTCACATTAAAAGGAGGTACTTGAGCAAGATTTGTCTATAATTTGCTTAACTAAGAAGAGATTTTTCCAGATTGGTTGATACTCATCAACTACCTTGCCACGGGCAGTAACTGTTTCCTTAGGGTCTCTCCTGTCAGATCACTTGGGAGGTCTGAGTAATAGACACACAGATCTGCTGTGGGCTGCTTACATTCTGTCTGTACTTAATCTGAGGATTCATTGCTATCTGTCATTATTTTTCAACCACTAGCTTATTTAGTGCCACCATTTTTCAAGGAAACATTAGCATAATAAAATATTACTTCACACATTGAGGATAATTGTCCTCTATCTATTAGCTCATTCTTCAACTTGTTCCAGTGTTGTTTCTTCAAGTTGTTTTGCTGTAATGTTCACTAGCATCAATCAAACAGCAGTCATCTGCAGAATTTCTCACAGCCCCTGAAATGATTTAGAACCACTCAGTTGCTCACAATAGAATCCTTTCCATGTGTTGCTCTGTCATCCTTTCCTTGTCATCCTCACCACTCACAGCTTCTGCTAATTAGAATGCAAGTCTGTAATTTCTTTATGTGCCCATACCTCACCCAGCATCACAAGATATCAAACTTCATGGTGCTTTGCAACACAAGTGGATTGTTGACAAGGCAGGCCAGTGTTAAAATAAACCTGCCCTATATATATATTTATAAACCCTGGTCATTTCGTGTCAATGCACTCTAATCCATCCCAAGGGATCTGCTAACACGAACCTCAGTTACCTTTGCCTTCAGGGGTGGGTTGTAGCATTAAACTAGAGGATTACTCTGAAAGTGCTGAGCAGATTTTTCTACAGGGACAACAGCCAGAGCTCTGGAAAAAGGAGAACTGATTTCCAGTCAAAGCTGGAATCTCTGGCTGAAGATCATGGCAACCTAGCATATGTCTGATTTCGACTGCTCCCCACTGCTATAATTTTTCTCTTTTCGATATGACCTGGACATATCAGACCCGTTTAAAGGTTTTGTGGTGTAACCTAAACTGTTGTGAGTTTTCTCCATGAGAAAGTAAAGCTGATTCTTGGAGAAGGTAAATGGGGAGTGTTTAAAGGTTTTGTGGTGTAACCCAAATTGTTGTGAGATTTTCTCCATGAGAAAGTAAAGCTGATTCTTGGAGAAGGTAAATGGGGAGAAAAACATTAACCTTTTCTGGGTTAATGACCAGTTTGTTAATGAACCTCCTGAGAATTGTTGTTTCTGCCTTGCACTGCCCAGAGTAAATCAAACTCTGTTCCCCTAAACCCATCAAATAGGCTGGGTCATTATAGGATCCCTTGGATACGAAGAAGTGATTGGTATGGTCCAAAGCTGTTGTTGAGTTTTCTGGCATGATCTGGATCTGTTGCAAGATTTTCTCTGGGAGAAGTCAAGCCAGCCCTCAGAGAGGGTACTGGGGAGACAGACACTGTCCCCCAGAGGGTGACTGAAGGGTATTACTGCTGAGGGAGAGTCGATGGGGGCTCTCCCCTCACAAAGAAATCGTAATGATAATTTTTCCCCTGCCACTACGGCTTTCTGTCATAACAATTGGCATGACCCATAAGCAGAGGTGGATGAAATTACAATTCTGACAAGAGAATGTAAACTGAAATCTGGCAAAGAAAAGGCAGTTTGACTCATTTTGGGTGCTGCCCTTAAAGGACTGCAAAAAGAGCCACTCAGAAACTGGAGACTGAATATACATATAAACACTGATCATTCACTCTTATCTTCCCCAGAGGATCTATTAACAGGAACCTGAGATACCCTCATTTACAGGGGCCAGGTTGTAATACCTTATTTGTGGTAAAATTGCATGCAGAAAGGCTGATGTATGACAAAGACTCAAGTACATAGCCCTGGAAAGAACAAGCACACACAAATTATTTGTTTCATGAAGGCATGCAATAAAAATATGGTACAACTGCCTTCTGTGTGTTTCTCTCTCTTTCTCTGTGTGTGTGTGTTTGTGTGTGTATGTAACTTTTCACTATCTCCCTCATGCGACAGTAAGTGAATGTATGTGTTTATGACAGTAAATGAATGTATATGTTTTGCCACTGAAAACATTATCTGTGCCTTGCTCTCTCCCCTAAGTCTGATTCAGAAAGCCTTCATATCCTTTTTCAGCTGAAATGGTCATCTCAGAATAGTGTACTGATGGACTTGAACAAGTGTAAAATGGCATGAACTGGTTTCTTGAACAGATAAATTGGATGGCACCCACACTGTAGTTCTAGAAGAAACACAAACTTAAAGAAACTACTTTTTCCCCTCAAATGTCTCTGAAAAATAATAGTTTGATGTTTAGCAAGAAAGCTACACTGACTAGAAATACACAAGATATTTGCACCAGACTCTAAAGAAAGACAAAATGCTTTTCCTTTGCTTGTTTAACAAAAAATAAAAAACACTTCAAAAAACCTCAAGTTTCCAAATAACTCCACATTAATTCAGATCACTGTAGATCAGTTCCAAGCCAAAAATGTGGGAGAAATAGCATCTAAATCCCAGATTATATTGCAGGCTTAGACACAGAAGTAGAACAACTCATCTTTTTTTCCCACAAACTGTGATCTTCAAATGTTTTAGGAACTGAGGACTATGACTAAGCTCATGAAGCTCACAGTCAACTGTTCATTACTATTTTGCTTGTAAATAATTTTTGCAAAATTAAATCTTTCTACACATAATCAATTTACTTAACTTCATTAGTGTTGCTTGTCTAATACTTCATAATAAAGTAAGTAACAAGGCACTGAGGAATACGTAAGTAATAAATTAAAGATGCAAACTATTGTAGATCACCTGACTGTTAAATGAAGGTATTCCCATCACTGGAACACATAAAAAGTCCACCCAGTTAAAGGATGTTCTAGTTTTATCTCTTACCCATGGAATATATATAAATTCTTTCTGTTTTCTTTCTAGCATTCTAATAATTTTCCTGTACATCTAACATTATACTATTTGCTTATACTATTGAGAAATATCCCATTGTAGATTATCTATTTGAATAAACTTCCTTTGTAACTACAAATTCCCCATGCTGGGATTTTAGTTGACAAGCATCAACACCCATTAAAGGGACAAAGCAAAAGTGCTTCCTTCATAGATATTCCAATTCAGCCATTAATGACTAAATCCTTAAATTTGATTGCAATTTAAAAGAAAATATGCATGTATTTTAATCCTGTTTTCCCCACCTTGGTTATATTTCCTTCATTGATTGTTTGGGATGAGTAATAAGTGAAATCTTGGATATCCTCAATTAACTAGGAATTTTGCTAATGATACAGTGCATCCAATCCAGTACCTTTTCATTAATGTGGATAGCATTAAATGTGTTGTAAGCAAAATGGACAAATTTAATTTTATACTGGATTGCATTAAAACAATTTTTTCTTTATTTTTATATTTCAGCATTTAATGTATATTAATGCCTTCTTCTTGTTGTTGTTATAACTAAAAATGATCTGCATTTGCTGTGTTAGTAACAGCACTTATGTTTTAGACCCTGTTGACAAAAAATAGAACAAAGTGAGTTTTTAGAGGCAGTTTAACTGCCTTTGAGTTTTTAACTAAAAAACAATCCTCTTTTAAGACAGAAAGAGAGATAAAGAGAAAAGGGGTGGCATCACAGCGGGGAAATGGGAAGAAGGCCTCATTCACATAAGCTGTCATATGAACAGAACAAAATAAAACTCTGGAGGCAACTTCCCTTAAAATGAAAGCTGAATAGAATGTAACTATCTTAAGAAATTAAGCTATACCATGCTTGCTTTTGTACAGACACAGGAAAGCATCTGGCTTCTTCCTAGAACTGCAGGAGGCCTTCAGAAACTCCTTCAGACATAGAGGCTTTGCATATGCTGTGTGATGCCTCCCAAAGTACCTTGGTGGCTAACCCCTTTTATTTCCTATGCTGTCCCCGGCCCCAGAAGTCACCCAGGTATGTCCAAGAGCAGTAGAAGGAGCTTCAGAATCATTATAGATTTTTTTTTGCCCTCTAGCAACCCTCCCACTGTGCACCTGAGCTTCCTGCTCTTTGAGCAGCTGCTGTTCACCACCATGTTCCTCAAGTACAGCTGGTGGGTCACAGTCATGCCTCTGCGCTGCCCTGCCAAGTAACACAGCTTGTCTCTTGAAAAACCTCATGCAGGAATACAGCTCTTTCATGAACAGAATCATAGAATGTTATGGTTAGAAAGGACTTTAAAGATCATCCCCCGTAATGGGCAGGGATGCCTCTCATTAGGTCAGGTTGCTCAAGGCCTTATACAACATGGCCTGGAAACACTGCCAGGTTTGGGGTATCCACAACATCCCTGAGTAACTTGTTCCTGTATCTCACCATCTTCATAGTAAAGAATTTCTTCCTAATACCTAACCTAAAATTCCCCTATTCCAGTTTGTACCCTTTACTCCCTGTCCCATCACTACAGTTCTTGGTGAAAGGTCCCCCTTCAGCTTCCCTGTAGGCCCCCTTCAGATACTGGAAGGTTGCTACAGAGTTTGCAGATAGTCCTCTATTCTCCAGGCTGAACAGCCTCAAATTTCTCAGCCAGTCTTCATAGGAAAGGTGCTCCACTCCCCTTATCAACTTTGTGGCCCTCCTCTGGACTTGCTCCCACAGTTCCATGTCCTTCTTATGTTGGGGGCACCTGAACTGTATGCAATGCTTCAGGTGGGGTCTCTCTCAAGAGACCCTCTCTCAAGAGCAGAGAGGAAAAATCTGCTTCACACTGCTGCCCACATTCTTTTTGATGTAGCCCAGAATATGTTTGGTTTTTGGGCTGAGAGCGCTGCCCACTCAACACTGCCAGCTCATGTTGAGTTTTTCATCAACCATCACCCCTGAGTCCTTCTCTGCAGGGCTGCTCTCAATCACATCTTCTCTCAGCCCTTAGGTGTACCTCGGATTACTGCAACCCAGGTGTAGGACGTTGAAATTCACTTCATTGAACATCATGAGATTTGCACAGCCCCACCTCTCAAGCCTGCCCAGGTTCCTCTGGATGGCATCCCTTCCCTCCAGAGTGTTGGCTGCACTACACAGCCTGGTGTCCTCAGACAACTTGCTGAGGGTGCACTCAATCCCACTGTCCATGTCAACAACTAAAACAGTATCAGCTCCAATGAGACCCCTAAGGGACACCACTCATCACTGGCTCTATCACACATCCACTAAGCTCATCCTGTTATCAGGATGAAATCATGCACCATCCTCACACAGATCCATGAAAGCCCTATTGCAGAATCATAATTTTGGAAATGTCAATCTCAACAGCCATATCTGGGCAAAGAAGAGCAGAAGGCCAACAGAAGAAGCCTGAGAGCCAAGGCAAGGACAGAAAAACTAAATATTTGCAGCAGGAGCAAACACCTGAGGTACTTATCTTGACAGATATTTGATGTGAAGGGTTATTGATGCAGAACACTGCTTTGACTCCCTAGAGTCCCTAAAGATTAAGAGGCTAAAAGCCTCATGCAAACGAGAAAAGTCTTTGTCAAGGAAGCAGACATTCTTCCTTAGCTAGGCAAAATTGAGCTGATTTGGTGATCAAAAGGAAGCAGTTCAATACTTGTTGACATACGTTTAAAAGATGCAGTTTACGTAATGTACAGTTATACCTGAGACACTGTGCAGGTGTAACCCCTGCGTGCACTGAAAACGCAAAGAGATCCAATACCTTCTCTTCATTTTTGTTTGTCTTAATATACTTAAGAAGCATTCAAAATTTTCTCCTGCAGTTGAAAACATTCTGTAAAAGATCACGTCTTTTATCTATTTTAAGATCATTTCTAGCCAGCCAAAATTCTCAGAAAGGAAGTATCCTTAACTTTCAGGTTTGCAACAACCTCTGACTCAGTCTCTTAACACATCTACAATATAGGTAAGAAAGCATTACTAGCTTTTTGGTGCTGCTGATTTCTGTTCTATATTCCATCTTAAAAGCACACACAAGTATGAACCTGTTCTGAAAGTTCTGCTAGCAAACATTTCCTTTACAACACAGCTGTCCCAGGCAGGTCATTCCTTTCTGATTTTTGAATAGCTCTTCTTTGATTACAATCTTGGACTTATTCAATACTGCTATGTTTAGTTGGTTTGGTTGGTTGATTTTCATAATTTTCTACTCCAGAATTGTGGCTGGGAAAAATGTTTTGCCATTTGAGACCTATTTCCTTTGACTCCCGATTGAACATAAACATTCAAAAACAATTTTGGTTTTTAATAGTGTCTTGGTTACTTACATGTATTTCATCATTCACGATAAACCAGAGGAAACGGTTAGTGACCTTCTATGCTGATTAGATACTTACAAATCTATGGGCCCAGAGGGGATGTACCTGAAAGTAACAAGGGAGCTGGCAAAAGAGCTTGTCAAGCCACTTTCAATCATTTATGAGCAGTCCTGATTAACCAGAGAACTCCCAGATGACTGGAAACTAGGAGATGTGATGCCTGCCTACAAGAAGGGTTGGAATGATGATCCCAGTAATTACAGGTCTGTCATCATCATCACCTCAGTAATGGGGAAGGTCACAGAGCAGATCATCCTGAGTGTCATCAGCTGGTACATGCAGGACAACCAGAGGATCAGGCCCAGACAACATAGGTTTACAAAAGGCAGGTCCTGCTTGACCAACTTGGTCTCCTTCCATGAGAAAGTGACCCAGTTAGTGGATAAGGGAAAATCTGTGAATGTTGTCTAGCTAGGCTTCAGTAAAACCTTCAATGCTGTCTCTCACAGCTTTCTCCTGGAGCAACTGGCTCTTCATGGCTGGCATGGGTGCACTCTAACTGTGCAAAAACCTGGCTGGAAGGCTGAACCCAGGGAGTGGTGGTGAATTGAGCTTCATCCAGCTGGTGTCCAGTGCTGAGTAGTATTCCCCAGGATTTGCTGTTTAATGTTTGTATCATTGATTTGGATGAGGTGATCAAGGGCACCCTCAGTAAGTTCACAGACAACACCACTCTGGGAGAGAGTGTTGATCTGCTGGAGGGTAGGAAGGTTCTACAGTAGGATCCAGACAGACTAGACCAATGGGCTGAGGACAACTGCATGAGGTTCAATAATGTAAAGTGCTGGGTCCCACCCTTGGGTCACAACAACCCTATGCAGTGCTACAGGGGTGGGGGAAAGAGGGGCTTGGGAGCTTTGGTCAGAGACTGCAAAGAGTAATCTGGTTTGAGGTATTTTGGGCTGTTTGGAATGTGTGGTAGGGAGTGGGTCAGACCTTGCTCTGGTGGGGTAGTGCCCAGCTCCTCATACCCCCCTGTGTCTGAAGTCTTGGCACACCAGAAGCAGCCCCCCAGTGTCATCTGGCCCAGCCCCTGAGTGGCCAAGCAACTGACATCCCACCTTGGAGGAAGGCTCAGTATGGGCCAAGAGTTTAAGAAGCCTGACCATAAGGCAAGCATGTTGTCCTTTAACTCTACCTTCATCTTGGAGTTTTACATCACTGGAACCCAGGAGTTGTTAGCTATATGTCTGATTTTCTGTATCTTTGCCATTTGTATGCTGTGATAAGTGTTGTTATGTTTAACAGAATCATTTGCTAAAGTTCCTTGATTTTCCATAGTTTGCCAGTAAACTTTTGTGTGAATTTTACATCTTGAGGACATCTGGTTGGTATTCCACCTTTGTGTCTACCTAGAGCAAGAGAAACTTGGTTTAGCCTTTAAGTGGCTAGGGTGTGACAGCTGCCCAGCAGAAAGGGGCTTGGGAGTACTGATCAACAGACAAAGGAACATGAGGCAGGTGGTCAAGAAGGCCAATGGCAACCTGGCCTGTATCAAGAACAGTGTGACCAGCAGGAACAGGGCAGTTCTTGTTTGTTTATACTCGATGCTCGTGAGGCCACACCTTGAATCCCCTGCCCATTTCTGCGCCCCTCACTTCAAGAAGGGCACTGAGGTGCTGGAGACTGTCCAGAGAAGGGCTACAGAGCTGGTGAAGGGTCTGGAGCACAAGTCTTGAGAGTGGCTGAGGGAGCTGGGGGTGTTTAGTATAGAGAAAAGAAATTTCAGAGGAACCTTATTGCTCTCTACAATCACCTGAAAGGAGATTGCAGCCAGGTGGGGTTTGGTCTGGTCCACATCTCATTAAGGAAATGACCTAAAGTTGCACATGGGGAGGTTTAAATTAGATATTGGGAAAGAATTTTCCAGGGAGGAAGTGCACTCAGTGTCTCTGGAAGTGTTCAAGAGGCATCTGGATGTGGCACTTGGGGATATTGTTTACAGGTCATTATGGTGGTGCTGGGTTGATGGTAGTACTAGGCGATTTTGAAGGTCTCTTCCAAACTTGATCATTCTGTGATCCTGTGTGTTGTTGAGGGATAATATTATCATAAAGTTCAGTTATGGAGTCTTTTTGGTGCACACTTAGACTAATGCAACTGCAAAACAAAGCAATTTAGGCTTGCCAAGATTAATATGAAACTAAAATGAAAATACTGAGAGATCAAGATGAAACTTTACTGCTATGCACAAGCAGAGCTTCCACAGAAGTTAGACAAACCTAGTCTTGCCATCAGCAAGCTTGCTCATAATCTTTATACTGGAATATTTTTTAAGGATATAACAAATGGCATCTAAAGAATTCCACTTTGCCAATATTTAACCCCTGCCTGCAAAGGAAAAACAAACTGCTTGGGTCAAAGAGGGATGGAAACTCTAACCAGCCCCCCTAGTGAGTGGCTGTGAGTCTGCAGCTCAAGGATCCTTGAGGGTTTAGGAATTTTATCTGAAAGACTAGTGTGGAGTTATTTAAAGTTAGTTCCCATTTGTAATGAAACAACCCACAAATGTTCCCGCTCCCAGGAATTTATAATTGCCTGTTATTGTCTGGAAATTGCTCAGATAATATGATGAATGGTGGCAACATGAAACCACGAGCAAATTTAGCAGAGCCAAAACACCAAGCTGCAAATAGAAGCCTAAATCCCGTCATTAAAGAAGGAGTTTGTTCTTTGAAAATGTACCTTACTCACAGGTACATTTGATAAATATTTTAGAGGTCAGTTGATCAGTCTGCATTTGTCATCAGCTTTTGGAGAAATGGGTTGTTTTTCATCTCTTGTTTCAAAAGTAATCCACAACCCAGCAAACAACCCATATGCATATGGCTGCTGTTTGGATCACTAATCTAGCTGTGAACTACTACAAATACTCTCTCCACGGATAATGAAGAATAAATTTAGTCTTTGGATTCCTCAGATGAATATGAAAAACAGTGTAGCTGTACTAATATTTACATCCACCTGGGTATGTGCTAAGGCATAAAATCTGCACTGCCACCACAGCATGGAAAACATCTGCTATTATGGTAATTTAAATAATAAATTAAAATACACTTTATTGTTAAATCTATACTAAATTTGCATCTTTTAATAATAACTTTTAAAATGCAAAAGATATTTTAAAAAGCAATGTAAATTCTAAGATGTTGCAGTAAAATATTAGGTGCCATTTCCTGGGCATCTTAAATCTTCATGCCTCAATGAAGATGCCTCATTCTCATGTCACAAAAGTGCACAGGATTCTCACCCCACCAAGGTTTAGATAACAACTGAGGATCTGTCTTCCTTACCCCCCTTTAAAATAATACAGTGGAGTCAGTTCTGTTTTAACTGCCTGTGATGATGATTAAGGAGGAGAAATACTGGCCTCAGACAAGCAGCCACTCTGAAAACACCTTCAGACATCTCTGAAGTCCAGACATTGAAATTGCCTTTTGCTCCAACTCCAGTGGCACCTCCATACAATGCTCACTTTACAGAGGTTCCTAGAAGAGAAAGCCCTGCAGCCTCATTGCATTGCATGAATGAAGTCCATGAGTTTAGAGAAAGTAAAAAAAACTACTGCTTGCTTGTTCCTAACCTCACTTTACCTTCAGCTGGTGCAAACTCACCCTGTTCAAAATCACTTGCACAGTACTCACTGAGGAGACACAGCACTGGGACAGTGCTACACATTTCCAGACATTTTTATATACATATGAAGGAGACAAATCCATCCTGCACAGAGATTTTAAGGAAGGAGTTTGTTCAACACACAACAGAATGTCCCTAAGGTTTATCAACTCAGACCTACTGCAACTGGAATCTCTGCCTAACACAGAGAACTAGGTATTAAAAAAAGCCCGATGATTACTTTGATTTAGATTCTACCTGACACTTAACCACAACTCCCTGTACATAACATCATATAAGCAAATTCTTCTCTCAGCAAAGTCCAGCAGGGGAGTATGTAATTAGATCTCAGCAGAAATTAAGATAAGTAAGCCAGTCTGACACTGTTGATACACCATGGCCTCATGATTTAACTAACTCCATTTATAAATAGGAAAAAAACCCACAAAACCAAAACCAATAAAGAAACAAAACCCAACATAAACAAGTCCCACCATGTTATTTTGCAGTAAAATACACTTGAAAATAAACCCATGAAAACATCATCTTGTACTACACACATGAGCATAATATTTTCTAGCTTATTTTTGACATAGACTTCCTTTTCTTCACTCAGGTGTTTTTATGTTTTAAATTATATCTCCCACTGGCGGAATTCTACATAATCCTGGAAAGAGATATTTTCCAACAGTAGATACCAAGATATTATCTTCATATTTTTAGAATCCTCAACACCTCCATTCAGTATCCCCTGTGCTACATATCCAGGACCAAGCACACTCTGGTTTTGGCCATTTCTGCTGCAAGACCACCTTGATATCCTTCACAACGGGCAGAGACTGTGTGCCATCAGATACCCTATGGCATGGCATTTGGCTTTGATGATGACAGGGCCAGGCTTACAGGTCTCTCATGTAACAAGCAGACCACACGCTGCTGTCAGGAGGTGCAGGGACTATGGCATGGCATTTGGCCTTGATGATGACTGGGCCAGGTTTCTCATGTAACAAGCAGACCACACGCTGCTGTCAGGAGGTGCAGGGTCAGTTCTGCCTCACCCCAGCATCACAGACCATTACATCACACTGTTCATTTTGGCTTAGCTTGCTATCCTCAGAAAGCTACATGGGTTTGTATGTAGGAGAAAAGGAGAGAATGTACAGAAAATCTTGACGAGTTTCCCTGCTATTTCTGGAAGACAGCACTGTGAAACTGTGATCTTTCCCACGCAGAAATAAGTCCTGGTTCCCTACTGGCAGCTTGAACATGTTTCAGCTGAAACCCCATGAAGAGTGGTTGCTATGAAGAACCACTAAATAATACCTAGCTTGTCGTTTATAATTATATTTATCATAAATGTAACAAAAAGGGTGTTTCATGACACACTATCTAACAGGATGGCTTGTGCAATATCAGCATGCTAGGTCCAGGTTCCCTGTCAAAGCTTTATTCAGATGTTACACTGTCTTGACTAATCATTCCTAATCCTATCATCAGCTACCATTGTGTCAAGATATGTCAGCCTTAAAACTGAAGAGGTACGTTAAGGAAATGATGTCTTGCAAAGAGTAATGCTGAATTTGGATTCAGTAGGAAGATAATGACTTATTCTTTGTTGAAGAACCATCTTACGCAACTGGTTCCCATTCCCAAGCACATTCTCAGTTTCTTACAGCTGCTCTCACAAGAACTTCTTTCCTTTTTAAGGTGTTTTACCTGAGACGCTTCACCAAAATTGTGCTTCAAGATTAAAAAAAAAAACACCTAACAAACATGAGGTCTGGGAACTGATTGTAAATGAAACAAGATTCCATGTGAAACTGAACTCTTCTGGACTTATATTGTATCAGAATAACCTTAGCTCAACCTTACAACTGACTTGCAGTGCAAGGACTGGCATGCTAGAGTGATTGCTTGTTATTGGTGTGGACTGTCATGTTAATCACAGATTCAGTGATATCAGTTCTTAAAAGAGGGATGCTTTCAAATAATTCCTGCAAGCTGATTGCCATTTGTAAAAACAGGTCTCCCAGGAAACTGTGAGCAGTTTATTTCCATTCTGCTTTGGACAGTTATTGCTGAAAACTACTAATTTGAAAGTATAGCTAAAGAAATACTAACAAAAGAATCCAGGAGGTGAAATTATGGAGCAAAGCCTTCCAACCTTGCCAGAACCTGCATTACAATCACACCAAAGAGAAAGGACTTTTCTATTAAAAAATCTATCACATGAAGATGAACTAGAAGAGTGATGTTGATTTTGCTTGAAGATCTTGAATCTACAGATACTGAGAATGATCAAACACCTATGCCAACTATACTGTCATGTTCCCATTACCACAGAGAACCAGGGACACCTGGGTTAACAATTAGTCTCATAATATTTTCTCTGCTTTTTAATGAAACACTCCAAACCATCTTTTACTCCATTTCCACATTTCATTTATCAAAACAGCTAAAAATTAGTTCAATTCTTCTATGAGCCCGACATCCCATTGAAGAAAAAATGTTATGTTGTATTTTGCATTTCCTACATTGCCTTTTTATCCATCAAGTGTTTCACCCATTAGGTGATTCATTCCACAGGTCTAAAGAAAAGCATTGTCTAAGAAATCATCTAAACTTCTGAGTATCTCTGTGCAAAGAGAAACAGATGGTTATGTCCTAGCTGCCAGCACTCCAGGACTGCAATAGGTGAATCACCTTCAATCCCAGAGTTGCTTAAGCACAGTAATTCATGATCGTCTGTGCTACTAAATCTTGTCTCTTGCGTTAGTCAGCACAGTGGTCTGACATCTCCAAACTGCGTGATTCTAGCAGGGATCCCAGCAGAAAACAACCTCTCATCAGATGCTTCATAATTCACAGGGTCATGTATGAATATCAAAGGAAATGCGGAAAAGGTTCAGCCAGTTTGTTCTTTGGAATTTTTATTTTCTTATTCAAAACCAAAAGAGGATTACAAAAATGCAAAAGTCCAACTTTTCAATTTCAACCTGCTGTTTTTAATTTCAGAGAGAAACTTAGGCCCAGTCCTAGTTTTCACTGAACTACTTCACATAAAGTTGGGACTGAGTAAACACATAAATTTCATTATGTAGGTATAGAGTATTTTAATCTAGAGGAGGATGATAGAATAAGAAATGGATCTCAGATAGTTAGAAAATATCAGGGTGGTTATTTAGAAACACTTATATTGAAAAGGGGGACCAAGAGAAGGAAGACATTTATCCCACATAAATGTATGTATGAAAAATTGAAAAAAAACCCCAAAACAGCTGGTTTTTTCCCTAAGAGTAGGACATCATTACTTAAATTCCCTTAATATGGCTTTCCTGACAGATTTAAGATGTTCACTGACTTGAATTTGAAAGCTCACACAACTGTCTGGTGACATGCAGAACTGCAACAAGAAAAACTTTGCAATATTTTCTAGAATATGGCCCTCTATATATTCTCTCAGCTGCTTTATGTCTGAAAATCAATCACCAGCTTTAATTGTTATCAAGCCCAGAACACACTATAAAAATGATGGAAGCCATGGTAGAAAATTCAGTCAGATATCCTATTTTTTTCAAAGACAATTTGCTTACAGTAACTTTCTTGGACTCATGGAGTACTTTGGTGAAGATCTTAAATGCTACAGACTTTTTCTGCATACATCACAAATCTGATTATCTCCTTCTCTGCCCTTTGTACAGACACAGTCTCTCTTGCCAGTCCCAAGCATATGGAAATCATGAGTCAGCCCTAAGCCATTGAATTATAAGTTTGGACAGAAGAGAGAAACTGCAGCATTTTAAAAGAGTAAGTAGAGATTCTTATCTTTTTTTCTGAGATCTCTTTTAAAATGGCTTATCTGGTTAACAACTAGATAAAACAAATGTTTTCCTTACCATTTTGTGTCAGAATGATTTGGGAAAAAAAAAAAAAGAAGTTATATAATGCAGTCAAAGCTGTGAAGAAGTAAGGCTACTGAGACCTCCAAGACCCATAGGCTCACACTAACAGCTGTGAGATGGGGGAAGTACAAAAGGAAAAATTTATACTGCATCCCTGTCATTATATTGTTGAGCCTAAACGTTATCAAAAGGAGCCTCCTTAATCACCCTGAAATGGGCTGCAGCACAGCTAAACGCAAAGAGGAATAAATAACAATAATAACAGCAACAACAAAGCTAACCAGGCTGTAAAGCCCCGTAATTGGATTCATCAATCTGAATCTGTTAGAAGGTGAGCACTCGGGCTAATGCGGCTTGACCTGGAGTGATTGTTGATGCTGCGCCAGCTATAAGACTCCTGTGGGCGAGCAGTGAGGGGGGAAATAAATAAATAAATCAACGAGGCTCTCGGGAGCTCTTTAGGAATCACCCTTTCTGCCTGCCATAGTTATCATTCAGCCTGCAGCGTCTCAGCACTAGAGACAGCAATCTAATCTTTACACTGCAGCAAGCGGGAAAACAGCACCCCAGCTGCTGGAACAGGGGAAATACTTCACAGACAGCAGTGAGCTGATAATTGCTGATGTCAAACAAGCTTATTAAATGGGAAGATTTCATCCACTCACTCTACCCTCCCAGCAGCGGCACCCTGTACAGCAACGTGACAGCAGTGCCCAGCAGTGATGTGAGACACTGCAGTTTAGTGCCAGCCCGAGGCTCCAACCCCAGGAGCACCAGCAAGATTCCCCCCTCAGCAGCCTCTGCTGCCATCCTGCTCCCTGAGAGACATCACCAGCAGTAATAAAGTTTGCCTTTGGAAGGGCTGGCATTGTGTGAGCCCTTGTTCTGCACAGCACTTTCTACACAGCAATTATATCCTGCTCTATTTGCCTTTATGTTGTTCTTACCTGAATTAATTTTAGGGGATATAATAAACCTCATTTCTGTTAAATGAACCATCAGGGTTCAGAACCTTTCTGCAAGTTATACTGCTTTTTAATAGCACCACCTGACACAAATGAGCACACCAATCTCTACAAATAACAACAAAAATAATAATCCTAGCATTTTGATGGCTTTATTAACATAGTTATCTAGCAGCTTGTACAATATTCATGCTGCATTTTTGACACTCTGTGGCTCAACAGTACAAAGTCTCCTTTTGGATGACCAACAGCCTGTGAGTTTGGATGATCATTGAAACATGACACTGAAACATCATCTCTGTGAAATTACAAGGAGGTGAAAATTAGTCCAGCTCTCAACATCTCTCAGCTTTAGACCTGTTTCTTCATGTTGTGGCTCAAGTATCTTTCAAAGGCCTCAGCTTAAACCACCCCTGAGAGCATCTGTGTACAGGTCTCTGAGCACCTCTGAATGGTTTTGCTCACATTCTTACAGCCATAATACTTGAAAACAAATCCCAGTTTCTGTCCAATTGAGGACAGTGTGGTCTAAAGAGCATATATGCCATGCCTTCAGAAAATTCCTTAAATTTCCAATAAAACTTTTGTGATATGTAGGTTATCGTGAAGGATGTAGAGAGAAGTTGGCTTTGTAAACGTATTGGTACTATACCACTAATGTCCCTAGCTTGTGAAGACAGTTTTCAACCTAGTACAAGATCAGAAAAAGGTATTTTCCTCCCATTTTCCTCCTCATCCCTCAACAGACTATTGAAATCTATTTAATATTTCTTTTAAATCTGATCAGAATATGTTTAATAGGTCAGAATAAACTTTTCATGCCTTGGGACTAATTAATTTTACTCATATTTCCATGGCAAAACCACCACAAATGCTT
This sequence comes from Passer montanus, assembly GCF_014805655.1. Taxonomy (NCBI): domain Eukaryota; kingdom Metazoa; phylum Chordata; class Aves; order Passeriformes; family Passeridae; genus Passer; species Passer montanus. Next base: position 5,241,096 of record NW_024367707.1, read on the forward strand.
AAGAATTTTGCAACAGTTCATTGAAGAAGCTTCTCCAGAGAACATAATGGATGGACACTTTTTCATCCATTTCATATCTCAACACCAAATGCTAAGTCAGTTTTTAGTATTTACTAAGAGTATTAAATGGCATTTCCAAATACTGATAGCATTCCTAGTGAGTTCCACAATACCTTGGTATTTATTTTTTTCCTATGCTCAGATTTTGATCTGTCACCCCCATATATATCTATATCCATATCTTACACAATCCTCATAAAGTTACTTCCAGAGTCACCATTTTTTTTTCTTACAGCAACTTTCCATCACCTCATTAAAATACTGCACTAATTTACATTAATTTTTACACCAAAATTGAGTTTAGGAGTTTTTAAACTCTCACTTGGAAAGCTCTCCAATTTTAGTGCATTGAAATTCTCAGTTACCTCCAGGATAGTGTTTTTGTTGTCAGCTACTGCTGCTCAGTTTTGGTTTTGCCTTTATTTATACTTGGAAATTCTTAATACATCAAACTTTAGCTCAAGTATCTTAAACTCCAGAGACAGAGACAATACAAAATGCAAATCATTCATGATTTTGGGAATCATGCAAAAAAAGCATCTGATGAATACAAGAAAAAGAGAGAATATAGGAAGTATAAGGCATGCTCTGAAAGTAGCTTTCTTCTCACTAGCAAGGGACCAAATATTCACCTTGCTTTCAGAGAATAATAATTTCAAAGTATCAGAGACAAAGGCTACACACCATTTTTATATCTTATACACATAATTTATAATGAAGGTATTGTTTAAAAGAAGAGACAGAAAATACCAAAACCACTCAACCATTACCATCGCCAACTCAACCCTGACATAATTGTAAGAGGCCTCAGACTCAAAATTTTCTCCAACTTAGGTCTTTAATCTATGTTGAGGTGAACACTCTATGTGTGGAGACACGAGGCTTATCTCTATTTTCTCCGAAGGTTGATTTATTATCTTATATATTATACTAAAATACTACAATAAAACTATACTAAACGAACAGAAAGGAAAAGATGATTAGAAGGCTTGAAAGGACAAGAATAGAATAGGAATGCAAAACAAAATCTTGTGACTGCTCACAGCCTTGGCACAGGTGGCTGTGATTGGTCATCAATTGAAAACAATCCACATGGACCAATGGAAGATGCACCTGTTGCATTCCACAGCAGCAGATAGTTATTGTTTACATTTCTTTCCTGAGGCTCTCAGCTCCTCAGGAGGGGAAAAATCCTAACAAAGGATTTTTCATAAAATATCATAGTAACAAATCTACACTGAACAACTCCTGCAGAACTAGTATCTGCTGCTGAATCAATCAACGCTGCAGAAAACAGGATGACAAACACCACTCGAGGTCATCAGTGTCAACCTTCAGAAAGTTCTTAGGAAATATTTTTCTTTAACACTAAGCCACAGTTTCTGACTTGGGTTGCATTCATCTCAGGCACACTGATATTCTACATAGTCTCAGCAAAAAAGAGGTACCTGTAGATGTTTCTCCACAGATATAACTCAGGTGAAAATGTTGCCTGCAGTAGTAAAAGAATCTCTACACTAAATTAACGGGAAATCTGATGTGCCTTTATTCATGAGCAATCTGCCAGTATGCCAAAGGTGGGTGATGTGATCACAAACTGTTGTGAGTAACAGGGGAGGTCATTTTGACACACAGGGAGAAGATCCATTCTTAGGCTCCATGGAGATATTTTGACATACAAATAACTTAAAAAGGAGACTATTTTGTACACTGAAAATTGGTTTATTTGCTTTTATAAGTGAACTCTCAGAGGGCCTGATTTTAGGAATACTCATCAATACCAAGAGCTTTACCCAAAAATTAAAAGCAGATGGCATGCAGTCAGTTTTGTTCTGTAACACTTCTGTGTATACACAACAAGTTGTTTACTTTCTTTTCTAAACATCTTTATGAATTTCACAGGCAGAGATTTCTGACCTCTTGGTCTACAACAAGCATAACAATATCTCATCATTATCCTAACTCTATCCCACAATTCTGGGTTTCAGTACATGAAGAGGCAAAGAAGAAAGCAGGAGACCTTCTCTCCGCAGACATTCATAGACAGAGAACATAGTTCTCTGTGTTAAGGAGATGCTCAGAGCAAATAATTCCAAAGAAAAGGAGACCCTTAACATCATGGTTTCTTACAAAAATTGGTGTCCAACAGGCTGAAACATTGCCTTTGTTTTGTACAGGCCCAATTCTTCCAAGCAGTCCTAGATCCTGCAATGCTACATCACTCAAAATGATGGATTGCAACTGGATCATAAGTTTGCATGTCTCCTTTCTAGGTGCAACTGCCAGACCTGTGTGTTAAGTGTGAAATGTATTTGGCAGTGGCAACTAGTACATGAAAAGATGAGTTTGTAAAGGACCACCAAATCAGACAGAGGCCTGAGCAGGAGCTGTGTAGCTCATCTCCTTAAAGTGAGCTCCCCAAACAGATTTTTAATAACCATTATCAACCCGAAACCACTGTCTCAGAGTGTAAATGAAGGTTTACAATGCAGTCTCTCCCTCTGTGTGGTATCTCTGTTGATAGGACTGGTTCCAGCAAATCCAGTGACCCTCTGAAGTGCTCCAAGTCTGCACAGTCCCTTGGTCCCCAGCAAACTTAATTTCTGTTCTTTCTGAGATCTGACAATTCATTATATCTCTCCACTGTGCTGGCCTCCCTGCAGAAGCCCAGCCCTGGGCTCTGGCCCCCTTGGCTGCTAGCCCCGTTTCTTCCTTCCCTGACCAGTGACCATCCCTCTCACTGCTTTCCAGGTGGCTCTGAAGAAAGCTTATAATTTTTAATCATTAAAAATTAGCATGAAAAAGTGTGAAGAAATAAATTGAATGCACTGGGTATCAAAAATCCATATCCCACACAGAATCACACACAGAGAATATTTTCGCTTCAGAGGAATCCAGGAATGATAAGGAAAACATGTCTGGTTTCAATCAGACATTCACTCTCAATTTAGAGTCCATAGATCCACCAGAAAACAGTTGGGGGTAGCAGATCAAAAAGAGAAAACTACTTGCCAAAGATTACTAATGCCTGATGACAAGATGATGTTATCATGGTTTTCTCCATCACAGAATGCCTTGTAAACTGGCTCTGTTCTTCTGTGAGCAACAGTCAAGCGCAGTGTCCTTACCTCACCACACAGAGCAGTTAGAAAAACACATTCCTGTACTAAAGCCATCACTTGGGGTTGGTATAAGATACAGTAAGTAATAGAACTCAGATTTTTCTACCAAATAATACAAATCAGTTAAATATTTCCATCAAATTACCCTGTCTTACTTAGGAAGCCTTTTGTTAAACATGTAGCAACTGTAATTGCTCGGGAAGTATGAACAGACTCACCTTTTTTTCCTTTTCCTTTTTTTCTCCCCAATTTTTTTGTCACAATACCCTCAAGCTCATTTAAAGGACTAGGAAAATTAAATTATTAGTATTGTTTAGAACAATAAGAATTTACACTGAGCTATTCATCACACATAAAAAGGGATGTTTGAATTTATTTGTCTGACATTTACATGTGCCATATTTCCCCTGCTACCCACTGTCAATCTATTATTTATGGAAACAAGAGAATAGAAATAGGTGTACATGGTTTCAGACAAATCTACTGGCCTGTGCAAACACTCATTTCCTCCTTCATTCTGTTTAAAGCCTCTCTACTTTTGAAAAATACATGATTATTGCATTGAATAGCACCTAATGATGTAAAATTATGATATTGCAAAGGCTGGGAAATTAATACTTTGGCTCTAATACAGATAGAGTGCTAATGTTGATATCAAACCACTGTATTTCATGCAAAGCATCAGTATTTCCTGTTGGAGTTGTCAGCCTTTCTAAGAAGATCATAATACTTAAGTGACACCAATTTTCAATTAACCTTTCTATTTATTTATATATTTATGTTTGCAACCTAGAAATTGCTCCAGAAGGCTTCTGAATTTCCTTGGCTCTCAGAAGAGATGAGAGAATAGTTTTCAACAGGCAGCTCTTCCATGCATTCCCACTTCTATTTTAATCACAGGTATACCTGTATGTGAAGTGTGTGGTTTCTTCCCACACATGTGGTTAACATGAGCTACTGATTTGTCAGCACGCTTCTACAAATCATATCTACCTGATGGGAGTTGTCTGTGATAGTTTGGGCCACAAATGAAGTAAAGCTGGGTCCACCATCCTCTGTTTGTGGTACACAACTTCATAGCCGGGAGCTCAGCTTAGGTCAGACAGAAGTCAGAGTTTTGAGACCTGACCCCTAAGACCAACCAGTTCTGACCCAAAATGTGTTATCTTATTCTTAACTGTGTCAGGGCCATGAGAGAAAACATGGAAGTGTAGAGCCTTATGTTCAGACAGAAATGTGAGAACACCTTGCAAGCTTTTCTCCCTTCTGGCCACAGATGAAACAACCAAGGTGAGGAAAAATAACTCTCTGCAAAACTTCCTAGACCCTCTGTTAGCACTGGCCTAGAATTTATTTTTTGACCCTTTCACCTATATCTCAAAAAACAAAAAGAAAAAGGTCTGACTTTTCCCCCTCTGCAGCCAGGAAGCTAAACCTAACAGAAACAAACCAACAAACCAATACAAGCAGTAAGAACACAAGCAAGCTGAACCACACCCCATCCACCCTGCCCCTGATAAGTGCCTGTGTGAAGAAACTCCACCTGTGCAAAATGCTTCAGCAAGAAATAGAACAGATAAGTTTTCCCCCTTGTCCTTCTCTAGCTCAGGGTGCAGGTATAAGGCAGATTGAGCTAATATAAACACAACCACCACCCCAAAAATATCCTCAAGGAGGATATCCAACAATATCCAACAAGGTCCTGCTTATCCCTTCAGCAAGGCCTTGGCACAGACCAGTAAAAGGAGACACCAGAACAGTAACCATGCAAATAAGAGATTAATGGTGCTGTATTTCAGAGACCTGAAACAGCCTCAGGTGTATACCAGTACAAGAGGGTCGTGGGCCAGGAGCAAATGGACATCTGGCTTGGATGGGGCAGGACCACAGCAGTGCCAGTCAATGAACTTTCAAAACTTTCAGCTGACATATCTCCATATACTGGTTTTGCAATTATTATTTGGACCCACATACGTTTTTAGCCCCCATTAATAGCAGTGAGGCCCAAAATTAATTCTGCCCTGAATGAAAAGGCACATGTCTGAAATCTGCTGCCCAATGATAGCTCAAGGTGTCTTTCAACACCTTGCTACCAAGCAAAGAAGCAAATCAGGGATCTCTCCTTGTATAGGATCTGTCCTATACAGCAACAATCCTTACCACATTATATGAATAACACATAGTGTATATATATGTCAAAAGAGAGATCTATAGTGTTTTTATAATTATATAACTTTTTTAGAAATGCCAAGAATGATGCTCAGACCTCCACAAATGTACTCATGATACAGATGAACGATGCTTATTCACATTATCATAAAAGGCAAAATAGTAAACACCACCTTTTTTTCCCCCTGTAACAGTCTCTCTTAATGTTCTGTCTGCTTTTTTTGAGTAGTGCAGAGCACTGAATCAATGCTTTTAGAGAACAATCCCCAGTAACTCTGGACTCTCTGTCTTGCATGGTAATGTGGTGCTGATCTCACTGTGGGTGTAGAGACACAATAGGTTTTCCTCAGTGCTTTACTTCTATTTATAGACACAGAATAAGAACTTCATGCTATGTTGTCATCTGTATATTCAAATACAGATATAAGTATACATATATATATTATACAGGCACACACACACTTCAATTATACCATGTATAACTATTTATCAGTATATTTAACAATGAATACCTCAGCAGAGATGCCTAAGGAATTCCATTACCTTTCTCCCTTGTGAAATAAGACTCTTCATTCCTACTTTACATTTCCTACCTTTTAAACAGTTATTAACATTCAGAGGACCTTCTCCCCATCCTACCTCAACTTAATTTCTCTCAGAGAATTCAGCAATGGACCTTGTAATGAAGAGGTTTTTTTTGCAGAATATCAACTGGACACTTTTTTTTAGTGTATTCAGTGATGATCAAAAAATCCAAACAGATTTGGAAAATACTAATGTCCTCACAAAAGCTGTGTCAGTTATACTGTTATAACTGTCCTCCTTATACTGTTCTCACTGTTTTGCCTATTACTCCTAGGATGTCTTCTAACAGCTCACACAATACCAAATTTATAGATTGTTTGAATTCCCTATCCTACTTTAATCCTTTTTAAAAGTTACATTTATATTTGCCATTTCACTCTCATCTAGTACCACTGCTGATTTAATCAATAGAGTCCATAGCATAGCTGAAGGCTTTAATTTTTAATATTTATGTTCCCTCAGGGATCCCAAATAAATAGCACCTGGTTCTGGTAATTTGTCTGCATTCACTCTATGTCTTCTAAACCTTATTCTTCTGACACTTCTGTTTGAGAAAGGTCTGTTTCAAACTCTGATCCCTGTAACACAAAGCCCTCTGGTTTTAATGTCTTCTTGGTGGTGACGTTCAGTGAAAAAAATTGGTTTCATTTTTTCTGCATTTTTACCCTGTGAGAATTGCTGTTAAACAATGATCATCCATTGGCCCCACAGTCTTTCTGGCAGGCTTTCTAATATGCTTGACAAATAATTATATTTTTAATTTTTATGTCTTTAAAAATTGTTGCCCAAAGTATTTTTTTACCTTATTAATTTTGCATTTAACTTACATTCTTTTTCCATTTTCCATTTCCATTCCAACTCCTAGTAATCCCCCTTCCTCTGATGCCTAACTTTGAAGACTTGTTTGGAGTTCTCTTCCAAGTTCTCTTTTTCCATAAATAGAATACATTCATTCTGACATTCCAGTATATTATATTTAAGCAATCACCATGTTATGCCACAATTTTTTCTTTCTTTTGGCAGCTCCTTTTCATTCCTTTGAAGTAGTTTCTTGATATTTATGTAGTTCTGCATTATTGCAGGAAGAGGGCTAAATCTGAGCTTATTGTGATGATTATTGTGTTGCAGCTGTTTAGCAGTAATGTTCAGACTCAGTCCCAGATCAGGACCATTCAGGACTTGGTTCTCCTGACATTCCAATGACTGCTTTAAGAAGCAGTCATTTTCAGGCCCTAAAAGCTATTCTCTGCAGAACACATCTCATCCTGGCATTCACCCTTCCCTCCTGGAGCTACACAGGGGAATCTTTTCTGTCAGTGTGATCTCTGCCATCTCCATGAAGATGTCTTTCTCGCTGTCAAAAAATGAAGCAAGATCCAAACTGTAGAGACTTTAGCTTAATTCTCAATGGACATATCTTGTTTACTTTTTTTGATTATAAATAGTCTAGAGCCAGGACTAAAACCTGCATCTTCCAACCTATTCCCTTTAATAGCATGTTTCTGCTCACATTCATTTCTGTCCCTAACAATTTGTATTTTAAGGTCAGTACACAGCTGAATAATCAGAGTAGGAATTTCACGTTCAGCTGAAGGGATTCTCTGCCAGCAAGTGAGATGCCAGGAGAGCACTTTACCAGTCTTGTGGCTACTCCTCTGGCAATGCACCTGAAGCATCCTGTGTCAACAGAATTTGCAAAACAATGAAGCAGGACAAACTTTAACAGTATGAACTTCAGTTCCAGTGCTGGTTTAAGCTCCTTTTCCTCCAGGGTGACAGGACCATTGTGGTCAGACATCTGACATGATGCTTTCAGGTGTAAAACTTAATCCTTTCTTTTGTCCATAGCACAGCAAGGAGGTGTCTGACCTCACCCTGTGCTTCTCTTCCACTTCATTCTCTCTGCTGTGTCAGCCATAGGCTCCTGCACGGGAGGGAGGGGAGGGGAGGGGAGGGGAGTGTCCAGGCGGGTGGATGCTTTTTTCAGACATTAGAGGAAGCAGAAAGTGGAGAGTCTGTCTTCACTGCAAGAGGTAGCTTGTAAATTTGTCACAGCAGGACAGCACAGAGAGAGCTGAGCCCATGAAAGGCACTACCACTGGCTGCATCTGGCACAAAGATTTCTAAAGGGGATTGCACACTTTATCTGCTGCAATAAGCTGAGCCACAATTTTTTCTTTTCCAAGAAGGAAACAGGGAAGAAATTGACTGTCTTATTGTATCCTGAAGGAGGAAATTACACCAAACCAACACATGACTTGCTGCAGCAACACAGATACAGTCCACATCCACACAATCTAATCAGCTACACTAACTCGAGACAAGATCCATTTGGGTGATTCAGATTAATAGTTCAATCCAGAAGTACTAGCACATATTAAAGTAAGGCATTTTCCTTTTGTACAGAATTTGAGTTATAAATGGAGCTAACACCACAGAGAAAATAAGCCCTGGGCCATTTTCCTATGGAACAATGAAAAATGTGAAAAACAACTTCAAATAATAGTTATTTTATTCTAGCACCTACCTGCATAGCCATGCTATGCAGTGAATGTTGCTGATTAATTAATGAAGTCCATCAGATTACGCCTCCCTGTGAAGAGCATACAATCTATATTTCAAATTACTTTTGAATATTTAATCATCAGAAAGTAGAATTGGCTCATTAGTTAGTAATAATATATTAAGTTCCTCTGTCTGTCCCCAAATCAAATAGATAAAGCCTAATTAATAAAAGGCATTCCACAGAATATGTGTAGTCCCACTGGTGGCATAAACTGTAGCAAGGGAAGCTATAAACCCTGGATGTTAAATGTGCAGCAATGTGTTAATGGAGCACTGGAATAGACTGCCCAGTGAGGCTAAGGAGTCCCTCACTGGAGATTTGTAAGAGCTGTCTGGACACAATCCTGTGCCATGTGCTCTGGGATGACCCTGCTTGAGCAGGGAGGCTGGACCACATGACCTTCCAACCTTTCCCATTCTGTGAATCTATGACAGCCCTTCACTAACACAGATACTTTATAAAAAACCCAGAAATTATTTCAAAATATACAGTCTAAATACAGATCTTCCTCATCCTAGCTCCAACATAAAATTATCTGTGATGGGTTTTTTCTAGAACAGTACAGCACCCAAGCCTTTAAAAGCTTTTAAAGAGATATTTCTGTTCTCACCCTGCAACCAGTTGGGTGATTTTATTGGTAACAGAAAAATCTCATGAAAAGTACAACATATTTAGCTGGAATCATCACTCTAACATAGCAGTCACCATCTACCTGTGCAATGTTCACTCTCAAGAACAGGTTGTGGTATTTAGCCACACCTGCAATAAGCATCAAAGTCACAGTGTCCTGCAGGAGGGAACAGAGGTGCTCCTCTCCCTCACCTGGAGGTGATGTCTTTGTCCTTGACTTTCCATGGAGAAGGAAATCAAGCCTGCCCTATACAAATGGCCATGTGCAAACAGGGCACTGCCTCCTCAGTGACTTGCTCCTAGGAGGCACAACCTTTGCAGCCCTGAATTAAGGGCTGTCCCATCACAGAATGTAGGAGACTGCTCTACTCTGCTCTGCCTCTAGAAGGCTGAAGCTTAACCAGGATTCAAGTTAATGATGGTGAATTAAAATCTATAAAAGTGCTTCATCAATGTCATAAAAGACATTTTTATATCTTTGTTTAAGATTCCTCAACATAATTCCAGTGAGTAGCACAAAAAGTACATGAGTTCTGATATTTCTACTTTTGTATTACATATACTTATATATTTGAAAGCAACCCAATTTAATTTCACTTTGCAGCAATTCACATTTGGCAACCTTTCAGGGCAGCATAATAAATTCCAAACCCTGTAGGAATTATATTCAAATTCTAATAGGAATCAATAGCATTTATGAGAGTAGTTACAGTACATAAAACCAGAAAATCAAAAGACAGTTTTTCTTCAGTGTTTTATTTTGTTATTTGAATACTGATTTCTATAGAATGTAAGGAAGTTACAGGTACATGTGCTAAGCTTATATACTTCATAGACCAATATCATATATGTTAGTCTAAAGACAACAATTCTCACATTTTCCTTTTTGCATTCATTCCATGTCTCACTCCTCTTTGCAAACTACAGCATACATATTTCTTCATTTGCACTCTTTACACATTTCTGTCAGCCATACCTCTCACTGACAGTGGAATACCTTTCCTTCCCAGCCACAGTATGGGATTTTTAATCATAACTGATTCTCATTTTCGTTCTTCTCCCCTGACACTAAACATATTTGCCTTAATTTGCATATTAAAATCAATGTCACAGTCAATCATTAGGAGTTTATGGAACTCATAATAGTTGACATGGGTATTTTTTGTCTCTTGGCTGCTGTGTAACATGAATGATCTTATAAACTTCCCAGTTGCTCCTCATAGCATATCCCCTTCCTGCAGAGCAATTTAAGACATTGCATTCCAACAAAACAGGCTCTCAAAAGATTGATTTCTAAAGGAAGACAGAATGTGCATCTCAAACACATCTACAGGCGTAGGTGGATGTCAGTCAAGCCATGACAGAGTTTTCCCTGACTCCCACACACTCCTCTGTCTTTGCATTCCAAGGTCAAAGCCAGCTGCTGGCTGACTAATCTTCTCCCAGAGTTCAGTAATGAGTACTCATTTCTGATTCTCCATAATGATAATTTTTAACAAACAGGTTTCTCCCCCACCCCTTGGCTCTGAATGTCAAAATAAATTCACTGAACCCAGCAGGAATATGATCAAGTCCAGAAGAAGTTTTAAATTCAGAGGCCTGAAAAATCTTCAGCCACATGCTCACTTCACTAGTGCTCCTCCATTAAAATTTCTCCTTTTGGAAATGCACCTTGATTTTGAAACACTTCTATTTTGGCAAGTTCTGTTAGAATTATCTCCCATTTTCTTGTGAAAATTCATGTCTGGTGTTTTTTATTCTTCATTATTAAATATCTGTCATTTCTTAATTTCATGAACTTTTGTACTTACATCAAAAATTATTTCTAAAATATTTTAAAACAAAAATGTTAATACTCAAAATTATGAGAGAGTAACCAATTTTGACCTCTTTTAGTGACTGACATATACTCTCAGATAAGGAGTACACAGCTTCAATCTCATTCTAAGAACTGCCTACATAAGAATATTTTCAAGATTCACAAACATTTTCTACTAAGGTGAATTGATTTAAAATACAGGACAGAGATGATATCTGCAGGTGTTAATTGGCCAACACTTCCATCTCTTTGGAACTGCTACTTACAATTCATTCCTACCAGCATAAACTGGTGCTTACTAACCAAGTACCTTTTCTCTTGATACCCAGCATTCAAAATAATTAATCCTCTATTTTGTGATTTTGCTGTTTAGATCTCAAATGCCGTCTCTTTTTTAATTCCTAGTTGATTCACAGGGCTGATTCCAAGTAATGCTACCTATCTCCTATCAAATCTTTTGTTGTCTCTTCTTTTGCTGATTCTCTGCTCTGGCAAATCTGTTGTTTTTAAGCTGCCCTAATGACAAGACTTCAGCCCACATCTCCCTGACTCCTTTCTGAATTCATCACTGTTAGAGGGCCAAATATAGAATGCATCAATGTGCAATACTCCAAATGCAAAGACTTTTTACTCACAAGACTGGGTTGCGTGAGAACAAGTTCTGCTTGCCAGGATGAGTTCTGTGGCTTGACTTGATCCCCCAGTAACTACTGCTTCCAGCAAGTGAGATTTCCTCTGCTCACTTCTGTTGCAGCAGTCTACTCCCCTTCTCTTGCCTGCCCATTAAAAACACAAAAGGAAAAAATAAGGGATTTTACCAAAACAAAGAAGAAAAAAAAAATAAACCAAATCAAATAAGCCACCTAACAGAAAAAATAAGATTCATGTCTTTTAATAAAATTGCTTTCAAAAGCACTTACCACAATCACCTCATCTTATCTAGCATAGCCTATTGTCAGTGTTCATACTGTTACTGGTCTAATTTCTATAGCAAATTTTACAGAGCAGAAATTTTTCCTTCTTATTACCTCTCTCTGCTATCCTGTGGGCTAGTTTGTGCTTGGCTTCTACTAACACCTTAAGTGAAGGGGATAAAAGCCTGTTCTGCTATCATGTCTCTCCAAATTCTGCATGAAGTGCTTTGTTTTGGGGTTTTCTTGGCATAGTATAAGCTCCCAAGAAAAAGGAGAGACCTGGCCAGTTACCATATGTCTGTTAGTGATGCCATGTAATGGGATATCACCATTTTGAGACTTTCTTCATGTACTCAGATAGTTTTCTGAGGCATCAGCCACAGTGATGCCACCGCAAGAGCTGACAGAGGGATTGTTCAGCCCCACAAAGATGAAACCTTTTTTCAGCATTTTTAAATTGTCAGTGATCAAAGACATATTATATTTATACAATGCTTTTGTAAAAATAAGAACTGAGTAAAAAATACAGCCAAGATTTAAAATAACAAAGCAAAACAACAGAGAAACCGTTTTACCTCACATGCAGCAAGGGCCACATGCTCACCAGTGAGAGTTACCTAATTTCCTTCACTGTAACAGTGCTGACTGTTGTGCTGGGGATTTGCTGTGAGCAGGCAGGCTCATAAGGCTTTTACCAAGCAGCTGTGGGATGCTGCTTGACTGCACAGAGGACAGAGATATTGAAGATTCCAAAAAGTTCTTCAATCCCAGTTTCCCCAAACTGACTGCAAGAATCACCTTGCCTATCTCAGAGGTTACAGCTCCATCTCCCCGTGGCATGCTGCAGAGCTTGGCTTGACATCATTCCTGCTGGCCTCATCGTTTTGATGTGCACCTGACTCTCTATGAGCCTGGAAGGTAAGAAATACAGGAAAACCGCTCTCTACAACTTCCCTTTCAATTCCATGTGAAGGTGTCAAGAATTTGTCTTACAATGAAAACTTCTGTAAATAGCATGGGGGAGAAGATTAGGTTTTCTTTTCTTTTCCTTTTGTATTTTTGATTATTTTCAAGATAAATAATAAATCAATACTTCTCTTGGTAATGAAAACGCTTTTCCCGTTAGTTCTACTTTTAAATTCTTAGATAACTTCAAAGATGGTGGTTTATCGCCTTAGGACAGTAATTTGCTTATTATTTCTTATTATTTTCATAAGCAAATTATTTCATAATTTGCTTATGAAAACTACCTGAAATCAAGAGAATCCACCCAACCAGACACTTCTCTGACCCTGGAAAATTAATGTATCAGAACATATGAAAGCAGAAAACATAGCAGAGCAATACTTTTTTCCTCCTAGCTCAGTGCTTGCTAAAGCACTTGAAGCAAAACATCTATTAATCTTTAAAAACATTGAATTTAATTACCCTGACTAATGTTAGCTTGTACCAAATGTTAGAGATATGTTTACCTTCATAAAGTACAAAATGTTCTCCTAATTTTAAATTTGTGTAACTAAATTCTAGTCCTCAGAGCAATTTTCTACCTAATTTTGACTGTCAATTGGCAGAAAAGCAGCTTCTCTGCAGTGATCCAATCATCTAGTTCACTTCTTCACCCAAACAAATTTATGAAATGCAGTGGTTTGATTTGCTTTTTGAAAGTCCATCAGAGTAAGGTGTAGGGGTTTCCATGAGATCACTACACTTTTTATTGGAAACTCCACAAATATTCTGTCTTGCACTAACAATCTGGGATCTGACTTGCTTTATGTTGTCAGATGACCCAGATTTGCTGGGGAAGGGCTGCAGAACACAATACTTCTACTCTGACAAGGTGTTGCACGGTTGGGCTATAGGCAACCTCAGCTTTGAGGCAGGATAACAGGTTGTAAAAGCCAAAAATAAATCATCATTGGTCCTGCATTGCCTGCAGCAGATGTCCAGAAAGCCAGAAGCTGCTGCTTCTGCCAGTAAGGATTCAGTGGTAAATACTGAATGAAAACTGGTGCAAAGACATCATCATTCAGAGACAACAGTTCCCATTCTGACCCTTCCTATTCTTTTGTTAGCAGTGGCAAAATGAAGCCACTCTCACTGGATATACATATACACATTTGCACAGCTAAGCACAAATATGTGAATTATTAAACTTTTTTGAAGCAGAGATATAGGCACAGTGGAAAGGATGAACATTATTTTTGTTTTATATAATCTTGGCCCTATGGTACCAAGTCCAGTTGGGATTCTGAGGCTGACCTATAAGAGGGCCGACACATTTTCTCCTCAAAGAACATGAAAGTCCTTTTAATCCAGTCATGAGACATGGAATGCAAAATGTTAATGAAGTCTCTGGTTCATTAAACTTATCTTTGATCCAGTCTGAGTTATGATTATTCTGTAACAAAACCAAAACAAAGTCAAATATTGCTGTTAGCTTACTCTCCATACTGAGAAGTGATCCCTAACAACTCATTACAAAGAAAATCCACACTGCCAAGTGCATTGGTTTGGCACAGCCTGGTTTTAGGCGGGGGGGGCACAAAGATTGCCCCTGTGAGGAGCTGCTGGAAGCTTCCACATTGGCAGCAGAGCCAAACCCTGATGGCTCTGAAGATGGACATGCTGCTGGCCAAAACTGGCCCAATGAGAGAAGCTGGTAACGCCTCTGTGTTGACATATTTAAGAATGAAATCAAAACAAAGTTGGAAGTTTTTACTTCTAGTCAGAGAAGATGAGTAGGTGAGAACATGTGAGGGAAACAACATGGAGACACCAAGGTCAGGGGAGAAGGAGGGGAGGAGGTGCTCCAGGTGTGGTGAGACGAGGGTGAAGCAGCTGTGCCCCTTCATAGGGATCCATGGGGAATGCAGAGCTAATTTTTAGCAATAAATTTCATTTTGCAAATAAAGTTGAGTCTGGTTTAGACTTGAAATATTTCTCCTGGTCTTTATCTCACTCATGAAACCTTTGTTAACTTTTTTTTTCCTTTTCTTTCCTTTGCCGAGCTGTGGCAGGGGAGGGTGAGGGAGAAACTCTTGTAGGTGCCTGGCACTGGGCCAGCATCAAACCACAACAAGTCTAAAATTCTTTATTCAGTGTCTCCTGGGCACTGTTTCCTAATCTATTAGCTTTACATTTCTTTTTTTCAGGAATAAGCTTCTTTGCCTGCATAGTGAAGTACTTTTATAGTATTTCTATCTTGCATTTCACATTTGTTCCTTGCTAATGGATTCAATTGACCATTCTTAACTGCAGCCTAAAATTGTTGATTATGGTTCACACATATACTCAAAGTAATACTAAACTCTGGATCAGAACTTATAAATTTAGACATAAACTCCTTGAACAAGGAGGAAATTCCGTTTTTCAGAAATGCCAAGAACTATTAGAGGTACAAATGAACATAAGAGAAAATAAAAACAGTTCTAAACGGCAGAAAATCCTAAGATTCAAACTTACTCATGTAAAATGCATGACAGCCACAAAGAGAGAGGGAAAGCATTCATTAGAATGGAGAGGAATCACTTCATATATGAATGAGAAATCTTTGTTCAAGGAGCAATCCCTCATCACATCAATGTGCTTCTAGGATGTTTCCATGAACTTACAGAAGAACAAGGTACAGAGAAGGATGCTGAGAACAGCAACACCACTCAAGGCAAAAAAGGCATCTGGACAAAAAAACAGTATATAGGCCAAAAGTCTTCAGCCTGGAAGAACAAAATCAAAGAAGGATGAAATAAAGGTCTACAAAATCATAATTTAGAAAGTAAGAGCGTCAAATGTTCAGCGATCAAAGAAAAAGGAGGTAGCTTTCTGAATGATATGTGTTTTACCTTCAGAACTCATTGTGCCTCAGTATTGTGTACAGGAAAGTTTATATAAAGTAAATTTTAGACATGTTTTCTGATGAAAAAAAAATGCACAAAAGATTACTAGGCATGAAAAGACGCTCTATCTCAAGAGGTGCCTAAGCCATGTGTGTCTGGAAGTTCAGCAGACATACTCAGGGGAAACATGTTGGGATTTCTTTCTTTTTCTGTTTTTTATTGTTGGCTGTTAAAAAGTACTTGCCTAGGTGGACCTCATGTCTGAATCCCTCAAATTACTTCACACACTTCATGCTTCAAAAAATATAACACTTACCTTCCTGCCTGTTATTCAGAGTTTATTTTCTCATCTCTTATTTTTTACAAGCTTAATCACTGTATAACTGTCAAAATACTAGATTAACGTAATTTCCACATTGTATTGATAAAAAATGCATAGTCAGTATTGTGTTTATGAAAAGGAGGACCTAGTTGCAGAACTCAATAGCTAGCTTTCAAAAATTTAAATCCACTAGTGGTACAAGTAAAATCCCAGGATTTCTAAAAATACCCTGACTTTTTTGATGGAGTAGCAACTGAAGGATTTTTACATGAAGAGACAAATTTCAAGGACTAATTATCTTGTGTACAGGAAAGAGAGAAGATCTAAGCACCAATCACAGCTAAGATAAGTGACATGCAGACAAGGGTCAGAAATGCTTCACCATTACCACAGCCACTGCAAGGATTTTGGGGGACATAAGCAGATTGCCCCAGCACACAGCAAGAAACTGCATCCAAAAAATGGTCTCACATCCCTTGCTCAGTGAGCAAGGCCCGTCAGATACGTGGAAGTGTCACAGAAAAGCACTTCACAAGAGCAAGTCAACTGCATGGGTATGATAACATGTAATTAGTGTATTTTTGCTACACCCAGGGTCTCTGAGCAGCTCAGTATTCAAGCAGATGACTAAAGTTGGGCTTGGAAGAAAAAATGTGACATTATATGTGGTTTTCATGTAGGAAAATGTCATACATCAGTCATGCTTCATAAGACACGTGGCAGTGCTTTCACTGGCTGCTACTGGGGGTCCTTTCAGACTGGAGGATGAAGCCCCTGCCTAACATGCAGTTTTGTAGAGCCACATCCATACACACACCAGCACAGTGTTCCCTCAGTACAATGTCTCTGGCAAGATACTGCCAAGAGACTGTGATGGGAGGTCTGATTGCACCCTGACCAAATAACTGAGGAGGAAAATAATGTTAAACAAAACTTCTGATCCTACACAGAGACTTGTTAGCTCATAACAGTCCAGTTATCTTCTGGAAGTATTACAGGGAGGAAAAAAAAAAATTCTCAGCATCCTTCTCTGTACCCTGTTCTTCTGCTCCTGGTGCTGTGCTCAGGAACCCCTGAGGTGTGTGTGTGCACAGGCACACACATTTCACACACACAGGAGCCAGCAGCAGCACACTCCCAGCTTGCAATAAATATGTGGGCAGTGTGTGGAATGGCCTTTGCAGACAGGAGCATAAGCTGAACACAACTGACAACCAGTTTATTCAAATATTGAATTAACTAAATAAAAACTAGCCTACCCCAGAGACAATGAACAAAAAACATTAATGACACCTTATTGTTAGCCAACCCACCTGACGTCTCTCCCACTTTCTGTAAAAATTTCTTTTGTCCTCTAGTATAGGCTTCAAAATACAGGCTTCATCACAAAAATGTGTTTCTTATTTTTCAAACAAAACACTGTAAACTGGAAAAAAAAAAAACCAAGAAAGCTTTTAAAGAACTCAGAAGCACACTGTAGTGCTGTCTTTATTTTTAAAGTGGCTACACTGAACAAAAATAATATGCTTTAAATTACTGCATGAATGAAAGAAGTGTCTCACAAAAATAAATTGCAGCTGCAATACTTTTGGCTTTTAATGTTGGGGAAATCAGAAGCTTTGGATTTCTAAAGAAATCAACCTCTCTCTTCCTTATTGGGCACAGTCATACAAAATTATGCCATCAAATTATGCCCAAAATTATGTTACAGGACCAATTTAAAATGAGAGCTCACTGTAATTTATTAATACAATCTGTCAAGAAGTTTAAGTTTACATTGTCCCAAACAAAGAGAAGTTAGAGTATGACCACACTCTTTTCTAACAGGAACATCCCATGACAGGTGAGATAGCAGCAGGGCCTTGTAAAACTACTCATTAGTTTAGTCACCAAGAGACAGTTCTTTGGAAGAGGAGGTGCTGGTGGTCAGTTGAAGTGGTCATGAAGGTGCTTTGCATCTTTGGGTTGGTCATTGTAGAGGGAGTATTAAGCAAACCCAGCCCCCAAAGACTAACAGGGTTTTTAATTGCTACAAGACATTAATCTGCTCTGGGATAACTGACCCTGTCCTGTCCAGGTGTGACTTCACCAATTGAGCTGAGAGGGCTCTGGCCACCTCCCTGCGGCACTGTTTAGAGAGCAGGATAGAAAGGCTGTCATTGTCCATAGCTGCCACTCTTCCTCCCCACTGCAGCTGGTCACACCCACCCTTGTGCCCTACACCCAGCTGCTGCCATGAATACAATTTCAATTATTGCTACCAGTTGCTATTTAATTCTAAAATCCAAGGGTGAAGTCTAATGCAGGCAAGAATGAACAATTCTACAACCTCCTGTAAGCAAATAATGAATCCCTGAATCAATTTTTCTACTTTGTGGGATAAGGGGGGTGTTGTTTAACATACCAAAGTATCTATGTTCCCATTTCTTCTGTCGGAAAGAATTTGAGTAGCATGCCATGGAACAGGCAGGGAACTTGAGGTATGTCATGCAAATTTATGCAGAGCTGACTTAAAAGAATAGAAGCAGATTTTCTATATATATGCATGCCAATTACACCATATGATTCCATTTTTATTTCCTCTTCTGTGTCACCCTCCCCTCAGTTTCCTGCTTATCATTTCACACAAGCACATATGGGGGACCACACCTTCCACTTACACAAACCAAACAAAACAAACCAGCTATTTTTAAGAATCCATCGGCAACTATTCATTCAAAGC
Organism: Passer montanus; assembly: GCF_014805655.1. Classification (NCBI taxonomy): domain Eukaryota; kingdom Metazoa; phylum Chordata; class Aves; order Passeriformes; family Passeridae; genus Passer; species Passer montanus. The sequence goes on from NW_024367707.1 coordinate 5,259,838, forward strand.
TGTTCAGAGCACTCATCTGGGGTTGCTAGGTGACAAACTATATATTCACCTCTCTTCTTATTAGCTAAAGAATTTAGCAAGAAGAGTAAGAGATGTAAATGATTTGAGCACTGTCCACCCGAACTGTGTCAAGCCTGCAGGAACTTGGACTGTCGACTGGCTCATACTTCTGTGAAACTTTATCCTCCCCAGCTGCAGGGAAGTACAAGTGTCGATTAGACAGAAGCTCCATCACACTCCTGAAAATGTTTTTTCATTATCCTGATTCAGAGTCTAAATATTTGGTTGTAAGTGACACAGCTTAAATGAGACATGTCAGTTTGTAACTTGCTGTTGCAAATGCTTTTTCTTTTTTATCTTTTGTCAAATTCATTGTTGTTGCCAATACCCTGATCATGCAAATATGAATGGATGTGAATGACTTTAAGACTGGTAAGTTGCAGGAAGGCAGCAGTGCTGTTTCTCATCAATCTCCATGTAAAACAGTCCTACCATTGCTAGAGATACCTCTCAAAAGAGTGCACTGCTACACAACAAGAATTACTGGACATTCAGCCACCTTCACCTTTGTGATAAAGTCCTGCATATTTCCCAGCCTCATGGTATCCACACAGCTTGGTGTTTAATGTCCCCAAATATCTTGATAGCTAGAAAATGATCACAGATGTTCTACTAGGTTTTATGAGGTTTACTTCCAAGGCTGCAAGGTGCTACTACAAAACCTCAGATGGTCTGAGGATGGCTGACTTAATAAGTAAAAAGGACAGGCAAGATCATGAGCACAGGGTAATGGAATTGTACAGCAGAGCAGTCATCATTCATCCAAAACTCCCATTGCACTCAGTGCACAGTGAAATCACACAGTGAAGTCCTCAGCATTGATGTGGTCTGTCACCTTTCTTTTTCACAGTGACACGTGCACCAAGATGTTATAGAAGGTGCAGTGCTGTATTCATGGACCTTTCTTCTAGCACTACCTGTGTGGTACTAAATGCTTACTGAAAAACCAAAGAACCTGATGTGCAATTCCAGATTCTGTATGTAGAAAAACCGGGTTCGCTCACACCACAGATATTTGTTTGTGGGACAAAAAGAGCTTGAAAAAAGACAAGCCACATACTGCCCAAGCCATTGCTTTGCATGTAAGTACCCTACAAACCTGACACAAAGCCAAGGACAGATTTGGTGTGTTTGTTTCCAAGTGATTGCAGGCTAGATGTTGTAGGTGCACCAGGCAGGAGGGGAGAAAGGAACAGCTGGTTTTGCTCTCTCTGGACTGCAAGCAATGGTTGTCTAGACTTTTGGTGTTAACTGGCATCTTAAGGACAGTGGGAGGGGAGGGGATATTGGCCTTCATTCTATTCACTAAGGAGGAATAACTGTATCAACACCGGCTTGTCATGAAGTGTGTGCTTCCATGCACCCGAGGGCTACATTTAGAAGCATTCTTCAAGTGTGGGTATTGGAAAGTGACTCATCAGAAACAACATAAAAAATTAAAATCTGAATACTGATCACCCTTTTCTCTCACCTCCCTGCCTTCCTAAATGTAGGTTTTAAAAATCCTGTATATATAGTTATTCTAAGGACCGTGCCTCCAGTCCTTCCACCCACTCCATGCAGATTTACTTGAGGTCTTTTGCAAGCTCTGGTTTAGTAAATATATGCATAAAATTATTCACCTTCTTCCCTGCTCTGCTCCTCTTACCTATCTGACACAGGTGTGGAAGTCATGTCATACTGCATTCCAAACCAGATTATTTGAGCCTTCTAAAATCAAACTGTGTTGAGTTAGGTTTGTCTTAGTTTGATTTGGTTTTGTTTTCTCTTCAGAAACCTCCCAGATTCCATGTCTCCTAATAGAGAATATTACTGGTCTCATTACACAGTCTGGCTGAATCTGAAAACTCAGCACAGAAAACCAAGCAAGCAAGATGTCAAAATTCTCAACCTGAAAGAAAAACAGCAGCACCATTGATTTTCAGGTGCCACATCTTCCTGCTCACTGACATATTCTGATTAAAGGCTTTCAAGTATAAACCCAGAATAACTTCATTGACTCTGGCAGAATAACTTCAAATTTACACAGCTGAAATCAAGATCTCAGTCCAACTCTCATTTTGTAGAATATAGCTCGATCTATAGCTTTGCCTAGATAGGCTTAGAATGTATGAGCACAAAACTAAAAAACAAACAAAAACAACCCCAGGAAGTAAAACACTTTGGAGCCTGTATCCACTCTTGTGCAGTTCTATTTCACAACATCATAGATGAATTTGTCCCTTTTTGTTGGCTGCAGTAACTCCTTGTGTTATTTTACATTGCTATATTTCTTTTTTTGTTTTTGCTCATGCCAACAAGACCATGAGTAGGTGTCATATAAGATAAATCTCACTAATTTTAAAAAAGAAAAGCTAGTGAACAGGAGGTGATAAATGCTGTGCTGCCTACTCAGGTTCTGTCACATAAGATGTCACTTCTTTATTTTAATTATATTTTCTGCCAACTCACAAAAGCCAGCAATTTCTACTGCATGTGCTACCTTTTGCTATGAAATTATTCTGCATAGCCAATTGCAAAAAATCCACTTGTTTCTGTCCCAATTTTTTTCCATATTCATTTTATGGCTGCTTCCTGATGTTCTATAGAAATTGTCTCTTCAGGAAACGTTAAAACATAAATAACAGCTTGTTCATTGCAAAATGACTCAGATTGCACACAGAACTAATTCTGTTTTCAAGCATTAGTAAAACACATAGGGAGCCTAAAAGATCATCTGCATTTTAGATGCAGTTTAGCTACAGCATGCTCTCAGCTAGGTAGTTTTGGTAAAAAATTCTACTTGATTTAAAAAATTGAAAACTAAAGAGCCATGGTATCTAGGATGTACTAACAGTAAATCCTCATCTGTTTGCATGGCAGGTAAGAATTCTTGTCATCCTAGAAGGTGAATTAAATTCATCTTCAAGCAACACCAGCTGTTTGATTGACTGCTGACATTGGCAGATGCTTTGAGCAGAAGGGCCACCCCTCACAGACCTGGGCTGAGCAATGCCTGCAGCTGAAACAGCAGCTTTTGTACATGGACCACAGACACAGGGATGAAATCCCACATTTCACCAAAATAAAATTCACTTTACAAATGGGAATCGTTTAAAACAAACAAACAATCCAAAACCCACTTGTTAAACTAGATGAAATCAAAGCCTGAGGAGAGTGAATCAAGACTCAAGGGTAAGGATTAAGTCCTGGAGGAGTTGTTAACACAAGGTTCACACCAGATTTAGTGCTTCTGTGAGTGAAGGAGGTGGAACTGTGGCTTTGACTAATTTTATTTAAAGTAACACATCTTAAGGATTATTTTCAGTTACAGAGTGAGAAGCAATCAAGTAAATTGTTTTTTATTATTACACTGAGCTACAAATCAAAAGCTGGAATGAGAGAATGGATTTTAGGACAGAACCTAATCTAACCAGGAGTAGAAAAAAAACAGCACAGGAATGTCAGATATCTTAATCACACACTTGAGGGGCCATCAGATAGCTAAATTATGCTGCAGACAACTTCAGATCCAAGCTTGGGTAGTTCAACTACATCAAAACTGGTCAGATCACCACCTAAATGCAAAACTGCATTTCTGAGGTAATCAGTGTTGTGATTTTTGTACTATAACTGTCCAGGCAGATTGGTAGTATTTCTGGTCATGTATCAACCTTGAACAAAGGAAGAACATAACTGCCTTTTCATTTGACCATTTATATTTCATTAATCACAGTGTCCTTATTATGCAGAAAATTAGATTGAATTAGAAACTGAACATAAAATTAAATTACATCTCAAGTTAAAATATAGATTCCCTAATAGTTTATCCTTGTCAAACCAGCAATTCAATGATCTCTTCTCTGTGATGAGCCTTCTAGGGACTCTTTGCTCAAGGATAAATTAAGTTCTCCACCCTTTAAGTGCCTGGAACACTGCTCTGCAGAAATACTGATCAATTCAAACTCCAGCTCTGCATAGCAAGAAAAGTTGAGGATCTTCAAAACCATAACCTGATTTGGTTTCCTGGATCCATCTCTACTGCTAGATGGAGCAGAGCACTACTTGTACACTAGCACAGGAAGTATAACTTAAGCAAAAATTGCTAAGAAACATCATTTTTTTTCTTGACAGGTCAAGTTTCTGTATGGGGAGTGGTGGGGAAACATCTGCCTTACTTGACTATAAAACCAGTCCTTTCTCCTTCCTTTAGGAAAAAAAAAAAGCGTAATGGAACATCTCTTAGCTTACAGGAATCTTTAATTAATGTTTGATTAAATTTAGAACAGACATTTCTATGTCAGTCTTTGCATTTGTAAATTTTGAATTTATCAATAAATCACCCATATTATCTACATGAAATCCATATTTGTTTACAGTACAGCAAGAAATCCTTAAGGCAATATTTTTCACAAATCTGTGTTTCTCTGAAGAAAACTTCTTTTTACTATGTATGTATGCAAAGTTTTTTCTAAGTACAAATAAATCTTCCTGGCCTGTATGTTCTCTGTGTGAGACAAACATGGGGCCTATGCATAACTGTGAGCCATTTTGCAGATATATCTCCTCACCAGAGGGGACCCAGTTTCTTTGTCCCCCAAGAATATTGCATTTGGGAACATACAGAGCCCTTATTTTCCCCATTCGGAGGATGGGGAAATTGGATTTGGAGGTTCTTTCTCCCCTCTGGCTCATTGTGTGACAAGCAGGACCTTGCTAGGGGAATTTTCCTGATTTTACACTTAGGAGTCTTGGTCTCACAGTTCTACACAACAGTGAACAAGATGGTGATGGGTTAATGGCTGGAGATTATATCCTTAGAGGTCTTTTTCCACCCTAATGGATGCTATGATTCTATTATTCTTCACTATAAATGGTCATGCTGTTCACAGTGCCACAATATTCTGCATTCTCTGTGTATCACAGAGAATACTCTGTATGCACATCTTATCCAACACACAACCCCCCACTTCTGGTTCTCTGTAGGGGTTCCTCCTGAAGCAATACCAGGGATGACAGGTTTGCTGTCAGGGAGCTTTGAGTGCCCTTCATCACTTTAAGAGGTTTATACACATTTTAACTGTACATAACTCTCATCTGCAGTAATTGCTTGTTGAATGAACATGTCAGCATTGCGTGCAGTGTGAATATAATATTTATTTGGGGATCTATAGAAGCTTCAGGAAGTCACTGTGAAATTGAATCATATTTACTTTTATGTCCTAGGAAACCAGCACAATGCTTGGAATGAGCCAAGAGTTCCAAGGTGTGGGAGACTGCACTCAGTTGTGGAACTCCCCTCTCCCTGCAGGGAAGGTCTGATGAGGCAGTATTGGCTTAACTGTGCTGATGTGAGAGGCAGCTGAGCAGGAACCATAAACCATCAGGGACCCCTGAAGCACCCCCACACCCATTCCTGAAGCCCTCCACCAGAGGACTGCACACAATCCAAAGGTGTTGCAGCAGATCCAAGGCCTTTTGCAAAAGACAGTGTAAAACATCCCCCACCCACAGGGGAGGTACCTGACTGTTCTTCCCACCCAGCCTGAGTATATTTTAACCCAACAGACTTTGTGTTCTGGGGGCTTCTTGGCGGGTGGATCAAGACAGATCAAGACCATCACTTCAACTAGCAGCAACAATCAAATCTCATTGCAGATCCATGGGTGGTGATTAAGCATCTTTCTCCTCTTACCCTTTTTCTTTCTTTTCTTTATACATTTTCTCAAGTAATATTTTGATGCTTTCATATTGATATATCACTATAGATAATAATAACCAAAATGGCTACATGTCTGCTTTCCATTGCAACCAAACTGTTCTAAAATAGACCCTACACAAATATATCTATATATTTAGGAAAAAAATATATAGGTGTGTCTTCATGGGAGAAAATCCTTTTATACATAAGTATTAATTTCTTTTCACCTTGAAAAGCCTGAGTCTAGGAAACAGCTCTTCTGCAATTCAGATCCTGGTTGCATTGCTGCTCTCAGGAGTCCTGCTTGGCAGCTCAGGCACTTTCTGCCTTATTTAATGCACAAGAATTACAGCCCAGCAGGCTACAGAGAACCAAAATGGCTCCTCTTACCTTAGTATCTCAAGCAATTTAGCAAATGATTAATGAGCAGCTCAGTCACTTCACCAGGGACCTCTGGGGACAAGTGGCAAAGGAGAGCCGACACCTAGGTGCCGGGTTAGGTGGTATTGCTGCTCTCTAGAGGGAAACCTGTTCTACTCATTAATTGAATCCTTGGGCTTCTTGTCTACATGCATGGCATCATACACAGGATTTGAACAATTCCACTACTGGGTTGATGTTACTTTCTCCCTTTATTTTTTTTCTGCAAGTTTGCAATCAAATGAAATTACCATAATCATAGAATATGTTCAAAGGACAGGTTGGTCTGAAAAGAGGAAAATATTGAAAGTTTAAATCCTGGAACAACCACACGCTTCCTCTCCAATGACAAAACCACCAAACTTGAAAGAGGCAAAGGAAAGATCTGACCCAGCACCCAAAATAAAAAGCCTTTCCTGCCAGGTATGTAACTACATGCATCCCATAACCAGATCTTGTCCCAGGCACAGCTGTGATGAGACTGATGATCTCACAATTCACTTTTTTGCAAAATCCATCTAGCATAGACAAAGCCTAGTGGTATAGAGCATGAGCAGTTAATTTCTGGCTCACCAGTAGTCAGGAAGACCATTGCAAGCTATCAAATGTGCACCTTGTTAAATGAGACTTTCAGCTGGTGTATTATCCTAGCTCCTTCTGTTCAACAGTCCTACATGTTAATGAGGGCTCTAATTGGACAAGTGAAAAAATTCTCACATGAAATATTCCCCTGCCTTTGAATAGCAGGACTATTGTCCCTCATCAGTGCTACCTGCCTATCTTGTTTGTCTGAACTAAAATTAGAAGAGCCAGTGGAAGCATGGTTGTGCTGAACTGTTACATTTTCAGGGCAGAATAGAAGACAGTAAAGTGCCTAGCACAAGTATGGCTCTGAAGCCAGCACTGCCATATGGTGGAAAATTGTGTTGGGGGGATTTTTTTTTTTTTGCATACTGAATAAGAAACATTAAATCAAAATGTTAACATTGCACTAGAAAGATGTAAATTTGTAATCAGCCCATTTAATTTCAAAGAAATTTACCCATTTTTTGAGATACAGAAATATTTTTGTGATTTCATGCTCTCTGTTCTGTAAAATAAATGTTTTTACCACACATCTCTTTAAATGAGTTTGCAATAATGTAGCAATATTGAGAGAGAACAAGAATATTGAATAAGAACCTTGAATATGTTGATATCCTAATTGGCATTCATTACAGAAATGAGTCATTCTCAGTGATGTGGCAACTGCTGCTTGGTTTACTTATTAACAGGTGGTACAGCGAGTGGAACACAAGTCTGAAGCACATAATTCATGGCTGGCAATTTTCTATTAACCTTTCTTGTATTTGTATTGATAAAAATACAAATGTAATTCCAAAAAATTCAGCAGATAAGGTGTTTTAATTTTAGTTGAAATTACCAAGGCAATCAACACACTTCAGTGAACACTCTGACTCTACAAGAGTCTTTTTTTCCAACAGAAATTATGTACAATTTATTATATTTGTATCTATCTTAGATAATATCAAATTTCATGTTTAAAGTATAAGGAATAATGGATTTACTCAAATCCCACAGAATTTCTCTAGAATTTAGTGTTATAAAACTAAACCCTCTGTCTGTACCAGGAAAGCTCAAAAAGACAATCTGAAAATGAGTTAAATACTTACCCTTTTTGACAATAATGAGCAAGACTTGAACATGTTCTTGGGCCAGATTTCCCAGCTGTTCTGGAAGACCTAGTTAGGGGGGAAAAAAAACATATGACTAGGAAAGTAAATAGAGATTTAAACATATATTTCTATCAGATTTGGGTATGAGTACCAACATCAATAAAGTCAATAAAGACTTACTTGAGCATCCTTCACATTGTTCACCACTCCACTGCTCTCATCCCTCTCTTCTTACTACTTTCTTGTCTGTTTAACATTATTATAAACTGTGGACTTGCAGCACATACCTGTATGTTTTTTCCAAGACTGCTTCTTGTGTTTCTTTCTACTTCTGATTTATCTATCTGCTTATAAATTCTCATATTGATAAAAGTTAAACAGACTCAAATTCACTATATGTGATCAGATTCTCTTTAATGTTTTCTCATTTCCCAGCCCAACTGAAAACTCTGTTTCTAATAAAAATATGGATAGAATATTGTTTAAAAGAAATCTGTGAGTACAGTTTTTTTCTGTACAATTTTTATGAACCAACTACCAGTGTAGAGCTGCGTTTAGGGTTTGTTAAGTTATCTAAATCTAAGGAAACAATAGGAGACATCCACTGAATTTGCTGGTAAGTTGGAGAATGTCATAAAAGCAATTCAAGTCTTATTTAAAATCTTTTTCAAGGCAATTTAGATCAAATTATTCTTCAAACGATCCATCGAGGATTTCTCAGTTTCTTTTCTGTCTGCCATTTCTAAAGACTCTTTAGCAAGAAAACTTTCAAAAATAACATTTTCTTTTTATGATGAGAGTCTTCCTTTAAAAAGAAACATCTGTCAGTAGTTTTGCAGTGCAATTGAGACTTGGAAACAATGGTCCTATGGCTGCTCCTTCCTGCTACTCACTGTGTGACTTTACACAAGTCCCAGCAGGTCTCTGTTACCTTAGCTACCCCTTTTTGTCCTTCCCTGCTAAACTGTGCTGTCATTGTGGCAAGGACTGTGACATACGATCTATTTCTATGGTCCCTCACACAATGAGAACTTGATCACAGCTGGGGTCTAGAGACACAGTGTGGCAACACAAATAACAAAAGAGACCTTGAGTACAGGGGAGGAGCAGCAGGGCAAACTGCCCTCACATTCTTGGACAACTTATTATCACTTCCTACAAGAAATACAGTAGAAATTGACTTAAAGAAGTGCCAGAATATCTTCATCTCAATTCCAACCAGTACTCTCTAAGCACACGTCTCTGCCTGACGTACTAAGAAATTTCTGGCTTCACCTGCAATGACTTCCTGGAGATGAAATTAAGAGCAAGCTCTGAATTTGCATGAAAAAAAAGCATTTCCAGATCATGGAGATGAAATTAAGGAAGAGCAAGCTCTGAATTTGCATGAAAAAAGCATTTCCAGATCACTATTCCACCTATGACAAGGAGGCATATTGTTGCCATCTTGTTGCAAAGGTACCCTACCTTGTTAGTGATATCTTACAAGCAGCTCCTCACAGCACTGACTACTCTTCTGCACAGCCAACAAACTGCCTCTCACATCTCGACCAGCCAACCTGCTCTTTTACAATACCCCTCTTAATTGGACCCAGCTGTGGCCTGTTAAGGGCAGGCTTGTTCTTAATGCTTGATAATTGGCACAGCTGTAACTCCTTAGGGGCCAGATTACCTTCACCCCTATGTCTATTCTCCTTCATTTTCTCTATCCACAATTCCCCCTTTTAATTACAAAGTTTTTGATTCATTGCCCAAACTTGCATTACAGATCATCAGAAATTCTTATACTGATTCATTACATTACATATAATCAGAAACCTTGATATTTATATCTCTAGAATTTTGACAATATCCACAGCAGCACAACTTTATAAGGTAACTTACAGAACTTTGAACAACATTGATCCAACATCTCTCAAGTGTATCTTATGCTTATCACACTATATTTCACAGTCTTTTTTTCCCCTTTTTTAAATTTCTTTCCACTTATATCAAACAATCTGTTCTGCACTCAATAAGTTATTTCTCATTGTGTCCCCAGTGGCTCACCTGTACCTCAGGTGTCAAAATCTGTCAGGTCCAGATGAGGCAGCTTCCCCTGCTGCTCTCATTGCTACACTGGGCTCCATCTCTGGCTGCACCTCACCCTACAGCCCACTCCCAATTGGATTACTGTGGAGATGGCCACTATGCAATTTTAGAGGGCTTCTCTTACATGTTGTCTGTGCCCCTCTGACGCTGCCTCTCAGAGCTCCATGGTGCTTTTGTTCCAGTGCTCACACAGCAGTGACTTAGCAAACCTCCCCCCATACTCCTGGGGGCCATGCTATTGCTAAGACACTGGCTGCTGCTGTGGCCATACCATTTTCCACTTCTATCATGCAGCTTGTGTCCTGCTACAAACACTGCCATTCAGGGGGAACCCAGCACCATCCTGGGTCCTCGATCACATCAGGGTCACCAATTATTACCATCTTGTTGCAAAGGTACCCTACCTTCTCAGTGATAACCTACAAGCAGCTCCTCACAGCGCTGACTACTCTCCTGCACAGCCAACAAACTCCATCTCACATCTCAACCAGCCAACCTGCTCTTTTACAATACCCCTCTTAATTGGACCCAGCTGTGGCCTGTTAAGGGCAGGCTTGTTCTTAATGCTTGATAATTGGCACAGCTGTAACTCCTTAGGGGCTAGATTACCTTCACCACTATGTCTATACTCCTACATTTTATCTATTCACAGTATATCTGAAAACCAGTCCTTAGGGATGTTTTTTTGACATCTTAATGGTTGGGCTCAATTACCTCTGAGGTCTTTTCAAACCATAACAATTCTAAGATTATAGGTTAATATTTCACCCACCTTGCCAAAGTAATTTGACAGTGTCATTGCAATCTGGAACTATTGACATAGGGGGCCCCTTTCATGGGATTTCAGCTGTCCAAGTGATCTCAAGAAGAGTAGGCCAATATACAAAAATATGCATGCATTGAATTGGCAGCAAGGCAGAAGGAAGCTGAAGTCATGCTGACATCATCAGTAGCAGCAAGGGAGAAACTTCCCATGATTACAGCTTTTTTAGGAAATATAAGATAATATTATGTACCTGTAGATCATGTGAAACCTTACAAGATACAGGTCTCTTAGTGTATATCTGATATCTGTTTATGGAACAGATACTTCTAGCTCACAGCATGCCTGAAATATCATGAATGCAAAGCTTTTTCCTTCTAACTTTTATTTAAATTATTGTTCAAACTCACTGGAAGATGTTCAGTTTAGACAGATTTCAATATCAATTTCAACTGAAGTGAGAGGACTGATGTGACAGTAGAACCCACAGCCATAACACCACTGATAATATGCCTCTCTGTATTGAGTTGTCTTTTAGCTAATTTAGCTAATTTATGTACTGAATTTCACATATATGAAATTACATTTCATACATATACATATATGAAATTACACATACTCTGTTACAATTACCGTGTTCCAGTACATTTAGGAAAAAAAAAAAAAACATTTAAGAGCTTTGTAATGAAACAGGTTTGGAAATAATTGTTTTCCCTTGTCACTCTTTCCATTATTAGAAATGCTTCAAGTCCCATTTTTTTCTGCAAGTGAGTCACCTAAGCCATTTCTAAGTGCTGTAAAGTATCAGAACAGCACCACCACAACAGACGTGCAACAAAAAAAATTTAACCAGCTTTTCTGATGTGAACCCAAGAGTCATGTGCAGTGAAGTACATGTGCTTCAACATTTCTATTTCTGCACAAAACTATAGCAGTTTTGCACCCGGGAGTATTTTAGCTTCATGAATCACAGGAGGTTTACTTTTACAATTATAGAATCACATGTGAATGCATTTTCCACCAAAACCAGAATCTATTTTGTTATCATTTGACTGCATAAACCACAATAATATTTTTCTGAGCTAAAAGTAAAGGCTTTTCTCAGAAATCAGCAGTTATTTTTCAAACTTTCCTGCATTATACACAGGTATAGGGTATAAAGTAAGTGTTTAAGAGCATGGAACAGTGCATCAGTGTTTCACATATCAGTGATTCTTTTCAACTATAAAGAGATAAGTATTCACTTAAGAAACTCATACCATAGCTTTCCTAACTGAAAGAATCATCTAAACCTAAGAAAATATAAATGAGTTTGCCTAGAGATAAGGCTTCTAATTTTATTGGTCATATATATGGAAAAAGAGCCCAGCAGCCCTGATAGTCACAAAATTTCAGGCCTTGCTTGTGACGCAGTGAACACAAGCAACTTCATTTCACACCTTTAGATAATTGCGGTGCACTTAAAATATTTTTAAAACACTTCCATATGTATAACTGTTGGTAAACATATTTTTATTGAGAGGTCCCCCTTAAATTGAAAAGTAATAGCAACTTGTTTTCATTTAATTGACAGTAAGATATCATTGACTTTAGATACACAATGGAAGCTCTCCAATAATAAGACCTTTTAAAATAAGCTTTAGCAATCTGGAAAGAACAAGCTGAATCTGTCAGTGTGCAAGCCTGTAGTCTCCAACTGTATGCTGTCCTATCTTAATATTCAGCTAGAATTCAGATTGCAAAGAAGGGATGTACAGCCCATCTGTGAAAGAAAAAGCCTCCCAGAGACCTGGCCCTTCTTCTTTTCCCCATGGTGGAAGGGAAAAGACTCCTCTATGTGTCCTGGGCCGTGCACCCAGCAGAGGTATTGCTGCCTGCATTCCTTCATGAGAGGGTGTGGGGGTTGGAAGACCATTTCCTCCTGGGGGCATACACACCATGCTCTCCCCACAAGGATGCTTCTCTGCAGATGGATACATGTACTCTCTCCAGTGTAATTCTCTCTCTCTCTGAACATGGTGCTTAAATAAGCAAAGCTAACCTTGAGAGCTCCCTTTAAAGAAAACAAATATACGCTTTTTTGACCACAAATAATTTTAATGGCTTTTTAGATGGGAGAATGTAATTCAGTTTATGAACACCAAAGAATGGATCTTCCACCTATTGCCCATTTCTTTCCCTCACTGCCCAAATAAAACGCACACCCATTACCACCAAGGGAAGAGGCACATGAGAGACAGAGACCAAACAGTACCTGCTCCTCCCAGAGATGGTTCTGACTCTTTGTCAGCCAAGGAATCCTTTTCTCTCACAAGGCTTGGAGATGTTTCCTGCCCACAATCCTGTTGTACCTTGGAGCAAAGCCACCAAGGACATCAGTTTCTCCTTCTCTGGCCACCTCCTCCCCACAACTCTCCTGCCCAGATTTCCAGGAGGAACAAGGACCCAACTCACGCAGTCAGGCTGTGATCTGGACAGGATAAGCCCCAGCACTGCTCATGTCATGCCAGCACTGACCCCATTGACCCAGCACTGCCTGCTGCTCTCCTCTGAGCCATGGTGAGCCCTTTTTCAACACAACTTGGGTTTAAGGTTATCTGTTCTAAGCTGGCCAGTGAACCCAAACTGTATAAGCTACAAACCAGTTAGAACATCTTGTTTGACTCCCAGGGACTAGCTACAAGGAGTGACAATTACACAGTTTTATGCACAACATCTAAAACCACAAGCATTATACCTTACAAACTAAAAAGAGATACTGAAAGAGACGTAAAAGGGAACAGACATTTCCATAGGCAGCAATAACAGAATATTCTAATTTTGCATTTTTAACAGTTTAAAAAAGTTTGGCAGTTCCTTGCTGAAATCAAAATAAACTAATTGGAATGTAATAGGAACAATGAAAGGAAGTTAATATATTGGAATCTCTGGTTTGGAAATGCAATCTTTGAGTGTATCACCTAAAATATCTCTCATGAATTTGGGTAACTATGCAACAAACAGCTAAAAAACAAAGCCTAACTTAGTCACCAAGCCACATCTTTTCAGCAGCCAGGAAAAGGCTTCTCTAAATTAGTCTTTTGTGTACATTTCAATGAAAGTTAGGCACCCACTTACCAGTATGTGTGCAAGAGGAGGTGACAGCAACAAAAGTAACATCATATCAGCAATATTGTGAACCTTCATAAACCTTCTGAGTTCTGTCACATTAATGCCAGGTGGAATAGGAGTAATCCATGCTCTGGCTGAATAGTCCTGGGAGCCCTGCAGGTAACAGGATGAAGAACTACCAGGTACATGAATTTTAGCTGATTCAAAGACATTCACCCAGGCAGCCCCTAAAATAATTTTGTTCTCTTCTTTCTCTGAAAATGGAAAGGCTTATATGACATGTTTTCACAATAAAGATCAATCTTAAGCTGGTGATGAATTGACTTTACTCAGGTACAATATCCTAATATGATTCCTTTCTAAAGTGTTAACATCAGAAGGAGGGGTTAGAAATCAGTCAGCAACATGATTCCAGGTGAGGACACATACATGCAGCTTTAAAAAAACTTAGGACAATTTGAAAAACAGCTTTATCAACCTAGAGCAATATTGCACACACACAAGCATTGCTTTTAATTTCATCTGTCACTACTTAATGTCTCACACACCACTAGTTCTGTCCAATACCTTGTATCTGAAATAAACTGGTATTTTTCCACTTGAAGAAAAGGAACTCCATTTTTACACAGTGTTGTTATAGAAACAAACTTTTCTAACAGTGCCCCTTCCACACTCCAGATCTTACTGCTGTTCCAAACAATAGAATAAAAATTATAATAAAACCCCCAGAAGTTTACTGTTCAACAGCCACCTCATTATCAGGTATTTTGTTTTACTCATTTCCATTAGACTGTGAGGAAAAAGCACTAAGCACTGGAGTTGTAAAATATCCCCGAATTGTTTCTCTACCAGTAACAAAACATTTGCTATTGATCCAGTTTTTTTATAGATTGCTAATTTACAGGCTGGTTTAATAGAAAGAAAAGAATGTCACAGGACCTTGTTTATCCATGATTGCACTGCTGCAATCTTGAGTGGTGTATTATGATATTATTTATGTTCTCTTAAGTGACAATTACTCTGCCTAGAAATACAGAACAGGCACACCAGCACATTAACAATCCCTTCTCTCAGAGGTGATAAAGGTAATCTACACTCTGATGAGAACTCTGTCCTAAAGCATGTGATGTTCATATCTGGGAAGCTGCTTTAATAACTTCAAATGCAGCAAGGAAAGGAAAGAGCCTGGCAACAAAGCAACATGGGGAAATGACTGGTGGCATGTGGACCGTAAAGATGGGAGAACAGGAACTGTAGTCTGAACTGATCCTTAACAACAATATCAAGGAAGCAGTCTCAGGGTCACACAAAACAAAAATTAAGAAATGAGATTGAAGACAGCAGAAATCATATAATTGAAAGATCTTCTAGACAAAGTGCTGTTCTCTTCCAAAAAAAGTTATTTTTTTTCTGTTGCCCTGAACTTCTATATGTTGGAATAGTGATTATTCTAATTCAAATCTCATTTCACCCACTCCCTTATTCTCCTGATGCAGGATGAATCTATCAGATACAGAGAAAATGTGCTCAGTGAGGAAGCAGAACCAGGTCAGCTCCACTACCAAGATGTCACACAATGATTCCTAATCATCAGTATTTTCCTGAACTGGCATTTTATCTGAAGAACATATTCTTCCCATTATCTATGCAAGTGCTCATTGGCCTGGGAATAATAATGCAGATACAAAAAGAGTACATGTATTCCCACTAATTAATGACTTCACATTGCAGTATTAATTCTGCTTTTAGTAAAGGGGAAGCTCCTGAATCCTGAGCCTGAAAGGGAGGAATCTCATGTAAGGTAAATAGTTATTTGCAGGAAACCTACATTGACTTACCAATACTGTATAAATGTACTTTCTTTCACTATCCTATGTTGTTCTTTTCCATTAGAATCAAAGAAACACATAAGTAGAACATTTATTATACTCAAGGATCAGTTGGTGTCTTTATCTAAGTGTAAAGAAAAAAATGTTTCATAGCATCTGGACAAAAAAATTGAAATGCATCTAAAAAGCCAAGATCTGCTGCTGTTCTACTACTGAATGTATTCATGCTCCTTAAAATAGATATGATGTTCAGTTTTGGTTGGTGTCCACATCTCCCAGCCACTAGATACTGCTGTGAGAAGTCTGCATTTGTAGACACAGGGAGTATTAAATGCCTTTCCTAAAAATGTGTAATTTTGCTACAATTTTGATTCGGATCTCAAGACTGTCAAGAATTCAGGCATGCACAAGATCATGGAGTAGCTTGAAAATAATTATTAAGACTGGTACATTGTGATAAGTAATGAGTTGTGTGTTTTAAGAATAGCTGTGAAAAGAACTGTATATCAAAAGAGAGAAATAATCAAAATATAAAACACGAATCTTCTCACTGATTTCAATACTCTTTGTATGAAGGTTTGAGGTTCAGTTTTAATGATCATTTTTACCTCCATTGAAGCCTACCTTCTGCCAAATAGTTTTATTAGATTTGGTGGAATTACTACAGATGTATTTCATATACTAAAAATTGGCTGCTGATTGTCTCCCAAAGATCCTGACCTTTTTTCATCTTATTAGCTCTCTTTTTGAGTTTGAAGGCCAACTGCAAAAGACACCTTTCAGCTTGTCATTTCAGTAAGAAGGACCACATGCTGTGCCAGAATCCAAGTTTTATTGGTTTTGAACTTTAAACATATACCTATCATGAGTTTTATCAGATAGCTTTCTAGTAATCAATTACCTTGGCTTAATTTAATTTTAACTGTCCTTCTTTATTGCCAGTGTATTTATTTAAGATGGTCCTAGAAAGAGTTGCCTTTACAGTGCAAATGAAAAATTTACTCTCTCTTGGGTTCTGGATATTATCATATACTTAGGTCACTGTACTGATTAGAGTTTAATTTTTTTAGGGATTTAAATGCAATAAACTCACAGTTCATTGGATGAAAGCAGTTTATCACTCATCAAGCAAAATATAGAACTAATTTCTAATATTTTCTATAGAAAAAAAGAGAATGGAAAAAATGTTCATCTGTGTTGTAGGTGCAATATATTGAAGGATTGACAACATCAGGGCATGCTAGCACAAAACATTTAGCATAGCAAATAAAACTGAGCGTACTCACGACATTAAAATGTCAAATTTGATATTTTTATTGAGTTTTTTATTAAAAAAAATTTAAAAATTTATGGAGATAGACCAAAACTTTATAGTTACAGCTTACAGAACATCCTCTTTACTGATCAATATCTGTCAGAGCAGAATTATCCTGAGCTATGTACTAAGCACAGAGCCACAGTATGTCCATCTGCTATGCCTATACATCTGGGGGCTGATTAGTCTCAGCAAACACAAAAAGGCTGTGATGTAGCATCCACGTTGTTCACATTTCTCTAGTTGCTGCCAGGGCCTTCATCCCAGCAGTTTTCTGTGACCACAGCATGGCTTCCCAACCAATCAAACAAGAGGAGCAGACACAGCCCTTCTGGATTTTGGTATTAACATACAAAGGCAACAGGACTTCATTATCACAAATGGTTTGTTTTCTGTTTGTACAGATGCTGAACCTGCTCCTTTGAACTGAATAGAAGCTTCATTTCAAGAAGAAGCAAGTACACAATAAAGAATAAACAGGCCAGTGTGATCAATTGTTGGTCCTGTTGGTTGTTAGGAAAAGGAGAAAGATTTTGTGGATTAGAAGGCATCAAAAGATGCAAGATATTCTGTTTGTTTATGCTGTATTATGTCTTTCGAGTTAGCTATTATGGCTTCTTGACTCTGTTATCAACAATTAGTTTTTAGAACTTCTCAAAACCCTAAAAAAAATTAATCAGACAACATGCTTTGTCTAATGATAGGAAGCCAGATGGAAAAGAGCTCTGATAACAAGCATGTCATAATCTCATTATAAAGAAAAAGCCCTCTGTTGAATGCTTGCACTCCTTAGTCAAATGGTCTCTCATGAGTCAAACAGGCTCAGGAACAGCAATTGAATGTCATCAAACTTTTCTGTCACAATTCTTGTAGACAGATCATTTTTCAAAGTGTCTTAAAAAAGATCTCCTACTTCTCAATGAAGTTCTGGTCAGTAATTTGGGCTGACAATAAACAAGCCTTCACTAACTGTATTTAAAGACAGAAGAGAGATGTTTGCATACTGATTTAGTTATGCCTAAGCGGGATGAAGGAACAAAGCAATAAAAACACAACTACACTATTTATTTCTTACAAATGAGTTCCAAACACAGTTTCTTTATATGAAGAAGCTCGTTGATCTTTTATATAGAAACTACTAGGTGAGTCAAATTTTAATTTTTTTTATGAAAGCCTCATCAACAATTTTGTTTCATTCCAGAAGAAGCTATTCTTGAACTGAATACCTCCAACTTGAGAAGAAACACCACAAACCTATTTTTTCCTTGAGACCTCATTACATTCACACCCAGAATGGCAATAATCAGGACTCTGCCTTCTCATTCCACCTGGAAAGAATTAATTTATCTGCTGCTCTGTGAAGTTAGTGGCAAAAGAAACACAAATTACTAAACAGCCTTTAAGAGACCTTAACTACACAAGAACCACCTGCAGTAGAAAAAAAAAAAAAGTAATAGACCATATGAAGAAATTCAGTTTAACTGCAGACTTGTTTGAAGTCTCACCAGTGTCAAGTATTCATAGTCATAAACATAGATTTATACTAAAATATTTGACTATGAACTTGCTAAATCTCTAAAAAAAGGGAAGCTGACACTACATATGGCAAATGAAACTTTAAATGCAGAATAACCTTGTAATAGGTAAAGAAGAACAAACACTACCTTTTTTCACTAGAGCAAATAACAATGAGAACAAGACAGGGAAGTTTTATGAGGTAAATCAACAAAGGGTATCCTCAGGTAAAACACAAGTTGTGAGTCCTATTTTTTCTGTGTCCACAGGAATTTGGAAAAGTTGAAGGAATAGTCAGATGAGATTCAGTGAGCACACTATTGCCCCTTTCAGACCAATAGCATATACAGTTTATAATATATAATTTATGTGTAATTTATACCATATTTTATTTTAGTCTCACTTGTCATGATCAAGAAACTAAAAAGTTTGGTCAACTTTGGCTTCTAGCCTATCACAAATAAAGTCTAGCTGAGATCTTGTGTTGCTGCAGGAACTATGACAATAGAGCTCAGCTTACAATCCATCCACAGACACTGGCAAAATCTTAATGGAAAGGAAAAAATTTGCACTAACTTCCACTTCACAGTTACACAGTATTTTAAAACCTGACTGCTTAAAATATTGTAGTAGTTTCATTCCCAGATTAATCTAGGACAGGCAAGCAAGGCCTTTGGTTACTCAGCAAATGGCCCAGCTTTGATGAAAATGTATAACTAGAAAGAGGAAACATTTTCTGCAGAATTCAGAGGATGATACTTAGTTGATAAATAGATAGTGACCTCTTCTACCTATCACCACAGCTATCAGTTTGAACACTAATGAAACAGAAAAAAGGACCAAGAGCATCAGAGAAGCCACATGGGGTAAAAGAAGTCACACTCATCTCTTTGCCAGCACACTTTTTTTGCTGATGGCCTGTTCTGCAGTAACTACTCTGCACTTCCACCTTTGCTCTGGGATGTGAGGTGGTGCAAAGCAGAAAGCTCACTGACAATTGTATCTGAATACAATACCTTACATTCTGTATTCTTGGAAACAAGATTCAGGTAGGTTGCATGATTTAAAAATGTACAAAATCCAAGTCACAATCTGGCTTTCAAATATCATTAAATAGTCTCTTAAACAGAGCTTTTTTATATAAAACATTTAAAATTGAATGAGACTTATCACTGGAGACTGTATTGTAGAACAAACTTGTGCCCTGATCAGGTTGGGAGGAAGGAAGTAAAAAAAAAAGAATATCCCAGTTAGCAAGAATATACAATGTTTTGTAGTGGCAAATAAATTTGGCATTTCATGAATAAAAGTAAGAAATACACAAGGGAATAGCAGAGGGGCAAAGATTCCAACAGCAGAGAGAAGGCAGTGGCTGTCACGCAAATTGCATGAAGGGCACAGAATGCTCCAGTGAATTACAGTGCAATGTGTTTTGTTTCTGCTCTGCACATTTCACGTGCCCTTCCTGAAAACAAAAAAAGCACTGCTCAGTCAACCACTGGAAAGCAATGAAAACCGGCAAGAGTTGAATCCTGTCATCTGTGTAGGGATGCATTACAACACAACAAGCATCCACAAGCAATGAATTTGTAATGCAAAACTAAATCATAATTCAAGGCCTACCCCAGCATCTTTCAGGTTAAAACTTGAAACTGTCAGAAAGACAGAGGTTTAAAATTTTTCAGTGCAGAAAAAAAACCTATTTTGAAAGAGGGTCACAGGGATGGACAAGGCTGAGATGATGTGCTGCTTAGCTGTAAGAAGCACCTTTCACCTTAGCTTCAGAGATTTAATAGGCATCAAGGACAAAGAGCAAATGCAAGAAAAGGGATCTGTGAATCAAAAGAGAAAGAAAGAATAAAGGGTAGTTGGGATATTTCTCTCAGGTTAAGGCCTTATTTAAAAACAAAGTAGTGTGGTGTTGAACAAAACATTCTGAGCTGAAAGACAGGCAAAAAGTCTGTGATTTGCTGTGCAAGCATCATGCACAGCCCTGCAGTCTCTTTTGATCTACAAAGAGCTCATCTCAAGTGAAATAACTTGCAAAAGAAAATTACAAAACATAAAAACCAGTTCCATAATTGCCCTTCTTATCCATGTGAGAACACTTTTGTAAGGAAAGGCATAAAGCACAAAATAAAAAGTTCTTCAGCATTTTGTAAAACCATTAACATTTGTTCTGAACAAAAATTAGCACAAAAAAATTACATGTATAATGGAAACATACAAAAGAAAACTAGAAACATCCTTCCAATCTCCAACTAAACAGCATGGTTACTGTGGTATCTCAAATTGAAAGTGAAAACTCATAAAAAGTATTATCTGGAGTGATTAGTGGTTTTTAAAGTATCCCATATTAGTTCAGATGATATTCCATAATATTGATTATGTATTGTTACATATAATTATATATATCCATAACAATTCTGTAAAGAACAATTGAAGTGAGATACCAGAAAATGTCCATTGCTTACACATAAACACATAGGCCTACAACGAAACTCTGATCCCTAAACTTCATTTTTCTCTGAAGCAAACATTCTAAGAATATTGTGTGTTTCTCTTGTGAATCCTGGTTCAAGATCTTTCTGACTATGCCAGTTTGCTGCAAACAGGCAATTCATATTGCTTAAAGAATTAGTGTCAAAGATGTCAGCAAAGCTGGTTTTATTGAAATGTGATGTTATAAAACTGCAACTAACCAACATTTGATGACAATGTTCACTCTGTTATGATACTGCACAAAGGATACAACAATGATTCAAAAGTACTGAGGCAGAGCCAAACTTACCAAAATAAAGATGAAAGTTACCAAGACAAAACCTTAGTGCTCTTTAGTGTGAGGCTTAGTGCTCTTTAGCATGATGGCAGTCACCTACCAAAGTGTCTTGGTCACAAGGAGCAACCTTGAGAGGTTTCCCAGCTCAAGGGGGGCTCACTGCCATGCAGCCAGGTTGCTTAGCAGGGGGAGCTCAAAGGTGGCTCCCTTAGGCTGACATAGTTATGGGGATGAAGTGGTTGACTCATAGTCAAATTAAATGCCATGGGAAAGGTATGCATGAGATCCCTTGTACCCACAACTTTCTTTGCCCCTTGGTAAATGACCCTTGGAAAGCCCATGCTCTGGTCCTGTGTAAATCACATGGTTGGTGTTCCAACCTCACGTGCACTGATGCTCACTGAGCTGTTCTGCCTCTTTGTGGCTTTTGAGAGAACAGACTGGGACAAAAGGAATTGTTGGCCCATTTAGGGCCCAGGCCTTTACCTCCTTGGAGAATGAACCAAGCCACCACTAGTTTGGTTTAGGAGTCAAGTGCATCCATCACAATTTCCAGGCTTATTCTTCCAACACGTTCCAGACCAGGTACAAACCTTTCCCAGCTGAAGTCAGTAACAGTTCTATTATTAAATTCAGTCATGCAAGGACTTGAATAAAATTATACAGGCAGGAACATTTACTAATTTTTTGTTTTATTTCTTGACTATTCAACCTGCCATCTGAACTAAGTTATTCTTAACATTCAATACAAAGGAAGATTCTTTAAGACTTTGGGGAGGAACATTTACTAATTTTTTGGTTTATTTATTGATTCAACCTGCCATCTGAAGTAAGTTATTCTTAACATTCAATACAAAGGAAGATTCTTTAAGACTTATTTCAGCACCATTCTGCTGACAGTGGAAGAAGTAATAAAGAGAGCAGTTAACTCTCACACAAACTGGAGTGCCACAGAGTGTAAAGTACTAAAAACCTAGGAGTATTGGCATGTGGGCAGACAAGAGTGGGTTATGCTAAGGAGGTTCAATGTTGAATGCCCATAAAACTAATCTGTTGTGTACAAAAGCAGTTGATTTTTCACAAACATTTTTTCTAGTAGATTATGAAAATTCCCTTTTCCTCAGAACTAAGTAAAAAAAAGTATAGCTACATTTGAACATGGGGATTTATACTATATCTGTTGAAAACAATTATTATACCTACATTCAGAAAGAATAATGCTCCTGTCAGCTGCTGTAAGAGGATGCTCTGATGGCTCCAGAGTTATTGGCAAACATGTAATTATTGAACCAGTGTATATTTTAATATACATTAGTAATAATGTCTTACTACAAACCTTTTTACCCACAGCAAAATGGTGTGTCCATACTAGGTAAGATCACCTTACCTTCCCTTTGACCCAACCCACTGTTTCATTATTTGTAGAGAGCAATGACAGGGGGACACAACTGCTCTACACAGATAGAAGAATACTCTCCCTTCTTTTCTGACTTTCTTTTCAACATCCTCATTTCTCCCTAATGCCTCTCTCCTTTGTCTTGTCTTCACAGATCTTAAGGAAGATCCTGAAGAGTAAATGGTAATACTCTTTTATTAAACAGTATCCCTTTCCCTGATCCCAGAGAGCTTGCAGTACTGCAGAGCTACGAAGGACTCACCTCAAGGAGGACCATCTGTCACAAAGCAGTGAGTCTGCTGTCTCCTGCCTGGAGCAGAAGGTTGAAACCAAGCAGGAAACAACCTGGAAAAGCCACAAACCTGAGGGGATGAGGAACCGTGAAGGTGCTCCTACATCATATGCCTGGCCAAGAGAACTCCAGCCCCCTCAGTGGCCCTGGTAAAACTGTACTCACAGAGGGACAGGAATAGCAGCATACACAGTTGTTCAGCAAATGGTACCAAGAAACCAAAGTAGCAATGCAAGGCAGCTGGGGAGGTTGTCTCCTTCAAAAAAAAAAAAAAAAGACTCTTTTTGAAGGGTATTTTTGGGTGGTAAAGAATGTTTTCGCCAACAGATTTCTGGCAGCATTCAAAGCAAGACTGTGTAAGTAGGGCATGGGCTGAAGCATTCTTGTGTCCCAGTAACTCTCAACAGCTATAAGAGGCCCCTGGGCAATGGGCAGCTGGATCTAACATGCAACAGATTGAGCCTTCAGAGGAACATCTCTCTAAACCACCATTATCTGTTCATCCATCAGCCTATTATTATCCCCATAGAAGAACATCCTTTTTTTTTTCCCTTTGAAATTATTCCTGTTTATGCCATCCTTTGCCCATGCTCTCTTTTTTTTTGACAATTCAAAACTCTATTAAATCAGTACTACTTCAAAAATATTGACAAAACTTCCCTGAAAGATGTAATTTAAACCTAAGCATTAAGTATACCACCACTAAAAATTGGAACACTGAAGAGTCAAGAAGCTAGGGAACCACTATTAAAAAACTTTCTGGGTTCCCAGAAGTGATTAGACCTCATTGTCTTTTCCATACCTACTTTTTCCCTTCTCCAGTTACTGATTGCAGAGTTACACTATAGAGGACAAGAGAGGTCCTCTTATAATCTTTTTTGTATGCATAAAAATAAGTTACGTAAAGGAACCCAAAACCACTGTAGTGACCCTAACGTAGGACTGCTTCACCCTTTCACTGCCAATGTTGTATTTGACTGAAAGGGAAGGGCAGGAATAAATACATTGAAACACCCCTCTTTGTTTTTAGCATGTATGTTCCCTATCTATGTGCAATAACCTCTTCTTGTCTTCCATCTTGTACTTTGATTATAAGTTCTCCATGGCAAGAATCATTTTCATTCCCTGCCTAGGAAAATGGAATACTCTCTGTGATGGCTCTAGTTCAGGAGCTATAGTGCTGGATTTTTAGGATTTAGGTCATTATGATCATAATCATGCTCAGAACTGTTATTATTTACTGGAAGATGCTTCTTCCTCCATGTCATTTGATATAAAGCCCTCCCTGCAGCATCATGCAATTGCTGGCATTGCATAACAGAGCACCTCTTCTGAGTAGGATGCATGAGGAAGATGAAGGATAAAGGAGATTATTCATTTTCTAGTAGGTAGATGTTAACCCACAGAGATTCTAGTCCCACCTACATGACTGCACATGGCTGCCTGGAAATGTTAAAGAGTTTCAAGTCTCAGCCTAGTCTTGGGTTCAGACATTGGCATTTCCAAAGAGAAATCAGGACATGGACAGATGGGAAGAGAGGTAAGACAGAGCCAAGAGTCCAGGGAGAGGGGAGCTGCCAGTCAGAAAACAAAACCTTGGTTTAACTACATAAAAAGAATTCTGTAATGTTTCCATCTGTCTTCCTCCCTATTTCATATTTTTTCCACATTAATCATTTCACCCAATATGGGGCAACATTGTACTTCAGAGCTGAAGTCTGGTTTTCAGTGCTCCACTGAAGAACCAAAGTAGAGAGCCAGGGATGTTGGTGACTTGGTCATTGCTTAGCAACAGTGGAAATATCGGAGCTTAATTCAGTTGCTTTTCCCTGAAAAATAAACAAACAAACAAAGAACCAGAAAAAAATGAACACCCACACTACAGAGAGTCCACTTCTGGTGTTTACCTCTTTACTCTGTTGTTCTGTTCCTTCTAATTTCACGTATTGTGTTTTGCTCCCAGGCTTGTTCTGAAGTGAGCTTACTAGACGTCTCCCATTTGCAATCTAGTACTGTTTCATTCCAGCTAGGGACCACTGTCTGGAGAGTATGTGTAATAATTTGTAGCACAGCCTATCAGAGTATTTAAGGCACTTTGAACTGGAGGAAAAAATTCATATATCTTAAGACCATGTAGCTATTGTATGCTGGCCAGAAGAAAATCCAGACATGCTCAGTGCTATGGAAAGGGACCTAGTTGGACCTAGAACAAAATCTGCCAAAAGAATGTGGGTGCAATCCTTTCTACCCCCTCCTTTTTACCAGTACAGATACAGCTACTGACACATTTGTTAAGCTCCTGCTGTCAGTTGTCATCTGGAGGAACGTCCCACTCCACTGACAGAGGGAGCTTAAGGAGACCAGTCTCCTAAGCTAATCATCTGAAAGAATTGCCTCAAGAGGAACATTGTGAATACTTCCTCTGTGTGACTAAACTCATGGCATTTATTCCAGTTAAAATGAACCTGAGAAATCCAGACAGGATTTTGCACTGGGATGTAACCAGGACATGCACAAGAACAGTTGAAAAAATCATGAGGAAGATTTACAGTATCTTTTCTTTATGTAGGACATCTTTATCTGTAAACTTCATGGAGCATTTTCCACTGTAGAAACTAAAAGTGTTTACAAAATGAACCTTTGGGCAATTGGTGTCTGAAGAGGGTATTATTGTTGTATCCAGTGCACAGCAAGCCAAAGATCACAAAGCATGTTTCAGGCTACAATGAGAGTGAGCCCTCCTAATTTCCAAAGCATACTGTTTTGGTATGAAGACCATTTTATCTCTGATGAGCAAAACCAACATGAAATTTGAAACATAATACATGATTTTCTCTCCAAGAGATTCACAGGTAAACAAAAGCTTTTAACACACAGTCTTTAGAAGGAAAAGCAAACTTCTTGGTAAATTCAAATATTTTAAGCATCATGCTTTGGCTTAACCAAGGCTATGTTAGGAGAATATGTCTAGCAAATTTCAATTGTCATTTTGGCAATTCTGAAAATATTTGTGAAGAAGAGATTATTTTTTGTATTTTTTTCCCAAAATGCCTCTGTGCCATGTGGAATGGCACTAATTTATTTAGTAGTAGCATTTAGACAAAGATATGTTTAGTTTAAGATGGAGTTGGGAAAAAGAAACAACACTTAGTTCACGGAATGTAACAGCATATATTGTTTATATTTTACCATAGGAAAACCTGTCAGCAGAGTAACTTCACAAGTGTCACCATTAGACCAAATCATTATGGTCACTGAAGAGTTTCTGGGAGCAGAGGAAGAAGGGCTAAGCAGAGGCAGGGCACCAAAAGAAAATTAAGGTACAACGGAGTCTTGAGAACATGACATGTTGGAAATATCCAAATCTTACAGACAGTTATCAGAACCAGAAGAAGGTAGAGTTTTACAGAGCTTGATGGAAAGACAGGAATAAAACTAAGAGCAAAAAAGCAAAAGGAAAAGGGACATTTCAGAAGAGTGCAAGTACTCTGAAACAGATGGTCCTTTCAAAGAGAAACAAGTCTAGGAAAAAAGAGGGTGAGCAGATGTTATTGATGTTTCATCTGAATGATCGTTATTACTAAATTCTTCACCAAAACTAGGATTGATGGGGAAAATTACATCATCATCAAGGGAAGGAATGCGTCATTACCAGAGCACACTCACATGTCTAGGCATGCACTTGGGTAGGCAGAGCCAAATACAAATTTGGAACTCAGATGGAATTCAGAGGAGTCAAAATAAGTGAAGCGGAACCAGCCATATGAAAGCAGATAGCTCGAAATGCTGCTGGACAGAACTGACTCCTGCGTCAATGTTGTTGCAAGAGTGGAGCTGTGGGGATGCAGGAAGAGACAAATTAGAGCACTTCTCTGCACGTAGATTTTTTTACGTTTCTAATGCTTCATTTGCAGTGAGAACAGTAAGTCTTAAGCACATAGTTGGGATTCACTGTAAGGAGTTTTCAAGAAAATGAGACATTTTAGTCTACTTCATTTCAAACTGTGAAACACATAGGGAAATTTTTATTCTGTCAGGGCCTAGACACTGAGAATTCCATCCTCCTTCGTTTCATTTTTCAGGATTCTTCTCTCCTCAGATTCTTCCTTTCCAAAGGCACAACTCCTCTGAAGGCTTTAGAGACTGATTCAGCACTGAATTAGCTGCTATTGAAAGTTCAACATGAAGTGTTCTTGAAGTAACAAACATGAGTGGGACTGTCAGAAACTGTCGTGCCTGGAACTCCCCTTCTCTTTTTAAGCTAAATGAGTTTCACTGTCCCAGAGGAATTACTGACTGAACTCCCTGATGTCCACTGCTTACTCTCCTTCTGGCCATGAAGAGCAGCATGTGAAGCATATGCAGACTTTTGGTTCATTCAATTCCTTAAGAAGAAGAGCCATATTAATAGAATCAGCTCCCTTTTTCTGGTTTGACTTTATGAGCACAGCAAAGCACATGCCATAATTCCAGTTCTCTGCAACAAGCCTCTTACCTCTTTAGTGAGGATTCAGTTGTTTAAAGCAGAAAGCATATTTTATTCTTATAGAAAATCAATTTGTTGGTCCCTGAAACTAACACATTTCTCATATTATTCTTCTGTTAATTAAGGAAAAATTTCAATATGACTCCAAATGGTACACAATAGTTTCCACCCACACTAGAATTTTTTCACTAGCTGTGTTCACTTTTTGTTAATTTGAACCCTGCTCATAGAGGACAAGTATTGCCAGGGCTCCAGGGAAATAACAACTACAGGCACTGGCTGGATATTTTTAGGCTACAACAGTTTTTTATTCTCAGAGCCTGTCTCCAGAATGTGTCACCAACAGCAGCTCTCTTTACTTGCCAAACATCTTTGCTGCAGGACCGGGACCTCACCTTGCAACTAAGCATTATTATTATCATCATTATTCCCTCCAAACCCCCACTAGTTTGCAGCAGAAGGATCTGTAAAGAACAACAAGGAAGTAGCCCCATTAAGGAAGATTGCTCTACTGAACCTCAAGTCACATCACATGGCTCGTCCTAATGCCATCATCTTGTGGCAGAGGAAACCAGACTCCCATGCTCCATGAGAGGAGGTGAGTATAGCAGAGGACCACACACCTTTGAACATGTTAGCTATCATATATCACTGTATCAATTGAACTCATATGTTTTGAGACAAATTACTATTAATACAGCTATTGCTCACAACAACCTGCAAAGCAGAATAAATGTGGGTTAAAAAACCCTCTCAGAATCTGCTTCTGATAGGGTTGGATCATCAACACTTGCCTCTCTGGGATCAGATTGCTCCCAGACAATTTCCCAGTCTTGTGGGATGTTTATAAGGACTGTTACATTCTCTTGCTTGAAAACATCATAAATGGAGTAAGTGATTAAAAATACTTCCAGAAGTGTTTTAGCCCAGATAAATGCAATGGGAGCTTTACAATGGCCTTCCAATAAGAGAGGGATTCCATTAATTTAATTTTCTTTTCGTTCTTTATGTAGATGAGGTGTGGGAGAGGAAATGTGGTCAGCTAAAAAACCCGAATTATCAAAATATATGAAGTTGTCTGTCTCTGCTATAGGGAATATTGGCTCTTGTAGTCTGCATATAGGGAGGCTTTTTCTCCTTGAAATTAAAGATGGGGATCAGAAAAAACCTCAACCTCTCAGTCACATTCAGATGCTTCCTGGGTGGTTTCCTCAGTTGTGTTATTTAAGCATCAAGACAAAATTATGTTAAACTTCAGCACATTTCTTCAGAAACTTTATTTTTTATATAAGTGGTTGGAATAAAATTTAATTTGGATGATAAATACACAGTAAAAAAGGGCAGCCCAAGCAAAGAGTTTTGAGAAAGGGAAATGAAACAATTGTTAGAAAACAAGTCATGCATCCTCCCAGATGATCTTCTGTCCTTTCCACACATTTGCACACCAAGACAACACAACTCACAAAAATGTAGCACTTCCATGACTACAAATTGGTCTCTTCAAAAGAAGTAGTAGAATGAAGGCAATAATTATTTTGAGTTTCTGAATGAAACAATAAAAAAGAAGTGAAAAAAAGGGAAGGGAAGGGAAGGGAATATTGCATGCTTGGCTTTTCAGAAGATGTTAAAAAGAATGGTGATGTCAGTTCACACTGATTTTCAATGAGAGGTGGCTCCCTATCTTTCTGAAACTCTACTGGAAATCCAATCTGAGAAAAAGAAATTCCCAAACATTATCTAATGGTATCTATTTTTATCTAAGTCTAAGAAGATGTCTCTAATTCTATAAGGCCAGGGTAAGGACTGTTTACTCCTCTTCATCTCTCCCCAGTTGTGTCATGCTGAGGCTTTGCATATTAATGTACACAAGACTGTTTAACTCATATTTTGAGAGGGCAGCATGAAAAATAGCAGTATAGCTATTTCAAAATATTTTCTTAATGTTCTAATATTCAGGGTTTTTTTAGGAAGACCTGTTCTCTTAAACTGAGACAGTCTTCTTCTGTTTTCTTCTGTAGAATATCAGCACTGTCTAAGAGCAAACTAAACAGCACTTCCAAAAAATCATTAGTTTTTAAGTTTCTTAATATGACTGTAAATTAAATTCTTCAGATATGTCTAAGCTTCTTGGAATTCAGAGCCACAGTAAGGGTTTTAATCATGATAGCAGAGTAGTCAGCTACACAGACCCTTGAAAACAAATGGGCATTCTAGACAACAAATAAAATGTGGTTTTGCTGTGATGTGTACAACCCTCCCATCTCTGTTCTTATATGGGAAGTATTAACATTTTCTTTGGCTTGAGGCACCAGACCTAAAGAGTTGACTGGAAATTCTGCCTGGAAGGTCACCAAGGGGTGAAAGGTAAAATCAAGTTTTAAACTGGAGGAGAAAAGACTGGGTAAGGGCAGAAACCTAGAGATTTTTTAAAAGTTATTATATGGCACATTGCCTGAACAACAAATTGATTTACCATAATGCTGACAGACATACATGCATTAAGGCAGTTTGACTTTATAAAGTACCTGGTATTAAGATGACCTGGCTTATACTATGAAATGGCATAATTGAAAAGAAAATGTTTAATCTTCCCACATAGATCACTTATACTTCATGCATACCAAAGGTGGGGACAGAAAAATCTAGTAGATAAGTTATCAGCTGAGAAATCTGTTGACTCATGCAGGAGCTAGCAACATAGATCTTCATCAGGAAAGAGGAAAAAAAAAAATTTTTATTGGTTTGTGCTTGGGGTTTGGTGGTTTTTTTGGTTTTTTGGGTTGGTTTTTTTTGGCTTATTAAAAATTTATTTAAATTAGAGGAAAAAGTCATGCAAGGACAGGACTTTGCTTATGAGTTTCAACTTGATAATATATACTGGGAAAGCTTTCAAGGATGAAGCAGAAATAGTCCCAAGTGTCAGAATACTGAGTAGGAGGTAAGTGGCAATTTAGAGCTAAAATAACCCATTTTTTAGACACAGTAGGCATCTTTCATTGGGGTTCCGAAAAAGCTATTGTTTAGTCCTGACTTTTAGTGAGTTGATAGGAGTCTTGCTCTTTATCTGAAATACAGCATTTGAAGGCCATACTGTATGCCACTAAGTCTCCCTGACTTACACAAAGTTGGTTTAAATTATTGGAACATCTAGTTTCTGAGAAGAGACAAAGAATACAGGTATGTTTTAGTTCTACAACTGAGAAATAAGTATTTCAGAAAGTCAAAGCTTATGAAATCATGGCCAAAACTGTAGTGTTTTTCCTCCTGAATTTTTACAGATACTGTTAACATCCCATCTTAAGTATAGGAATATTTACTTGAGTCTCCAGAGTGGCCAGAACCAGATAATTTTGCATTTCTACAAGATCTGAAGGGCAGTTTTAGAATGCCACATTTTATCACAATTAATGTCAGACACAAGGCACTTTTTTGGTCAGTTAAACCTGTTCTTTCTGCCTCTCAGGAAAACTGGGTAAGCAGACAGAAAGGAAGTGGTGCTGTTCCAACATTTATTAAACAGAATTGAACATCATGATTCAGGGTCAGACAGTAAAATAGGCTGATTAAGGTGTCTTGGCATTCTGGTGTTACATCATGGGATGTCTAAGACCAAGGCTCCTGCACAATTCCTGCCTTGTTAAAAATTAGAATGTACTGATCATTATTTTCGATCCTGACTGGGAAGGGGTCAGAGTCAAAAAAGAACCAAAACTTAGTAAGAACGTGAGAGACAGCTTCGGACTTGAGCCTTTGCCTCAGAGCTCTGCCCCCTGCAAACCAGGTTGTGAATACCCACTGGAATCCATCAAACAGCAATACCCCTCTCAGAACCACTGATATCCTCTTTCCCTTTCCTTAATGCCTCTCCTTGAGACTTGCTCCGGAACCTTACACCATAATGGTTAGAACTTTTTTCCATATCAATTTATTCAGGGACACTTTTGCAACCATCAGGCCAAACCATCCTCTAGATTGAATCTTCTATTATCTTTGGCACTATGACATTGCCAGCTGCAGCCATAAGCAGAACCATCCTGCAGGAAATCTCTGTTGCCATCCCATAACTCACCCACCTCAGTGAGAGAGCAGTACCTATGACTCCAGTACCTGCTGTGGGCTTCCTATTTCCTTCTGCATTTGGTGGTGCCTCCCCTGACCATCACTAGGGCAATAAAAGTTTTCCAAGCTGTGCAAATTTTGGCATTATCCCCTCAAACACTAAGGACTTTGGGGTTGGTTTGCTTACGTCCTTTTTCAGTAGGTACAGAAATAGGATGCTGTCATGCTTTTGGATCCATCACCTCCTCCAATTCCCATATATTTTGTACTATCTCCTTATTCCAAATTGACATTCCATCCTGTGCATCAGAAGACAGAGGAATATAGTCAAAGTAGGAACTTTGGCACAAAATATTATCGGATATATTACACTGAAATTATGCAGCATAGGTTTCTCATTTTAAGGCATGGAATCTGACAACTTTAATAAATTATGAAGTGATAGAATAGCTTGCACAGTACAGTAAAAGTTTTACATTTGAACTAAAAAGTGATTGAAATAGTAATAACTTGTATTTATTTTACAAATCAACAGTGCTTTCCCAAGATTAGGAACCAAAAAGCAAGTTTACAGGGATAGGCCAGCTGTCTTCAAGCATGCAATAGCAGCAAAGAGCTTAAAAGGTGGAAAATGAAGCTTATACAAAGAGGTAGATGCTCTGCTGAGGTCCGACAGTGCTTTCCCAGGATTAGGAACCAAAAAGCAAGTTTACAGGATGGGCCAGCTGTCTTCAAGCATGCAATAGCAGCAAAGAGCTTAAAAGGTGGAAAATGAAGCTTATACAAAGAGGTAGATGCTCTGCTGAGGTCCTGTGCCCTGCGGAATCTCCTCCTGTCACTCATCCTTCCCATCATCCATCCATGGTCATGTCTGCCCCTCCAGCTAAGATTGTGAACACAGTATTGCTGGTCACCCATGACTTTGTCATTGCCAGCATGCTGAAAAAATGCTTCCTCAAGACCTCCCATTCCAGACTTTTAGCTAACAAGATTGTGCAGAGGAAACCCACTGACTCTCTCTCAAAGGATATGCAGGGGAAAAAAAAGAAGGCAAAAGAGAAGACAAAAAAACCACCCATATGTGTGGCTTTACAAGGCCCAGATCCTCCATAAGGCCATGAGGCTCTGCAGGACCTTTCTAACAGCTCCTTCCTACTCCTGGTATACCAGGGAGAGAATGGAAAGCCTGAACACAGTAAGGGCAAGGACTCTGCCAGGTGTATAAAACATGACCTGCATTACCTAATTTTAACATCATAAAGGATACCTGGCACTTATTGGGCACTCAAATACTCTGATTTGGACTAAGCTTTCTTATCAGCTGTATGGTGAGTGACTTTGTTGTGTGCTAAATGTAAGCAGAAGTCATTTAGCCTACCACCATTTCTGTGTTCTCACTTCCTCATAATCTCTATCTAAAGATGTAGATGTTGTTATGTAATAACATAACAATAATAACTCCAGACTGGCTGTATTATTAATGGCATTGATAGTGATGAAGGGGAAATTTTTCATACATTTGAATTTTAGCAATAAAAAATAAATCATGTTATCCTTAAAAGCTGCTGTTATTATAATACCTGGAAGACCAAAGCATGGGCCAAGATTGTTTTGTGCAAGCCACCATAAAGTTCTTTAAAATGTTACTCTAAAAGAAGTCATGTTCCTTCTTTTCTGCTACTTGTCACAGACAGTATCAGGATAGTACAGACAATGACAAAATAGCCTAATCCACCACGGAAAATCTTATATTTTAGTCTCAAATATTTGATTACTTTACATTTAGAGGAAAAGTTCTTTGCCTTTAAAATTTTGTAATAGATAAACAACAAATAGAAATTCCATTTACTGTTTTAAAATTAAAAGCACTAAGCTGCTTAGACTGCTTATACTTCTTCAGGATCTGCACAAGTGTGCCCAAATATCACTGTGTTCTGGATTTAATGTGTGACATATTTTGCAATTAGCAGCAATAACCCACACGATACAGCAGTAGAAGACATATCCAGATTAAGGCCAAGAGAGAAGGTGCAAAGAGAGAGCAATACAGCAAAAAGCTTTGCAAGTCATCTACTCTACAGGCAAATTTCCATAATTCTGTCAATGAACCTGGAAGCTAGGTCTTTCTTTTCCATGTGAGCAACCTTTGCACTGGCAATACTGTAAACCTGCTTCACTTTTCTCTTGACAGATGACTAATCGCAGGGAAAAATCTAAGAAAGACCTGAGGGAGGTAAATAAGGTTAGTTTAGTTTACTAGACAAGCAAGGGGGAACTGACAAGCGGAAAAAGCCAAAGGAGAATTAATGGCAGGAGAAATGCAAGCCATTCAGAAAAGCCTGCTGTTTTACTGAGAGCAGTGCCAGAGCCTTGGGGATTCCTGGTATTCAGCAGAGATGATGCAATCTGTAAATGTAAGTCAACTTTACTTCTCCACTAATCACACACCCCATTAAAAAATAGCTAGGGGGAGAAACCCTGGAAGCAAATTAGATTGAGGAAAACAGCAATTTTCTGTGGTCTTCTCTGAACTACTGGTATAAATCCTACTCTCCTTCAAAGGAAAGGCTACCCTTCCACCAAATCAGAAGTTCCTGAAATGATAGTTCAATGCCGCAGGAGGTGACAGCTCAGTGGAGAATGATAAGAGAACTAAGGACAGCCAGAAATGGCTCACAAAGTATTGTTGTTTCTGCTCTAACCTGCCACTCTGCATTTATATTTGTATGGTCCTTAACACAAAAATAGAACCTCTGAAAAGTTTTCCAAGTAGTGCCTTTCCATGTTATAAACTGTGCAAAGAGGTATTTTCTACTAGGCAGTCATTCCTCCTCTCTCACAGCCAGGAGTCAAAATACATTTTCCTTCTGGGGGAGATATATGATACAAGCCATTTGCAACAGAACAGCATGGAGTTGAACAGTTTCTCAGCCTCCTTTTACCTGAGAAATCACTGCCCATTTTGTGCCACCACAACTCACTGCATTGTTGCAATTGTTGCTTTATAAGTAAGCAAAAAATAGAGCAAAATATGAGTCTTCATTCATTCATTTTTATTTTTTATCACTGCTTTGAAAAGAAATGAACTTTTATGTGAAGAAAATAAAGCAGCTCCAGTCATTTCATGGAGCACAGTCTATGTCTCAAGGAGCATCTTTGGATCATGGGGTAGGAAGCATTGCTGGAGCAAAGCCTGACAGCTGTTTCTAAACCAGCAAGACAGCCTGGTGGAAGCACTATTCCCACAAAGGCTTGGGGTTTCTTTATGACCACAGCTAGACTGCTGCTGCTACTCTATCTTAATTACAGCTATCTTGGCTGCATCTCCAGTGCAAACACATTGACAGAGACCATTAACAGTGTTGCTTCCCACCAACACCAGTGGGAGATGCACAGTCATAGCAGGTAAAGGTCAGAGCACGCAAGCTCCAGAATTGTAGACAAAAGGGAAATGTTATGCTTGAGTTGGAGCTGCTGTCTGTAAAAATCAACCATCCATTAGCTCAGAGATGAGCTCTGCCCATCTTCAACTACACATACACATTTACATATTTATTGAGATGGAACTTTCCTCATCAATACACCTGCTCAGCCTGGCATCAATAACTCTGTCTGAAGCCTTAAGTAACAGTTTGTCATTTCTACTAACACACATGCTCAGTTCAGATGACATACCCTCTTTAATCATGTCCTAAGCACAACTCTACTCTATTGCGTTATTTAAAAACTAAATATATTTGGCACAGTCTTCACTCATTCCCACAAAAGAACTCAGACAAGGAATGAAAACCCATTGCAAGTAAGGATAAAGCAACCTTTGTTAAAGTTTTCTCTACAATGCTTAATACTTAAGAGCTTTGGATCATCTTTGGACAAAAGGAACCTGGCTCGTTCGTATTTTTGTTTCACAAAAAGTGGGGACACAAAGTATATTCTCCCTGAGGAATTTTAAAAAAAAAAATTCACAGTTTAGTTATTTTCTTGTGTAATTCAGTGGCAAGATGTCCCTCTCCTAGAGGAGAAGGGATTCTCCACCAGAGTGAAGAATCACTACAAAGCAGCTGTTGTTGTCTTCTCTACCACAGCCACCTGCCTCCTCCCCATCCGTAGCTCTTGACACTTTCTCCAGCCACTTCTAACCCCCATTACCAAAATCCATCATCTAGAGGAACAGCTTATGACTCCAAGAAACTAGAAGAGAACCAGAAGGGCCAAAAAGAAAGACACTGCCTTCTCTAAGTAATAAAGTCTGTAGAGAGACAGGGGAGAAGAGGAGTGAGGCAAAGCAGAACAGAAGACAGAGGTATAGCCTCATCATCCTCATCTCTCACTGCACTTCTGGAAGAAAATACTTAAAATCTGTTAAAGCCAGTAATGTTAAATAGCAAACAGTTTTGGCAGTCAGTTTCATCCCCACCTGCAACACATATTGCTGTAAGTGTATGGGATCTTCAGCCTCTGCATTCTCCTGCCACATGAACAGCCTCCAGAGATACAGGGCTGGGAAAATCCAGTTATCCAGTTCTTCAAGATCCAGGCAGATTCAACAAGAACCTCAGAGCTATGCAGAATTCTCCTCCAAGTTCACAGAAGGTCATTGAACTGGATTTGCTCTGAAACATATTCTTCTTTGCAAAGGAAGAATTTTTACTCTTGACCAACTTCTCCAGCTTTAGTAATTTTCCTACATGTTGGTTCTTAGACAAACATCAGTAGCAGTGAGCAACACATGCTGTATTTCATGCTAATTTCAATTCTCTTCCACCTCTCTGATGAGGTTTTCTCTCAAGAGCTACTTTCAGACAGGTAAAGCAGATGACAAGTCCTGAAGTTGCCTGAATGACCTTATCTATTTTGTTAGTTTAAATAGGCTAGAACAAATTAGCAAAAAAGCTGCTGTCCATCTTTTTGCTCCCTTTAGTGTGGATCAGCTGGGGGTATTGCTTTCTGTATTGTAACTTCAGCTTTAAAGACTATTTAGCTATACGAGAATTTTTATTTGCAGTAGTTTTTCTGAAAATTTTTGTTTTAGACATTACTAAAGATTAAGGCAATACAATTACTATTTAATAATTGTGATTAGTACTAGTAGCACATCTGTTTGGTTTGAAAAGGTTGGCCCTGCTTCAGAAAGGCTAGACATCTATTTTATAAACATCTTTGACACCACATAAAACAGCAGATTACTAAAAAAGGAACCATAAAGTTGTGTGATCCCAGTTTAGCAATCTCCCAGTTCATTCTTCGTGGCTACTAGGGAGAATATATGAAACCTGAACCAAATATGCAGGGGGTAAAACACTTAAACAATAAGAAAACGAGGCAGTATTTCCCATTTACAACCGCTTTGATTTTTCCAGTTCATCAGAGACACTAGTGAAGGGGAAGTTTCTCACTTTAGTGATTTTCCTACTGTGAATGCAATAAGGACTTTCTGTTTTTAAGGCATTGGTGAGACAGTTTAGGAATCCTCTGGGGTCTTGATGCCAGATCCTCCTCTGACATAAAGAGGAACTAATGGCTGCAATCACCTTGCCTGCAGCAGCATCGATGTTTTTAAAATACAAGCCTCTGGATATTTTAAGGATCACTGAGTTTCTATTTGCAAGGAAGCAACTTATTAACAAGGATAGGGGCCTCGGGAGTGGATTGATCTTTCCCAGAACTGAAACATTCTTTGCAGTATACATTTAATTTCAAATTCATATTAGGAAAAACAATTACTGACACTCACATGCTAGAATTGATTAATTTCCTGTCCCCTCTGGCTGAAACCTTACATCACAAAAGACTGCATAGCATCACACCACTAGCAAGGTAGAAGAGTATTTATTTAGTCACCAGAAAATAGAATTTACATGTAATTTCAGTGAGGACTGCCTCTGTTTCCCTTTCTCCTTTCTGTTCGAAAACGAATGAGTGAACCATTCTTCCTAATTCTCATGTATGCTGGGATCTTTCCCAGGATCTAGACTTTGTGCATCACTTTGAGTCCTCAGATTCCTGAGACACTCAAATGACGGAGCCCTTGCTCAGGCCCTTCTGAAGGACTCTCTGGCCTCAGATCATTCTATCAGACTTTGGTAACTACAATGAGAGTTCAGCTGCCTGAACTCCATTTATACTCACTGAAAGAGACAGGCAGCTGCAAAAGGGTATTTCACAGGAGCTCCTCAAACCTGCCTGTTTCTCACATCAGTGACAAAGGAAACCAAAGGAATCTATTGCTATGTTCTGTACCACTAAGATAGTCTACATTACTAGACAAAGTTCTGCTTCCCAGTTTTTAGGGGCCACTCATACACTTCGGTTGTCTCACGGTGGGAGTAGGGCTGACTGCACATTGGCCATTTTGTTCTTTATCTCATGCTTTGTTTTCCATGCAAAGGAAGGCATGGAAGTGGGAAGTGGAAGTGGGAAGGAGTGTAGCATCACGCTACATTCCAAGATGTTCCCAGCAAAATCCTTGGGGAGAACTTGCCTTACTAAAAGAAATGCCTCTGGGGCCATCCAAGAAACAGATGCAGTTTCATGCAGCTTCTTTCTTTCTTTTCATTTTCTGTTGTGTCATAATGTATTCCTCTTACAAACAGTTTGTTTCTGTACTGATAAGAGGGATTGGACTGGCCTTATTCACCTCTTTGAAGATACAAGCACTGCAAGTTTTATCAAGGGTAGAAGATAGCTCTGGATCTACATCCTGAAACTCCATTTAAACCCACAACACAAACTGTGAATGGAATCTCGTATGGTCACAACCATGCCAACATCTCCAGGGGACAATTCCAAGCTCCCCTCCAGAGCTTAGTGAGGTGTGGTCAGGTCACTGTCATGGGGTCAGCACAGAATTAACTCACAGCCTCCCCTCCTTGGGAATCTGCAGCCAGTCCCTGTCATTCCGGCAGAACAGGGCTTGCTTAGGTCAGTGTGAGCTCAGGCATGTTCATGAACTGTGTACACAGTGAAGGCTACAGTGCACACAGTTCCTAGGCAGAACAACCTTTATTCTCTCTCTTTGTTTAAAGAGAATGCAAAACCAGCTGGCTCCTTGTGTTTTACTTCTGTTCCAGTTTGAGGCAAACAAACCAGAGTATTACTCATACTCATTATGAGTGCTGAGATGCTCTTAACAAAATGAGCTCCTTAAAAATGTTTTAAAAGTAGTGGAGAAAATGCCCTGGAAAATGATTAAAGATCATGTTAACTTCCCACAAGCAGAGGTTTAGGAACACTGAACTGATTTTTTTCAGGTATGGAATTCTTTCCAAGATATTCTGAGGACTGTTCTGGAAAATGGTTTTCAAGACAACATATTTAAGTAAATGGAGGTCAATTAAACTAAATGGGACGTACATAGGTAATGATCTGCTGACATTATTCCAGGGACTTCAAAGTTAATTTCTAGACTTCACTCATAAGGAAAGAAAGAATGTATATTGACAGGTACTAAGAAGCATGTCTGCAAATGACACAGAGGGGGAAAAAAGACAGGCACTTAGAAGAAATTTTTTTATCCCAAATTCAAAAATTTGTTTTTCAGTTAATAGGACTGGGCCAGGGGAAGCAGCACAGAGCATGCAGATCATGCAGACTGGTCAGGGGCAAGGTTATGCAATGATCCTAAACTCTATCTGGCATTTTCAACAAACATCAGTTTGTCGAGGTCTTTGCACCTTTTTATCATCCATTGTCATTTTAAATCGTTGTTCTCCTGCAGTACTGCATTTCATTGGTATGAAAAGCTGCATAATTTATAAATCTTATGGTGGGCAAAAGTATAAACATTACTCTGTTTTGAAATACATCCACATAACATGCTTCTCAAGGAAAAAGCCCAAATTGTACATCAAATAAATGAATCAATATTCTGCTGCAGAACCTTTATAATTACTTTTTTTAAGTAATTACTTTTTTTCTGCTGTGATAGGGCCATATTGGGCTTTATGGTCATCATTAATTATTAAAATAGTTTTCTGCACTAGTGTGCATCCATACATAGCACCTGCTATATGGGTCTTTTCAGGTCAGTTTTTCCCATTTACTTGTGTCTGTCTGGTGGTTCTGTGTCTAAGCCCTCCAGGATTCCCCTGGGATTACCAGCAAATGCTCTACAGTGTTTTCCTGTCTCATTGTTCAGTCTTTCTGCAAAGTCTTTGAGTCTTTCACAATCCAAACCAACCTGTCTACACAAAAAAATGCCAGGGAGTTCCAGCCATATTTATGAATTAAAACAGCTGTGCTTTCCTCCAGTTCCACAAGCACACCTACTAAGAATTTTAATAAAAGACTTCAAGATACACACACACCTTGTCACCAGTGGGACCTCACTCAAACCAATTTGTGGCAGTGGCTGCTCTACACACAGGTGTTTGCAAGCATATTTTAGCTGGCTGTCAAGAGTATTACTCAGTGGCCTGAGGCCCATAATTTCTTGAGCTATAATTTCTCAGCATCCAAGACATACAAAAATCAAAGTTGTCAACTCTCCCAAGATGAGCAGTCCTTCATTTTCAGTACTACCAAAATATAAATTCACTTTTCAAACTATAGCAGAAGTAATTCGGTGTGTGATTTTTCAAGAAATTTTTATAATAATTTTTAATATAAATTCACATCTTTTCATGTCATTTTTTGTAACTTATAGAAATTACCTTTCTCTTTGATTTTTCTCTTTTAAGTGCTTTTCTTTTCAGCTGCTGTTGTGCCTCCTCTTGTCTACAGTGAAAGGAAGGGCCTGTGTTTTTTAAGATCTTTTTTGTATCTAGCTGGCTGCTTCTTATTCCTATTAACTTGGCCATGATTCTTCATAACAACAAGTCCAAGACATCTTCAGCATTTCGGTAGGGCATCAAGATACCGGTTTGTATGTAGAAATTGCAGGCATTTATATGAAGCATTTTAATTTGAGTTATGATTCTCTCAGCGCTCAATGGTACCTACCTTTAAGAATTAAGCTCATGTAAAAGAGAAATTCTGAAGATTCTGCAATAATTTTAAAAATATACATTTTTATAAGGTATTCGTTTTATTATTTCACATTATTAATGTCAGGCGCATTTGTCCATATTGAATCCTAAATTTTCTTTTTTGCATTTGTGCACCTCACTCCAGCTAAACAAAAAAGACAGGCATGACATCTTGATAAACCATGAATTAGGGAGGGAGTTACTTCTTTGGCAGGTAATATCCCTTGAACACACTCATTTAGTACCTAAACCTGCATCACTTGTCCTTATCCCTTTCTGACTCAACAGATTTTTATCCCAAAGGAAGAATTCCTGAAAAAATAATAAGCTAGAAAAAGCAGGGCTCATTTTGGACTTATGGTTTTATTAGCCACCTCCACTGTTCTGCAGTTATCACATCCCCAATTCCTCACTGGGGTGAAACATAAGAAGCACTTAAGAGTACCTAGCAACAGTACAGAACAGGTCAGGACAGAGAGTGGGGAACAACTACTCCAAGAGAAACTAAAGCAGTTGCTAAATAATTGTTTATGTTGTAGGTCACAATTCTGCGTTTACCATTCCAACCCTATGCAAAGCTCCACAAAGTCTTTAAGCACCCTAAAAAGCCAGTCAGTAGCTTTTACACCTCTCAGCTCTGTCACATTGCTCAGGATGAACCTGCTGATCCCCTTAAAGGTCACAGGTTTACTTGAGGTCTCCCATCATGAAGCTCTTAGGAGTGATTCCGCTTCACAAAATTCCATGGGAAAAATCATGATCACTTTTCATTGCAATGTTGAAAAAAACTGCATTAATTCCTTCACTAGACAATCCTAATAAGAACAATCAAAGAATCAAAGCTTCTTTTTCAGCCTAAAGCCCACACTTGTTTAAAGTTCAGTTGCACTGTAGAACACAGCCTGACTCTGGAGTACACTGGCTCTCACACAGAGCAGCCCACAGCTGTGCAAAAGTGAGTGCAGAACATCTGTACAGATTGCTCAGTGTGCTTTGGGCACATCTTGTACTCTGTAGTGGGCATCCTGATCACTGAGACATTGAGAGATCTGAAACCACTGCAAACAAGGACTAAGATACAACACCTTTGCTCTCTTTTTCTCTTGCCTTGTTTTTGGTTGGTTGGTTGGTTTTGGTTTTTTGTTTTTGTTGGTTTTGGGGTTCTTTTAGTGGTAGTTTTAATTAACTAGGCTTTGCATTGCTAGGTTTCTACTCAGTTCCAGCAATTCTAAGCTCCCCAGACCCCCTGCAAATAGGCTGGCTGCCTGAAATGGTTATGGGAAAGACCTCCTAAATATTATCCTTTCCCTCTGTCTATGCTAGAGGCCTGGATGTAACTACATGGAGGAAATTCCTATATATAGCCAGGTACATTAAAGAGAGAATATTGAAAAGGATTAACTACTCATGCAACAATTTGAATAAGATCATAGTATGAACTACAACCTGCAGCAAGCACAATGCTGCTTTCATGTGCTGTTTTGTAAGACACCTTACCTTGACTTTCTTATTCTCTAACTGGCACTGAGAAAAATAAAATCTAGTTCACCACAATTGTCAGAGATTTTTTTAACTTACTCACCATTCTTATTAGACTGTTGATACTAATCCATTCAGGCTTTCCAGCAATATTATTAAATTTCTAGTAAAATTACATAAAGTTACATAAAAAATTATGGGGAATATAAATTTTAAGTAATTTTCTGTTTCGGTTCAGGAGAAGTCATTACTTGAAAATGCAGCCTAGGTCTGAGATTTTTACTGCTCAGGAGTGTGCATATTTCAAAAGCTCAGAAGAGTCAGTGTCTATGAAAATTAGGGCTGTAATATAACACTGTTGAGCTCAAATCCCATGAGGCTGCAATCAAAGACAGGAAATATTCTTAGGGTCAAATCTTTAAAAAGTTTTTAATATGATTTGCTTGGTTATTTTATATCAGTTGCTATTCACTCTGAGTAACAAATTCAACATGTCAGTTTACAGCTACAAGAGATTCAGGAAAGTTTCTTCCATTCTGAAACCTGCTACAATTTGCAAAATACTGCCCATACTGAAAATAGGGAATATAAAATTCTTGAGCAGAGCCACTTATTTTTGCATATGAGTATATTGTGACATTAATTTTCCTTTCAAACGAGCAATTACTACTGTCTCAGCATGTGAAAGGATAGGAAAATGGATGGGTTTTTCACCTGCAAACTTACTGGTCATATTATCAGAGAGATGATACTCTGAGAAATGTTCCTATTTGTGCTCCATCATTACTGGCTGAGTGGGATAGTGAGAGGAAAAAGCTAGAGCTTTTGATTTCTCTGGCTGCAGAAACTGTAGTACTGTAGGTGCCCAAAGCTGATCTGTGCACAGACTCTGTACTTTGATGAATACTTTGCACTGAGAAACAGTACAGTTTAAAAAAAATCTTAAAATTCTTTTTTCAAAAGACAGGTTTCTAATAAAACCTGCAA
The DNA here is from genome assembly GCF_014805655.1 of Passer montanus. Lineage (NCBI taxonomy): Eukaryota > Metazoa > Chordata > Aves > Passeriformes > Passeridae > Passer > Passer montanus. The sequence goes on from NW_024367707.1 coordinate 5,302,742, forward strand.
ATTTCTTCTAGTAATTCCTAGAGAATTAGAGTGTATGACACCAGTACAGAGTGACCACAAAGCTAAAACATTAACATCAGTTATATTAATCTAGGCCACATTCCCACTGTATCTCTAGGGCCCTTATAATCTTCAGTGATATCATGGCACTGTCTGTGGAAAAAAGGGAAGAATGAGTAACCCTTGTGCACACATGAACAACTTCAACCCAACAAGTCAAGGTCGCACTTTTTCTTAAACTGATTATCAGTTTTGAAATCTTCCTTGAGGTTTTTGGGGTTTTTTTTACCCACTTGAGAGTAGCAAAAAATATTCCAGATTTGAGAGTGGTAAGTACCATTCCCTTGCAAGCTGGTATAGCCCAGCTCATGACTGGTGTAAGTGAAATTGTCCACAACAAATGCAGTCTCCATCAGCTCGGACAAGACACCTACCTACCACATTCTCATTGCCTTCCACCTTTCTTTGTGATTTCCTTGGAGAGGCTACAGTGTCTAGAACTGAAGAATACACCTCAATTTACAGGTAAATGAAAGCATGGATTCTGGAGATATTTACAATGTATGAAGCAGTAAATCACTGGGACATAGTTTCCATAGTCCTACTTCTTGCCCATCCTTTCGATCATTTTTACTACCATTTTACTAGCACAAGACAAGTCAAGGTCACATTGAAATTATGGCTGGTTGCTTTGGATTTTCTGTGTATAATCAATATAAATTCTAAATATACCAACCTACAAGAGCATGACAGGAATTTATTAATAAATAAAATTCCTCAGAGAAAGGGCATAATTTGTTTTCTTTCTTATAAAATGCCATCAGCTGTATATGCTAACCCCCCAATATAAAATAATTTCTTCAGAAAATTGAAGGCCATGTATTATTTACACAGTTAATATACTGCCCTTGCACATTTAGATATTTGCATATTTGCCTTGCATATTTTTTAGCAAGAGGTTAAGGAAAAAAACAATCTTTTTTTCAGTTGGTATTATTCTTCTTTTTTAAGATGCTTAAGTTTGCTATGGGTTTTCTGTTCTTCATATCAAATTAATATTTATGAGCTACACAAGAGGAGCCAAAAGCCAAGCAGTTTTATTTAAAGTGCAGCTTTTTGGAGATGAACTGTCACCTAGACTGGGTTTTGAGGAACTTGAAACTTCTAGAAAATTGTATTTAGAAATTCAGGGTTCCCTCCTGATCCATGCGTCCTCCATGAAACCACTTTAATGTAATCTCCAGGAACTGACAATAGGATAAAACATTCTCACCTAAAAGCCATACCACATAACTACAGGGAAATGTGCATCTGTAATAATTTTAGTTAAAATGAAACAAAATTACAAACATAATTTCTCTGACTTGTCATACCACTGATCCAATGCTGATGCTTTTTTGTTAAATCAAACACGCTTTTCAGGGTCTTCTTTTGGGTGAAAAATCACAAAGACAGACGTTCTAACAATCACCATCTAACCTCTTCTGGTACAAAGTGGGTTTTCAAAGTTTGGCTAAAAACTTCAGGTATTTTTCAAATAAAGATATTTTGCTTTGGCTGTGCTAAGACCACCTTCACCACATTATTTCCTTCTATAGGTGTAACTAGGGCAGCAACAAGGATGAGACAAAAAATCTGTCCTAACAGTCACCACTCTCTGAAACTACCTTCAGATAGATTTCTCAAAGGTCACAGGTAACTAGTGTGAAGTTGTTATCTGCCTCTCTCTGGCTGTCACAAACTGTGCCATAAAATCTCAGCTGTAAATTAACCAAGCTCCGTCTTAAAACAAGGCAAGGCATTGCTACCCGTGGCATCAGTGGCACCTGTTCCTCCACTCTTTAAAAGGAATTTGGAAAGCACAGAAGGATTGTAAGTGTGCAGCTGTGTAGCCCACTTATGCTGGGCTAAGATACCTGTTGCATTACTGAGAGAGAAGGCATTTGGATTGTGAAGAGTAGAGATGAAAATATGTATGTCTGGTGTGGGAGATTGTTAAAATACGTCTGGTTTCCCATTGAGTTTTTTCTCCTTTTACTTTTTTAGTGCTATAGTAGAAGGAATTTATCTAATTCTCCCTGTTCTGCATCACCCTGGACATTAGGTCTGATCCAAACTTAGTAGGAGAGCTCAAAGGTAAGGGACTATTTGCATCAGCCTGGCTCCTCTAAGAAAGATTCTTTGAAGAAAGGTTATTGAACAGATGTTTGATATGTTTGCTATCAAAGGTGAACAGTTAAACACGGAGAGAAAGTATAACATTCTCCTTTCTTTCCCTGCAATTTTCCACATCTCTAGCTTGTCAATTGCACTCACTTTACCAATTTAATGAATCGATATAGTTCACTGTGTGAGTAGCTTTTTTACAGTAGGGGATCAATCTGTTAATGAAAAAAAGTTAAGGCATTTGGAGAGGTATTATGCTTTCAGATAAGAATAGGATGGGTTTCCAAGAGATAAAAAGAGGTTTCTGAAAAACAGCTTGTAAGAAAATACTTGTGGTTGAGTATAAAAGGTATGTTTGCAGCTCACAGATAAGGCCAGCAACTTTGTGATGGTTGACGTCCAATAGCAAAAATATTTATTTTTAACACAAATGGCCTCATTGTATAGAACACAGACAAAATAAACATTTTAAAATTAGGTAAAACAAATTGTTTTAAAAAATGTGGAAGAGTGGAATACCTTGCACCCATGATTGTCCATCTTACTTCAAAATTTGTGACTATGTAAAGTTTATTCAAGTCCTCAGAAAAGGAATGAGACTTGATAAGATAAAAAGATAAAAATCCTTCTTCATAAAACTACAAGATATTTGAAAGACAGTCCTCTCTTTCTTTTTTTTTTTTTTTTTTTTTTGGCAAGACAAATAACCTCACTCTCTTCCCTATCCAGTATTGTTAAAATTAAAAATGCACTTGACTAAATCACTTCAGATGTCATACGAATGGAAAACTGACTATGTCTTTGTGCTTCTATAGAAGTCAGATCATTTTTATTTAAATATAACTCCACTTTCAAAAATAAAAACTGTCCTACTCTAAATCAGGACATTTAAACTCTGGACACCAAAAACTTATTGGAGAAAATATTTGCCTTTTCACAAATGTATTTTTGAAGCTGAATATTCTTTGAAATTCATCAAATGTAAATGTAGTACAATGTGAAACATTACCTAACAAAGATTCCTACCATTTTAATGTGGCAATCACAATGTGACATAATCCATATAAATGTTGGTACAAACTGACAAGTATAAATCTAAAAGTTAATACTGAAATTGAATGAAATATAATCATGTTTGAAAAGGAACCTCAAATTAATAAACTTGATCATGCATGGAGAAGACAACTGATTCAGCACTAATAAATACAGGAAGCTGGAATAAATGCTTGCCACTGGACACCACCACTTCACTTACCCCACTGGAAGTCCACTGTTATCACTCCATCTAACACAGCTTCTTAGTTCAGAAAAGTAAAATAGTTTCTACTTCACTTTTTAACCTTCATTTGAAAGACCATGGTCTATTGGGACACTAGTGGAAAACAGTTCAGATATCAGGATATTAAATGAATTTTCATTACAGAAGAAGGATATTTTTTAGAAATGTTTTTGCCATTAAGACAATCACTCTCCCTTCTCTAGCCTTTTATTGCATATTCAAGCAGATTTTTAGGACTTCATCTACCCATGGCAAACAAAATTTTTCTGCTGGACACTGATCTGTCAGTCCCAAATGATGAAGTACAGGGATCTGAGGAAGAACCAGGTGTGTTTGTTGTTCAAGTAAATGAATATGTGTTTAGTAGTTCACAGGCTACATATTTTGTTTGCATTCCCCAGCCTAAATATCAAGTCAGGTCTATCAGTAATCATAGCAATTATCAAGCTACTGCTTAGAAAAGTGTTTAAGTAGAATATGAGAATATGAACAAACCCTGTGTCCCAGGGCTTTTGTTAGATGAGAAACTGATGAAACCAAGGGTCACCGTTGAGCAAGGCCTCCAGTGACCTACATGGCTCCTAATTTCAATTGTTAGTTCTACTAAAAGAAAACCACCAAGTGTCACAAATGGAAGAATACAGGACAGTGAGCAGTGCCGACACTTTTGGCTGAAATGCAAGATGGATGACTTCTCCTAAGAGGTGGAGCAGGATACGAGGTAGGAAGTTTATGGCTTTCAAAGGAAAGTGGAAAGACAAGGTGAGAGTCTACCCTTCTTTCCTGCAAAGCCCCATAGTGAGCTCCCTTGCAACAAAAAGGTATGGTTAATAACTACTCACCTTTTACTAGCTGTGTGCTGCAACCACCCTAGAGCAGTCAGCTCTGATTCCTAAAAATGCAAAGTAAAATTCCCTTTGTTATTTCTCCTATCTGTTGGATTTTTTTGGGGGTTTTGGTTAGTTGACTGGTTTTATATTTTTGCAGCAGGTTTTTTTTCTATTTATTTACCTGGGCTTTTTCTGAATTTATTGTATTCTTAATTGTAAAGCTGTTGCTGGTTTCATTACAACATGCACACTAATAGATTTATTTTTGCATTTCTGCAGTACACTGCTTTTTAAACACCAGCTAAGCACAGTGGTTGTATAATACCACATTGCACATGCACAGCACTTAAAGTATGATGCTTTTGCTCTATCTTGATATCTGCCAGATATTCTTACAGGCATTTTCCCATAGACTGTGGACAGCATCAACACAGATGGAATGAAAGTTAATGCATATTGGTTTACGTGGAAAAGTTTTGGTAGCAGGGGGAGCTACAGAAGTGGCTTCTGTCAGGAGAAACCAGAAGCTGCTCTGATGTCAAAGAGAACCATTTCCAGCTGTCTCCAAGACAAACCAAAGCTGAGCCAATCAGAGATACTGGTAGCATCTCTGTACTAACATATTTCAGAAAAGGTAGGAAAGCTGAACAACTACAGCTGAGAAAGGGAAGTGAGAATGTGTCAGAGAAACAGCTCTGCAGACTCCAAGGTCACCTAAGAAAGAGGGGCAGCAGATGCTCCAGGTACCAGTGCAGAGACTCCCCTGCAGCCCATGATGAACACCACGGTGTAGCAGGCAGTTCACTCCTACAGGAGGGAGCCCATGGAGGTCCACAGGAGAGCAGATACCCACCTTCAGCCCCTGCAGGACCCACACCAGAGCAGGTGGGTGCACATGCTGTGACCCCATGGAGAGCTCATACTGGAGCAGGTTTTCTTGTGATCTATGGAGCAGGATTTATGATCCATGCTGGAGCAGTCTGCTCCTGAAGGACTGCACCCCATCAAAAAGACCCACATAGGAGAAGCTCATGAAGGACAATGTACCATAGAAGGGATTCCATACTGATGCAAGGGAAGGAGTAAGCAGAGAAAAAGTGTTATCATCTGACTGAAAACCCTGTTCCCTGTATCCCTGAGCTGGTCAGTAGGGAGGAGGTAGAGAAGTCAGGAATAAAGTTGAGCCTGGAAGGAAGGAAGGAAGAAGCAGGAGGCAAGTGTGTTGAGGGGATTTTTTTTTAATTTGTGATTATCCCACTCTTTTACTGTTTGTCAGTAAAATATAAAATTCACTTGCCTGAGTTGAGGTTTTTATTCCCATGATGGCAATTTTTGAGTGAGCTCCCTGACCTTATCTTGTAATAGCTTTTTGTATTTTCTGCCCTGTTCTACTGAGAATGATGCTTTTGCTCTATCTTGCTATCTGGCAGATATTTTTACAGTCATTTTCCTATAGACTGTGGACAGCATCAACATGTATGGAATGAAAGTTAACAAATATTGGTTTATATTGCAAAGTTTTGATAACAGGGGGGAGCTACAGAAGTGAGTGATTGCTAGAGCAACTTGGTGCATAGCAACCCACCACATAAGATTAACTACAAGAATAAAAAATATCATTGTCTAGAGTGCTCCTGTGTCCTGGGTTGTTCAGGTGCATGCCTGGCACAGACATGACTGAGTGGCAGATATACAAGATAACAGCCAGAGCTGATTAATGGCTCTTTGAACACTAATTTCTTGTTAACCAATTGCTCTGTCTTCAGGTCGGTTGAAGAAAACCACAGGTGTGATATGTGTATCCTATTTCTTGTTAATTAATATGAAGGAGAGGGAAAACTTTATGTTCAGTGTCACCTGGAGCAGTTCAATAACATTTCATCCAATTGACAAAAAAAAAAAAAAAAAAAAAAAAAAAAAAAAAAAAAAAAAAAAAAACAAGAAGAAATTTTTTCTTTTTTGTAATCAGTGTCACCTGGAGCAGTTCAATAACATTTCAACCAATTGACAAAAAAAAAAAGGAAATGCAGCATGAAGTTTTCCATTTTGCTGAAACAAATATACTTGACATGAAATCTCAAATAATCTCCCAAACCCCTTCAAATGTTCTCCATGTGAAGGAGTATATTTTTTTTCTCTGAATGACACTTTAGGGACAGGCTGCCAAGCCTATTTGTCCCTCCATTTGCAGTTAACTTGTATTTGCATGAGGTTTCAACATGCTGTTCAGTTTTCGGGTAGAGAACAGTTTGTTTCCTTTCTTCAGTGAGTTTCCTTTCTGAGAACATGCTGCACTCCCACAATTACAGGAGCTGCAACCCCCACACAAAATTATGGGTGATCAATATTTCTTAAAAATATCAAAATGAATACTCAATACAACTTTAAAAGTTATATCTAGCATGATGCAACAGGGCCTCTTACAACAGACGCATAAAAAGTCAGAAGGCAGTTTTGGGCTACACATTTGTAGAGTTTTGTCAACTGCCTAATTAATCCCATCACTACATTTGCAAGCAACATTATCTGAAAAAAATATCTCAAGCCCTAAAAGCTATTTAAAAGATACAGCCATTTATCTAGTTCTAATGACAGTCAGCCAGAAGAGGGGGAGACCTCAGCCAAATACTCTCTTGATTCATACTACTGTATAATTTTAGTTTTTATAACGTTGTGTTTAAAAACTTCTACTATAAAAAAATTAAGATTTTTTTACTGGAAAAACAAAGAAGCAGACTAATTTTGTGTTTCCACTATCACAAGAGGTATAGCTTTCTAAGGAAAACACAGGACCAATAAAATAAGGCATTATCTTAAAAGATACAGCCATTTATCTAGTTCTAATGACAGTCAGCCAGAAGAGGGGGAGACCTCAGCCAAATACTCTCTTGATTCATACTACTGCACAATTTTAGTTTTTATAACTTTGTCTTTAAAAACTTCTACTATAAAAAAATTAAGATTTTTTTACTGGAAAAAAAAAAGAAGCAGACTGATTTTGTGTTTCCACTATCACAAGATCTGAGCTATAGCTTTCTAAGGAAAACACAGGACCAATAAAATATTTTTTTACTGGAAAAACAAAGAAGCAGACTAATTTTGTGTTTCCACTATCACAAGAGGTATAGCTTTCTAAGGAAAACACAGGACCAATAAAACCAGGTATTATCATATTCAAAAGACACTCTAATGCACATAGAAGAAAGGAGATAGCAACAGGTGAAATATGTCCTTTAGAATAATAACTAGAATTAATCTTTGCCATAAGACTTTGTAATATATCCTCATTGTCTTCAGTGAAATATGCTGTTATCTTCACATATGAAATACCTAAGAATTGTAAATTACTAGATTTTCACAATGCATTTACTTTGAGCAGATTTATTAATAATCTATTCTGTATATGGGACAACTCACTGACAGTATATCACAAAATTACCCAAATCTATTATCTTCTGTCCTAACCATTTTATTCTTTTATTTTTCCTTTCATTTCCCCTTCCCCTGCACACCCCCCCCCCCCCCCCCACATATGAAATACCTAAGAATTGTAAATTACTAGATTTTCACAATGCATTTACTTTGAGCAGATTTATTAATAATCTATTCTGTATATGGGACAACTCACTGACAGTATATCAGAAAATTATCCAGATCTATTATCTTCTGTCCTAACCATTTTCTTCTTTTATTTTTCTTTTCATTTCCCCTTCCCCTGCACCCCCCCCCCCCCCCCCCCCCCCACTATCTATTGGCTGTTATACAATAATAGAATAGACAAGCCAGAGACTTATTTTATGAATATTGTATATGTCAGGCTTCAACCCAGAAGGAACTCCTATAGGCAAACCATCTTCATATTCAAGCTTTTCATTTCCAGCATGCAAAAAGAGAGATGGTGTTCTTCACTATTGAGGGGAGTTCAAGATGGCCTCTTTCTGGAACTGGAAAATTGTTCACCCAAATACACCTTTCAAAGTGCAATACGAAGAGAAATAAAATGAGGAAATAGTTCTAGGTAATATGGTCCAAACCAGAACTTGTCTGCATTGCCATTTACACTTTAGGTTGGAAGACATACGAATTAAGGATGACTAACAAATTCAGATTGATACACTTTATAAATAAAAAGAAAGTTATTTATACTTAACCTAATACAATAATAGAATAGACAAGCCAGAGACTTATTTTATGAATATTGTATATGTCAGGCTTCAACCCAGAAGGAACTCCTATAGGCAAACCATCTTCATATTCAAGCTTTTCATTTCCAGCATGCAAAAAGAGAGATGGTGTTCTTCACTATTGAGGGGAGTTCAAGATGGCCTCTTTCTGGAACTGGAAAATTGTTCACCCAAATACACCTTTCAAAGTGCAATACGAAGAGAAATAAAATGAGGAAATAGTTCTAGGTAATATGGTCCAAACCAGAACTTGTCTGCATTGCCATTTACACTTTGGGTTGGAAGAGGTATGAATTAAGGACGACTAACAAATTCAGATTGATACACTTTATAAATAAAAAGAAAGTTATTTATACTTAACCTAATTTGAAGAGGAACTGAGTATCTTCAGGTCCTTCAAGTTTCAACTGAAGATGAAAGATTCACAGTTCTCTGTATCCATAAAGAGCAGCTTTCTTCTTCGACCAAATTTACAGAAAATAAAACAACTCCAATAAAATTCTATTTCCTTATAATACCACCTTTTTCAATGAAAACTGAATGAGACTAAAAATCACAGACACTGAGGAACAAGTAATCTACAGGTCGTGTGATCAGAATTTTAACAAAAATGTAAAATACTACATATCATTAATTGTGCTTTCCAAACCAACAAAGTTAGCATGAAAAAAATTAATGTGGTAACATTGCACGCTATTTCAGGTAACAAAGTTTTTCTAGCTCTAAAATAGTTTCATGTAGTCATCTTTCCTCCTTCAGTTTCTATAGTTTAAATTTAGAGATTATACTTTCTATCTCCAAATGAAAACTATCATCCTTCACTAAACATATGCTGACACTTCATTCTGATGAGGATCATTGAGATCTGTCAGTTCTTCCTTGACAGATTATTTTGAGAAATAATTTTGTTTACTTTTGCTTTGTTTTTAAAGGCATCATTGGATTTGATCAATATTTAATGACAAAGATGCACATTAAAAATCTGCTCTAGTTTTAGGATAAAAGCTCTCTGTTAGTCCTTCAAGACCTGGCTTCTTGGAGAAAAGGAGCAGGGCCAACAAAAACAACAGTGCAATTCCACACAGAGTGTCCCCATGTTGTGGAAGACAGCCAATACATTGTGAACAGCAGTGTGATGGGAAATTAATCAGTTTTTAGCTATGAAGCTTACATGGTTTGTTTATGAGCTGTATGTATGCTGTACAGCACATGAAGTTCAGGGTACCCTTCCTGGGTACTAATTATGTCCATGGAAATGTTTCCTCCTTTTGAAAGCACACAAACTTCAGCCAAATAAATGTGAGAAAACTCAGGCGGATTTCCCTTCTACTTTGGGAGGTGAACTGGTATCTTGTGAAGCATAACTGGGCCAAGCCAACAAAATACTTTCAACCCATAACATGGACATAAATCCAGTATCAGACATAAAACTACCTATAGGCACATGTACTAGGCATGTTAAGGTGTGAGTTCACAGACACAGCACTGATGTGACCAGGATTAGATGCTTGTATCTAAAGGAATGTCTAATCTTCTTTGGTCCTATGGAGAGAGGAATTTCTGGAACACAATTCCCTTCAGCCCAAGATGGATATGTAACAGACGACCTGAACCCTGCCCTCAAACTGCCTGCTCATTGGCACTGACTGCAGACAGCTCAGAGTGATCTAGCCCAAGGCAAAGTTTAATGTTGTACATGTCTAAGGTTAAGCAAAATGAATTCACACCACTTGATGTCTGAAAGATAATCTGAGACATGAACTTAATTTATAAAGATACAAAGTTAAAGAACAAATTCAAACACAAATCACAAAGGATAATTTTATCTACCTTAATGAAGAGTGATCTAGCCCAAGGCAAAGTTTAATGTTGTACATGTCTAAGGTTAAGCAAAATGAATTCACACCACTTGATGTCTGAAAGATAATCTGAGACATGAACTTAATTTATAAAGATACAAAGTTAAAGAAGAAATTCAAGGAGTGATCTAGCTCAAGGCAAAGTTTAATGTTATACATGTCTAAGGTTAAGTAAAATAAATTCACAACACTTGATGTCTGAAAGATAATCTGAGACATGAACTTAATTTATAAAGATACAAAGTTAAAGAAGAAATTCAAGCGCAAAGCACAAAGGATAATTTTATCTACCTTAATGAACTCCATTTTAGTAGTTAGGATATTAAATAAGCATAATTTAGTAGAAAATATGTGCATGGGCACATATTTTCACACTGGCACACTGGCACTTTTTGTGGCGACATCACAGAATCCCAGAAAATGCTGAGTTGGAAGGGACTTATAAGGATCGTAGAGTCCAACTCTTAACCCTGCACAAGACACCCCTGATTATCACACCATGTCCCTGACAGCATTGTCCAAACCCTTCTTGAACTCTGTCAGGCTTGGTGCTGTGACCATTTTGCCGGAGGGCCTGTTCCAGTGCCCAACCACCCTCTGGGTGAAGAACCTCTCAGTAATATCCAAACTAAACCTCCCCTGACATAACTTCAGGCCATTCCCTCAAGTTCTGTCACCAGGCACCACAGAAGGCTGATGCCAGTAGAGAAGATCTTTTGCAACACTATTTGAAAAGATACCATTCCACAAAAAAATTTTTAAAAGCTTTCTGACACACATCTTAGCCTAACCTGAGGACTGCACCCCAGAAGATCTTGTTCTCAGAGAAATTGCAAACTACTGCAGAGTGCGAAAGTCTGTGTCACCCTTGATCACTCTGAGTGCCAGCAATGTTAATAGACACTTCTGTTGGCAGTACGTATGGCTCTGACTAACAGAGCTACCATTTCAACTTTACCTTTAGCATGATACTGTTCATTTTTTTATTCCCATTAAGGGACACAGCACAGAAAAGACCTCCTACGTGAGCTAGGGACCTTCAACCAAGCTCTCTTGTTACCATGATTTCTAATGCATAAGCCCTTCAGGGAACATCTGACTATACCTGCTGATTCATTCTGACAGATGCTATCAATTCACTACACTTTTTCAAGGGAAGTGTTGCAGGAGTAGCTTTAGGCAAGCAGGAGTCATAAAGAGTCCTCAGTTCAGTGGAGCCAGGATAAGTTGCTCTCTCTTAAGTGATTCATTCTTCAATACTCCCCTCACACAAATCCCTATTGTTGCCTATATATGTATGTGTATATCCACCTCACCAGACCATCTTAACATGTATTACTCTGCTCTTGGTGTGACCCAGGCACTCCATCCCAGCATGTGCTGCAGAGAGACAATCATCCTCTTTGATAACAGGTCAAGTGTTAAGTAAACATAACAATATACATAACTTTTGTCCACAGGCTGCAGCACAGGCAGTGTCTCTCCAGAGGCACAAAAGACTGTAAGGAAAGCCAAGGGGAACTTTTAACTTTAAGAAGAAAACTGGGATATAGCTATTAGATGTTAGAAAAAAAGCTGCAGCATTCTTGAATACTAAGAATAGAAAGCCTTTCTCTTAAGAGCAACACAGAAAGAGAATGCAAGTCCTCTGTCAATGGTAGTCACAATTTAATTACAGCATCCCATGCCTTGTGGATTAAGCACACAAAAATAAGCACAAATATATCACTCTGGTTACTGGTGTGTAAGGAGTTTTAACCACCACATCTAATTTGCTTTGCATTTCCTCATGGCACTCATTTGCTCCTTCTTTCCTTGACTGTGAAAGGGAAATGTCTTTACCCATAGTCAGGACTGACCCAGAGGTCCTGCTCAATCCCCTGATTTGCAGACAATAACACTGAAAAAAAAACCCCTTACCACAGTTTCTCATGTACCTGAAAAATTCACTTGAATTTTAGCTTGGCACAGTCTGGATAAAACTGGTGTGCTCAAAGTATTACAACATACAGAGGAAGGCTAAATTGAATTCTTCAAGCTAGGTTAGTCAAAGCTTAGCCCAAGCCATCAGTTCCTAAACTACAGAAACAGGCTGTAATCCCTGTTGTGACAATCAAGAAGTGCAGATAGTCCCAGATAGGGACCTCTTGCCCTTAGCTCTGCAGCAGCCCTACAGCAGCATTCCAGCTGTGAATTCCTGTGGCAGCACAAGGCACAACGTGGCTCCCCTGGTACTTACCCTCTTCTAAGCTATAGTCAGACAGCTCCCAGTGCCTGAGCCATCTTGTTCAAAACTAGCACAACTCGGTTCTCACTAGATTCCCACTCACAGCTCTGCCTGTAGAATTAAAGCTTTGTCACACCAAAGGAGTGGGGGAATCCTGTGACATTTAAACAATGAGCAAAACCGTGAAGAATACTTAGAAAGTAATAATTCTACACCAGCTGGGGAGATGCTCTCAGGTACATATTAAGATGTAATAAATATTTTTGTGCCTGATTCAACAAATAATTCTGTGACACCCTCTTCCATAAGTAAATTACCATTACATGGGCACTCTGTGAAATATGGAAAAGTACTTTAATTTTTTTTTTAATACTAATAAAACTACTGAAACAGCATTGTTTCTAGTCCAAATATAATATTCTGCAACATAGCCCTGGATTTGCACAGCAGAATGTCAAAGCTTTTTCACTGCTAATCTAAGAGGTAATGTATTTTAACTAAATGATCTACCTATACATATTACAAATTATTAGTTGCCAATTAGGTACACTAGTACTACAGATAATTATATGTTTCAAGTAACAAACCTGTACTTTGACTTGCATTTACAGATTAATTAGCACTTCTGGAAAGTTTCTAGAAATTGAGCATTCAAAGTAGCAGTAACAAAGTAGTTTTGATCCAGTTCTTTCTCACCCTTCTTTTATCCTGTAACTTTTATTCTCCACACATGTTCCACCTTAATGGGGAGTATTTATCCTCTCAATACACATCTATTTTTCATTATGGAGAGTTCTGAAAATAATTTCTTCTGCATCTTAAAAATACAGCAAAATAATCCAAAATTCTTCTCATCTCCATTAACTTATTTTTTCAAGATAGCAATTCATCCTGTTCCAAGGGCCTGGATTGTAAAGAGCAGAACTATTTGGAGGCCTTGTTGAAAAGTATTTGCTTTACAGGCATATGAAAGTGTCATTAGGAAAGGGGTTTTTAACCCAGTGTGGACCGAGAGAACAACTAGTGAAATGTAAGAAACAATCCTCCATTAAATGGAGGAATTACTCCATTAAATGGTCCTGGCTTTAAACCAAAATGCAAAATCAGAATTCTCTTCTTACACAGCACTTTGAGGGCTTTAGTTATGCACTAATTACAACATGCATTGAAATGAAAACAAAAACACAAACTCTTGAAAGTCATTTAGATTGAATTCTTGCCCTCTGGACAGCTCTATGGCAAAGATGAACTCTTTTAATTTGAGGCCAGTGACAAAGGACAGAATTTTTACCCATGACTGAGCACATACAAGAATGGTTTTTTGTCTATTTTCCTACATTCCAGAAAAAGGCTTTTAGAGGTGTCTGTGTGGAGATGAGCAGAAGGAATGCTGTTCTCTGAAATCCTAAATTAAAGAATGTTTAATGATTTCTGCTGATGAAAATCCTAACACTCAGTTATGTCTCAGGACCTACAACAACACAGATAAAATAGGAACTGTTTTATCCATAAAACGTGAAGTCTTATGATACAGGGGAATTAATGGGTGTCTGTGATGTCTATTTTTTTTTCCTATGTAAGGGTGTGGGACCAACTGCAATTTTAAAAAGCAAGAAAACCATTGCTAAGGAAGCAGATCTTACAAATTGCATCCTTCATACCAATAGAGTGGGCTTCACCAACAGCTTTTGGTTTTTAAGTTTATTAATTGAGTTGTCTTAATACAAGATAAGGTTTCCATATTTAATTTGGCATGACCTATTTACTTAAGGAACTATTCGACCAGTATTGTAATGAAACATAAACCTATCCATAGCTTATTAGCAGACCCTCCTTTATTCATTAGCCATGAAAGGCATTGCAACTATTTAATGTTCTATTCTCTTTATTAAAACCAGAGATAGTAAGTTAGCAAGTTCTGTAGTGAGATACAAGATAAATAACATATGCACCTAAGTCACATATGAGAGAGGGTTTCACCTTCAGAACACTTTTCTAGTTGGGAAATACAGAAATTCAACAAAGTAATTTGTTTTGTTCTCCTTTCTACAATGAATGCCCTTCTTCATCTCTGAAATGCCTTTCAGAAGGGTAGTACAAGCCAAATTGAATTGCACAATTTGAATTAAATAAGTTGCTTTTTAAAAAATGTGTCTCCTATACAGTCAGGGCAGCCCTAGCATACGTTTGCACAGAGAAAGAAATTATTTCTCATCTTCCACTCTTATTTTACTTTGTTTGTTCAGTATTCCATGGAGGCAAGCCAATGATTTTCCCAAACAGAAACTGCAAAAGAAATCATAGCACTGCACAATTCAAACTTTCTGTTAAAATATCAGTGTTTGTTAAGTGTTTGTGCAGCTTTTGAGATGCTTTCTAGAGGGCTGATAAGGGAGAAAACCAAAGAAAAGATAAGCTGGAATCCACTATGCTCCATATATAACTCCTCTAGGAATGCAGCTGACTGTTCAAGAACACACTGTGACAGAAAGAGCGAGCACAAATTCCAGCTCCAATTCACTCTTGGGCTTTTGCTGTCATGAGCAGCAGCATCACCACTTGCTTGCTGTGCTGTGCACCATATCAATACAGGGTAAGGAAAAGAGCCCCACAAAGCTTCCACTTCTAGCTTAAAAGTGTCCTTTTCATGTCATTTCCCAGAGGACATTTTATCCTCTGTTTTCAGAGCGGGATTGTGGAACACTCCCAATTTTTAGCATGTCCTGCATAATAAATACACATGCAGCTGGAGTTCCACAAGATTACAGACAAGAGCTATCCAACACTACTCAAAAATCAGGATATGCCGGAGCACTTAGGAGAACACCCCTCTCCTTTCCTTCATCACTCATTGACACCCAGCACTCCAGACTCTGAGGAGGAGAAAGAAATACAAGTCTTTAGTCCAAAGAATAGTAAGCTTTAAAACACAGTCAACACAGCAACGTTGTTATGTTGAAAGTTACTATACATTTGATAAAATGTTAGATTACCTTACATGATATTAAACAGGGATTTTGTGATCCCATATCTAATATAACTAATTTCCATTTAAGGTCATGCCAGAATAAACTATGGCTCCCTGCTACATTTGTCAAAACAATTCAGTTCTCAATTACTCTTCCTTTAGACTCTAAACCTCTAACTAGACAGCCCCTAGACTGGCAACCAGCACAATAGATAAGTGGATTTTATAAAATAATTATTTTTTCCCCTTACTTCAATTCAAAAACTTATTAATAACCTGTTACTAATCAGCACAGAAGTGCCTACACCACTAGCTAAAAACAGGAAAACTGTGTTCCTTTGCAAGTTCATCACTTTGTATTACCTTTGTACCATAGCTTTGTCTCCTGTATTCTCATTTGAAAATTTCTGTCTGCCCTTTGTGAACACAGCACAAACAAGGCAATTTTTAACAGTATTTTTTTGCAAGGTACTGTAAATATGTAAGTTCCAGGAACCTTAAAGTTGTTAAACTGAAGGAAAAAAAATGCATGTAATTTTAAACAATTAAATAACAACTGCCGTCCCATGAGTCTTCCCTTTTTTAATGCACTGTTTGACACAACATAAATACAGCATTTCCTGCCTACTGCAGGAAATTTCAAGAATTTGCTTGAAATTCAGGGGTTTTGGGTTTAACACCTTTGTGGTGTTTGTAGTATAGCATTTCTGCTGCAATATTCTATTATTTTTTCTAGATACAAATATTTTCTGAAATAAGCCTGAAATAATAAGCTTTAAAACAGAAAAATCTCTCTGATTATCATCAGAGATGAGCTATAAACTGACAACTTTCAGACTTCTCAAATAAAACATTGCTTTTATAGTGGAAAGCACAAGCTGACTTAAATACATGGGAATCCATAAAGTTTTCCTCTAATTCATATGGGTAAGTCAAAGTCATTAATGCATGCTCATGAGAGAATTTTGAAAATCTTGCATAAATATTCCTGAGAAGAAATAACCATATGCTTTGAGCCATAGGCCCTTGCTTTCACTCTCTGCTATGATCCACAACTGCGCACACCAGCTGAGAATGCTGGTCAGACCTTTGGTTACAAACTTTAAGATTGGTCTTCATGATCTTAAAAATCTATTTCAACCTGATGATTCTACGAAATTGTTTAAAAGACAGTCACAAAAATGCCAATATGTCCATTCCAAGTCTTGGGTTGCTCCTAACAGCAGGCTGGATCTCAAAAACATAGCCAAACACCAAGATACTAACTTTGACATATATAACTAATTGAATGGTTAGGAAAATCAAAGTGACAAAAGTGTGGTAATACTACACTTAGAGCTTCTCCAACCAACAGCGGGAGCAGTCTGCTTCTATTCCAGTCCTGTTTATTTCAGGAAATATTCAGTTGGGTTAAAAAAAAAAGCAACGTTTTGCAAAATCAGGCCGTGACACATTTTATCATTTTGAATGAAATCCTGACATTGTGTAAATTTGTGTTTGCTGAGAAGTGTTGGCAGTAAGACTTACTGGAAATCTGGGACCCCAGAGTTGGAGAGAAAAGGTTTATTACTTATGGAAAGGACAATTTGAGGATACACAGAACAAGAATTGACAGGCATACCCTTAACTTCAGTAAAGGGTCTTGAATTACTCTACCTTTGCTACTTTAATTCATTTACTTAAAATTTCCCCTGGCACCTGCCCTGGTCTCTAATCATCTCACATCATGAAATTCACATTTAAAATCTTCAATAGTTCAGCTGTTCAATTAGTCAGCCAATCAATTATTCAGCTATTGATCTGCCCCACAAGAAAAATAAATGGATGGACAGTTAAATTTTCACAAACAGAGGAAACTATGTTGCTGATTACAACTTAGATTTGATCTCTGCCCAGGCACAATACCAGGCAAAGGTGGGGGGAAGTCTTTTCGTTTTTTCCCTTTGCAATACTTAGATTAGCTCTGCTATAATTCCAGAAAATTAAAAATACATGAAAGTTTCTGCCTCTTTGTCAGCACAAGTAACATTACAGGTGATGCTTATCTGCATCACTGGCTTCTTGCTTAGGAAATGATTATGATTGAAAGGATGCTTTGGTCTGGAGACAACTAAACACTGCTCTAAAAGCTATAATGGAAATTCTAAACCTCAGTTGCCTTGTTTTGCTCCTTGCTTTTCCTATTCTAGATTAATTTCTTCATAAGGGAGCCTTCCAAATGTTTTCTCTTTCCTCTTATAAGCTACTTATTTCTGATCTACACCATTCTTTTTAAGCTCCTTATTTCTGATCTACATCTTTCTTTTCAAGCCTGCTCCCAAGCAGCTCCTCCTCCTCCCTTCCTCAGTGATCACTGTGCTGAAAGTCCATCTCTTTCAATCTCTTTTCACAAGAACAGTGCTGTAGGTTTGTACAAGGACTGTGCTTACTTGGAAACAGTTCCTACAGCTCCTGCAGTTAGTCACTGGTGTCCCAAAGCACTAAAACAATATTAAATTACTTGGCCAACTAAGTTCATCCCAGAACACTGAATTATTCCTGCAGATACTCCAACTTCTGTGCTGCTTAAACCCTGACAATACCAGTTTCATACCCTCCTGTCAGCTCAAAAAGGGGAAAGTGCCACCAGTCAGTTACTGACACACCAGCACAGCACTACATGGTATTTTCAAAATCAAACCTTTTTTCTACTGTCACAGCCTCTAGATTTTCATTTATTCCATTTCAGGAAGGCAGGAAAGAAGGAATAAAGGAGAACAGTTTACACACTTTCCAGAAATGAAGACAGCTATTTTTAAAACATTTTTTGACGAACAACAGGTATCACAAGAATTGGCATTTTTATGAGAATAACAATAGCAAAGAAAAGTGAATGGAAAGCGAGTCACCACTGGGTGTCAACCAGAAGTACCCCTCACTGGCCACCCCAGTACAGGCAATAAAATAATCCAAAAGGGGCAATTTCCTCCAAGAGCTCTTAGCAGAGTTATATGGTTCTTAACCACATGTACCAGCGCCCATCAGCCAAACCCACACATTTTGACTATTACTGGTTCTGTCCTAGGCTGATGAAAGTTCCAAGATCTACTTTAGAGAAGAGAGAAGAGGAGAAAGTTCATGCAAAACATGTGATGTGTAGTACACAAGCGCATACACCGGTAAGCAATTTTAGTTCTCCCATAAGGGAGTTTTCCCAATTCCAGTTACAGGAAACAGAGCAGCCATTGCTTTGCAAGAGTGTAGCAAAATGCTGCTTACTCAACAATATTCACATGCCACCAAGTGTATCTGTCTTGAGAATAAGCTTTCAGTGCAGTAAAACATTTCTAATCAACAATTTGCAGTTTGTGATCATATTAAATTGCAACACAGTGCCTTCCACTACCTCAAGAATACAAACAATGGCACTTAAGCCAAAACAAAGAAGCACAACTTGTCTAATTTTCAGTTTAATGTGTACCAAATTTATGTAAGGTTTTGTAGATAATATTTTTTCTAGTAAAGCATAAGTATACAAATAATAAATTAACTCATCAGGTTATTGGGAAATATTCATTGAAGAGAAAAAAAATCAGTAACTTTAATGCTGATAGAACTCAAATCATAAAATTGTCAATGATGGCTTATAAGTTGCTTTAAAAAGGCATTGAATAATTGACATACCCTGAGGAATAATTACAGGCTATGTTAAGATGACAGGAGTTAAAATTTGAAAAGCTTCGAGTGCATGCCATAAAGTACCAAAGACACATTGAATGAGCCCAAATTTCCTTTGCAGCTATTCTCATCCCACATTTATCCTCCCTGTTATCTGTGTACAAAGAACAACAAAGTACTTTCAATCTAAATCAACCTGAATGTTTTGGCCTATGGATAACTTTGACAGTAAAATGCACCTACAAAGGATCCAAAGAATAGGGCAATGGCAGTGTTTTCCAGAGCAACATGACTGCAGTTTCTTTGATTTATTTGACTTGAAAGAAGGTGGTACATCTTTTCAGAGCTATGGGGTTTTTTCCCCCCTCTGGCACTCTATTTTATTGTGCCCAAAGATCCAAGTTTCAGCTTATGCTAGAAGCTGTGGCCTCAGTCCAATGACTGGTTGCTCTTTTGGGTTTTCTTGGGCACATTTTGATAGCAGTGAGACTGCTGGGGTGGCTTCTGTGAGAATCTGCTGGAAGCTTCCTCCACGTCCCACAGACCCAATCCAAGCTGGCTCCAAGATGGACCCACTGCTGGCCAAGGTTGAGCCCATCAGCAATAGTGCCAACACCTCTGGGATAACTGGGTGAAGAAGGGAAGAAAGTCACTGCACAGGAGCAACTGCAACCCCAGAAAAGAGGAGTGAGAACACATGCCCAGCAGACACCAAGGTCCGTGCAGAAGGAGGGGCAGGAGGGGCTCCAGGTGCCAGAGATGAGATTCCCCAGCACACTGTGGTGAGGAAGGCTATGCCACTGCAGCCCATGGAGTTCCACACTGCAGCCATAATGAACCTGCCTTGTGTGGAAGACCCCATGCTGGAGAAAGTGGATGTCCAAAGGAGGCTGTGACTTCATAGGCCATGCTGGAGCA
Organism: Passer montanus; assembly: GCF_014805655.1. Classification (NCBI taxonomy): domain Eukaryota; kingdom Metazoa; phylum Chordata; class Aves; order Passeriformes; family Passeridae; genus Passer; species Passer montanus. Next base: position 5,322,830 of record NW_024367707.1, read on the forward strand.
GGGCCCTGGCAGAATCCATGGCCCCATGGAGAGAAAAGCCCACACTGGAGCAGGTTTTTAGCAGGACCTGTTACCCCATGGGGGATCCACAATGGAGGAGCCTGTTCCTGAAGGACTGCCCCCATGGAAGGGACCTGTGCTGGAGCAGTTTGTGAAGAACTGCAGCCCATGGGAAGGACTCACCTTAGATAGTTGATGTTGGACTGTCTCTTATTGAAGAGACTCCATGACAGAGCAGGGGAAGAGTGAAGAGTTCTTTCTCTGAGGAGAAAGGAACAGCAGAGACATATGATGTAATGACCAAGTCCAAATTCCCCAGCCCCCTAAGTCACTGTAGAGGAGGAGGCAGAGAAATCAAGAGATCAAGAGTAAAGTTGAGCACAAGAAAAGGGAGGGGTGGAGGGAAGGTGGTTTTAAGATTTATTTTTATTTTCTCACTAACTTAATCTGATTTTATTGGTAATAAATTCGACTAATTAATTTTTCCAAGTTGAATCTGTTTTGTCCATGACTGTAACTGGTGAGTGATCTCTCCCCATCCTTATCTCAACTCACAAGTCTTTCTTTATATTTCCTCTTCTCTGTCCAGTTGAGGAGGGGAGTGACAGGGAAGCTTTGGTGGCTACCTGGTATCCAGACACTTGTATTAATCAGTTCAATAATTAACTCTCCCTGAAGTGAAACTTCTTGCTTACATGCTACTTTCCTTTTGAGACACAAAAGACAAAGCCTAACTACAGACCTATCTAAGTAATTACTGGAAAAACAAATTTTATCTGATGCAAAATTTGATTCTTTTTTTTTTCTCTTTGCTTTTCTTAGCTTTTTCTTCCTTCCTTATCCTTTAGGTTTACATTTAAAATTAAATACTCCAGACAAAATAGCCATCAGCTCTAAGCAGTGTAGTGCACTACTGTACTCAGAGTACATTATATAATTCAGTAACTACCTGAAATACTAGACAATTTTATCTCTTTAATTTCTAAGTGGGGCTTGGAAATAACACATAACTTTAAACATAACTTTATTTTTGGCCTTACACTTTAGAGATCTAATTAGCCTTGAAATATATCAGTCTGCAAATAAAGTAAGGCTTTTTCCCCAGAAATTCAACAGATGACACTGATAACCAGACTCTGACTGTACTGCTAATAATAATAATTTTTCATACTATGAGATACAAGTGTAGTTTGCAAATACTGTTACTAGTTGCAGGGTAGAAAATAATTCAATCAAAGGTCAGTATGATTAGATTATTTTTCCAAGCACTGAAAAAATATATTTTTCTATGCAGATTTCTAGATACAGAGTTTTCTACAAATGGTGATTTCTGTATTTTTGTATCACTGTTAAAAGACGGGGATCCCTGGGGATCCCTGAGCTACATCATAAAACAGGCTGGATGGAGTGTGCTTTGGGTCAAAAAATTCCTTAATTCATGTCTGCTTCTGTGAAGTTTGAAACAAGAAATTTCTTTCCTCAAGCCTCCAAGTGAACCACACATCAGAGAGATTATTCCCTCCTGGGAAGCTGCTACTAAACCCAGGTGTTAAGAGTAGATCTGTGTCTGTTGAATTCGAAAACCAATGTTCCATATGTTATCTTTGAAGTTTATCTAAAGGCCCAATAGATATAAACATAAGCAATCCTTATAACATCTCTCCCCAAAATTCCACTATACCTACCCCAGGCAACAGTTTTCACACATGGACTCCAAAATATTTTATTCATAGACATGCAAACTGTAAAAACTATACACTGACAAGCAAAGACACAGATTGACCCCACAGACCTTGAGAGGAATAAAAAAGGCTGTTTTCTTTGGATGAAGACTTAAGCCACTGCTTCCTCAGTGAGTTTAACATCTTCCTCCCACACTACGTTTATTTTTTTTTTAATTCTTTCAGGCACAGTCTGAAGTGCCTTCTACTGTGTGCTTGGCAGCCATATTTTCACTGTCCAGCTGCTTTCTCTTGCCATTAACACTGGGATGCCTTTGCTACCAATGGATAAAATTTACAAGCACATTTCAAGCAAGATTACAGGCAGTCTTCCTGCTCAACAAGAACAGTATAGAATTATGATTTCCAGAGGAGTATCTTCCACAAACAATGTATGCTGTTTCTCATTTGGTCTTGGGAAGAATGGTATATCCAATTTCTGTTAATTGCTTCCTGTAGACACACTTCTATACCATAACTTACACCAAAAAAAAAAAAAAAAAATTAGGATGCTGATTATTTTAGGCAAATCCTTCTCAGTTTAAAGTATCCACTGGGAAATAATCTGACACACAGCATACATCACTTGATTCATCACTACATGAGGCCAGACAGAGGTTAAAAGAAATTTAAGCAGAAAAACTTGCTGTTAGGCCAACTTTGAAAATTACACCTAGAACTATCCTTCAAACACAGTTCATTTCTTAACCTAGAAGTGAGTACATTAAATGTGCTGACAAGACTCAGAGCTGTCCAATGTCCACAATACAAATACAGAGAGACCTTTCTCAAGTACTTACTTCAGCAATATCCAGCTTGGTCTGAAGCTGAAAAATTCATACTCAGAATAAGCATGAGTAAATGTGTCAGACACAGAAGGACAACAGAAGAAGCTGATAAATCAGTCCATATTAAATATGTCAAGACTACCTTACTAAATACTTATTATTAATACCACTATTTATTAAATAAGTGGCATCTAGTGGATTAGGCACCTGAAAAAGTCAGGATATTTAAGACTGATTACTCTGGCTATAAATTGTCAAATGATACCGGAACGGTAACAATTCTCATGTTTCCTCACCCTCTACCTTTATCCTCCAAACTTTGTAGAGTGCTTTCAGGGCAAGGTTGTGTTTAAAAACATCACATTTCCACATGCAGCTCCCACAAGCTATCTGTGAAAAACTAAAAATTTACCAGCATTGATTGCAAGCATGTGTAATTGATACAAAGGTTACCCAAGAGACCAGTCTTCCTCCTGTCTTCCCACTCCTAAGTCCCCATAGCCTTATTCCCCTTCTCAAGACAGATTCCCTCTGACTCCCATCACCTAAGGGATGCATTTCCAAGCACTATTTCTTTGTAAAGGTGCAAACTGCACACACAGAAACCAGTGTGATTAACCAAACACTTGTCTGCTGCAATTATGTTTCTCATAAAGACATAAAACACGGGACATGTGGACCCACCAGGGCTGTATTCCATATTAACCTTGGGAACATATGAAATGTGAGCCAAGTGATTAATGCTTCTTCACACAAGGGAAGACAGATTATCCAGTGCTGCATTCCTGCACAGGGACTGTGCACTGCAACGTGCTTGCCACGGCTGCTCCAGCTGAAAACAATGGTGACACCTCACTGACTTCCAGCTGGTTTATAAATGGTACATATGTATCATTTATCCCCTACTTGCCACCTAATTCCTTGAACACAAAGACAGGAATAAATTCAGTCCAGCCTCTTTTAACTACTGATCTGAAAACAAGATGTCACGACCTGGGCAATGCATGAGCTGGGGTAGTTTTCCCTATACAAATGTACAGAGTATTAGGCCCAAGCTAAACATCAAATTAAGATTATATTGGTTGGATAGCTAGAAACAGATTTTTTTATTTAGCAGGGAACAAAGAGAGGTTTGAGACCTCTTGTTTGACAGGCAGATCTTTTTTTAAAACTACTATTCATGAGGAGGTGGGTTGCTACATACCAATTACTTGCTTTTATGAAAATAAACTATGCTTGCTTTTTATAAAAGGAAAAAAAATGCAGCTCATTTAATACTTAGAAATCCAATAAATTTCTGCATGTTTATTAATTCCTAGACCAGTCTATTTGCAAAACACTTTGTCCTCCAAACTCTGGCAGATGTTTGCTGCATTATGAGACACGGGGCTTACACAACACAGGGCTTTAAAATATACCTTATACAATAATAGTAAAAATTCACAGAATTAAAAATGGCAAGAGCCCAAATCTCCTAATTCCTTAACAATAAATTTTTATATTGATTAACAGTGACTGAAGACAATAAGGGTCTGATCTAAATCCCATTAGACACTAGAGGAACCTTGGCATTTATGATTGTGAAATTACAAGCAAGCCTTTAATTATTTCTATATTTAGATTCTTATGTTGTAAGCCAGTGGATATAATGAAATGCCACTTTTAGTATCTTCAGCTCCATTTGACATCCATATACTTGGAAAGCACCTGTATATTGCTTTTTTTTCCCTTATGGCCTCATTCAAATGCAGCAATCACTAAGAATCTGAAGGTACAAAGCAAACACTACACATTAAACAAGATGATGTAATCAGAAACAACCCTCAATCTAAAAGATCTGCGGTTAATACCATCTAAAGCACTCCAAATACTCATTTTATGAATTCATTTAATAAAAGTGTCACTGCAATACAGAGTGGGCTACCTCTGATTCATTCTAATCATATGAAAGTCACGCACTTTGTTCTCACATATGGTTAGCAGCCTACAGTAATTGTTCCAATCCTTAGTGATTACTTTATTTTATACTTTATTTGGCATACAAATACATAAATCTATTAGACCATTCCAGACCACCAATTTTGGAATGTTTCAAACCACATGGCTGATGATTTGAGGCAGGATGTGACCAAACCAGCACTACAAACATTAAAAAATTGAGAATTAAGGAAACAGTCACCTGGAAGAGGATCATTTTGTCTCGCTTTCTCCTGATTTACATTCCCATTAATGTGCAATTATCTTTAAACACCAGCATAACAAGAAGAACTCATTCTGCACGGTATTACCAGAAAAAGATTTGGTGCTGTTTCATGTTTCTTCACTGCCTGGCACAACTGGCATCTTTTATTGTTTTTTATGTACAAATATGAAAATATTTTTACTAAAAATAGTAATTCAGATTATCGGAGAAAAAAAAAGCTAAATGTGAGCTAGCAATATAAAAATTATAAAGACAATAACCTGGTTAACTGCATATCAATTAGTGCACTATCATCATAGGGAAAGCAGTAAAGAAAGTTATTCAGAATACAGCCACAATATAATGATAATCACTGTTTTATGGAAAATAGGTCCTAAATGTTGATGGGATTACGTATTTGGTTAATTTGTGTTTCAGTTAATGGCAAGAATGTTAATAAAACTTTGTGATAAAAACATTGTGATAAACAATTTCGTTTTTTCACATAATAAAGGAATAAACTAAACAGATTGAGGATTGGTTGATAGATGGTTTCAACAATAACTATAAATGTCAGACTGCTCTGCTGTGACCATTTTTTTGCCAAGACTGGCAGGGTTTACTTCTAAATTGACCACGAGTCCTCATGCAAACCCTTCTCTTCATTAATAACCCAGGAGTCCAACATTTGCAGATGACAAAAGGGCAACAGAGTGCAAATTAATTGTGGAATCAGATCAGATTGAATGGTGAAACTATTTGGCGACATAGTTTAATTTACATAACATCAATTTGAATACAGCCAAACACAAATCTAATGAAAAAGAACATATGCTGAAGCACAAAATGGATGGAGGACTCTAATCTCAAATTTAGAAGGATGCTGGGGTTCATGGCTAAATTACTGACTGAACTGAAGATCCAAATGCAAGGCTATGACAAATATAGGGGTCCACATTGCAAGTGAAGAATTGGAAGTGCCTTAGGAAAAACTGCAAGAACTACACATGTTCATAAAATATCTGACTATGACTAAGTGACTTAATCTATCCAAGATAATGTTTAATTATCCCCCTTGATCAGAGTATAGAGACACCACCATTAGAAAGATACTTTTCATAGAAATCTCAGCATAATGAATATCAGAGAAATCTGGACTAAAAACAAAGCATACCACTTCAATGATAAGGGCAAATAACTTCTGAGGAGAGGTTACTAGAGATGCCTGGAACTATCCACTCTATGTAAATTAAGACATTTTTTATCATTAAATAAAAAAACACAGCCTTAATGGTGGACTTGCATGAGGTTTTGCATCCTGGATCATTGAAGAGGCAAAGGTACAGGATCTCTCCTGCTCCTAAACACCTGTGAATCCAAACTGACACTTCAGGTCTTTGGTAGAATACAGTTTACCACTGTCTAAAAATTTATCCCCAGACCAATCTTTCTCCTGAGTCAAGAAACTATGTGATATCTTCTGTTCACAGGAGGTGAACCATTTTGACAGAAGTCATGCTTTTACATTTATTTTCTTCTGTTTAAAGTTTAGCCAACACTGAAACATCTGAGAGCAGGTTGAGCACAGTCACTGACCTTGCATGCACCCTGATTCCGCCCAGCAGCTATAAGCAGTTCACAGCAGTCACACTCAGGTGTGACTCTGGCATTCATATAATTGCCTTTATTCTCAGAACTTGATACTATACTTAGCTCTCAGGCTATTTTACTTTTTTTCTGAAGTGATGCCCAGGTATGAAACAAAAACAGCCCACTGAGTTTTAATTGGTCAATGACATTTACAGTTCTCTCTCTCTCTTTAGTCTTGGTAATGAAAACAGATTCTAATACAGCATGTTCTAGGCCAATACTCCAGCCTACTTCTTGCTTATAATAGGCAATGCCAGGTACCCATAGCAATTCTGCTGGTAGTGATACAAATCACTTGCTATATATTCCTTCAGATGGGAAATTGGTGTTGTTATTTGCCTTTTGCATCCATAAGCAGCATGAATATCATGATAAGCCAGGCAGTCATTTCTCATGCACTCTGTGAAAATTGTGGAATTTTGCAGCTCCCCAATGCATGAACATTATTATTTTATAAAAGCAACAGCTCCTTGGTATTCCTGGTGAATGTTTTCTGTATGAAGACAGAGTTGCATGGCCATCAATTTGAAAGGATTTTTTTGATGACAAGTGTAGCCCCCATCTTCTTCCTTTATAGTACAGTCCATCCACTGGTAGATAAGGAGGACAGCTGAGATTGACCAGCAACCAACACCACTACTCACTTGTAAAATCACTGCCAGTAAAATGGCATGGCTTGGGGAGCTGGCAAATACTGACCATCCAGCAGAGCTGAACATTGGAACTGTTTGTCTACTGAGCATTTTTTTCCTACTGCATGTGGGCAATTTTTGTTCAAATAGTTAAAAAAATTTTACAGGACACAGTGAATTGAAATCACTGGGCTGTATCCTTCTACTTTATTCTGATGTTTTTTCTTGTCCAAATTCACATGTACTCTATTAAGTATATTACTTTAATAGCCTAACATTATGTCCAAGTATTCATTGTTTTCCCAGTGTTCTGCACCAAATGTTGGAACTGGAACCAATCTTGGAAGCTGACTGTAACAGCATTAAGCTCTTTGAACACAGAAAAGTCAAAATATTGTGCAGACTTTGCATCAAGAAAGTGATCTTGACTCTTGTATATCATCATGATAAACAGACTTTCAGCCACAGGGCTGAGTGCCATCTTTTACTGTTTGTTTCAGTCACTTACTAGGGGATGGAGTGTTTTATAGCTGATTGTTCAACTAGAAATCAAGACAGTATACATTTCATGTGGCGTGTGACTAGTCATTTAGGATTCTAACATATTCTCAGTTCTGTACCAATGGTGAACAAACCCTTTTCTCTCATATCACTGTAAGAAATTGTCAGCAGTCTGGGAACAAGGTAATTCCAGGAATAAGAATGAAGTAGTTCTTAAACTCTGAATGTGGGTAGTTCCAGGCAGATAACTAGAGAGCGGTATGATGAATACGTCATCTCATGTTAAACTTCTGAGTGCTGTCAGTGTCAAAACTATCATCCTAAACTCAGTTCTCACACCAAGCCTATTTTAGGTAGCTCCATGAAAAGTCAGCTGCTTCCAAAATCCTTCCCAGTAAGTCCAGTTTCAATGCAACCAGGGCAAACTTTGAGCAATCAGATTTGCTTCCTTAGCAGAAATTTTATATATCCATGGCATGAGTAAGTGCAAACCTCTATCAAAATGCATTCCCATCATCCACAATTATGTCCTTGAGTCAGAGAACTGCATGTACAGTACATTCTGTCGTTTCTCTTACTGCATCCATGCTGTTTATTCTCCCACCACAAAAGTTTTCAAGAGCACCAAGCTGTTGTTATGACTCATAGTAAACACCAACGCAAAGCAAGCAGCCCAATTTTCTTCTTCCCTGATTTCACTAACACACATTCAGTTAGAAGAGAGAAGAAAAAAAAAAAGGGGGGAGAAAGGAGAAAATAACAAAGGTTCAGTTCTTATAAGCTTGTAAATCCATGTTGAGAAAAGAGAAGGCTGGAGAGGACTAGACAAGAGACGAACAAAAATACCATAGCAATTCAACACATGGTGAGGGGGTGGAGTAGGATAACGCTACAGAAATGAATGCTTATGACTCTCACATCATCACCTCCAAAATAATCAGCCAAGAGAGATAATTACTGGGGTTAGCTTAAGTATATATATGTGTGCGTGTAGATGCAGAAAGGAACAGAACGAAAGGAACTGATCAAAACCTCCATCTCAAATGAGAGACAGGTTATTACTTAGCAGCCAAACAGAAGCTCTAGGTGAGATCAAACTCGACATCTGAGTCACAAGATTTCTGACAGCAGTGTCCATCTTAACAAAATGAAGTGACAGGGTATGGTACAGATACAAGCTAAATCACACAACCCTAAAACTGTTTATAAAAATCCTCAAATAGGACTTTTGAAGGTAAAAGGTTAAGAAGTTCATTGCAAGCTAAGCTTCAGCCAATTCATGAGTCACAGTTGGAGAGTGCTGATGGGTTCTACCTGAGAAGTGAAGGCAAAGACCCAGACCTCTCCACAAGACCAATCCACACCTGCTACTGCAGGTCCTCCTTCATGGAGTATCTTAAGTAATATGGAGGACAAAATCAGTGGATGACCAGTTATCTGCTATAACTGGTGCTCATCACCTTTGACAGTCAGACTATCTTTTTTTTTTTTTAAATCAGTGCTTAGGAAAATAATTTGAGGTTCTTGTATTTGGTGTTAACTTTGAACCTTTTTGTGACAGTGAACACTTCTGCAATTTCAGCATGCATGCAAGTGAAAAATAACATGCAAAATAAATTAAATTACATATAAAAACTATTTTTTGTTCTCTGATTTTATATCATAAGCTGTCAAAAAGAAAAAAAAAAAAAACAACACCAAACAACTAAATATCGTCTAAAGGAAGGCTGGCAAATGAACTGTAAACAAAACAAAACTATAAATTCCCTCAAAAGGCTTATCTATTTCAGACTGATCATTGCTAATTTTAAATAAATGAATGAAAGGATGCAGCTATGTGAAACGCTATACTTTGTTATATTTGAAACAATTTCTAAGTCACTGTTCTCTATTTTCAGTTAGAGAACAAGATTCAGGTAATGCTGAAATATTCATCATCACATTTTTTCTCAAGCTAATTAAACTTTGAGATTATTTTTAAAATTAAAGTTCCCTTATGAAATGTGAAAGAATACATGGGTAACTTTGGGGGCTTCAAATAAATACAGAATCCATATCATGGTCTGTTTTTATAGTAGGTTTTTGTCTTGGCATTTTTTTAAGATTACTGTTACATTAAAATTTGGCCTTACATGTCCAAGTTGGCATGATGATTTATTCCTTGAGTGGGCCAACACCTTTTACAGCCAACAAGATCCCCAAATGAGTACCAATTCCAGGGTGATTATTAGACTGCTCAACCATCTCCTCTATAAGGAACAGGAAAATAAGAAGTTGTACTGCTTGTACTGACATAGAAATGCTGAAGTCATAAATTAAGAATTCATAGAATTCACAGAAGCACATAATGGGTAATGTTGGGAGGGACCACTGGAAATCACCCTGATCAAGCAGGGTTCCCTAGAGTACATGGTGGGCTTGTGTCCAGGCAACTTTTGAATATCTGTACCTGCAAATCCAGTGCAGTGGTTACTGATCAGCTGGTAAATTTCCATTCTGGTTTTCTATTGCTCAAATTCAACCTCAGTGCTCAATTTCAATAATAGAAATTTTCATTTGGGAGAATTTGAAAACCATATTTGGCAATGCAAATTATTTTTCCCAAGGACAAGATAGAAGATTGAGTTTACTGCTCCAGAAACACATTTGAAAATTTCTGTGTTCAGAATATCAAGATTAAAGAATAAATTATATTTTCTTGTGTTTACAAGTCCATGTTTGGAATGCATATCCTTTCTGAAAATAATTTTGGTTTTACCATTTTCTTCCCTGTAAAAAACACATTTTTTAAAAAGCCCCATTTATAAGTGTTCCCATCAGCAACAAATTTCTTCTTAGTATTGTTCCAATCAATACCCACATTTTTCTGCAACAGATTTAGGGACTCAAAACAGCAGTAGGTGGGCCACATGCAACCACTAAAAATGTCACTCTTAGTTAACATTTTATAGCAAGCATTGAGCTACGCAGCAGGAGTAACTATAACCACAGAGGAGAATGGAAAAAATGATGGACAACTTCCTCTAGCTTAAGGAAAGCATCAGGAGAAGTTCCAAATGGAGAGGAAATGAAAATCAAATAATAATAAAAATTACTCGTAAATACTCCTACACAGAAAGAGCAAGGTTAAAAAAATCTTGTCATGGGACTTATGGGGACCATCTACCACAGATTTTGGGATCGTGACCTGGAAGAATGCTAAGAGTTCCTATGTAAGACGAAGATTTAATGTAGCCATGGGAGCTATCATCAGTCAGGAGTGACCTCATTTCATTTCAGAGTGGGTGTTCTTGCAAATTTCGGATAATTTTTATCCAGAATTAATCAATTTTAACATATTTCCACTTATTACCATATCTGTGCTATAACCTTGTCACCAAACTGTAAGAGTGAGAAAACTCCAGAGTCTACAAGGTGCTACAAGAGGAGAAGAGGCTCAGCAAAGAACTGAGGGCCTGCAGCACAAGAAAAGAGACTGTTGGGAAAAGCAGGGGAGCTGATGCTCCAAGCTCTGAAGTAATGGGAGATAAACATTCCATGGATCAGAGAGGACTTTGCAGAGTTGCTGCAACCCAGGAAGCTACTGAGCTGTCTGAAACATGAAGGAAAAAAGAATATAACTGCACTAACAGTGACAGAAGGAGATGCAATTATTGGCCTTTATTCCAACTCTAGTCACCTTCAGCTTTCATTATTTAAGGAAAAAATATGCTAAGTATTCTAATGTATACTCTTGTAAAATCTCATGTCTCTTTAATTTAAAGTCTTGTGGAACTTTGAGAGTTCATGGCGTAAAATCTCATGTCTATTTAAAGTCTTGTGGAACTTTGAGAGTTCATTGTAAGAAAGGGTTTTAAGCAAATCCACCTCAAAGAATTTGGAGAACTGGTCAACTACTCCAGTTACATCAGACATGCACTACCAAAAGCATAGAAGAATTTCAGTTCCTTCAATAGCACTGCCTGTGGTGCTGCACAACCACATGGGCATCTCACCTGCCCTACCAGCCATTCAGATCAGGACAGAGCCTCATTAAACACCAGGCAGGAAATACAAGTAGAAGGACACAACCTGCAGTAACCGTACAGAATTTTTATCAGGACAGTATGTCCTAGGCAGATATTCTTTACTGTCATATTGCTCCAACTAACAAAAAACCCCACTGTTTCTGCCACTTTCAGTCAGCAATGCAATGAGTAGCTGTAGCAGCATCTTCTGGAAGGAAGAAAATTAGATAAAAAGGAGCCAGCAAGAAGATAAGTTTAGAATCATACAGTAACTAACTTGATTGAATCAATTGCCTTACGAGGCTAAGAAAGAGATCTGGCATGTGGCCTGTGCTGCAGAGACTGCAGTGGCATGCATCCAGTTATATAAATCTGGCATCTAAGTTTTTCTGCTCTCTGCTCCTCATCCCGCAGCTAAATCTGTAATAGAGGATGATCCCTCTCTTTCTCTTCTCATATACAAGCACAAGTGAGGGATGGGGTCTACTGCACAATTAAATGAGCTTTGGCACTGCTTTGAGAGTGCAGAAGAGCAGGCCTTTTGAAAATATTAACAAAGGTTAACACCTCTTTGCAGCTAATGGTATTACAAGGCAGGGGTATTTCAAGAGAAGAAAACATAAACCTCTCCAAACACTCTTCTAACAAATAAATTATGACCCAAGAGTAAGAAAATTTTAAAAACACACAAACAAACAAATAACAGCAACAACAAAAAGAAAAGGAAAAACAAACAAACAATAAACCTCAACCAAACCCAGAAGTGAAGAGCCTGGAAACAGATACAACTGACGCCAGCTATGAAAATTAATTCCAGTGCCTGTAAAATAGGTAGAAACCAAACACACTGATGACCTCAATACCTTATTTTGTTGCTATTTTGGCAGTTTTGATAAACACTCGTTAGCTGCTCATCTAAATGAAGACACAGAAGAGGTCATTCTCTAATTGCTGACTCCATAAAAGTCTGTGTCATATGCACTTCTGTCCTGGGGTGACTTTATGATGCTGAATTGTACCCCCATTCATCTGCTCAGCCCAGACTTTTTGAATTTGCCATCTCTTCAGAACAATGAGGTTCCATTGTACAATAGTATTCATTTTTTCATGTTTGTGAGTACTTTGCTTGTTAAATAAACAGATTTTTCCACTTCTCTTGAAGGAAGTTCTCTTCTCTGAACCGGTAGGGAGAGGGGCTGCTTGAATTTGCTTTCTAGAGGGACGCCTTCGGAGGTTTCCTCCCAAATTCGCCCTAAACCAGAACAACTTCACACAAGAGGTTTGACAAAGCCTTGCACACAGTAGTCCCACATACTTGTCTCTACTCGGTGTCACAAGTGTGCAGGCCTTGCATCAGCACTGGCTTCTGGCAGTGCCTACACAAAACAACACATGAATGCTATTAAAAGACACATGTATTATTCAGTGGGACATTGCCCAGATTTCACCCACTAAACTGAGCAAAAGAAGCACAGAAAATGCACAGGTCAAACCAGAGCACTCTTACAAGTGCTTATATACAGAGAGAATCAGGCACTGCTGTTTATTGTTTAAATAACCTTGTATATAAAGTGAGAAAGAGACTCAGGTAATATACCATGCACTTATGGTATTTCTGTAATCCAGTGGCTGACTTATAAGTGGTCTTATGAACTCCCTAATTTTGTACTCTTATTTTTTTCCTCTCAGTTATTTTTTACTTTCTTTCTCTGAACCTTAGATTCAGACACTATTAAGAAAAACAGAAGAGGAAGTTCAAACAAATTAGCCAGCTGAGATCGGATGGGAGGCTAAAGGGTCTGGATACCAATTTTCAGTAAGTGACCCTACAAATACCAGCTGGGAGGTTTCAGGATCCTCTTACAGCCCAATACATAACTGGGCCAAGAGAAAAAACAATACTTGAGCAGACTCTCACCATGCTTTGCAGAGTAGAACTGAGCAGACCTGAGCATCTTTGCACAGACTGTCCTCTACCCTGGCAGCTGTGGGACTCACCACATACCCTGGGAACATCCCGCTGTATTCTCCTCCTTAGCCTCAGTTTCAGTATTTGTGGGAAAATAATGGAAGATTACTGAGGAGGATTCTAAATACACTCAGGAACTTGCAGCTGGGGTGCCAAAACCACATATATCATACCAATTGTTCTTTGATCTTGTGTGTTGGACACAAGAATATCCGTGTTTGGATAACACAGACCTGTGACAGACCCAGAGGCACCCAATCAAACATGCTTGAGATTCCAGCCTTGGTGTGGGAAAGACCAGAGAACAGTGGTAAATTATACCCTCAGGAATCCAGAAGGGCAGGTTTGGCCACCTTCCAGCACAGGACAGTGATCCATAGTGCATCCTTGACTGAATCCCTCTGGCCAGGTGCTGCCTGGGAATTCCCTGGTTGTCATGCATGGTTTTGTGTTTCTTCCTGTGGCCTGCCTGTGCCAGCTCACACAGTATTTCAATTTGCTGTGGGTTTGAGCTGCTTTGTAAGTTTTGAAGATCACCCATGCTTCACAAGACTGGTACTCTACAGGGCCTCTCTTTACAAGGAGAGGAAAAGGACATAGAAACTAGCCAGACCTGTGTCTGAAGAAGGAATCACAAATCTTTTCTTGGCACTCCACCTCATTAAACAAACAATTAACCCATAACTCTCCAGGAAAATCAGTGTTTGTTCATAAGCAGTCATTTCCAAAAGCTTATTGTATATATAGCATACAGTTTTTAAACTACCAAAATATAGGCAAAGTAATTTATTCCATCTTTTTACTGAAAGCCAGACTACTACAAAATATATTTTTTTACAAGTGGTTTGCAAGATGATTTTCAAAGCATAGGTTTGTGCAGCTCTCTGTAGTCCTTTGATCTATATCTTCTCCAGTCTCAATGTCTTGAACTCAGCATAAACATTTTTCTCCATCTATTTATTTTCATCATCTGTTTGCTTTCTTTGACACTGCTGAGTGTTGGCTATCAGCCATCTATTACAATCTTACTGTGTTCAGAACAAAACTGGTTAAAGGTTTTCATTACTGCAGTTCCAGAAGCAGTTGCTTTTGCTTCTGGTCTTCTACAAACTTAGTTATATTAACACTGCGTTATGAAAGACACCAGATGGACAGTACTGGAAAAACCACATCCTTGTTTTCAACCATACATGCCTTAGGTCATCACATCTCTTCCTCCCTATATGAGGAAACATTATTACATTTCTTAGAAAAGGTCTGCAGGGTGTAGCATGTGGAATTTTTCCCAGATTCTATAAGCAGAGAGTTACATCAAACCACAAAATGGTTTCCAAAATAAAGGTGTTTCATACTGCAAGCTAATACCAGTGGGATGGAGCAGTCTGTTGTAAATATGTCAAAACTCGGTTTCTTCAGACTTTTACTCAGCAGCTCTCATTCTGTTTAGACAGACATTTCTTGTGTCTGCTATTTGTCATATGATAAATGTTGTTGTTTTTTTCCATAGTAAAGACACAAGTTTTTTTCAAGATGAAACTTTGAAAGCCTCTTGCTAATTTTCTCTGGATCTTGAAACGAAGGATAAGAAACAGGATTGAAGAAAGACAGCAGTAACATTCACAAACAAAACAAGAGAGCCATCCTCATATTCATGGAGGAAATTCCCTTCACCCAGTACTCTGTTTACTCCATGTCTTTAGGCACAACCACTGTTATTTCAGGCTGACATACCATAGTTTAAGTGCATGAGACAGTGAGGGAAACAGTGAAACAGGTCTGATACTTGGCTGACAGGATTCCGGTGGGTTTTTCCCAGTGGAGAAGAGTAAGGATTGTAAAGTGACAGTACAGGTAGGAAAAAAAAGAAAAAGAAAAAGAAAAAAAAAAAAAGCCCTGAGAAGTTGACTTAAAATCAGTGCTGAACTCTCCGAGTTTCTGGCACTTGGGAACAGGCAATGTCTCATCTGACTGCTCAAGTGCATCATTTTCTGTTCAATAGTGTCCTCTAGTGACAGGGAAAGACTTTTCAAACAGGAGGTGAACATTTTTCAACGGGTAAAAATGGGAAGAAAGTCTTGAAACTACATGAGTCAATTTGCTAATGATCTTATTGCCACCATGGGACGTTAGTGTTAATGTACACCTGTGCTGCACTGCAGATAAAAAGATGAATTCTTGTTGCAGCTGCTCCTGAAAACCGAGCTGAAAATCCCCATTTGAGTCTAGGGCATAGCACTGTAAGGCAGGCTCACCTGAATGAAAGGAGCATCCTGCAGCTGCATAAATTTTTTGAATTCTAAGACCACAACTTCTACTATGGTAAAAAATGTATTTCTGATTGTGTAAGAGCAGAGATAATGACTGATACTGCATTGGAGCTAAATTCTTGCATCTTTCCTCAGACAGCCTTTAGGCCTGCAGAAAGGTGGGCATCCTCTAAACTCCATGGTCAATATTGTAACTGACTATAATCACTGTCAGCTGAGAAGTCTAAAGTAATCTTACCAAGTTTATGTTTAAGGATCCTTATTAATAATTTTATAATGTAGCCATAACAGCCAGCTTTTGGGTTTTTTTCCTTTTTGCTAATACTGTATTTTTTGAACTGTCCTGAGAGGAATAAGCTAAGACACAAAAGAAAAAGTAATGCAGATTACCACATGTTTTTATAGACAGCTGAAAACATAAATCACTTATCTGTCTTTGCTGAAATCTATATTGGTAAATCTGGCCATTTCATTTTTCTCATGTTGTTTCCTTTTAAACATACTATTCAAGCACATGGAATAGTGTATAGACATGAAACACAAGACTCATTTTAGAGCAGCTATTTTCTAGTCAGTTTTATGCAAAACAGATGAAACTCTGGAAATTAGAGCCAATTAAAATGTTACCCTTATTTAAATTCCCTCCCTCCTGATA
The DNA here is from genome assembly GCF_014805655.1 of Passer montanus. NCBI lineage: Eukaryota > Metazoa > Chordata > Aves > Passeriformes > Passeridae > Passer > Passer montanus. The sequence continues at coordinate 5,339,202 of NW_024367707.1, forward strand.
CTTTGGGCTGCTCTTAAAAGATTAATTTCCTACTGTTAATTCCCTTTTAGCTGTGTCATAGAAACAAACCTTTACTCTGAAAGTTCATCTCTTAAAGTGAAAAGTCTCACTCTCCTTGCCAAGCTGGCTGACATTTTAAAGATTTTTATGCAGAACCAGGAAAACAAATCTTTTTTTTTTCCTCTTATCTAACACAGTTAGCCAATTTCAGGTCTGCTGAAAAGTTATGAAAAACCAGTAGAAATGTCACAAACACTATTAGTCTTTGACAAGGACAACATGGCTGAACTCCAGTGCTGAGAAGACAGAGAAACCAACAAACAGGTATCAGCAGGTTACCTGCTGCAAAGCCTTGGGGTGGTAACATGAACTCCTTGCTAGTTTCCCCAGTCAGGGTCAGTATAGAATCTGACTGCAGCACTACCAGTGGCAGAACAGCTTCCTCGGACCAGCTTCCAGATGAAGTCTCAAAATGTCAGTGTACGAACACACCAAGCCCCGTCTGGCACACAGCTGGTGCCAGCTGGAAAACTCAACACCAAGCAGTCCAAGCACCGTTTGCAGCAAAACACACATTAAAGCATCCCCAGATGAATCCAAGTGGAGGTGGGCAGCTCTGGCAGGGACCCTTCCACAAGCTCATCCCCACACTGAATCCACTACAGTTTTATTGAGCACCCAGGCCAATGTCACCGGACTTGTTTTCTGCTTCCTTGGCATTGTGACGCTGAAACCAGTCCTAACACACAGAAACACCCACAAATGACACAAAGTTCTTGCCAGGAACTTTAGTGATAGCGATGCCTTGGAAGCACAAGGATTAATGAGAACAAATTGAAAGAGGGGAAATTTCAGTTAGATATTAGGAACAAATTCTTTACTGTGAGGGTGGTGAGATACGGGAACAGGTTGCCCAGAGAAGCTGTGGGTGTCCCAGCCCCGGCAGTGTTTAAGGCCTTGAGCAAGCTGCTCCGGTGGGAAGTGTCCCTGCCAGGGCAGGGGCGTTGGGACGAGATGGGCTCTGAGGCCCCTTCCAATCCTTAATATGCTGTGACTCTACATTCTGTGGAAGACGGGCGGGGGACGAGGGAGGGGGCGTTGGGAAGAACAGGGAGGAATTTTCTGGCGCTGTCCTCATTGCCATCCCGCTTGTTTTGAACTTTCATTTTCTCAAATCCGTCTAGAGCCTTTGTCTCTCCCTCAGCTTTTCACGGTGCGACGAAACAAAACGGACAAATGGCGGCCGCCACGGGCAGCGCCACCTGCCAGCGGGGCCGGCTCCTGGCGCTGAGGGCGGCTGGGGCTCCGGGGAGGCCCCGGGAGCAGGTCGGGGGAGGCCCCGGGCGGTGTCGGGGAGGCCGCGGACGGAGGTTGTGGGCAGTCCGCGCCGTTTTGTGCGGAAAAAGCCGCCGAGCGCCGCCATGTATCCCAGCTCCGCTGCCCGCCCCGCGCTCCGAGCGCCCGGGCCGCTGCAGAAGGGCTGGGCGCCGGCAGCAGAGCCAGCGGCTGCACGGTGCCTTTCTCGGCAGTGCTGCCCAAGGACTCAGCCCTTATCTCCAGCGCACGTTGCTGCCATACTCCTTTCATACGCCTTTTTTTTTTTTTTTTTTCTCTCCCCCCCGTTTGTAGTGAGCAGGGAATGACGGGGTAAAAGCGAGCGTTCTGCAGGGACAGCTGGGATGGAGAGGTGACCGCGTGTGCAAGGAGGTTGTGACAATAGGAGGCAGAGATTATCAGTCCCACAGGGAAGATTGCAAGGGCGGACAGGGAAGAGAAAACCCCACGGACAGTCTTTTCCTAGGTACCCTTTCCTTCCACAGATGAAATCCAAACCCTCATCAGCCTGAAACTGAAACCCTTCTAAATCCCCATAGTTCTTTACCATCCTAACCCCCAAATCTCATTTTAGAGATAATCACCTCCTCCTAATGAATGTTCCCATTCCATCACAACAGTGTACTGAATTTCCAGGTCCTCTATTCAGTTCTACATAACTTCCTCATATATTTTCCATCAGAAACCAGCTTGGTGTGCCTTTTCACTCCTGAACTGATTTCTTCACAGGCAGCATTGCACAAAAGATAGGAACACATCCTATCAAAATGTTTTCTAAACCAAAGGGATTTTGAATTTTCCAGTGTTGGCTTTAAGGATTCATAGCTGAAGTGGGAGCAAGTGTGCCTTTTATCTGACATTGCTGTTTTTGCAAGGTTGATACATACTATCTTACACATATGGGTTTATCAACAGATAGTTCCCCCTGCTCAAAGAAGACAAATCATAAAATTCAGGCTTTTATCCCATTTTTTGCCAAGTGCTTTTCATACCTTAAATTGAGTGATCCTATGGGATGATTCTAAGCCTCTTGAGTCTCTGTGCCTTCATGACTTCAGCTGTTCCCAAGTAATACATGTCTACTATTAAACTGTCCATGTCATACTGGGTTGTTGGGTTTTGGGTTTTTTTCAACAGCCCTGTTTGCAACAAGAGATAGGAGACAGTGGAAGAACAGTTAAAGAAAAAATGATACTGAAGTTATGAAAGGAAATAAAGTCCACTGTTTGGTCCTGACATAATGTGTTTTGTACCTGTTGATGGGGATCACAGCACCTGTTTCTCCCACATTCCTCCTTGCTGTTTCACAATTTTACCATAACTAATCCAATTTCTGCTATTTCTGCACTAATACAGCCTCCCATGCAAATGAGATTCATTTTAATAACATATAGAGTTATATATATTTAATAACATCAAGTAAGGTATTGACTTTGATAAAGTTAGAGATCTGGAAGTCCCCTTCAGCTCCTAGAAGGAAACCCAGCCAGTGCCACACAGAGCAGATTGTGAACAGTGTGCTATCCCACTTCGCTGCATGTGCAGAGGAGACTCCTTCCCCTCTTTATCCACTCGGTGCAAGGGAGCACTACACACTCATTCTTGCTTGATTTTTACTTTGCAGTGATACCACTTGCTACATATGATGCAAAGATGAGATTCAGAATGTCTAGGATTTGCAGCTATTTCTAGATGAAATGTGGTTACACAATAAAGGATTCAAGATTAATCTGCTTGAAATGCTAGAGATGTTAAGTGACAAGAAGCTGGGAACAATGATTTAGAAATGGCAGCTCAATTATGCAGCTTGGAGAAAAACAAGCAAAGACTGAAATTGAGATTAAATGCCTTTAATTCATTCTATTTTGAACTGAAATTTGGATAACATTCGTTTCCTGGTGAACAGCCAGGCTCAGCTGCGAATGGTGCTGTCTAACAAGCAGTCTGAAGGCAGTTAACAAGGAGATGAGACACTCACTGTGCTTCAGAGGCTTTAGGCAGTTGCAGGAGGGAGACAGGAGGGGGAAAACACTCTCCTTGAGAGATTCTCTGCATAACTTTGGCCAAATGAGCAAGTCCAAATGCTTCCATGAAGCAGGAGTTAACTGAGAATTTCTTTCTCTCTGTTTGTACAGGAAGGAGGCCATATCATGGCCATAGACCATGAATAGTCATGATAAATTACCATGCCAGATTAGCTCCCTCTACATTTGAGAGGATGAGGCTTAGTTCTCATGTCTGCTGACATTTTTGGCTCATTCTTCAAGGTTAGGCCTGAACAGCATTGACTTTTTGAGCTTTGCCAAGGTTGCCCTCAAGAGGAGACTCATATTCCATACGTGGAGCAAGCATCTGAATTATGTAGCCTGCCCATATTTAGATGGTTTGGGCAACAGCTCTAGGTGACCCTATCTGAACAGAGACCTTGAACTAGATGACTTCCAGTTGTGCCTTCCAACCTCAGCCATTATTCTATACCTCATGCACCAATTACAGAATCACATACTGGATCAGGTTGGAAGGAACCACAGTGAATCATCTGGTCCAACCTCCCTGCACAAACAGGGTCATCCCAGAGCACATGGCACAGGGTTATGTCCAGACAGCTCTTGAGTACTTCCATTGAGGGAGACTTCACACCCTCTCTGGGAAATATGTTCCAGTGCTTTATCACCTACATGGGAAAGAAATCCTTCCTCATATTACTGTGCATCAGTTTCTACCTGGCGCCTCTTGTCCTGTTGCTTGGCACCACCAAAAAGATTCTGGCTCTGTCCTGTTGACACGCTCCCTTCCAGTACTTATTGTAGTGGGCTGGCACTGGCTGGGTACCAGACACCCACCAAAGCCATTCTCTCACTCCCCTCCACAGCTGGACAGGGGAGAGAAAATATAGCAAAGGGCTCATGAGTTGAGGTAAGGACTGGGAGAGATCACTCACCAAATACCATTATGGACAAAACAGGCTTGAATTAGAGATATTAAATGAATTTGTTGCTAACTAAATCAGAGCAGAACAATGAGAAGTAAAATAAGACTTTAAAAACAAACTTCCCCCCACCTCTCCCTCCTTCCCAGCTCTACCTCCTCCCCTGCAGCAACTCAGAGATACAGGGAATGAGTGTTAAGGTCAGTTCATCACATGTTGTTTCTAGCACTGCTCAGGGAGAAAAGTCCTTCCCCTGCTCTGCAATTATACCTGCACAATATTTTTTTTTTTAATTATTCTTCTTAAGAATGTTGTCATAGAGGTATTACCATAATTTCGAATTGGCCCAGGACATTTCCAGCAGTCTGTCTCTGAGCCACAAGGGATTGCTTCTTCCAGACATGAAGGAACCTTCCAGTATCTTCTCACAGAAGCCACCTGTAGCCCTCCTGCTACAGAACCTGGCCAAAACCTGATACTCTTACATTCACTGTTGAGTTCTGATATCAGTCATCTCTTCTCGAGGCTGAACAGGCACAGCTTCTTCAGCCTTTGCTTATAAGAGACATGCACCAGTCCCTTAATCAACCATTGATTCTACTCCAGGATGTCCATGTCTGTCTTGTCCTGATGAGTCCAGAACTGGACACAGCACTCCAGATGCAGCCTCACCAGAGCTGAATAGAAGGGCAGGATCACCTCCCTCGACCTGCTGGCAATGCTTTTACTAAAGCACCCAAATCCAGTGCCTATTTCTCCATTGGTTCTATAATTCTCATAAGTTACTGAAAGCGGTATTCAGAGCAAGCACGCACACACACACACACACAAATGCACACACACACACATTAAGAAAAAAACAAAACTGATACAGTATTCAGAGCAAGCACGCACGCACACGCACACACAAATGCACACACACACACGTTAAGAAAAAACCAAAACTGATACTGTTACATTTTACTTTCTGATAGAAATCACTATGACAAGATATTCTAAATTTTGCATATTTTATCCCATTTACAAACAAGCCAGCCACCTTCTCCCCAGGAATACTTTACTACTCTAATGTAAGATAGTATTTTCCCTTTCTTTCAAGATAGCTTAGAATATGAGCAGTATTTGAATACCTCAAATTACAGTACCTCAGAGTACTGAGAAGTAGAACCTCAGTGGTTTCATTAAGAAAAAAACAAAACTGATACTGTTACATTTTACTTTCTGATAGAAATCACTATGACAAGATATTCTAAATTTTGCATATTTTATCCCATTTACAAACAAGCCAGCCACCTTCTCCCCAGGAATACTTTACTACTCTAATGTAAGATAGTATTTTCCCTTTCTTTCAAGATAGCTTAGAATATGAGCAGTATTTGAATACCTCAAATTACAGTACCTCAGAGTACTGAGAAGTAGAACCTCAGTGGTTTGATTTAAGGAGCTGCCTCCCAATGGGAACATATCAATGACTAGCTGAAGTATTCCTAATAAATCTATGACCTTGACACAACAGGAAAAATAGATGTTCATTATTTCACAAAGGGAGAAACTGAAGCACAGAAAAACCCATTAGTAATGTGTAATCAATGAGTCAGAGTAAAGAAAAGGAAAGGAAGGATAACAGGAAAATCTATATGGCTGAAAAGAGTGAGAGAACAAAGAGATGGGAAAAGTTTGGCTGAAAGGCTTATAGTGATCTTAATGTGTACTTACCCATTTAAATGCACAATGGCAGTGCACTAAGAGCTGAAAAGTTTGGTACCTGCATTTTTAACTGGCTGGAAAGAAGTGATTCTGTTTTCCTTGAGTCACTCCTAAATCACTCTGTTTGGATATATGGAGGGGGAAACAAACAAGCAAACATAAAATTACTACACAAAACACATAAGTTCCTTGATATAGTATAGCACCTAGAAAAACAGCTGTTCATGGTTCTTAGCTAAATTCACTGGGAATGGTCTTGGTTTTGTTCCTGTTTTTTTTTCTGTTCCTTCCTATATAACTGCAGCCAGATTTTTAACCCTTGAACTTCTACATGCATTGCAGCAGTAACATGCATCTAAGACTTCTCTTTATAACATTCTTGTGCATTTCAGATAACGTGTGCAAAATCAGCATCCAGTCAGAATTCCCTATCTGCAGGTGCCAGCAGCAGCATGTAGCCATCGTTTTACCCAGAATGAAATGGTCACAGAAAAAACTATAGAGACATATACCACACACAGCAAGGAACAAATTGAAAGTATCAACAAGGAGACCATGAATAAGGAGGAAACCAAACTGATACCTCTTGGAGTCCTTTTAAATCAGAAAGATATGGGACTTATGACCAGGAGCACAGGAATAGAAGGAAAATATTTTTTCCACATGTAGGAGGTAGACCGTGGAGCTAATAAAAGAAAATTATCAGGGAGACACACAATCAGTAAAGCTGCGCAAAAAAACCAATTCCCCTTCTATGAAAATTCCTAAGATTTTTCAGTTTCCCTTACTAAATCACCATAAGTCAAAATCTAAAATGCATTCATAAATTAAGCAAATGCAAAAAACCCTGTCTAGACAAAGAAATTCTGTTTTGATCATTAAGAAGGTCATTTTTTAGAAGAGGCTTAATTTTATAAAGGAAAAATTAGTTGTCAAAAAGAAACTGATTTGTCTGTTTTTTTCAGAAGACAAAGAAAGATGTCTCATAAAAAAATGAAACTAAACCTTTCCCACAAACAGGCTTTTTCTGAAAAAAAAGAAGATTGTTGAGTGAGAAAAAGAGCCACTGAAAATTCTGAAGCACGCATAGCATTCTAATAACCTCTTCCACATCTCAGACTGTAATAAAGAGCTGTTATGAACCAGTAGACAGACATTTTTTCTATGGGTGTTCTCTCCCCTTTTAACCACAATGCATTTCTTGGATGATAGATGTTGTGAAGGCATTTCTGGACATTCAAACACATGAAAGAGAGGAAAAAGGGGTGGAATTTACTCTTTTTTTCCTTCCAAATCTGGCATCAATTAAATTGATTTGAATAAAAAGTTAATGCAACTTTGATAACAACTACAACACAGATTGCTACAGATTAGTGATTATGGTAACAAAAAAACCAAAAACCTGGAGCCAAAGTAAAAAACTCAGCTGGAACCATCTAGTACTTGAGAGACACAAACCCTATAAATGCCAGTCATCTCTGTCCTTCTTAGTTTCAATGTGAACAATGAATATATTACCCTACAGCTTGAGTATATTCCATGTGTGGATTATAGTCTCATAAAACAGTTCCATGAGCATCATGATGTCTTTGTTCTGGTGTACCCAGAATAAACAGTATTCAGAAGAAGACACTGGACTACTCATTAAACTACTCTTAATCTATTTCACATTGTAATAATGACATTCCTCCAAAAAAAACATGTTTGTCCTCATTGCAAGTGTTCATCAGCAAAGAGCAGACAGTAGCTGAAATGCAATTTACAATAAAAAGAATCAAAGTAGTTAATTAGGGTGTGCATCAACCCTTTGGTGGATGTAATAAAGAAACATGCAGAGCAAACTAATAAAATATTCCTAGGTTGATGCATATAATTCCTTGTTAAATTTTTAAGCTGTACATAAAATATAGGGAACTGTAGTCAAAACTGTATTAGCAATTGAAACTCCAGTCACAAACTGTAGCCCTGCTGTCTACAAGAGGCAGGAAGGATTTCAGTTTGCCTTGTCAGATTTTCTTTAGAGGATAGCAAAGCATAAAATGTGATCTTTCTCGTGGTCATCAGAAACAGTCAACAATTCAACAGATTTCTTATTTTGATCTTTATGAGCAGCAGGCAGTCTGAGAATGTAGTAGTAGGATGGCAATTCAAAGCCAGCAGGGTAGGGAATGACTACTCAAAATTACAGAAGTGGAATAAATGTGTTGTCTAACCTCATCTTCTTCTGTGGGAAGATGGCCTCCTTAGTGGGTGAGAGAAAGGCTGTGTGTTGTCTACATAGACTTCAGTAAAGCCTTTGACACCATTTCCTTGGAGGAACTGGCTGTTCATGGCCTGGATGGGTGTGCTCTTTGCTGGGTAACAACCTGGCTGGATGGCCAGGCCCAGAGAATGGTGGTCAATGGAGCTAAATCCAGCTGGTGGCCAGTCACAGTGTTCCTCAAGGCTCAGTACTGGGACCTGTCCAATATCTTTATTGATAATCTGCATGGGGGGACTGGAGGCACCCTCAGTCAGTTTGCAGATGACCCCAAGCTGGCAGGGAGTGTTGGTCTCCTGGAGGGTTAAAAGGCTCTGCAGAGGGATCTGGACAGTGTGAACTGATGGGCTGATGCCAATTATATGAGGTGCAGCAAGGCCAAGTGCCAGGTCCTGTACTTGGGTCATAACAACCCCAGGCATCACTACAGGCTTGGGGAAAAGTGGCTGGAAAGCAGCCTGGTGGGAAAAGGACCTGGGAGTGCTGGTTGACAGCAGCAGAACACGAGCCAGGGTGTGCCCAGCTGACCACAAAGGCCAATGACATCCTGGCCTGGATCAGCACTAGTGTGACCAGCAGGACCAGGGCAGTGATTGTCTCCATGTATTCAGCACTGGCTAGGTCGGTTTTGGGGCCCCTCACTACAGTGTGTTTTGACACTGAAGTGCTGGAGTATTTCCAAGGGCAGCGAAGCTGGGGAAAAGTCAGGAGCACAAGTCTTATGAGGAGTGTCTGAGGGAGTTGGGGTTGTCTAACCTGTGGAAAAGGAGTCTGGGAGGGGTGGGGGCCAGACCCTATTGTTCTCTGTAACTAAGGTGGTTGTAGCAAGGTGTGGGTCAGTCTCTCAGTTACATTATAAGCAACAAGAGATAGGACAACAGAAATGTCCTAAAAATTGCACCAGGGGAGGTTTAGACTTGATATGAGGAAAACTGTTTATTTGCTGAAATAGTTGTCAAACACTGGAACAGGCTTCCCAGGGAAGTAGTTGAGTCCTCATGCTGAAGGTATTTGAAAAGATGTGTAGTTGTGGCACTTAGGGTTTTGTGGTGGACTTGGCATTGTTGGTTAATGGTTGAACTCCATGATTTTCTTTTTCAACCAAAATGATTTTATGTTTCTGTGTTCCATATTTTGCTTATTTATGTCTAAATCTAAAGCTACATCAGTGATTCTTTAGCATTTTCTTACCCAAGCATTTAGAGACAAGGATTGATGAAGTATTGTGCTGTTGGGTCATACAACAAAGAGATGTTTAGATGTTTTAGTCCAGAGCCCTTCTGTTGTAGTGCATGGTGTAACAAGCATTGACCCAAGACTGCCTACAGATCTACCTGTTCTGCACAACGTGACACAAGCTGACGGTGGTAGCAGAAGATCAAAAGTAATGTGCAACACTTCACAAGAAGAAAATGATGACATTCCCAGGTTGCCTTAGGATGTACGTGACACCCTTCTGTTACCCAGGAAAACATAAACCACATTGAACAATCCCTAACCTTCTGACCTGGGAAAACTTCCTCCTGCCTTCAGATCTAGTGATTAATTTAATCCTGACTCTATAAATGCAGTATGTCAGCCAGACACTTCCCGGCATCCTGTCTTGCAACCACATCAGAAAGCTGACTTACATTTCCAGGGAAAAGGCGGAGAATGTCTCCTTGTCCTGCCAGCTGTGCCCTGACGTACCAGATCACTGTGGTGCCAATGGAATGCAAACAAACAGCAATGCCACATCCTTCCAGAACATCTGAGGCTTCACCTGCTAACTCCTGTAATTACATTAACCTTCCTTGCGAATACCTCATACTGGTGACTCAGTGCTATTTTATGGTCAGACAAAACCTTCAAGTGTCTTTTTGCCACCTTTTCCTATTATGATCTAAAGTTTACTTCAAACTTTCCATTTGAAGTCCCTAAGAACATGTCTTGGAACAATGCACCCTCACATTTCTATCCTTTTCATAACATTAAGCTGTCTCTGTTTTTATTATTCCAGGGGAGAAGGGCATCATCTGTTTATTTCTCACTACTGATGGAGCCATGTCAAGAGCGTTAGTGTCTATGGCCTCCAAAAGCACTGACCTGTCCCTTTCTGCAGGGATGCTAATGGATATTGTGTCTCATAGCTTTCTCAGTCCTTCAAACAATAGCTCCCTGCAAGCAATAGTAATGGAGAGAAACAGCAGAAGAGTGAAAAGAAATGAGAAATAAATTGTTTCTAGTAGCAGAGAGATTAGCTGGGGGTGGGGGAGATGTTCTTAGAGTTATTAGTTTGTGACTATTCCTCATTAAGTTTCCCAAAGTCCACATTAAATTTTCCAAAGCTAAAAAGGTAGCACATTTCAGCCATTTGTGGAGGGGTTAAAATCAGACAAAATGTAGTAATTATCTTTTCACAGCATGGTGTATTGCCATCTTGTGGCTGGTTTACCTATACCATGCTGAAAATGCAAATAAGATAAGTGCAGTTTTCTTTTTGCAATCTTACGGAAGTATAACCATTTAAAAAATGTAAGGAAAGTTGACTGCAAGTGAGTGAAGTATCATATAAATTGACAAAAAGCTCAGATAACCTTAGTACCATTCCATCAAACTAGTCTCCTTTATGTGGCTGCTGTTTTTCTCAACTATAACTTGTATATTAATTGCTTCACTTATGTCCTTCTTTCTTATTTTTTGCATTATGTTTAATTAAATGTAGTACAGGGACATTTTTTCTTATTTTTGCCTTTTATTACATTTTGTATTTGATTCTGAAAATACAAACTCCTCTAATCAGATTCTGTGAAAGTGTTGAAGTAAATTCAGTAGGAAGTTTGATGTGACCAATGAGTAAAATAATTAGCTAAACAAGCATCAACAAAATGCCAAGATAAAAGCTATATTGCAACAGAACTATATTAGTTACATATTTATATGTCCTGCTCAATAGAATGATTCTTTCCATAGATATATCTCCAGAATACCTTTCAGAATACCCACATAATAATCATCTGCACAGAAAATGAAATATAGTAAAGGGAAGGGATCTCTGCTCAGTAATATACATCAGCCCAAGACATGTCCTCCTGAACAGCAGTAGATTTGGGCTGGCACTTCAGTGCTTTCCTGGATAAAGGAAAAGCTCATAAAGAGATCTGTGTTGATTATGAAACTGTCCTGCTTTAGTGACAGTGAGAAGAATAAATGACAAAGTGACTCTTAGTGGTTTCATCATTCCTTTGATCTCACTCTCTTTCATAAAGATGCAAATCAGATACAACAAAATCAAGAGAAAAAACAGTAGAATTAAGTGAAGTTACACTGGTAATAGATAAACATTAAAACAAAATAATCGCTCTCAGTTACTGTTTAACAATCTCCTTAGAAAATCTTCTGTATTTTTAAGCCTTTCACACTTATTCTTATGTCGCCTGAATTTGAGTGCTCAATATTTAAGAAACCTGAAGTTTCTTCAGTCTGAAGAAGGTGTCACCCTCATTTGACCTGCTGCTTCCAAAGGTGGCTGAAGCAACTTCCTTGCAAAGAAGTTGTGAACAATTGCATACCTTCAGTGTTTGCATGGGGGTTTCTGGGGAAAAAAAAAAAAAAAATACTAACCAAAAACACCCCCCAGATCCAAGCTCCATCTTTACTGTGGTCCACTCCACAGTTGCAAGACTAACCAAAAACAACCCCCAGATCCAAGCTCCATCTTTACTGTGGTCCACTCCACGGTTGTGGCCAACTGTTTCCTAGCAGAAACAAGAAAGACTGATTTTCACAGGCTTCCACATGGGAAAGATGAACAAACAGATGGCAGAACATGACCCTGGCATCAGCTACTGTTCCCCACTGATAACTGTTGATACCAGCATGTCCTTGCTAGAGCAGTTCCTAGACAGTCCTGCAGTTGCAGCACACAAAGCTCACACTAAGCAAAAGATCATCCAGAAAAACACTGATCTTCACAGGAAGCTGAGATTAATCACTTCCTTTTTAGAGTCCTCTGCCCTCCTATTTGCATCTATGGGAGATTGGAGCAGAGAAACAATCACAATGTTCATTTGCTGGGAAAGAGAGATAAACATGGAACTGATTTCCAGCCATAGTTTCTCATTCAACTGTGTTACTTATAGCAGTTTAAAAAATCCCAGGCCTCTTTCCTCACACCCTCTTCTCCATCATTGTGCAATGCAAGTGGTTTTGTCCCAAATTCTAACAGACAACTGTCCTGTCTGAAAAATAACCTAGCCAAAACTTGCCTATTTTGTACCTGGTCCCTTACGTAACTCATTGCTCACCTACATGGGCAGTAGAAGAGAGAGAAGAGGTAATGCTGAAGCAATTAGCCATGGCAACAGTGGGTGGGTGGCAGGTAGAACCTGCTTGCTTTCATGCTGAGTTCCTGAAACGTACATCAAGTTTCATCTGTAGAGTCCTTCTTCCTTTTTCAGGAAGCATTACAATTTTCAGAAAGCATTAAGCTTTCAGAAAGCTGTCTCTTGAAGAGCTCAGGCCAATTAGGACTGCGTACTGTAATTTGGGCAATACAGAGATAGAAAATACCTATACATAAATAAGGATTTCAGAATTGCCTTGGCACTTTTCTCTAATGGATCTGAGCATCTGATTTGAAGTGTAACTCTAATTGCGTAGCAATTCCCAGGGTACTAACTCTATTCTCTATTGCCTGAAAGGAGCAAAACCAGGTCCTTCCATGCTAAAAGCACAAGTCCCACAGGATTGCCAGTTTTCCCTAGATAAGCAATTAATTCAGCAGGTAGCAGCAGCAGACACTGATGTGCCCACACAGTGGGTTGTGTTCTACATAACAAACCTCTAAATTTCACTCTCAACACTTCAGATGATGAGAAGGGGAGGTGCAGGAGTTTGCCATACTGAATTAACTTGTCTGTGTTCCAGGTGAACCCCTGATTGCTGGTGTTAATAAAACATGCAGCACAAGGTGGCCCTCAAATTCTAACTTTACTTATTTTTTGATAGTCTGCAAATAGAAAGACCCCAGTCTAGGCAAGAGGAAGACACAGCAGCCTCAAAAATTAACTAACTATGGTTCATATTTTTTTCAACTCTGCTGTGAAATCCAAACCAGTTGGCAAAATGGTCAGCCACTAGAGTGGAGCCCTGCAGTTATGTTCAGTTTAGCTCTGAGTTGTTCTGGGAGGCATTATGTATTTAAGGTCCAAGTACAAGATGATGACACTTGGCATTTCCTGGAAGCTGACAGCTGCAGGTAGTGGCAGAGCAACTGGCTGTAATGCAGCAGTACTGTCAGTGCTGCCAGTCTTGGTACAGGGTGACTGCAAGTGCCCAGAGGTTTTTTCCTCTTCAGTTTCTGCATTTCTGCTTTGTATTTAGAGCGAACACTCCTCCCTAGATAACTGCAAGTGGGATGTTCCAGGAGCTTCAGGGAGCCCTGATAGGAGTGTCTCAGGACACACAGGAATTGTCATCAATGACAGAAGGTACCATTCAAAGGAAAATGTGAATTTGAAGTACATGTCAAATTTAAAGATGTCTCATAGGAAAAAATGTGCCTTCATCTGGAGTTACTAATTTCTGTCCAGAGGGTTAATCACTACATACCATGTCTGGATAATATAAATGCCTTTCTTGATAAATGAAACCCTTGAGTGCTGTTTATGGTGGTGGTGGTGGTGGTGGTTTTTTACTTTGGGCCATATTAAAGGAAAAGAGGGTATTGATTGGACCTGGCAGGTGGTAAAGGAATTTGTCCAGGCTGCAACCCCTTCGAGTCCAGCCAGTTTAAGCTTTCCTATTTTAAAAGCATTAACTGTTTGCTCTGTGCCTGGCAGTCAGGGAGGAGAAACCATGGAATGCAATGAAATTACTCCTTGGGAGGCAAGTGGAAGGAGATGAGGGTTCTAGTAATGACTTCAAAGTTGTTACCACATCATCTCTGATGCATATATGAAGCTAAGCACCTTGGAAAATGCTGTACATATCCTCTGTAGAGTGCAGTGTTGAAGCTCTCTCGAGAAAGTTGCCTACACTAAAATCAGACCTGAAAGGCATCCAAATCACATAGACTGGGAGAAATATCACATAAGGAAAATAGAAGAAAAAGCACCTAAATAAGAGGTTTAATTCAAAATCATTCTTGAAAAGTAAAGCTACTGGAAAACAAGGAAGGAAATCATAGACTGCAATCTCAAGGTTTTCATTACAAGCAAACTAGAGATCATGAAAGCATTTTTTAGGAATCAGAGAATATCTGTGTTAAAAGTGCTGTTGAAACATTAAAGATGAAAATAATTTACAGTTATGGGCATTTACAATGTTGTACTTATATGTGGCACTTTTTTGAAACAATGAAACTGATTTTTAGGTGCATTAACCTGAGCATCTGAAATGCACTTGCAACATCTCCTGAATTCAGTGGGAGGTTTCTGAGCTTCCTCAAATGTTACTTCAGCCTTGAAAAGAAAATCCTGACAACAGCAGAATATTTTATATACAAAGATTGTTGAATCAAGAGCAGAAGACAGGCATCACAGTGTTTTGGCTTAAGTGTAGAAATTCACTTTTCTCAAGATCAAGTCTGGCAAAGCAGCTGTAAAACTCTGTTGCTTCTAACAAACTCCCCTGATCTCTCCAATAAAAAGTTCTTATTTTTTCAACATTTTCTTGATGTATACTTTATGCTAAGGCTCTGCTGATAAAATGCTTGCATAACAGATTCAGATTTGCTCATGATACACTGGAAGGGATGAAGTGACAACAAACTGGTTCCCACAAAGATTTTGCACCCAAATGATGTTTGTCACTTTTTATTCCATATCCTTCATCCCACCACTCCTGCCTAGATGATGAATTGGACTCAACTCCTGCTCCAATGATGTGTGTCATGGCTCTAGCTGCAGTGCAGAAGTAAGACTCCATGAGCACCTGTCACTTTTCTTAGATTAGGGTGCAAAAACTACCATGTTACATGGCCTTGGTTGTCATTTAGTGTGAGCAGAGCTCCATTATAATCTATACTTACAATTATTATAAGTTGGTTATGATAAACAAAGCTGTGAAATAAAAGGTTAGCTTTACATTATTTGTCTACTTCTTGAAACGACACTTAGTGCTGCTGGAATTCCATGTTTATCACATCCCACAGGCTGCCACGCCAAATCTGCCCTAGTTTGAAAGAAATTATAAATTCAAATTGGTTTATGCCAGTCCTGACAACTTCACCAGGAATCTAAAAGCCTATATGGTTGGCAGCATCACCAGGAAGAGAGGTTTTGAAAGGTTTGGAATAGGAATCAAGTGAACAGGGCTGTAGGTACTAGATAATGCAGAAAGGACACCCATCCTTCTGCTGAATGTTAATGGAGGGTGGAGGGGAAGCATGGGAAGGATGATAATCACTGGAAGCTGCAGATGTGGTTCTGAGAGATAAATGGATTTTGATTAAATATCAGGGTGCGTCTTCTCGTTTTTTTCCATCTTACTGTTCAACACAGAATGACCCTTTGGGTGCAATCCCAAACCCTGCTGAATACTGCCATCAATTCAGGAGACTCAATATGACACTTCCTAAATTACTTTATTCCCTTCAGAAGTATGCAGGCAGTAAGAACATTTCTTGACACCTTGGTGAAGTCATGAGTATCTCTAGTCACACTCAAATGGAGCTCCTTGAGACCATGTGTCCATTTCATTTTAGCAAAACAAATTGATTTCCTGAATGCAATAAGAAGAGGTTAAGACTTAGCTCCAACTCTGCATGCTAATACCAGGCAAAGAAAAATCCATGTCTGCAGACAAAAATGTAAACAATAAAAATTGAGGATTTTTTAAATTACATCATTAAGCCATCCTAATTATAAGCAATTCAGGACAGTCAGATCTGAGGCCTTTCCACTGTCAGGGAGAAAAGTTACACTTACAATCTAAATCCCCTGAAGATATCATGATCCACTGCCCAGTTATGCTGTAAGAAAACTGCATTTCTGCCCTCAGATTTCGAGAGTTTCTTACCTTAGTTTTTAACAGACTGTACTTTAGGAAAGGAATACATCTGAGTCTGTTTATTTACTTCAGCTTTTAAATGTCCAGGACTGTGCATAGTGACTGTGGGAGGAGGGAGAGGGGACATCCTGCAGTCCTTGGGAAGCAATCCTCCAGTTGCTTTGCAGTACAGCCCCAGCTGTCCATGTTGCTCTGAGCTCTTTGTGCCCAAAGTGCAGCCCTTTCAAGCAAGTCCAGTGGTTTTGATATGACACTCAAGTAGGGCTGCTAACCCAGAACCCACCTCAGCTAAGGCTAAGATCCCTGCCTTCACAGTAATGTTGAACTAAACACAACAATAAATTGCACCTGCTTCCCCAAGTCAAATGGCTTTCCCATGATAGAAATCTATATTGCTATGTCTTGGTGGCATTTCAGTGGATTTCTTTACCATCTCTCATGCCAGGCTTATATCAAAGGAAGTCAACAACTGTTCTCTACACAGCTCAGGCTTCCTAGCCCATGGTACAAACATCCTCCATGGTGCTGACCACCTCCAACATGTTTCTTTTTGGCTATTCCCCAGTCTCTTTTTGCACTTAGAAACACAAAAACTGCCACACTCCATCAGGTTAAAGGCCAGTTTAGCCCAGAACATGAACTCAAGAGCACTTATTAGCCAGTATTTCAGGAAACAGAGGTATCCCATGATATAATAGAAGTACAGTGATAAAATAAATGCAGCTTTCCAGCAATTAGCTGTTTAAGAGCTGATATTTGGGAACTTTTACTGGACTACAATGTTTAATCCTCTGAAAGTTGATAGCTTTTATATCATCTAATATCTGCTTTTTAATCCTTTTGGCCTTTTCTTGAAAAAAGTGCTATGACTTAATTTTGAACGTTGAAAAAATAGTTCCTTTTTGGGTTTGTTTGGGTTTTTTTTTAATTCACTGTTGATAATATCATTGGCTATCTCCTCAACCCCAAGGACAAAAAAATTGCATGTAAGAATTCCCAATTCACCTTCCCTAAACCATTTATAGTACTACAGGCTTTTATCATATTACCTTCTCATCCATCTCTTGTTCAGACTGGAAAGCTGAAGTCTGTCTTTGCTGTGTATCTTTGATCACCTTGCAGCCCTTCTCTATCTCATCTCCAGCTTTCTTATACCTGCCTTGAGGCTGCTGGGGAAGGACTGTACACTTCTTCAAGCTGTGGAAGCACTGTGAATTTATGCAGTGACATAAGAACATTTCCTGGGTTTACTCCATCCCTTTCTTAAAAATTCATAGTGTTTCATTTGTTCTTTTGACCTCTCTTGGGCATGGATCAGATGTTTACAGCAATCTATTCACAGTCACTCCAAAATTTATTTCCTGGCTAGTAATAGCCAATTTAGAGCCCGTTAATATGTATGAATAGTTTGAGTTATTTTTATTCTATTTGCATTACTTTGCACTTATGAGCATTAATTTTCATTTGTCATTTTATCATGTAGTTACACAGTATTAAGAGATTCTTCTATATCTCTTTGCAGTTAGCTTTAGATTAGACTGTTCTGAATAGTTTGTTATCAGCTGCAATCATCTCAATGCAGTATTTATCCCCTTTTCCAACTCTTTCCAGCACTCATATTTTTTAATCTCTGCACCACACGCAGATTTTTCTAGAACATGGTCATCGCCCCCTTCTCAGTCCTTTTCTAGGCTTCCTCCTCAGAACACCATGAAAAAAAAGATGCTCCTGAGTCTCCCATTCAGTTACCACATCTACGACAGGCTGTCTGTGTGGGATCCATCCCACCTAACTTTAGATGGTGACATCTATTTCTGAGCCAAGTTCTCTCTATAATCAAATAGAGAGGAAATAGGCAGTGCTACAGTGGAAGTGATCCAGCTCTAATGTAAATGTCTAAAATGCATCAGATGATTCATGTCCTAAAAGTGTTTATTCCTCCTCATTGACTCCAAGGGAGTCTACAGTGAGTGGAACAGATGCAAATTGTCTACGTCAGAGGCAGAGACATCATAAATTAGGTGAGAAGAATCCTGCTTTTCCCACGCAGATCTCACTGGGCTGCAGCCACATAATTTTTCTGATGGACTAAAAATCCAAGAATCACATTCTTTAAAGACCGCAGAGCTGGAATAGGGGAGGACTGAGCTTACCAGAAGTCTACAGGGCAGCATCTTCATGATTTCCCAGACAGGGAAAATGGAACTCCCTTTGCCCTGTGTGCCATGTGGCAAGGGGCCCCCGTGTAGCCAGGAGCTGGTCCAGCTGGATGCAGGCTTCCCAGAACAGAGAGGGCATAGCAGTGCACAGGCCATATTTCACAAGCCCTGTCCCCCATTCCTGCATTATCCTGGCTCCAGAATACCATAATGTCACCACTGTTACTATCAGAATGCTTTGATTTTCTGGGTTTTTTTTGTAAATATGACTTGCATCATTGCATCATTTCTGTAGCGTCGCATCTTCCACAGAAAGAACAAGCTTATAATGGATATGTGTGCTTCAGCTTCTCTGCCTCATCTTACTCACCATCCTTTCCATTCCAAATCACCTGTCACAGCCATCAAGAGTCATGCCTGGCAGGGCATCATTCATTTGCAGCTTTCAGCTTGTTCCCTCCAGAAGCTAATGGTAAAAGCTACATTTCTAAAAAAGCAATGTTCCCACAGCAGTCCACTGAGGGAGCTAATATAATCCTGAGACACTTGGTAAAGTTACCTCTGAGATCTGTTTTACAGACAATAATACAAAGGAAAAGTGCTGAACTCACAGTGTACAAAAAAAAATTCTAAAAAAATCTTATTCCTTTTCCTTTATGTAATATTCACCAGGACACAAGTATCCAGGGAGAATCTTCTTGTTCTAAAGCTTTAAAATGTTACTGCAAATTAATGTGCACTGGCTAATACCCTCAAGCAACTGAACTACTCTGAAAACATATCTTATAAAAATACTTGTTCTTCTGTCAAGGAAATATTCACAAAACACAGCCTCTATAAAGTCTTTAAAATTAGAATTATTTATTTTATCTCCAATTAGACTACAAGGCAATCTTCTGACCCTAGCTTGGATTAAATGCTGTCTGAGATAAGAGCAATGAAGCAGTAAGTATAGTAGACAGACAATACTACTGCTTACCTCAGGAGAAACAGAAATATTGAAGATGGTAACAACACAATCTTCCCTTTTTATTTTATTATAATCTTCTTCACTATAGCTGAATGTGGAAGACCCATATCCTCTCCAGACAGAAACCACTGGCCGTGGTGTTTGGCTTGGAATTCTTGCCCAGAGACTGGTGAGTAATGCCAGCCCAGGAAGGGCAAAGGAGAGCAGCTATTCTCCCCCCAAAAAAACTTGAACTAAGAGAGGAGACAGCAAAGGATTAAGACTAGTCCATGATGAAAGGGACAGAATATCATTAATCTAATTACTTAATTTTTAATCTAATATTTAACACAGACATCCTGTGTATTTTTCTACATGACTAATGGGAGAGACTTTTCAAAATCACTTATATACTCCCAGAAACCATCAGAGCAACAAGACAGAAAGCATTGGAATTCAATGTAAAGCCCTACAAAAAGCCTGATAACTAAAATTTGAAACTGTGACAGGGATGTGGAGGCTAAGCTAATACAATGAGGTATATAAAGAAAAATCACGATTGCTGTAATAAACTGTTACTGAAGGAAGGTAAAGTTCTTCTGTGCCCAGTGGTACAATGTGGAAGTCCCAGCTGAGTGCTCACCTCTAGTCCATTTTATAGTAAGTGGAGAAAAACCAGATATTCTGGGGTATAACTTATTTTTTCTTAAATTAGACCCTTAAATTAGGACACAGCTGTGGAAACCCCACATGCAGAATCCTGTCTTGTGAGCAGGCTACCATCCCTGTATTCCTACTGCTCATTTTTATTAAGGCATTTTCTAGCTATTATTGAATGCAAATGATGTGTCTCAAGAGCCTTATTATTTATCTACTCATTCAGAAAATCTCATTGAGCTGCATTCTTGTGTAACTGCTTAGGACCTGCACAAATGCTAATGGAGCACTCTTATGCTTGTCTGAAATGGATTCCTCTCTGCTACATGGAAGAGTCTTCCATAGGGCTTCTTCTTCCCAGAGTTATTCATAGAGCTTCTTCTTCCCCCATAATTATTTTTTATCTTAGGAAGTTAACAGACATGCAGTTACAAACTTGAATTTTGGCATTATGTATATTTTATATGCCATATCTAGAATAAAATATATATGATAAATACTCTCCCTCATTAGAGGCTGTTTCAACAGTGTGAGGCCTGGCCCTTTTGGCAGCCCACATGTGCCCCAAGGGCCAGGCTTCAGAGTCAGTCAGTATTAACAACTTTAATTTATGTAAATACAAAAAAAAAGTCACATTTTGCTTGTTTCAAGGGAGGCAACTGAAATCTAAATTAAAGGCACATAAGACAACTTCTAGGAATCCTTCTTTTGAGTTTTTGAAGATTTCACTGATACTGGGTTTTTTTTTCCTGATCACACAGATGCTGTTTTTCAGATATTGTAATGCAGTTTACAGAAATGGCTAAATTTTGTCTAGCAGGAAATGCATTCATCTCATTTTAAGCACTTAATTCTTGAGTGTTCAGAATTAGTTACATCAGATGAAATCTTGGAAAATTCCTTTTACCTACAGCGGGTCCAAATTTCACCTCAGGCTAGATTTTCAGAACAACTGCTGGTTCCTGACTCTGAGAGAGATCAGTGGAAGTTGCAAGTGCTCAGAGAAGCAAAAAATCTGGGTCTAGGTACAGGAACCTTGGGCTGAGCAAAAGAAAAGGCATCTCAGATCAAGCTTTTGAAAATTTGCCTGCACATGTAGGAATTTATCACATTCAATGATCTACTCATGATCTGCCCACTGGGCTGCAACGCCTAACCCAGGAGATTTCTATCCCAATTACAGCTAAGGTAAAAAGCCAAAAATGGCTTTTTTATCAATACAGCTCTTCTTGTAATTTGAGTGCTTTGGATTGTTCATTGTAGCTTTGCCTCATGCAGGCCAGACACAGAGGGAGGCAGAGGATCTTGTCAGAGATCAATAATGTAGTTTAGACAAGGCATTAGGAGAGCGTCTGTCTGCTTTGGTATCTCCCTCTGCTTTTCCAGAGGGGATAATGGGCTTTGACATCTTGCCAACCCTGCCATCCTGGAGAAGAGTTCATTGCTAGTTCAGCTCTGAGTGTCTCCTGTTTATCTACCATCAACCACAGCACTCTTAGGAAATTATTTCTGTCTGGTATTTCCATCCTGAAAGCTACCTTACAATACACAAAACAGTGTTGTTACTTGCACAGCTCATGGTGATCTCCCAAGAAATAACTCCTGCATTTTTCCCTATGCATAGGGCAAACAAGTAGGAATCTTTCTACCTATTCTGAGTATGACACATATTTTTATTTTACTTACTCCAAATATTTGTTTTATTTTATTTTTGTTTTTCTTGACTGTTACATATTAAGCAGCACTCTTCTGAAACAGCTATTTCTCAGCAAAGGGAAACCAGAATTCATTGAATAAATCCCTGATGAAACAAAATGCTAAATTTTCTGTATTGTCTCCTGGAAATGGTTTTCAGTGAGCTTGAGAGAAAAATAATATCAACAAAATTAACAAACGAAGAATAAAACTAAGAGGTGAAGTAAAGAACTGAGAGAGAATTTTTCTGGTGAGGCTTGCTGACAGCAAATTAAAAATTGGGGAAAAATGCCTTATATCACAGCATGTGCAGGAGGAAAACTTCCTTGCAGAAGTACTTTAAAAGAACTTTAAAGGTGATGGTAAAGAAGAGAAAGAAGGCAAATTCCACAAGAACAAAAAAAAGGAAATGAAGAAAAACAGGAGCAGGTTTGAACAGCTAGGTCCAGATGCCCAAATAGGTTGGAAGATGCCATGTTATCAGTGACATGCTACTGTGAAATCTTTATTTTCTCTGCCCTCCCCAAAGCTCTTCATGTCTTATGTCTTGTGACCACTTCCAGCACCTCATTTTAATAATCCCCAGGACCTCTTTGTCCTGCTGTGCCATTTCACCTGTTCCTGATATTCCTGGAAACCCTGGGAGCTGTAAATGCCCTCCCCAGGCAGGCCTGCTGCAGCACCAGCAAGACCCTGGCACATACCTGCAGCTGCAGCTCCCCCACCAGCCTGTTTCCTCCATGCTCAGAATATCCTGGGTAAGGCAGTGTGCTGCTCCATTCTGTCATGCTTTTTCCATATTGATCCACTTTTATTTCAAGCTCCCAAGAAAATTGCGAGGGGGAAAAAAAATCTGCTTTTACAGTTTTCCTAAAAATCTTTTACTTCTGTCCCCTGCTGTGCAAGGCCTTTGCTAAGTGACTGAAGTTCTTCTGAATATGGCTTTATACTTCCTCAGTTTAGGCATAACTTTGTCAAAGCTAGTGTGTGCTTCCTCCCAAAAACTCCTTGTTCTATTCTGGTTTGTTACCCATCCTCCTTCATGGCATTGCAACTGAAGTGAGTTATTTAGGGCAGGGACACTGTGTTTCCATTTCCATTACAGAAAGCTTAATAAATTCTCCATGACTATAAAATAACAATTTTCCCAGCATGTTTAGTTGGGACAAGGTTAGGGGGCTCCAGAGAGGCTGGTCACTTCAAGTCCTGCAAGCCCTGATTCTGTATGTTGTCATTCCACAAAGCATTCCTTCAAATGAGGATTTTTGTGGCTGGGTGCCAGAAAATTATGCAACGTCTGTAAAATGTGAGGCACGGAATGGATTAGTACTTTGTCTGTCAGCTGAAAATTTGGGTTATTTTCATGTTCTGGGATAAAGGTAGTTCAAAGAAATCGTGAAGCTGCCACAAACATTCTGTTACCATTTGTCTGTTCTGAGGTAACGCTGAAATATCTGCGGCAGTGCAACTTCTGTTCCACTACTGTGTAGGCAAGGGATCAGCACAGGAGATGCCAAAGTGGGACACACGATCTGCAGCCCACTTCAGCCCAGGAAGTTGTGCAATTAGTTTAATTCAAAGTGATAATTGACCAGCTCATGACTATTCGTGGGATAAAAAGAGCAGGAAAGATGGTTTGGTGCTTACTGTGTCTCAGCCTCTTCAGGCTTTATCGTTATCTTATTTATATATTTAATTAAATACATTGGAAGGACAAATCTAGAGGCTAATAAGCTTTTACAAGTCCCACTGAAATTAAAAGCAGTTGCACATGTTCCTGAGGTTTTGAAAGAAGTATCTTCATCTCATAAAAAATACATTAGATGACCATTAAAGTTCTAAAACACGACATTAAAAGCAAATATGTTTATAATTAGTGCTGCCCCTTATTCCTTAGACACAGGCTGGCGTCTCCAATACTCAATCAATGCTTTGCTCTTACTTTGTACTTTCTTAATTTTGCCTTCATGTTTGCATTCAGAGTTCTGGATGAAAAGTACTATAAATAAGCAAGCTGCTATTACTGCTGACCGCAGCCGATGACATCTTCCCAAAGCTTCTTGTTTTCCTGGGTGTCAGACTGATTTGAAAGGAACTGGTTACATGAGTGATGAGTGCTTGTCCTCATCTGGGGAAGCTGCTCTAGAATAAATATAGGAATTTGAGACAAAGATTTCCTCCTGTCCTTTTACTGACTTGCAAATGCAAAATCATTTCATGTCAGAGGTAGAGAGTGATGATGGTGCCAGATGATGGGACAAAGCCCAGTAGTACAGGATTGATTGTTTTGGAAGACAAAGCTTTTATTTATCTCAAAAGGCAGATTATAGAAAGTTGGCAGCTCACCCTTGACTATACACTCCATTTCATGTGACTGGAATTCCAGTAAAATGTGTCACATTAAGGGAATTAAAAGCTGATGATTATATTGACAGGGGCACAGGAAATAGACAAATAGATTATTTTAGTGGGCACAGAGATTCATTGTCTTGCAAATCTGGACAAAGTACATAAATTAAGTGTTGACAATATAACTATTTTCATATAAATAGTGGTAAATAATGCTGTAATACAGCAATTGCCAAACTAATGTGTCTCTGCAGACCTTGAATAGACAGATGGGATAAACTTGTTTGAACAAGCATATGTTTTATCACAGTCATAAACACTGAGTGTGGATTCTGAGACATAGACTGAGATCTTGGAAAGTATGGTTGCTATAAGTATTGTAGAGGTCCCAACATGTAATCTGCTAAATGTGTGTTGCCTTGTACCAGCAAAGAGGAATTTCTATTGCTATAGCTAAGACAGTGAGCATTATCATTGTTTGAGATCAAGGGAATTTCAAACGCTTATATCCGCACATCAAAGAGACATTGACAGACAGGATAGAACTCAATGAAAGATTCAAGATGCAGAAAATGTATTTTCTTGTCTCTCTCAGTAGAAGTGATAAGTTCCAGTTTTGCTTGTTGTGAACTGATAAAGTGTCAGCAAGAAACTGGAGACTGAAGGAAATTGTCGCTCTGTAGGATTCCCTTATTTCCTATCACAGGCATTAAAGTACTGTGCATCCTGTAGGAAACAGTGATGCAGGAGGTGCACAAGTTACTGCCTTCTTGAATGGAGACGGCAACAAAAGTACCACAGCTGGGAAGCTCCCAGTAATAACCATCATTAGAGCAATGGAGAAAAATGAAAATATGAAGTTGCATTTGCAACAGTATATTTCCATTCTTCCATCCCTGCACTGATATCTTCAAACAGAGAGAAAGGAATAGGAGATAGAAACAGAGGGAGGACTCTGGAGTCTTACATCACAAAGGTACATCATGAAGAATGCAAAAGGGCAGGAATCAGAGGAAAGAAAATAAGAAACAGACTTAATGATACCTCATATTCTAGAAGAGTTGCACTATTACAGTGACATTAGCATAGAAAGAAGAGAGACTTTTCTTAAGCAGTTAGAAATGTGTGACGTTGATGGAGTTTATCAAACTTTCCTGTATCCCAGCCCTGTCAGTCCTTGTAGGGGTCAGAAAGGAAGAGGGGCTGAGGATTGCAGCAAGAGCGATGTTCTTGCCTACCCTGATGCTTCCTCTCCTCTCTTGTCTTGGTCGGTCTCTTCTTGTGTTTCCTCTGCATGCCTCAGACCTCGACTTGATGTCTCTTACAGCCTTACATAAGTCACCCATCTGGAAGCAGCGTGCTGCACAGGCAAGGAAAGGAGGCTGCTGCTTTGAAATTTAGATACAGAAAAAAAAGAGTAACTCAGACACTGTGACTGTGAAATATTGGCTGGTTTAATTATTTTTGACACATGCTTTCCCTCCATTTACTGAAGAACTGTGGAGAATTTATCTACCCTTACACCTTTACAGATAGTCTGTAGGGGTGGTTTTAGCTCTGTTTTTCAGTATTAGGCTCCTCTGACTAATTTTTTTCCCACTGTCTCCTTTCACAGTAATGAGGTTCTATTTGCAATACATATCAACATGTTTACTGTAATTATATTCATAGCAGTACAAGTAAGACATGGCTGAGCACACATATTCTGCTTTTGTTTACTGTGTTTTTCCTGTTTGTTGCTTCTGGCCCAGATGTGATGCTGCAGAATCTTTTCCTTTAAGTGAGAGATGTGGTAAATTCTGACCTCTTTTACCACAATCATAAGTAGGACACCAATTTCCTTAGCTCATATTCTTTTATCTTCTGTCTTCCCAGGTTTCCTTTTGCCAAACCAAGCCCTTCATGGACATAATCATTTGTCCATCCAGGTGACTCCCAGACCAAGATTGTTAAGGAAACCAAGCAATTACCCAGTTTCCCAGGTTTCCTTTTGCCTCAAACCAAGCCCTGGATGGACACAATCATTTGTCCATCAGGTGACTCCCAGACCAAGATTGTTAAGGAAACCAAGCAATTACCCAGCAGCAAATACAGTATCTCTGGTTTTGCCAACCCTTCTGCTTATTTCAAACACAAAGCCCCTGAAGAAAGACGTCTTCACAGTGGCACAAAGGAATTTTTTTTCTGAAAGAAAGTGCTACTGCTTTCCAAACCCCTCCAAAACAGCCTCAAAGGAAAGTTAATAAGCCAAGGCAGAGGTGGCAGCTGGGAGAGAGAAGCCAGTGCTGTGGGACAGAATTGACTAGATCCTCACTGCCTACATGGAGAGGTTTCCTGTGCTCTTCATCCCAGTTCTACAGGTTCACTTTTTCAAAATATGTGTTCTATACTCTTGGAAATAGCCTTAGTGACTCAGATTGCTGAGGACTCTGCCTTTGCTGTTATCTGAGTGTCTGCATACTGAGATTTGCATTTCTGGCTTTAAAATTAAATCACAGTGTCATATTTGGCACAGAGCTTGGAGAAACTTCCAAACAATGGCTACACAATGCAGCTGCCTGTCAGTGAGAGGGTACAATTCCAGGAGAATTTCAAATCTTAACAAGCTGAAAATTCTGTTGGCATTCTTCTGGCTTTTTAGTGTGTTTAAAAAGCTGATTTATATTTAAAAAGAAGCTGTCTCATTGGCATAATACTTTTGTGATCTCAAGATAGTAGTCAAGGTAGAATATAGACACTATAATGATTATAAAATACACAAACATTCATAGAAAAACTTGGTTTGGGTAACAATGCATTAATGAATAACAGAACTCTTGAGAGATTACTTATCAACCTAAAAAAAATAAAGATATTTGGAATATAGCATACTTCTTTCATACTTGTCATTAGTACAAGTCCCATCAAGACTGTTGAATTCATCCTGAGCTCTGCTGGTAACAGATCAGATGATCAGAGTAACACAGAGTTCTTTCTCATTGTTTGGGCAGGATCTTATAAACTGAATCTTGAGAGTCTGATTTCAAGACAGTTACCCTGGAGACTTCCCTTCATTTCAGGAAGTCAGTTCTCTGTTGCATGTAATTGGGGCAAAGAAATTATCCTCCTCTGCCCATTTTTCAAAAGCACTGGGAAATACTTGATTGGACAAAATAGGTCCAGTGTATCCTAGAAGAAATAACTCTCCTTTTTTTGCTTCTTTACTAGAGAAGTGAAACTATTCAATATTCTACCTTGCCATGTGCAAGATACATTTATAGTTCTGAGCTGGGTTCATTGAAAAATGCTAATACTTTGGTCAGACACTTTGAGCAATGATTTTTCTACATTGGTCAGAGGAAAATTTTCATTTACAACTTTCAAATATGTTGCTAAAGCTAATGTGATTTCATAGCCAGGGATAATTTCTTTCCAGCTCTAGTTCTCCAACATTCAAATATCAAAACCAGGCAGTAAACTGAGTATGGGCAGCGATGTTCTTACCTGAAAATAAAGGCTCACCAAGAGCATCTCCAGAGTGGGCAGTGGCTTTTTGCTTCACTTTTTAAAAGGTTTTGCTTAATGAGAAACTGGGCCTTCCATCTGGATGTGATTTCTACAGATAATTCATTGCAGACTGCAGATGGAGGAAAGCCTGTGCCTCAACTCACACCCATTCCATCCAAACTGTTCTCTTTCCCAGTTCAGTAGCCTTCCTTCATATGACTGTCTGGTTGATAGTCTTCTTCCTCCTTTCATAATCACCATGAAAGTTCCTGTGTTTGACACCAAATATTAGCGGACAAATTATCCTACTACTTCAATATTCCTTTGTATTGATTTCTTCTTTTTTCTACTTCAGCATACACAAAGCCAATTATTTTGTACCAAGCGTACATTGTCATCAAGATTAAGAGATTTTGTTTTCTGTATTGGCTGGCAGTTGCTTGCCATGGACCTTACCAGCCTCATAGAGAGAGAAGAACCTGCAGTCTGACATAGTCAGTGTAGGCAGTAGAATTTTGATGCAGTTGCACTGAAAACTGACATGTGCTATTTTGTAAATGCAAAAATATTCATTTACTCTTTATTCAAATTCTGACCTCAGTTTTTACTTCAGGTAACAGATGCAGCATGATCACACTGTAGTTTTGCCAAATATATTCTCTATATGATCTTCATTAATACTAGAGGTCCTTTCAAGCTTCTGTATGAAACTAAGAAGCACCAGTGAGACGAAAACATAAAATATGCCCCAAAAATGCTCAGGCATGCCAGCAACCAGTCTGTTTATCATTTTAAAGCTAACTTGTTGACCCTTTTTTCAGCCATCTCTTCTTTTAAGCTGTTCAAAATACAGAAGCAATGAAAGCAAATCTCCTGAGACTGAATGTGTGCCATGAAAGAAAGAGTGTAGTAGAGGAATACATGCATCCCTGATGACTGCTGCTGTCTTAGGTGAGATGGGCAGAGGTGAAGTGAAATGGGAAGAAGAATTTAGAAGAATTTTAAAAAGAAGCAGTGTACCAGGAATACAAATGCTTCACTGGAATGCATGAGCTGTACAATCAGGAATCCATAGCCTAAAGGACTGGTCAGGTTTATAAGGGTACTGTTTGTAAATCATGCATCTCTCACATGCTTTCTCAAATGAGGAGATTACAACTGTAATCAGAGATGCACTATGGCAGGTCTCTGATTTCTTGCTTCTGTGCATTTTCCTGTCAGTCTACTACACTGAGAAATTTAAGAGCTTTCAAGAACATGCTTACCCATAAATTAATTCCAAGGCTAATCCACTCTCTCTTCACTTGATTAATTGTTTTTTTGGAAGTGTTAAGAATGCAACAAATAAAAGCAAAATTATGAGAAGCAAGCCACTGCGTCCCTGAGACAGAGATGTGTAGTGACAAACATGTTCTGAGCTTTAGGAACCCACATAACAGGATAGTCGGAGAGCATCTTTCAAAACCTATTGCCAAATGTAGGCAATGATAGTGTGAGATAACTGTTTCCAGGAGATGAAATGTAGTTTTCAATTGGTTCATTTGAGCAGAAAAGCTGTAATATACCTTATCCTCTGTTAGTAGTTTCTAAAGCAACATGTATATAAATGCATGACCTCAGTGAATGCTGAGCAAAGGGGGATGGAAGCCATGCAAGCTTCTGCTGTAATTTTGATTTTCAATCAAAAAGTCATTCTGCTCTTTCCAAGCAGCTATGTTTTTCTTTAATGACTGATACTGTCTAACTGCAAAGATTTGAGCTATGTCCAGGAATCTTCCCTAGCACTTCCCAGCATGCTAGGAATTTCAGTACTACAACAAACATTTTTGAGAAGAGTTCCACAGAACTTTTTTTGTTTCGATGTACAACTTCTGCCACTGGCAGCCTTTCTGTATCTTTATGAAGTGACACAGATTCGAGTTAAGTTTTGTCTTAAAGACAAGAAATTTCTGCTCATTTTCTGAGCTGTTGTTCGTTGACTGAGACGACTTTTCAGTGAGTCCTATAATCAGTATCCTCCCAAATACTGATGTCACAGTTTAACAAGTTTATAGTAAACAGCATTACTTATGCTCTTTTAAAACAGTGAATTTCTCAGTGAACTTCTCCATATGAAGTTTCATCTTCATGCCAGAAAGAATAAAGATATTGGAACTCCAGTAAGAGGACACTGGGGTTTAAATTTACATCCCATTCAGTCACTGTAACTCTGTCATCA
Organism: Passer montanus; assembly: GCF_014805655.1. Lineage (NCBI taxonomy): Eukaryota > Metazoa > Chordata > Aves > Passeriformes > Passeridae > Passer > Passer montanus. The sequence continues at coordinate 5,368,938 of NW_024367707.1, forward strand.
TTGCTGAGTAAAGAGCAGTGATTGATTCCCTCTGAGAACTGGCTACGAGACTCCTCTGCAAAGTCCCTGGCACCACTAAAATGCCTTCTGCATTCTCTTTAATGTTACCCAATGTTAAAGAAAATATTGAAACAGGGAGAAATTACCAATACCCTGGTTAATGTTGGGAGACAGCTCACTTCCCACTACCAGAGCTCCAGCAGAGCTTCTGCCTGGAGACAGTTTTCACTCCACATGCAGCACAGACCATCAGCTCACACTTATTGTATGAAGATCCCTGTACCCCAGAGTCCCAAGGAAGATTGCAGGAGTATAAACCCCACACTAGATGTTACATAAAAACCCCTCAGGAAGACTGCCAGCCTCTTGCACCTGCCTCCTAAAAGGGATGTGTAAGCAAGCAGCCCTAGTGGGATGGAAAGTTTCATGCCAGGCAGCAGAGATGGAAGGGTGAGCACTGGCAACTCCCAGGAGCAACCCTGGAGCTCAGGAGGATGCACAAGGAGAGGCCATAGGCCAGTGACATGGAGGGTGGCCAAAGACCAGTGTCACCAAGACCATGGGTGGAAGAGCAGATGCCAACATCTGCCAACACCAGTGGTCGCTGAGGTTTCCCAAGGAAAGGGAGATGAGAAGATGCACTGGAATTTCTCCCCAGTTAATTTTGCTCTGTGCACTCAAATACCAACTTTAATACATAGCAAAAAATGCAATTTGGAGAATTTGTTTAATCTGGTTCTTGCAGTTCGTTTTGGGTGTTGTGGGGTTTTGTTGTTGTTGGTTTGGCTTTGATTGTTTTTCCCAGAAAGATGATTTCAAAACAAGAAATTAGAACTCCAGAGTAAGAAATGCAAGAAATGTTGCTGAAACCAGATGAAGTATTTGAGTTCAGTTCAATTACCCAGATATCTGTAACCTCTACTCTTTTCACTGGAGTGTTTAGGAGGTCCACAGAGAGTTTACAAATTTCAATGAGTCAGAAGATAATTGGAGTATCCAAGTGCTTCATATGTCTTTAGTTACCAGCATAAGCAACTCATATCTTGTTCTCCTGTGAAAAAACAGACAATTTTGAACTTTGATTTCCAGGTTGTTCAGATAATCCAGAAAATTACTCAGAAGGGTGGTAAGTGCTTGTTATACTGAAATGCTAACAGCATCTATGTTCACTGATGCCTATTTTTTAAAATATATCCTGAAAAACCAAGCTGCTGTGATTTATTAGTACATGGCCAGCTTAAAATAACAGCAGTCGTAAGACAAAAATTTCTGTGTGTAAAGATTGTGCTGCTATTGTAAAGAAAGTAAGTTCAGCAAATGGCAAATTGAAAGAATCATGCTATTAGAGAAAAGTGAAGATGAAAAAAGTCTGATCAATACTTGTATAGTAATAATTTTAAGCAAGACAAAATACTGTACTGCACTGAATGTTAATTACTCTTATAGTACCATAGTGGCTAAAGAAAAAATACATTAAACCAAACCAAAAAAACCCAAACAAATAAATCAAACATCCGAAAATTCCAGAAAGTGTTTTGCAGTAAAACAAGGGAGGGTGGAAATAAGCAAGCCAAAATCATGTTTTACTATAATATTTGCTCTGTGATATCACTTTTTCAATGTTACAGTGAAGAAATGAGGTTTCCCCCTGGCCCAATCAAGTTCTTTTTGGCCTTCCTTCCCTGCCTCCACCACTATACCCACGAGTGACACCCAGTGATCCACCCACTTGGAGCTGTAAAACCAGAGCATCACACCTATTTACCAGATGTGTCATCTCCAACTTTTCCAAATGGACTCAATCCTCCTATGAGCAAGGCTTTTGGAGCCTGTGCTCAGTATGATGCTGCAGTGACTACAGGGAAACCCTTCAGAACATATGATATGTTTGTCCCTGGCAACATTGTGCAGAGCAAAAACATTGAAATAATAAAACCTCTGCACTTATGCCACACAGCTCCAGATTTTCCTCGAATTCTGACTAACTGGGTATTTAAAACTGCATTTTAAGATTTATTTCCTGTCCATCAGAAGTTTCTAAGAGACAGACTATGCCATTTTCAAGGCAGACTGAACATCAGATCTTCTGTGCATGTCAGAATTTTTTTGTTACACCTGGATGTCTTCACTGTTAGAACCTGACTTACTGCATGTAATGAAGTTAATTCATGTGTATTGACATTGTAGATTACACAGCACATATTACCAATATTCTTTAACCATCAAGCAACTGACCTAGAGCTGTTGCCACATTTCTGGATAGCCAGTAGGAGCTCCTAGAAATTTTAACTCTGCTGTTCTATAGTAATCAGTGAGTCCATGACCTCTTAGTTGGTATCTAAAAGGTGAAATTTGTCAATTAATAATCTATGTATAAAAGTAGGATTAGTAGTGTATTCTGATAAATTGAAATCTGATAAATTGAAAAGGTTTTTCACATTTGTATGTTTCAGTATTTAAAAAAGTAAAAAACAAGCCCAAAACAAAAACAAAATCTAAAACAAACAAACAAAAAAAACCACCCCAAAAAAACCCCAAAAAAACCCAACCAAAACCAGACAAAACAAAAACAAAATCTTAAAAAAAAACAAACCCACACCAAAAAACCCAACCAAAACCAGCCAATTTGTTACCTTAATATCATGTTTAAATTAATAGATAATGCTGTGATTATTTTGTAGATCTCTTCTCTTTCCTGGCTTCCTTTGCTCACAGATGTTAGTATAGAAAAGGATATTCCTTCTGCTAGTAGTTTCTGTTTGTTTTGTGGACTTTGGAGAGACGTCAGGAGTTTCACACAGTTTGCTAAAAATTTCCCTGCAATTTTGCATCTTACATAGCACATAATAAGGTACATCCATGAGGAGAATCTACCCAGTAGAATTTACATGTACAGTGGGCTTTCCACTAGAAAATCCCAATATTTGAAACAGTCGCAATACCTACAGGTCAGCTACTGATCTTGATTTAACAAGAACATAGCAGGTCCATCAGAACTTCTAAACTTTTTTTCTTCTTTTTTTTTTTACCTCTTTTCTTGATAATTCTCTTAAAGTTGGCTGAAGGTGTAATCCTGTTTTGTTGGGGCAGTTCCATTCTGACACAAGAACAAGAGGATTTATCCCCTGCGCTGTAGAAGAAGGTTTCCCAAGTGATTGAATAAGTGGGAGAAGCAGGAAGTGAAGTGCTCTGGAGTCAATACACATGTACCAAGGAGTGAGTGGCTGTTACTCACACAGGTATGAATAACGCATTGCGATGCCTGTGCCATCCCGCATTAGCCCAGCATGTTTCACATGCACTCATGGTCATGGAAATAGAAACAGATTGTGAGTCAGAGAAAACGTTGAGTCAGAATGAATGTGTGAAGTGAGTAGAAAGGAATGATCAGAGCCATTAACTTTGCCTGTGAAAGGCAGTAAGGCAAGACCAGTCAAAGAACTGCAGCAAATGGAGCACCCAAAGGGCAACTCGGTGAAATTGCCAAGATATGTTGGCAGCTGAAATGACAGGTATTTCTATTATCCACAGCAGTTACAGAAGTGCAGATGGCAGTTTATGTAAACCTTTTGGGTACTTTATGTTGACGTTATTTCCCACTGCCCTTGTTTTCATTACCTAAGACCTGTTTGTACCGTGAATAAATAAGGTAAAATAAAATGCTTCTCCATGGCGAGGTAGGAAGTCTAAAGGAATGCTCTCACAGACTGTGTGTATGAAGGAAATACAGATACTTGACTTCTTGACATGTGATTTATTTCACAGAGCTTGAAAGACCTGGAATATTGCAATTTAAAATGCAACAGGGAAAATGTGACAGAGAAACTTTCTGTAAGAAAATGGGACCAAAGAAAAACATATTTCCTTATTGAGATATCCATGATTTTCTGGTTTTTATAATTCACAGATAGCATGAACCTAGTGTATATAGAGTATTTAGTGTTGCAGCTCTGATTTAATTATGGTTGTGTTCAGGGACAGAGAAACGTTTATAAGACATCAGTTTTATCATGTCATGCTTCGTTCAGTGTCTTGGGTTTCAGTCAGTAATTAACAAAACAGTTGTCTTCTCAAGATGAACTTGAAAATAATTTCTTCAAATAGAAATCAAATTCACCAAAATAATTTATGAGTCCTAAAGTAAGATAAGCTGTATTGAGCACACATACTTCTGAGCTTCAATAATCCAGTATGACAGGGAAAAAAAAGTTACCCTATCATGATCATATAGAATTCACTCTAGATTTTTTTTGTGTTTAAAAATATGTAAGTTTGGAAGACATTACAAAACACAGATTAGTTCAGATGAATTGGTTAAAGAGGCTTTTTTGTTGAAAAGACACAATTTGCAAAGACAAGCAATCTCTTAGGACCATCTATGTCACTGAGAAAACAAGATTTTAGGCACACAAATATTTGTACAGGTCTGAAACAATAGAAGCATTTTGCAAAGGTAAACAAATATAGAAAACGTTTCTGAGTTTAAATTGACTGCTGAGTACTAAGATATGACAGAAAAAGTTGCAGGCAGCAAAGGTAGGTAGTGATGTGAAGACAGATGGTGATTATCTCCTGTGGGTCAGAAACAACCAGCTGACTGTGTTTAGCTCATCCTGGCAATTAATACCTTACAAGGGAAGGCATTAGCATTGATTTTTTTCAAATATATCCATCATAGGGAGGAAAATGCCATCAAGTTTTAACACAAAGCCTGGGCTCAGACTGGTTAAGTGACCCAGGAAAGATGATGAGTGAATTTTTTTATTAATTTTTGAACCTGACCACTCAAAGTAAAATATTTTCAACTTACTAGTGAAATCAGCCCCAGCTCACACCTATGTCTTATTCCATAGTTATGACAATATAGAATTAAGATCTTGGAGATGTGTACATCTCTAAGCATAAGAACATTCTATTGATATCACTGGAGGAATTATATGTTTACTATGTGTTGTAGTATTGCAAATTTGGAAGAGTATGTAAAAACCAAGATAATTTTTTTTACTTCAGCAAATTAAGAAGTGTTTGAGAGTTAATTCTAAATCAAAGCAGCCCATTAGAAGCTAAAAGGCCATGATTGTAATCAAAACTGTAATCAAAAATTTTCTGTTGATATCACAGGCCCTCCCCACCTGAATTAACAATAATTGAAAAGCTTGTTGAACACCAAAAGAAACCCCATGGACCACGTTGAAAGAATCCTGTCTGATCTTAAAACAGCTCTTTGGAGTGATTTATGGAAGGTGAGAATGGTGGTGTATGGACAAATCTGAACACCTTCCAGTCAAGACACAGCAGTTTCAGACTGGAAACCCTTCTGTGCTCTCTAGCACAGGAAATCCAGCAGCCACTCCAAGCCTGGCAGAGGTCTGCTGCACAAGAGGTTCAGGTCTGGCTGCTCTGCAGTGCTGAGTGTGTGCTGATCCACACAGTAATTAGTCCCAGCTGGTTCCTGGTAGAAGCTCTGCAACAGCTCCCCAGTCAAAAACAACAACAATAATCAAACCATATTAATTTTTTCAAATACCAGCCCATTCTACAGTTTATGGTGTTTGCCATAGCATATGAAGCTGCATATGTTGTTTTTTGTACTGTCAACTTAGAATTTGTCACTTCTTCATGCACCAAGTCTCTTTTCTTCTGTATTTGGATTTTGTAGTGGTATCAGCCACATCTGAGATTTTCTCTGTGTACTGCCCCATTTATGAACAGTGCTGTGCAACATGAACCTTTGCACAACACAGTCCAGGACTCTAACATCTTCTCTGAGATCCTTGGAGACGTACAATGACTGTCACCAGTAATCTGATTCTGAGCCAGGTACATTTTCTTTAATGGTAGTTTATAACATGTATACACCAAAACCACCAGTGCCACCTGTCATCAGAAGCAATGCTTCTCATACCCCTTTTGGTCCATTTCGCCATTCAGATTGCTTTTTCTTTTCTGTTTTCTGATCCTGGGTATTCTTCAGAGGGTCAAAGTATTCAGTGTTTTACTTCACCCATTCGTTTCTCTTATTCTAATAGCACAGCTGCCTGTGGTATGAGAACTCAGCTAATACCATATGACTTTTCTGAGAGCATCTTCAAGAAAACTCATCCAAATACGCTAAAAAATATGCCTTCAGGCTTGTAATAAGTTTGGGGTGTTTTTCCCTCTCTTGGTCTTACAAAATCTAGTCATGAAATTGTATTTTCAGAGTTATGTGAGTTCTTGTAATATTCTAAAATCCAAGAGAGAAGAAGCCATTAAACATGAAATTAAGCTTTTCTTTTTCATCACAAAGGAAAAAATATTACTATCTTTTGTGTATGATTGTCAGGAAAATGCAAAGTCTAAAATGAAATTGAACTAAATAGCCTTGAAAAATTATTTAGAAGTGGGATGTTCCTTTGTCAGCATCATCCCTAGAGTCTTTGTGAGACTATCAGCTAATTCTGCATATGGTATGTTGTAAATAAAGTATCACACAAATGCTTTTCTTCCTGTAGCAGAACTGAGTGATTAATGCCATTCTGCTGTGCTCTTCACCCTTCACTTTAATGAGTCATGCAGTCTGGATAATGGTGGACCCGCATCCTTTTTAGTTAGGGTTGTTTGAATACTTGTTAATTTTTCTGGGCCACTACAATCAGGATGTTATATATTAAAGGAGGAGTGCAAGATTACAGCTTTTGACACTCTCCCACCTTAAAAATAAATTCAGCAATTATCATAAGATGAAATCATCTCCTGTTTTTCTGAGAAACTGGAGAAAACTGTTGGGTTTTGGGGGGAGGGTTTTTTTGTGAGTTTTGTGTGGGTTTTGGGGTTTTTATGTGGTTTTGGTTGGTTGGTTTTTTTAATAAAAAAACAAACTGGTCTCAAAATTACTCCATTAGAAATTTCAGGACAGAGTAACCAACAGAAGAATTCTACACGCTCCTTCTCAGCCCAGGAGCCAAATTCTCTGGATCTGGGGCAAGAAGGGGCGTGCACTGGCAAGCAGGCAACCATTACTGTGCCCTGAGTGCCAAAGCAGCTCCCCTCATCTTTCCACACCCAATGGAAGCTTTTACAGACGAGTCTCCCTTTCCCTGCACCTACCTTAGCTGTGCATTTGTAAGGGCAACCTCCCCTCCGACTTAGAGGAGAGGGGTGATAAAAACATTTGGCATTTCCCAGTTCTGCAATAAAAAAGAGCCAAAAAACAAAAGCTAATCAACTACACTGGACTTTTGCACTTCTGCAAAACTGAGGTGGTAAGCCTGGGGCAAAGCAGGAAGCATCTGTAGCCTCAGCCCAAACCTTCATTGAAATTCAGACCCTGGAAGCATAACCATCATGCTATGTTTTCTTTTGTAATCTGTGTACTTAATTAATATCTGACACCTTCCAAGCACACATTCTGCAAATACAGATCTGACCACAACCAACAAACAGAATATACCTTTTCCTGTATAGACCCTTCTTCTGCTTCATGTCAGTAGTGAAAAAACAGGACCAAAGTGTTACTGTGACTTTGCTGCCATGATTGCCAAGGTTGGTACTTATGAAATGCAGATGCCTCTGTCTACACAACCTGAAGTGTTTCTAGACCACAGTCTCGTTTACTGTGATTAATGTGAATCACACTGAGTATCCACTGCTTCTCAAGGGTCTTCACAAGATGCACTTGTCTGAAATGCAGATATCTAATCTTTGAATCTCTCTCAAACTGTTCTCTCCTTATCTCAGGGTTTCCACACAGCTCCCTGTCCAAAAATGAGGCTGCTTATCCAGATCAGTGACAGCCAGTCATAGCATAGCCATCAACAGGCAAACTTAACAAGTTATCCAAATAAACTTCAAGCAGCGCTCTGGTAAAAATTTGACACCCTTTTTTTCCTGCAAATATTTGAGAGGATCGAATGTAAGAGGTCTTACTTGCAAGGAAATTTTTTTATAGAGTGAAACATTATTTTATTTCTTACAGAACTTTTCCATTGAGAAACAGACAAGTTTTCTTTGTCATGTCTACTGAAATGTTAGTTTATACCAGTGTAGAATATGTTTCTGAAACCCTCTGCTATTAATTGTTCACTGAGAGAAATGTAGAACTATTGTTTGTAAAGATACTGCACTGGCCTGTAAAATTACCATTTTCTTGGTAGAATGTCCAATAGAAAGAGAATTGGGCCATGGACTGACCAGGTGTTTTGAACAATTCTCAGAAGAGGCATTTTCCAGTACACAGATGAGGAGATTTTAGCAAATATTCAATCTAGCTGCAAAGCTGGTCAGCACAGATACACACTGAACAATTGAAACATCAGTCGGCTGCTTCAATTTAGTACATGGATTTTGAGAGCCAAGCAATCAAAAACCTGAAAATATGCCTAGAAAAACTTAAAAGAGTCCACAGCAGTCCACAGACTGCATGGGCTCCTTATTAGAAAGTCCCTACCCTGGCTTCCTTTCAGCCTGAATTCTGATTATCATCTAAAATGTCAAACTGCTCAATTTTACCAGGAAACAGACATGGGTGGTTTTAATGAATGCTATCATATATATACACAAAAAATGAAAGGATATGTCTACATGCTGTAATAAGGCATAAGAGATAGATTTAGCTCAAATTAACATAAAAAGAGATACCACTGGTGGTGTAGGTTGCCCCTTTGTTGTGCTTGAGCTAATCAACCTTGTGGAGAGTAGATGTCTTTTCACATGGAGACTGTTTTGGCATGAGCCAAACATGATCTCTGTGTAACACTGTGCTGCATGATTTGGATGTAGCTGTTCACTTCAGTGTGATCCAGGTTTCTCAACTTGACCTTCAACCATGCAATGAGGACACATCATGGTCCCTCTCTTTCCAGAAGCAGACACATGCACAGAGCAGACACCTCTCAAGCCACCACAGTGTCACTAGGATCCAGGTCCACTGACATGTTTTTGCTTTAACTCTTGCTTCTGCCACCAGGAATCTTCAGGTTATTCAGTAACATGCTGGATCTGGGGCCAGAACGTGCAGAAAGGACTGTCCCATCAGAAAAATACAGATTGAAGGGATAAGGCACCTCACCTTTTCCCATAGACACACATAAATTAGGCACACATAAATTAGCCTCCGAAGCTTATGTATACAGCTTTGCATTTTCTAATAATTTCTTAAGGTTTTGTAATTGGAAACAGAAATCCCAATTCTTAAAATAATTCTCTTGCAAAGCACATTCGGAAGAAGCGCTTCATAATACTACCAAAATCCTCTCCTTTGCTTTTGAATCATGGCTTTGCCTTCCTGTCCAAGATAGCCATTTCTTCCTCCTGGAAATGGTGGTCAAATGGCTACCCCTGACAAGCTTAGAACAAATTCAACCTTGCAATTACTGTCTTCAGAATTAATGGAAAGGTAGCGATAGAAATTTTAACAGATCACATTCAGCAGCCTCACAGCAGTCCAGATTGTGGTTAAACAACTCCCTCTGTCTACTACCATTTCAGAGAAGTGTTTCTTGGGTCTTCCCCCTCTCTAATTCTTGAGATTTAACTGCCTGGGAAGAGGGGACCAGATAAAGCACAGGACATATATTTCTTTCCTTTAGTCTGCACAGAAGTCCACAGGAGGGTCATGACGATGATCAGAGGGCTGGAGCACCTCTCCCATGAGGACAGGCTGAGAGAGCTGCGGCTGTTCAGCCTGGAGAAGGGAAGGCTCCAGCATGACCTCATTGTGGCCCTTCAATATATAAAAGTGGACTTACGAGAGAGCTGGAAAGGGACATTTTACCAAGGCCTGCAGTGACAGGAGAAGGAGCAATGGTTTTAAACTCCAAGAAGGCAGGTTTAGATAAGATATTAGAAAGAGACTCTTTGCTATGAGGGTGGTGAGACATTGGCACAGGCTGCCCAGAGAAGCGTGGATGTCCCATTGCTGGAAGTGTTCAAGGCCAGGGTGAATGGGGCTCAGAGCAATCTGGTCCAGTGGAAGATGAGGAGCTGGATTAATGGATCTGTCAACTCATTTCCAACCCAAATGGGTTAGATGACCCAAATGTGGTGTTATGACTATGATTTCACAAGTGACATCACAGTCTCATAAGATGTGTTTTTCATTTAAACATAGGAATAAAAAAAAAGGCAAACAAGCAAAGAAATTACTCTTTTGCCATCTTCCATGATAGAATTAACAATCTTGAGCTGATAAAAAGGGAATTTCTGTCTTGGAAGAGATAATCTTTTTTCTTTTAAACTAAATTCAGCTGTAAAGCCAGCAGTTATCACACATGCTTCCCACCTTCAAAAAATTACTTTGTGTAACTCCAAATTCTCTGCTCAATAATTATAATTTTGAACCTCTTTTTTTTTGTAGAAAAATAAGTGCATTTAGAAATTAACATTTTTTTCACTCTGAAATCTTTATTTAAGAAGAATTCGAAACAGCAATCCAAAAACCAAAATCTGTATCCATTTAAGAAACACATTTCACTAGTGCACTCTTCCTTCTGGAGACAGCTGCTCAACAAATGTTTTTTAACAGTTCTCATGAGATCTAGATGGGGAGTTATGAGGAAATAAGTATTGTCTTTATGATCAAGACAGTTTAATAATTACAAAGCTTTAACTATATCTGTATGTCCTCTCCATCAAGAGACAGATATTGAGGTATCCTACCCTCCCCATTTCATATGCTCACTAAAACAACACAAAAGAGATAAAATTTTATTATTGGTGGCAGATTTTGGGCAATATGATAAACCTCATGCAGAGTTCTTTCTTTCTTTCTTTCCTAAATATACTCAGAAACCATACCCTAATCCTTTAAAATACATAAATTATAGCTTTTAAATACAGTAGTAGCCACTTCCAAGGGTAAATCTGCTTCTTTAGCACTCATCTTCCTCTTTTGTGTTAATATGGGAGAGTAAGAGTAAATTTCAAGTAAAGTTCACTGAGATGTTACAGGGCTAAATATAAAAAGATATTTTACAATAATATTTATTTTGCATCTTCTGTTCCTGATCTCTTAGTCCTGTACTGCACTCTGAGATCAAAATGCAACATAAGTAGTAGGATTTGCCACAGTCTTTTCCACCTCAATAAAAGTTGTCTTTCTCTCTCTTTTATTTCCCAGCCGTTACCATTTCAGCAGAGTGCCTTTAGGAGGTAATCGAAAGAAAACATCCCGGAAATTTCTGACATAGCTTCACTTTTTTTTCCCCCATCTCAAACAAGAGCCAGATGCACACTCTGAGACTGAGTCACAGTGAGGGCTTTTTGGTTATTTAATTACAGTTTTTAATTAATGTGAGAAAGCTTAACTGATCCTAAATGGTGGTAGCGGTTGACAAGTAACAAGAGCACTCCATGCCCACAGAAGAGCTAAGGCTGCAAGGAAAGCACAGGGAATCAGCACTAGTTTGTAATCGCTTGCATTTCAAAGAAATAGTTTTTTCCAAGTGTCTTTGTGCATGTGGGTTTACTATCGTCTTTGAAGTTTGAATAATTTTAAAATCTGGCTAGGGGCAAATTAGATAAGAAGGCGGCTGTGCAATCAAATTAATATTTTGGAAAGCTCATACAGTTACAAGATCCAAACACTTACCCTGATAAAATGCTGCCAACACTTTAAAGAGGTGTACTGACTTATTTTTTAGCTATAAATTTTTTTGCTGACAGATTTGCACGATTCATGCACTGGTAACATGACTACGGTAACACAGGTTTCTGAGCAGCTGTCCCGCACGAAGGCCGCAGCAGAGAATCAGCCCTGTGAATCCCCTTCCACAGCACTTGGCCACCCTCACAAGCACAGCTCGGGGCTGAAACTTGGTGCTGTTTCCCAGCTCAGCTGCTGGAACAGCAGCCAAAAACCTCTGCTTGAGGTGGAGCCAGACCCGCCGAGTGGCGCAGACGATGACAAATCCCTGCCCGGGCTCCCCTCACGCCCGCCAGCAGGGCCGCCGAGCAGCGCCCAGGGACAGCTGCTGTGGCAGCAGGCGATTCACGGCCTCTCCCATGGCACAGGCTTCCCCTGCCAGCCCTGCTATGAATAAAAAAGTTATCTATTTTTTTTAAGGTTGCAAAGTTAAAACAAGTTGGACCAGTTGCTGTTAAGTTAGCTTCATTGTTAAGAGTTTTTCTTCAATTACCTGTTAATGGTTGGTGATAAACCATTATCCCCCTGATGCTTGCCAGGGAGGGACACCAGGACCCTGCAGGTACCAGGAGAATGGGAGTGGCATCAGAGCTAGTATGCAGATGAGAAATGCATTGCACCAAATTTTGCAGTTTTCCAGGAAAACCCCTAAAAATAATGAGCCAACATAGAACTAGGGATACCTAGGTGATGTCTAAGGATGGGAGCGTAGTCCAGTGCCTGCTTGGATCCTTTTTGCTTCTCACCTGAACCTAAAAAGATGTTGACTAGAGAGAGGACCCAAGGTGTTGGACGGAAAAGGAGGAATCTCCTAATCTCTCATGAGGATGGAATCCCCAGCTCTGCCTGCAGACCAGTGGACAAAGCTGCATCACCCTCCTCCTCCGTGCCACTCCTGGGAGCACCAGCGGCGTGGGCGCAACCCGTCGATTTCTCCCCACCTGAGCTGATTCTTTTTTAATAAAGTCATTAAAAAGGAGAAAGATCTCCTGCCCATTTATTTCAAGCCCCAGCGCACTGTCTGGCGTGCTGATCACAGCCTTCACCGCCCGATCAATGCCTGCCCCATCGCCGAGCCCTGCATCGATCCCTGCGCGGGGCTCTGCTAGCTCGGCAGGTCCGCCCTGATGGGCTGTCAGATCCTGTCTCGGAATCTCCTTTCAGATTATGTGGGTTTTGGTTGTCAGTCTCGCTGACAAAGAAATCAAATCTCTCCACAGAGCCTAGTGGTTTTGTAAAATATGTTCTGAATCATATCAACCAGATGCTTTTATAAAGCTGCATTTGTGACCAAGACTTGACAAAAGAAAGAGAGGTGCAAATTAATGTATATTTTAATCTTTAAACCCCTTGAAAAGTCATCTAGCTGTATGGAGCAACAGTAGGCAGGTGGAAAAAGGGTGTTAGTTGAGCTTGTGCTTGTAAATCTTCATTTCAGTGGAAAACTTGAACAAAAGTCTAATTTTTTTAAGAAAAACAACACAAATCATATTCGTGTTTGTAAGAAGGGTCAAAGCTTTGTGCAAACTCCTTTCACACAGCCTTTGGGAGCTGAGCCCCATATAAGCAGCAAGTGTTTGAGGTGATTCACTGTGATTCACTGCAGAAGAAATTAGAAATCTGTGGTATTTTGAAAACCTTATTGTGTGATAGTTTGCATCTTCAGATGCCCAAATATTTTTAGATGACTACCCTGGTTTACCTGTCATAGGCACAGAGTTAAGGTGAGGCATTATGCCAATTTATATATCTGGAAGTGAAAGTGCACAGAAGTTGAATAATTTTCCTGAGGAAGCACACAGGAGCAGTCCCTCAGGGTTAGAGCAAACCATTTACTCCAGGAGACTGTGCTGAAGGGTGTCAGCAACAGAGGCTCAGGACAATGCTGTAAATAATGGGCCTTGAGCTGTGTTTCCCTTCTTTTTCCTTCACAGCTCCTGACCATCAGCATAGGGACTTCTTGAGACAGAGTTTCTTCCAGTAGATTGTGTTCGACACCCATCAACAGTGAGCTATTGGCCGACAGTGGATCAAATCCAAATGTAGCCTCCTGCCTCATGGGTTGTATCCTTGCAAAGGTTGTCTGAAGCCTGGAATCAGGTTCACCTTAAGACTGAAATCTCCTGAAAATGAAAGCATAAAAGAACTGTCCCCTGAGAACCTGGACACACAACTCAGCCTGACTTCAGGCACACAAGGTTTTCATGTGGGCTCTCTCACAGAATTTATCTTTTCCATTTGGATCCTGGCTCTACCACAGTGAGCAGAAGTGTTACAGAGCCCCAAAGAGCCAGCTGTGCATTTCAGTTTGGTATCTGTGAGACTGAGCAAGGTGAGTCACTCATCACAGTCCTTACATTCAACACGTCCCACAAGAGGAGCCGCTGAGAGCTTTCAAGAGCACTTCAAGGTTTGCATTGCTGCAGTGCCTGATGCAAAGGACTGCATTTTCCATTGTAATGTACTGCTTTAGAATGAATCCCAACAAGGAAAAAATGTCTTACGCTATTGTAGTATTATAATTTTAATAAATATTTTCCTTGTTTCCCAAGGACTCCATGGAAGCAAAGTAAGGAAAGAGTTGCTGCAAGCAACATAACAACAGCAACTGGGAGAATCAACGGATTTACCTGCCAGGCATCACTCACTCATCAGCTTGGCTTTCATTTGCCTTAAACACCCACTAATGATTAGCAGCACTTTGCATGCCCATTAAAAAGAAAAAGCACACTTCTAAGAAATTACCTGTATTGCATCTTACAGGATATTTGTGGCAGAGGGAGGGATCGGTTATGCAAATCCTTCCAAGAAAACCAATGCCTTCACTTAAAAAAGTCAGAAAAGCACAGGGTGAGAAACAGAGGACAGGTGGGAATGAGACTGCAGCAGCACAGATCCTTGGAACCTGGATAAGGTGGCAAGCCCACCCTGCCAACTGCTAAGAGTCTCCATTCTTACTGGAGTTAATAGACACCCAGATTCCTGGTGAAGAAGAAATATTTCTAAACTAAAACCTCTTTTACTCAGCTCTTCTTTCTGCTGAAGCAAAAAGTCACTGAGTTCAAAATCAGTCACAGCTTATGCAAGTGAGTTTCTTGCCAAAGAAAGGAGTGCTGGAACAAATGAATAACTTAAAGAAAAATTGAGACACTGTGGTAACATGTAAAATAGTTTAATGGTGTGTTTGAGCCCATTAAAAATACTTTACTTCTTACTGGACTATGGAATTGAAACAAGTATTTATATTTCAAAACAAAAAGCAAAAGCTAAATGTCATTCTGGCAATTATTAAGCAGTTAAATTTATTTTTAAAATGTCATTAAATTTAAAGGTTATGTTTGTATAGCACAATGCAGTATCATGTAAAAATGCCCTTACACTGAATGATGGAGAAGGGTATTGCCACAGGAGCAAGGAGACATTTAATGCAAATAAAACTGCTGCTGCTTATGAAGGATGGTGAACCAAGGCAGAGTCATGCTGTGAGGGCCAGGTCCCTTCTAGAATCAGAATTAGCTTGCAGACAAGTGGTGCCAAAATTCCTGGATGGCAATGTCCTTTGAAATCCTGAAGGAGGCTACATTCACCTAGACACTTCACCTAAACCTCATTCTGGTTTGCAGAGGTTTTCAAGCAATCTTTCCAGATACTGTTCATGGTTTCCCTCTGCCATTATATTCCTCTGTATACAAGATTCAACACTGAAGGGGAACAAGTTCGTAAAATACAGCTGGTGCTTAAGCTAAAAAATGTGAGGTACTTCAAAAATAAGCAAACAGAAAAAGGATCATATTTTGGGCTCTTGTGACAATCTGCACTGCTCAAAAAATCCATGTCTGCAGTCCCTATGGTAGTACTGGCCAGTAAACTCCATTTAAAACCAAAATTCTGTTTTGTCTGTGCAGATCTTCACCTTGACAGATGTTCTTTCACCTCCGTCTTCTATGTTAATTCTTAGGGGCTGCTAGCACAAACCTGAAAATAGGACTAAGGGAAGTGGCTCTTCCATAAAAATATTAACATCTCGGGAAACACAGGAGCGGGAAGGAGGGTTGATTTGAGTGATAACTTTGCACCCCTCCTTGGTAACAAAGCAACCTGGCCAGGGTCCCCATCCCTTGGCGGGGCTGAGCAGGATGTCACATGTGAGTCACACTGTGCTGAGTTCTGCTGGAAATGCTTGGGAATGAAAGAAGAGTTTCACAGAGAAGACAGCTGGAATGAAAATGCTTTATATAAGGGAAAATACAAGAGGTGGAAATATGTGGATGAGCTTAGGGAGAGAAATTAAAAGGTAAAATTGACCTGCTTGTGCATACTTTTAAATACAACTTTTATAATATTTCTGTGAAAGACAGCCATCATTTTTCAATATACTCCATAAATTGTCCTTGCAAAGAGATTTGCCCTTTCTGGCTCTTTCTCCAGTTATGTGCTGCCTCAGTTATCTTTCTCCTGAAAGACTGATTTGAGCTAACAAGCTAAAATACAGTTTTCTATAATCTCACCTGCTCTATTATGCCTCCACTTGCCTCAGCCCCACAAAGTGAAGTCCCAACATACCCTGGTTAGAGGCTGGAAAAGAAGCAAAGACCATGGTACAGCTCAGGGCTGATTCTCCCAATGAGACCAACATATTTCCCCACCTTCTATCCCTAAGATCATCTGAAATTTACCATGCAAATGCAGAAGACTTCACCAACAACCTCCCTGTGCAATACCTCCTTGTCCCAGGCATAAGCACAAGTAAATATCTAACATCTACCCACAAAGTTTAGCTAGCCTCCAACGTCAAGATATTTGGAAAACAGAGAAAAAAAATTTAGATTTTTTTTCTCATTTCCTGCAATGAATAAAAAATTAATTTAACTAGAAGTACAGTACTTGCCTTCTTTACTCTGACTGAAGCCATTGTTCACTGTCTCCAAAGCAATAGCTTATATTACCTTTTTGAAGTGCTGTAGTAATACTGCTCAGGCACATCTTCAGCATCTTCCATCTCTTACTTTTACAGTTAGCCTCATTTATAACTGGAAAAACTCCTCTTGGAGATGGTAGCTAATGTAATTGTTTAAAAAAAAAATAAAACAACACTGGAAAGAATGGAACTAAGTCCCAACAACACAAAGTCACAGACATAACAAAAAGAAAGGCAGGTCATGTTTTAGAAGTAGAGAAGAAAAAAAAAAGTGAGTTTTCATTAGTTGTGGAAAACAGATACATACATACCACATGAGGACAGCATATGATATGGATCAATCACTATCCTCCAACTCTTATTTCCTTTTGTGAACTTTCCTCTGTTTGTAGCAGTGTGCAGGCTTTACAGGCTACTTGAACATTTTCTTCTTGCATCTTCCTATTTCCACGAGATCATTTCAGCAGAGGCACTTCCACTTTCAACAAAAGCAGACTGTTCCTGTTTGTATCAGGCAAAGCAGATGGAGAAAATAAATCATTAATTTATGACTTAGAAGATACATTTGTCTGACAGCACTTTGTAACACCCTACACTTCTTTTTTAATTTTTCATGACATTTATGAACAGATAGGAAAATAAAATTAGAAGCAGGAGATTCCTCACAGTGGCAGTATTCTGTCCTCAATCCTCATGCTGCAATTACAGATCCTCTTCTGCCAGGAGCAGTTCCAGGTAAGGCTGTTCCTGCTTCCTGTTATTCCCAGCACCCAACATTGGTGTGTAAGGAATCAAGGCTGTCTGGTGAGGAAGGAGGGGTAGAGATGGGATTTTGGGGGCAACACCACCTTTACTGAGCTAAGCGGCAGCAGCAGAGCAGCATGTCCAGCCATGCTTGCCAGCCTAGTCCAGAGACTCCATGTCTCCTTTGCTTCAGGTGCCCAAGAGCATTTGGATCCACCTGCCATGTCCTGCATGTGAGTGTTTCACTCTCTTGCTGGCAGGGGCCTGGGAATGAGCATTTGGAAAGAGTGCCAAGTTCCCTGGGCTATTGGAGAGATCCAGTTGCCTGTGACAGCTCCACCAGAGTAGGGCTGCTCTCTTGCAAACAGCCTGGGATCTCCCTGTCTTACACTTGCAAGGTTTCCCAGTGGCCAAGGGAGGAGAGGAGTGGTCAGAAATATTGCTCATCATGCTTAAACAAGAGACTCTGCTCTCCATGCCAACAGCTGAATTATTCCCAGAGCAAAAGAAAGTGTGTGCTTTCTCACTGCTCCCTTAACACCTCTAATTGCTTCACAAAGCAAATTATCTGTGTGCCTCTGGGTGCTGTGGAAAGCCCTTTGAGCTTTTTTATGGATCTCTGTGTATCACAGCTATCAGTCAACGCTGACAGAGAGACAAGGTTATGAAAGTATGTATTCTTTGGAAGCTGGATCTGATTATTGGTTTTGTTTGTAAAACTGCTCCAATTGTGTAAACTCTTGTGACAAGCTCTAAGAGGGCAAATTAATTTTTTGAAGTTGAATGAAGCAACTGCTGTTTTTACTTAATTGCCAACTCTGTTTTTCAGTACCAAGCAGAAAACAAATTCTATTTCCCATAACAAGCCAATTCAAATTAGGGTAATTACCACAGGATAATTGTAGACTACCTATGGTTAATTAGGGCACTGTGTGTTTACAACACTCCAGAAGCATAAATACTTTATTATAACCACAGCTTCATAGATTATTACAACTTAATTTAATATATTACATCATTATTATTGGGAGGGTTGGAGAGAAAAGAGGCAAAACCTTGAAACATGATCAGAAAAGCTGCAATGGGCTCTTTCCCCAGTAGTAAATCACCTTACCTGATAATGTCATTATGCTGAAAGATTCCCCTTTTTTAGGCCACCTTGTGTTCACTCAGCAGGAAAAACAAGTGCACCACCAGCCCTTGAACTCTGAGCTTAATGGCAAGCAGAAAAGCAAAGTGAGGTGAAAGATGGTGGTGGACTCAGTCCCCCTCATACAGCCCTGTCTTTCTGGGGCTCCATGCTGGTGGGACGGTGGGCACCCTGCTGAAAAACACTTCATGAAGCACAAGTATTCTTATTTGAAAGAGAAACAAATATATGTAAATTTTACTTGCTGTGAAATGCTCTCTGGTCTCTTGGAAATGTGGGTGTCCTTCATTTAGTCATCATTTCATCGAAAATGTGACATCATGAGCAATTAGAGAAAGTGAAAGCAAGCGTTTGACTTTAGGACATGGAGAAATGCACAGGAAATTCCATCTGCAATTAGAATTAGGATCAGGAACATAAAACTCACAGAAACCCCTGAGTTTGCTCACTGGCCCCTTAAATTTGTCATACATGCAGAAATTAGCATTTAATAGAGCAAAGGAAATTTCCCAAAGCATGTCCACATGTGGGGTGTGACCATGTGCAGTTTGCCAGTTGTGTAAAATAATTCTTAGTCTGTTAAAGTCCTTCTTTAAACATACAGAAGTTCAGAATCCCCATCCCAGACAGCAGGGAAAAAAATTAAAAATCAGTTCCTTCCTCTTCCTTATAGAAGAAAATACTGATGTCTAATATGGTTTTGGTGTAAGCATCCATTGTAGTTTCCAGCCTTATCAGCACTTCATGATAAAATAGTCTCATTCACCTATAAAGAAAAAGTGTGGTCAAATTTTTTGTATATAATCTTTCTCAAAAAACAGCCCTAACAGAGAAGCTTGAGTTAATAACTCATGTTGCCAGTCTCCTTTGGGATAACTTCCCATTCAAGTGACAAATGTGACAGCTGGTGATTCTTTTTCTCCCTTTGAATTCTATTTTCTGAATAATACTACAAGTGATACAGAAGCATCTTTCTGAAACATCTCTGTCATTCTTCAAAATGGAAAACTAGGTTTGCAGTACAAGAAGCTTCCTTGTATGAATGCCATGCCAATAGTAATGGACATTTCTGCTGCTGATCGTCTTCCATTGATTTCCAGCCAGGACAATAAATCAGACATATTTTTATTTAATCCCTGAGTATAACTCAGCAGTTGTATGAAACTACAGGAATTAGAGATATCCGTGGTAATGACACTGTTTTATTCGCACTCTGCATCTAACCACTGGGCTGTACAAACTGTGCATCATCTGTCCCATTTTCTGCAGAAGCAGGAAAAGGGTGGGAGTGCTGCCAGCAATTGGTATCTCCTCTGGAGCTGGCTGCAGTACTTTGTTGACCCATAAGTATGTCAATGGTTCCAGGTCTCTGGTTTAGACATAGCCTCTGGGTCTATCCCAGGCATGAATCACTGTTGGTGAAAAAAGTCCATTTGCATTCCCTGGTTTGCTACCACCCTCTTATCCCTCATGAAGAATTATTTCACATTTATTTCACAATCCTTAAATATAGTATAATCATGTTTACAGTTTTGGTAGTTATCAAAAAATCTTCAAACCCACAGAATATTTTAAAGTCATACTGCAAGAAGCCTGAAGCATCCTTATTGCCACCTTTGTAGTGCCCAACTCATCTTTGAAATACCAAATTATGACAATTCATTTGCAAATTTTTTGTTATTTTCTGGTTACTGATGCTAATGAAGTTGCAAGTCATTTGGGGTTTTGGTAATTTTCAAAAACCCTCCCATATATAATAATTTAGATGCTCTCTAGCCAGTTGCCAAAAACTATTATCCACCTTTTACACCTTTATCAACTGAGTTAGAACTGTCTTTGAGGGAATGTAAGAGACACTAAAGATTCAAACTGTGGGGCAGCATTAAAAACCCTTATATTATAGACTGTACTGGATTTTTAAACTACCATATGTATTCAGTATTCACAGAATCCCAGAATCCCAGAACATGCTGAGTTGGAAGTGCCCCACAAGGATCATCAACTCCAACACTTAGCCTGGTACAGGACCATCCCCAAGAGGCACACCATGTTCCTGAGAGCGCCCTCCAAATACTTCTTGAGCTCTTCAACGTGACAGAACTATTCACCACCACCGAGTATTCACTGTGCAAGTAGCAGTATTCTTCTGCTTTAAGAAAAAAAATGCAGTTAATGTTGCCAGATTTCTGTAGCTCTTGCTCCACAGATCATGCAGGTTGAGTATTCACCGTGCAAGTAGCAGTATTCTTCTGCTTTGAGTTTAAGAAAAACAATGCAGTTAATGTTGCCAGATTTCTGTAGCTCTTGCTCCACAGATCATGCAGGTAATTACAATCTTGTTTGCTTCTAGGACCTGACAGAAGTCCAGCTGAGACCCTGGCATTCTTGGGTACTTGGGAAGAGGCAAGGGCAAAGAAATAGCAGTTATTTAAGAAACTTTGCCAAAGGTGGACAGAAAAGGAGTTTAACAGCATGTCCTTTAGGGAAAAAACACACTGCAGAAAAAGTGTGTGCAGGAAGACAGAGGTTGGGCAGAGGGGAGCATGGCTGAGGCACCTCACAAACTGACTGGCAAGGGAGACAGTGCCCTGGAGAGCAGAACCCTGCAATGCCCCCTCTCCTCCCCTCAGCATCACCAAAGCCTGATGCACTACCAGGAATATGCTGGTCTTCAGTGAAGGAGGAACCCTGTCCACTTCTTTTTGTTTCTTTGTGGGTTCATGCCATGCACAGAATATGGAACTAAACTTCACATTCTAAAGGCATTTTATTAGGTCATGCAGACTGAGTGAACTCTGTTTTATTTTCAGTACCAAAGACAATGAACAATTAAACATTAAACATTAAGAATTAAACACAGCTCTATCTTGAATAAAATTTAGCAAAGTTACCTGACAATCATGTTTTTCATTTCCACTCCTCCACGTTAAAACTTCAACATTAACTGTTTGCCAAAAGTAAAGTTTTACTTAAGTATGCAAGTGATAAGTGATCCATTTCAAAGCTGAAACTAACAATTCTTACAAGAAAAACGGAAGCTGATAAAGATATAATGCATCTGGTCTAATCACATTTCCCCTTCTTGAACTCATCCTACATTTTAATAGCTTAAATCACCTCTAAAGGAGAAAAATAATCAATCCATACATATGTCTGGAGCAGAGTAGAATTATTTTTAGATTGCACTTTGTGGCTAAAGCTATAATGTATTATTCTGCTCCAAGAAAGCACTCCATTAATGTGGCACCACACAGGTCTGCTTCAGCGAATTTACCAGCTGTTCATTTCTGAAAGAGCTGGCATAATCAGAAGGAATGAAATTCTTGAAGAGTATATTTCCTTTAAAAATTATGTCTATATCAAAGGTAAAGGTCAATAAGCAGTTGAGAAGTTAGTTGAAATCTCAGGAGGATAACTATTGTACACAGCCAGTCCTTTTAAAAAATCAAGAGGAGGCAGATAATGGAGTAACTGCCAGATGGATACACTTTTAAAGGACTTTAAAGAATACAGGAAAATAACTTCAGGAAGGGAATCCTTATACATAGTAAATAAACGCTACATAAGAGGTTTGTAAAACAGTCAGCTGACTAAAAAGTTGGTTTGTAAGCCTTGGGAAATTACACTGTAAAAGGGGTTCAGAGGTGAACACTTATTTGGGAAATACAAAAAGTAAGGGAGATGAGAAAAATTGAGCCTGATCCTGTTTTATTTCATCTCTGTGCTCAGAGCAATACTAGAATATAAATGCAGGGGGCAATATGGCTTTAAGGTAGCTTCTCCTTCTATTTAAATTTGACTTTGAAAAGAACAGAAAATTACATATCCTGAGAAAATAGAAATACAGCAAAATGCCAGCCCCATAATCTGTGCTCTCCTGGTCCATGAAAGCCAAGCAGGCAGCTGTACCAACCCATCAGCACTCCCCACCATACACTAATGATTCACTCATTCCCAAAAACCAATCTGCTCAGCCTGCAGTTCCTTTGGATGTGTCCAGGAGCAGCTGGTTCTTCACAAGAAGTTTCCATTTCTTATCTGACTCTCTTTAGCACTATTTTCAGCCACCCTGACAGCCATTAAACCTCTTCCAATCTTTTCTTAAGGGAAGCTAAGTCTATAAAAAACAGTGGGAGCAAAGTACCGAGCATAGCAGGGCAAGGCAATTAGAGATAAATTGAAACTATGGCCTGTAGTAGACTCTATGTACAAGCTGTGCTGACCCATTTTAATGAAAATGGGA
Organism: Passer montanus; assembly: GCF_014805655.1. Taxonomy (NCBI): domain Eukaryota; kingdom Metazoa; phylum Chordata; class Aves; order Passeriformes; family Passeridae; genus Passer; species Passer montanus. The sequence goes on from NW_024367707.1 coordinate 5,391,616, forward strand.
GATGGTTGAAGAATTACATAATCTCTGTACCTCCTACTGCCTACATGGCTTAACTTGCCAAGCACTTGTAGCTGTTGAGCTATTGTTTTCAGAAGAAAGGGTGTGGGTGAGTTTTATATTCCTTCATGCCTGGTGAAACATTCTCTTTACTCTCCCCTTCAAGTCATAATGCACTTCGGTTAAATCATCAGATGGACTTAATACAAGGATCCTCCTATTTCTGTGTCTTTCTAAGCTTTGCAAATGCTCTATTGCTCTTCAGAGCAGATGCCAGCATGGACCTCCACAAGCATCACTTCATTATTTCTCAATTACACAAACCATACTTCTGAAATGGCTTGGTTAGCTTTATTATATCCATGAATTTTTTAAAGGGTTTTTAATTACATCCCCTGCTGTCTTAAGCACCCAGCCTTTGAACAGGAAACAAATTTCTAGAATTAATTTCACAACAGGCTACAGCAGCAGTTGTATTTCTCAAAAGCCCAAGAACAATGGGATGTTTTTGTATATACAGTAGGAGAGCTTCAAAAGAGAATTCCTAGACATCAACATTTTAAACTGTGACCATGCTAGGCATTGCAATCATTCTTTTATCTTAAGAGGATAAACAGTTAAAATAGCTTTAAAAAAAAATCAATTTCATTTCTTGGAATTTTAATGACTTATAGAGTCCAAATACAGAAGAAAAATTCAGCATGTGAACACTACTGTAACTCAAATCAAGAAGTATACTCATAGTCTGAGGAGTTAGTGGAGAAAAAAGGGTTTTCTAAGGCAAAGACTCAGAAGATGCAATTTTCAGGAAAAGGGATCACAGTAATGAGCTGCAGCAGAGCTACAGTAAACTTTAGAATGAACAATCTCACTTAAACCTTAAAAAAAGAGAAAACAAAATAAGTTAAATACCTCTTCTATTACCGAGATAAGTATCACTGCAGCAGTAAATAATACACCTTAAAAGTAGAGGTGAAACTATTTCAAATCTATTTTGCATATATGAGTTTTGTTAATTATTTGCCACTGATGTACTTTTCTTGGGTGAAAGATCCCCTTTTGCTAGTCCTGGTGGAACTGGTAAGTACAACTGCAAAGACCTGGATAACCACAAGCCAGGCAACACAGAGGGTACATAATCCACTTGCACAGAGGAGAGTAGCCAGAGGAGCAGTCTGTACTTGGGCCATGCTGAAGATATATGCTATGGAAAAGAATTGCATTAGTTTATTAGAACTATAAGTCATATGGATTTGTTTATGGAGCCACTAAACTCAAAGTACAAAAGTGGGGAATGTTGTGCAGCTACAGATGCTGGACTGCGTCATCACAAATGTGTGAACTATTTTCACCCTATTATGCAGCATGACACAGTCAGGAACCAAAGCATCACACCCTGAGCTCTGCTCCAACGTGATGGAATCATGCAAACCCATCTGAAAAAAGTATGGCATTTGGCAATGAGCTGGAGAGGAGAATCCTCCCAGAATACTTTAAGAATCATGGTCCTAGAACATGACAATTCAATTTTTTACCACATATATGACATGGATTTCCATTTGCATATCATGCCTCATAGTCTTGTACCATTTTCCTTTATTTAAGAGATTTTGTCCTGATGTTCCTTTCATCATAATCAGCTTTCCATCACAAAATCTGTATCTCGAATATTTTCATTACTTGCTACGAGTAAGGCATACATGCATAATGATTCAGGAAATCTACTTCTGTTCAGGTGAAATTATATTATTGTTAACTTTAAAATTGAAGCATCATGGAAAATTGCTGACTGAATATATTTTTGTGGTCTGTAAGCAGCAGTGCTTTTTTTTTTAGGAGGGGAAATATCCAATGACAAGGGTTTAAGTAAAGTCAGCAAAACTAATTTTCTTCTTCCAGAAAAAAGGATAATGTGTTCTAGAGCACAGGAAGTAAATCAGTACCCAAGAAAAAAGCCAAGAATTGCATAGGGAGACCTGCAAAGCTGCACTAAAATCTAGTAGACTTCATTTTTATGTATGCTACAGCACTGGGGACTGTCTATTCTAAGGAATTTATTTGTGTATTGAGAACCCTCTTATTGAATTCACTGCTTCTAATGTAATGCAACAATATTTTCTTTGTGACAGTGATTACTTTTACTCTATGTGCACAGGTATGTACCTGTCTATTTTTATAGACCATTCAGTAGTATATATGACCAACTCAATTCATATAATTTCAATAGTTTGTCCATAAAAAAACCAAAACCAAATAAAAAAATGTAAGAGGGAAATCCTGTTTCCATTAAAGTTAATGAATACTTTGCTATTGTTTCCAGCATGGGTGAGCTTTCCTCATAAAAGAGAACACTTACACAAACTCAGTTTGATTACTTTGCAGAGTCACACAATAGGATCAGCATAGCTTTAAGAAAAAGAGAGATCCTCTTGCAGTCAATTGTTAAATTTGAACTCTATGTGATGCTATTATGAAAGTTTTACGTACTTTCCTAGTGGCTGGGATATTTTAAAAATTAATCAGTGAAGAAGCCAACTAAGATGTATTAGACACTCTTGTTCTATTGCAGTTCATCTTTGATAATCCAGTGATGAATAGAGCTATACAGACACAGATATACAATCATAAAAATATTTCAATGCTAGCCATTTGCTTCAAATCCCCTGTTGGAGTGATTCTATTGCCAATATACCTAGGTGATTGATCAGCTGACAGCTAACAGCTGACAAATTTGGGGTTCATCCAATGGGGGCATGGAAGGCAAATCATAGGATTAGATTTAAACTGTTTTCTGCTCTTCCTATATATCTCACTATTTGTCAGGAGTATATTTGTGCTGCTGAGGACAGTCACTTACATCCATCTTCCACAGGGTTTTTTTTCTGTATTCCTGCAATGACAAGTGCAGCCCTCTGCTCTGACATGAGATGTGTCAGTGTCAGTAGTGGGGGCCTGAGATTGGCAGAAAGCAGCAGCTCAGAATGTGTGTCAGTAATGAGTTGGGCAGGCTAGCTGAAGGGAATCAGGTGTGGACTTCAATTATGCTGCTTCACCTTTTCTGTAACTCCTCCTCTGCAAAGCAGCAAGCTAAACTAGAAGGCATAACTAAATTAGATGCATCTTAATCCTATTTATAGCTGTACAGAGAAATTGCTGTAGCAACTGTGCAGCTTAGAGTGTCCCACTGAGCTCTGCCCTCAAAACCTAAAGTAACATCTGAAACTAAATCCCAGCACTAAAATGCAACTGTAATAGAAGTGTCTGGTGTGTGTTAGCAGAAGGGATAAAATGTCTGAGAGTGCAGAACCAGGAAGTCATAAAACAGACAAATATTCTCTGCATGTTGCTCTCCAGGTTGGCAACAGCAACTCTACACGTCTCATCAAGGTGTTGTAAAAAATGGCATTAAATTTTAGATACCTTGTTGCTCAGGTTAACACCACTAATATGATGAAAAACAGACATATAGACAGGCTGGGCAGTCAAACAGAGGAAAAATAAGGAGCAAAAATAAACTTGTGGGGACCATGGAGAGGAACACTACAGATAGAGAAAATAGATATGCTAAATGTACATAGAAATATGCTTAACATGCTAATATGACATGGAAAATATATTAATGTGAGTCTAGTTTCTAACAGTCAATTGTGTCGTTCTTATAAATCATTGTCCAAAAAGCATACCAAATAAATTTTGAAAACTTCTTGCATCAGACATCTTTTGGTAATTCTGAAAAAGGTTTGGATCAGAGTTTCATTAACAAGCAGGTAAAAGTGATGACCCAATAGGATCAGAAATTTCTAATTCATCCAGCTGAACTGTATATCACTGAGGTAGTATAAAACATCTCACATTTTCTGGAAGTCTGACATCATGTGATAATACTACTGGGGAAAAAATGTTAGATCAATTAGCCATCCATACTTCCTTATTATCTGTGTGCTTTTTCAGCTTTTTATAACATGAAAGCTATAAAAATGACAAGAGCCATTTTACAGATATTTATGGGTAGATGGTCCCTCAAGAGAAGAAACTGCTCCCTGCCATTGGGATAATATGTCCTACATTTAGCAAAATCTACAGCTTACCCTTTAAATATTCATACAAACACTATGCACATAGATTGCATCATTAACAGTAGGGATTTTTTATAACTCTAATAAAGAAAGTGAATATATCTATATATCTTATACACAAAAGAGTGTGATTGTATAATATGGACACCTGAACACATTTTATTTAATTTCTCCCCATGAAAGGAGCCATTTACAGTGTCTGAGACAGAATTCAGACTATTTCTGTGCATTCTGTAAAATTTATTTCTCAATGGTTATATAAATAAAGTATCCTGTAATCTGGCTGAGTCATTTATTAAACAATACTTCACTGTGGACAGTTGATTTGTTCTCTTTGCTGTTGTGAATTTGATTTGTTAGGGATTGGTGGGCAGGGGAATAGTTAGGGAACAGTAACCATGTGTTTATCCCAATCAAGCTTTGCTAATTTTGGATTCCTCACTCACACTAAGTTGCTAATGCAAGCAAAAAGTTGTTTCAAGTGTATTCTGCAATTTGTGTGACTTTCATAAAAATTAATAGAGGATACAACCAAGGAAAATTAGCTGTTAAAATACAGAAGGAAAGGGGCTGAGTAGACAAGTCTCCTCCAGACAGATCTCAATGCAATCCTCAGTGGTTACAGACTCAAACTACATCAAGAAAAGTAGGTTTTGGGCAGGAAGAACAGTCCTTTTGCCATTTTTCTGCATTTATAGAATAAAAACACAACCCAAGCATTCAGCCAAGCAGCTTTAGTTTGGTCCACTATGTCTCCTAATTCAATCAATAATCTATTTATGATTGGTATCTTTTCAATTAGACTCTCCTGTATACATTCTTACTGTACACAAGGCACTGGGGGAAACAGCTGAAGAGCCAGGAGAAAAACTGACTGAAGAAATATCCAAATTAATATTAATAAAATGTAAAACTACAGCAATATCTGCCTCCTTGAACTGTCTCTCATTTTCTGTTGGAGGTGTACCTGAGCAGTCCCAAGGGTTTAAATAGGTGGAACTGGCTCCTCTGCCTTCCCTCACAGCTGATTAGTTTGCAGTCATTGCAACCATCCATGTTTTTTTAAACTGGCAGATTGTGTTAGAAAAGCAGACGGGTATTTTATGCATTCAGCTTTGCTTTCACTACAGTGCAATTCACCATGTTATTTTCCAGACTGGAAATGATAATTGATTACGGCCAGGGAAAATGAAGAATTGGGAGGAAAGACAGCTGAGAGGAGACTTCATCAAGGTCTGTAAGTATCTGAAGGGGGGATTCAAGAGGATGGATCCAGGCTCTTCTCAGTGGTGTTGAGCAATAGGACAAGAGGCAGAAACTGATGCACAAAAGTTCCACCTGACAATGGGGAGGAACGTTCCTGTGCAGTGACTGAACACTGGGACAGATTGCCCAGAGAGGGTGTGGAGTCTTCCTCACTGGAGATATTCCAGAGCTGTCTGGACACAATCCTGTGCCATGTGCTCTGGGATAGCCCTGTCTGAGCTGGGAGGTTGGACCAGTGACCCCACTGTGGTTCCTTCCAACCTGATCCGTTCTGGGTTTCTGCAGGAGGGTTTCAGAATTCTGAGGGTTTCAGGTTTCTGTGGGTTCAGCAACAAAAAGCAACAAGCAGTTTAAAAAGATAATAGATAGAAATGGCCATGAAATATGAGTTGCATGTTTGTCATTTCTCAGAGGCACCCTGATAAGGAAAATTGCTTAGGAAGCACTTTGAAACCCTCCAGTGGCAACATAAACTGTTATTACTATTATAATTCCCTTCCCTCCCGCTGGTTGGATGGGTTAGTCACTGGAGGTTAAAATGACTCATCAAATGGGCATGCACTTGTGCCTGATTGCAGGCATGGAGAAATCTCCACTGAAGAGCCCTGAAGATCCCTGGCTTTAGCAAGGAAACTGAGGAAGAAACTGGTGTGCTAGTGCTGCCGTGCCTGCAGCAGGAGCCACAGAGCCCTAGAGAAAAGCACAGTGGTTCAAAAACTGCTTTGCCAGTTTTTTTTCCAGGTCTTTGTTTCAACAATTGCATACCCCCAAGAGTTGAAAGAAAGCACCCAGAAAAGAGGAAACCCAGACAAGGGCCTCTCCAACAACGGGTCCTCAGGCACTTAGGCCAGGCTCAGCCACTCAGTCTCATTTTGGGTGCAGCCATTGGACTCAGCCTAGAGAACCATCAGAGGATGGCTCTGCCAGCCAGTGACAAATGGACATAAGAAACAGGCTCAAATAATCCTTCCTGTGGTTCTCCCAACCCTCACATTGTATTTTTTCCTGTTTGTAAACAGGCACCCTGCACTTGTGCGCATGCACTGCCTTCCCACTGCCAGCTTGGACACAGTCCTTGTTTCCCACTGGGAAAAGCAGGTTGGGATGTTCTAGCTAAAGGTCAGGTACAGTGATCTGATGGAATTAAGTGACTTGGAGATATACTGGGAAACAATGAGGGACCTCATGCTGAGAGTTAATTCCGGTCCAACATCTGTACCCAGGCAGGCAAATAAAAGAAACTTTCTTTGGCATTCACAAGTGCAACCCTTGGCAGCTGTTAGAGCTGGCCAATGCCCTGTGTGGATGCACTAATGAAATATGCCCTGTAATTGCCAGTAAACCTGTCAGCAAGTGATTGTTCCTTAAATGCTACAATAACATTCATGCATGAGGAGCACAACACTGAGCGGAGGTTTCACTCCTGGCCAGATTTGTACTTGCTCTGTCTGCCCCAATAAAAGAGGAGGTAGAGTAGGCATTAATTGTGCCTGGTATGTCCAAGTGCCTTGGACATTAATGCAATTGCTGTCTTTGGCAGAAGGAGGAATGTGACTTACGTAAGAACAAGAGAATGTATACCCTCCTGCAAACTAATAAGTACATTTTGTCCCAAGACAAAGGCTGCAGGAAGCGGAGGTGGCAGCCATAGCTGGGACCTTCAGTGTCCTTGGCCATGTTTCTAACATGTCCTTGACCACTTATTTACGTGCCTGTGTAAGCTAAACGCACCCCAAGAAATCTGTAGCTGTGAGGATGAGTGGAGCACATCGCCAGAGGAGCAGGGCACAGCCCTGACAGAGGTGTCCTGTGGGCACCTGCAGGAGCAGCCGGGGCTGCATCCTGGCTCCCTTCCTGCACCATCTGGGTGTGTGCAGCACACAGGAGTTTGAATTCACCTTCAGCAGAGCACAGGGTGCACCACAGGCAAACTCTTCTTCCATCCCCATAAACAGAGAGAGATTGGGAGGGAAAGGAAACATTGAAACTCCTCTGACATCCCAAGAATGCATGTGTATTTGCATCTGTATTTGCATCTGTAGCTGCAAAAATGAGTGGAGCACAACATTGCCAGAGGAGCAGAGCACAGCCCTGACAGAGGTGTCCTGTGGGCACCTGCAGGAGCAGCCGGGGCTGCATCCTGGCTCCCTTCCTGCACCATCTGGGTGTGTGCAGCACACAGGAGTTTGAATTCACCTTCAGCAGAGCACAGGGTGCACCACAGGCAAACTCTTCTTCCATCCCCATAAACAGAGAGAGATTGGGAGGGAAAGGAAACATTGAAACTCCTCTGTGAAACTCCTCTGTGGGGTAGGAAGGGAGAATGCATAGCTCTATGAGTGCAAGTGAGCTTTTCTGCAGGATTCCCATATTTTCTGGTAAACTCGTAAAAGTGACCACCTTCATCACATCTTCATATGGAGAGCATTAATCCCAACAATGGAATAAGCAGAGGACACCTTACTTTGCATCTTCCAAAGTAAGAGTGACATGCCAGGAATATCCTCATGAATAATTATTCGAGAGAAAAAACCAGGAAGCTTTGCCAAATGCTACACATCAGGAAGCACTTTAATCCACAAAACCTTACGTTCATCTCTGCTTTCATGATAACAGGCTTTCCTATGCTTTATCATCTAAAATGCATTGTTACATCTACAAAAGGACTGGTGACTGTTGTTTCACATGCATTTCCTACACATTGTCTGACAGACCATTTCTCAAAAAGGTGCTTGATGCAGGCATTTACACAGATATGAGATAACAGTAACTCAATATTGCAACGAGAAAATTGCTTCCCATGATCACCTCTATAATCTCAAAATTAAATGGGTTTGAGGATGAGGAGTGTAACTCCCACTGTGTTATAGTTCCTCAAACAAAAAGCTGATGTAAATCTTCATCTGCTTTCCTTTTAGCAACAAAAGAGCATAAAACTGCCACCCAGAAGCACTGTTCTTTTCCTCACTTGACCAGCTAGCTGTTGAATGGAATTTGACATGTAATTAACTTCTGGGTCACATTTATACCAATCAAAAGGGTCCATATGCCACAGTGGGGACCCCATGACTTTAGAGTACATTTCTGACAAATGCCATCACCACCACTGCCAACATGGTGACACCTGCAGAAGAAGTCTGTGTGACCTTCTCTAGTGAAAGAGACCTGAAAGAAGCAGTTCTCCCTTTGTAACTCTTCTGAAATTTCCTTGCCAGGGAATTAAGGTGAAACAGCTTTGAAATTTCCACCCCAGGACATCAGAAGGTCGCACAAGTATACATACAATGCTACAGAAAGCATATATATAAGCAACAGTGATTTTGTTCCTTTTTCAGCCTTTACTATTATAATGAACCTACAAAAAATACATGTCCTACTTAACAGCTTCTTAGGGTGATTTAATGTCATTGCATAAGGCACTGGAGAAGTAATTAGTGCCTAAATGCTGGTATACAACTTATATGCCCTCTTCAGTTTACCAAATTAAGAAAATCCTGATGTGGAGGGAGGCTTTCCATGACACTGCTGTGACTTTGCAGTGAGTGTGATGGTCCCTAGCTGCAGTTTATTGGCTTCACTGTAGGACGTGACGGGGACAAGGAGGACTGCCAGCAGTGAATGATGGGAAGCTCTATTCCTGTCACTTGCCAAATTTTCCAAGACTGAATGCAGTCCTGCCCACAAAGAACATTGTAACTTGGCTAGCAAGAGAAGAGGGAGCCCAGGAGGGCAGTAGGAATTTGTACAATAAGAAGTGCCCTGTTCCCTCAGAGTGCAGGCAGGGAGGCAGGTCTGCTGCAGGCATGGAGCTGGGGTGCGTTTTACCCAGACTGAGGGAGGTCATGCCAGCCCTGGGCTGGCAGCTTGATGGGCTGCTCCAGTTCTCCCTGCACCTGGGAGGCTTCACTGGGCACGAGCAAAAAGGGCATTTGCTGCTGGTTTTGTTCTGCTGAGCAGGAAGAGTATGTGTGTGGTCTCCTGGCTTATGAAACGCTTGGCATTTTATTGCTCCTCAGCTTTAGTGTAACTGAATTGCAGCAGTTTTTCTGCCATCCGGGCCAAGCGTGTCTCAACTTGCATAAAAGGAAATTAACACTGAGGTTTTGAGCTAAAACTATTTCTATACTAAGGCAGAACTAAAGCATTTTGATACATTTGGCTAATCTGTGCTGTAATCTAAACAGTGGGAAAGAACTCCCTCATGTTAACCTGTGAGCAGCTAATACTCACTACAGCTCCAGTTCCTTCCTCCATACTGGGATTGAGTCCTCTCTCATTAAAATTTTGCCACTGGCACCAAGATGGGAGGAATCCCTGAGGATTACAGCACACATCCATTCATACTCACGAAATGCCTCTGAAGCAGGGACTGGCCCTCAGCTAGGCTGAAACATTCATGAACAGAGAGTCTGGAGGGAACAGGAAGAGCTTCACTTTGTTAAACCACTGCAGCTGGGCTGAGCTGGGCTGAGCATTAATCAGCTTTATTTCTTTATTTCTTTATTTTAGGATGGGCGAATGAATCTCACCTATGGTAAGAACTATAGCCGTGAGCTGTGTCCACTGAGCATCTCCATCAAGCATTCAGAGGGGTTTAAAGGTATGAAACTGTAACATCACTGACAGAACATAACCCAAAGGGCAGACCACATTTTCATCTTTAGGGTATTGATTGTGGCTGTTGCCATTCTTAGAAAAGCAGTGAGATGCCAGTAACAAGCCAAGCCGCATTACAGTTTTGCTACTAAATTATCAACATGATTCTAAAAAAATTTAATTATTTACAAATAAACCACCAAAAGTTAAAAAGCAATGAGCTATTTATTTTGCAACACCACCACATACAAATTTACATCTACCCATTTCTGGGAACCACATTTGTACAGCAAGAGAAAGATCATGCAATTATACACAATCTGTTCCTGTGGAAATTTATATTAGCTGGAAAATAAGTTACAATCATACCTCACTACGTGGGATGGGGAAAGACTCTCTCTTCAGCTGCCCCACGAGGGGAGAATAAGCCTGTGCTTTCTGTAAGCCTTCAGGTTTCATCTTAGGTCCAGTACTGACAAGAGTACAAGTTTTCTGCAAAGCATATCTGCATCTTGTCTTGTGGCTTCTGAGGGTTTCAGCTACAAGCCAGAAGCTCACGTTGCCATTGCTCTTCTGGGAAAGGAAATGTTTAAACTACAGAGAAGGAGTCAAGAGTTAGAGCCCAGATCCTGTGGCCAACCCCTTGAGACAATGAGCTCCTGTACACAGAGGAGACTGTCTCTGCTACAGCTACAGAGCTGAAGTTTCCTGAGGGATCCAGCAGCTTTGTCCAATGATTATAATCTGTTAAAAGATCAATGAGGTTTTTCAGTTAGGCAGGTGTCACATAAACTGTTAGCAGTGGAGTTTGTATAAAGATCTCCACAGCATTCAGGCTATGATTGAAAACCAGAAATACTGAATGCTTAGATAAAAGTAATTATTCCTTCTATCCAAAAGAGATGTCATGGTGGTGAGTAGGGCCTGCCTGAAGCTGAAAAGTGTCTTTCAAATACCCACTCTTCACTGCATTGAAATTCCTTCCCAGCCCAGACCAGTGCTACTGTTTTGACAAGTCTCCACTAAACACATCTCTGGGTGGAAGAGCATACAGGCTAATTTGGCTTTACTGCCTCCAGAAAAAGAGGACAAACCAAACCCCCTGGTTTTACTCTGGACTTGCCTCTTTCCAAGTGGTGATAGAAGGGGCTGTTCCAGAAAAGCCAAATATTGATGTCTTTGTTGCAAAACTGGAGCTGAAGTTCCTGGAGGCAGGAACTAAACAGCAATTAAACAGGTTCTAGCCTGGCTTAGGCTGCTCACCAACACATTGCTTCAAGACCATTTTCATGTCCTTCATCTATGATTCCTAAGTCAGAACTTGGTCAGTCAATTCAACTACTTCAGCAGCACCCCAAGAGCTAAATGCCAGCCTCCCCTACACTCTTTCAAAACTCCTTCCTCACTACAAATGAGGTACTCAGGCTTCACGTGGAAATTGTTGCTTTTAATAGTTCAAGGTTGCTTTTGATGTTGATCTTCTTTGAGCTACTGGTTCCTTCTACCAGTTCCCTAATTGAGATGGAAAATTACTTGTGTGTATCATGATCAGCTCCTAGAGACCTGTTCATGTACAGGTGAAGCATTCATGGCTTATCTTGGGTTGAGTTATCTCAAGTGTTTAAAGCATTTCCTTGTTATTACGACACTCCTAAGTCTGATCCCATGTACTACTAATTACATTTTAGTTGTACATACTCTTATTAACTATGTGTCATCAAACAATCTTTACAATTAATTTGGCTTTTCATAGAGATTGCACATGACACACAAATATTATAGGTCACAGGCTTTGTTAAAAGGCTTTTAGTCCAAGTGACTTCCACTCCACCCCATCAAGGCATGGAATACTACGGTGCCATGCTGAATGCTTCAGATAGGAGGAGATGGTGCCCATGAAAGCCACAAGTCTGACATCTGCCAACACTGATCTTCTGTTTGGATAACTGCTCTGCTATTGCTGAGACTGCTGCTGCCTGGATGAATTAAAACCAGAAAGAAATTACTCCTTCTCCCACATTTAAAAGTTAGAAGAAAACTCAGCTCATAAGGGATTTTCAGCAGAATCTAATGCTAGTCATAGATAGAGACCTGAGTACATCAGCCTAATTACTGTGCGGGGCTGTTTCTCCAAGATTATCAAGTGCAAAAAGAAGTCATGCTGCTTGACTCTGATTCTAAGCTAAACAAACCTGGTAAATACTGTTTCATGATCCTGAAGCTGCTGATATATTTACATTATTTGCTGTATGATTTCCTCTGCACTTTTTAAGCAAATTGAGAAAAGTGGCACACACACACAGACCTAGAACTAAAAAGACTTTTAAATTCTACATTTAAATTATGAGGATACCAAGAGAAAAACAAGAGTTTGAGTCTGTAAGATACTTTGTTGTTGGGTTATTTTTGAAAGTTGATCTGTGCGACCTTGGCTTCTTGAAGTGAAACTGTTTGGGGCTACAGCACTAGGGGAGGACGTCCTGGAGTCAGAGCCACAAAGAGGAGTGAGCTGCCTGACTGTGCCAGTGCATCCCAAGAGCAGCAAACACCCTGCACCCCACACTAACCCCAATGTAAGTGTTGGGTCCTTTGGTCATGTTTGACCTAAAGCCGTAGCTTGTGTCAGGTCACTTCCTTTGGCATTTTAGGCCATCTCCATGATGGCTGGAGTCCAAGACTGGCTTCAGGGCAGGTACAGGCAGAAGATACATATGAGAGCACCAAAACCACCAGCAGCCAACCACCGGCTCCATTCCAGGCTCGACCTCTCACCAGACCATGGGTACAACTTATGCTGAGCTATAACCATTATGCCTTTAACATTAACAGCAATGGCAATATGAGTTTTCTTTGGGGTGCAACAGGTGCAAGGAGCATTGGTCTTGGTAGGCCATAAGTTGCCTCTTAAGATGCCATTTTAATCCCTTACCCTCTAATCTCTCTATTAGTTAACTGTCTTTAACATCTGCAGCTGTGTATGGGTGGTTCTTAAATTCTACTGGTGACCATATATCTTGTGAACTCAATCTGAAACGGAACTCTTGCTTTCCTTGGCATTTATTTTTATCATTCTCATTTCCTTTTTCTGGGTATGTGACTATAGCACATCCCTGGGTGTAAAAAACTTTCCAAAAGCGATGGTAGATTCCTCAGGAACTCTGACAAGGGGAGCTGCACATATTTGCTGTGTATTCAAGAGGTGAACACAGAATTATTTGACTCATGGAGACCCCAGCTTTTAGGCATTGCAAGATGTGGTTTGCTCACCCACCAAGCTGGCTGGCGGACAGAGTGGTCAGGGCACTTGCAGAACAGAAGCCAGAGCTGTTAGACAGAATTTCAGTACTTTCAGCAGCATATCCACAAAAAAGATAATTCCCCAAAGGAAAAAAAATCCCACAGGGCTGAGGATTTATTGTCAGCAACTTCATCTACTAGTAACTCTGCAGTGCTCTCACCTGTTTCCAGTTTTAAAACTTACTAAATAACTTTCACAGTCTGCAAAATTTCCAGACCCTGGGTTGTGCCATCCTCATTTTAAACACTTTAAGATGCTTGCTGAGTCATTGAGATGGCAATCTGAAGGGAAGCTGTCATTTCTCTGAGCCAGTGCGTCCAATATGAGTGTGTGAATGTGACTCTTTGAGGGCTCTCAGAATGAAAAAGGACAAGGATAATGTTCCAGATATTCTGACAAAAAAAAAAAAATCAGGGAACCTCTCTAAAGTACTTCAAGTACATGTTAAGTAGGAGCGCACTGTTGAAACCCGGATCAAGAATATCATGGCATTATGATATAAAAGCCAAATAATCAGAAACAAAATCCAAAAGCCAGAACAAGGAAGACAAAAAATTGCTTGCTTGCATACAATAAAAAAGAAAAAGTCCTTTCATGAATGATCTGTTGAAAAATTTGGGAGTGATTCTATTTTAAAAATAAGCTGCGTACTTTTTTTTTCTTTCTTTTTGTTTTTCTTTTTTTTTCTCTCTCTACCTTCCCTTTTGGGACACTTGCTTTTTTTCAACAATAGTGAAACTGGTAAAACCTCCCATACACGGTGACTGGTTTTGATAGGTTTTATTTACTCTAAAACTATTATCCTGTCAGCTCAAGAATTGTGTGTGCAGATTGCAAGATTAAATTCATTACTGTGAATGTCTGTGACACTCACTGATCTGGTGTTTCTCAAAGAGGTCAGTGCCAAGTTACTGTTTATTTCCATAGCAACTATGTGCCAAAGAAAAGGTAAGTATTGTCAATGTATAACACTTGTTAAAAGTTAGAGTCATCACAAAGGACTGCTGGGAGAGGCATTGCCAAAGTCTGCTAATGAGATATCTCTTACTTCACCTCAGCATTAAATAGAAGTTTGTGTTCTACTTCGGTTTGGGGTTTTTTTATGTTCATGAATTTGTTTAATCACTTTTTCAATCAAAGTTAATTTTTAGTACTTCATATATCCCCATGTCTGGTTTCTACAGCTGAGCTGCTGCCTAGTGATTTCCTTGGATGCTCCCTCTTATTTTAGAAGAGCAAAATTATCCTTCCTTATTGACCTTCATCCCATATATGATTTTATGTCTCACTTTCATATTTCCTCTGAGTCAACATTTTTCATAGCTAAAGTCCTGCCATTTTTTATTTTATTTGTGTTGAGCCTTTTTACCCACGGTTTTTCTTGTCATTCAGCCATACTCTTTTATAAATACATGCATATATATGTATGTGTGTGTGTGTGTATATATATATATATGTATATATATATACACATACAATGATAGGAAGGCTAAAAAATGTCCACAACCTTCAAGATACTGTAGCTTAATATTGTTTTATGCATCATTCTCCCTCTCTTCCCTAGTAATTTGCTTCATACTGGCTGCCATTCAGGACTATGCTGATGTTCCTGCATAATTTGCTATTATAACTTCAGAATCTCTGTACTAGCTGATAATAGCTTCTTCAGAGTCTGCAATCAAATATATTAAATTAGAATTCCTCTTGAAACTCTTTTTACATTTTCACATGTTCCCTTTCCCCACCCTGCCACGTTACTGAGTATCACAAGATGTTACAGCAGCTCTTCAAACTTTGCTGGCTTTTGCTTTTAACACAAAGAAGAGTTCAGAACAGTCACTGAACTTTGTCACTTCATATTCCATTCATTTGTGAATGTAATGAAGAGCAGGGCTCATCAGATAGACCCCTATGGGACCACAGTGTTAAGCTGTCTCTGGCAAGAAAAGTAACTTCTTTTAATTGTTTGCCTATCCACATCAGCACTGTCCAACTCATCTCAGTCTTAATTTCTTTAAGACCCTTTGGTGAATGATCTTTTGCAGTGACTTTCAGGAATCCAAGGAGACCATATGAGCTGTATCTCCCATACCAGCATGGCTGTTCACTCCTTCAGAGAACTCAGATAGATTTATGAGAAATTCACTACCTTTACAGAACCACCAAGAATTGTTCTGAATGTAGCATTTTTGCCTACATATCAAGTCATTCTGCTCTTTTATTAATGAACAAAACCAGTCTGTAATCTTCTAAAATCTCTGAAACTCCATTCAACATTAGGCAGCATTATTTGTTACATTTCCTTTCCTCTGTTATCTAGGTTACTGGTTGTAGGTGAGAAAAAGTGGCTGTACACTAAACTAGTAGTTCATTTGCTTCCATTTAGAGCCCTCAAGTGAAAAATATGGTCCTGCTGGTAAATCTCTGCTAACTCTCTATGCATTGGCCATTTAGGACAATTTGACTTTTCTAGGGTTTGCAATTGCCAAGGCTCTCCAAAACTGCTTCAGGTCAGGACATTTTGAAATAATTTTTTTATCCCTAAAAAATTAACTGAAATGAAAGTTGTGAAAAGACCATGAGTAGAGAAAAAAGTCATAACAACCTGTCAGTTAAAGACCATGTCAGAATGCTCATTTAAAGGCTGAATGTTTAAAACCTCATGATTTAATTTCCCATGGCACTTCTTGAAAAGCTCTGAGAATCAGCAGGAGAGAAAAACAAGAGCCTGTGTTCACAACTGCCTCTTTTCCTTTTCAGTTGTGTTTGTTTTCCTGCCTAGATTCAGACCTGTCCAGATTCAAAAGGAATGAACAAAAAGATAGATCATGGTGCATAGGCAGGCTTTTCTCAATGAGGATGAGCCTTCATGAAATGAAAGTTTCTGTAACAAAGGCTTTTAGACACTGGGGCTTTTTATACATTGCTCACATGAAATTTAGCAATGAGTAGTTACTAATGTAGTTAGACAGTCGTGGACCCAATTATCCAATTACTGCAACTGGCACACAAACAGGGTAATTGTACACTGAATGCACTCGTGTACTTGGCATTGGTGCCTGGTGTCACCCTTTCAGTGCTGTGCCACAGTAGGGATGTTTCATCTTGCTTGTTAACACCTCTGTCCTTGGGGAAGTTTTAGCACATGGTTTGGGCAGAAAACCTTCTGGGTTTTCACAGAAGGCAGCTAACAGTGGAACTACCACAAGATAGCTGGCAACCAGGAGTCTTAATTCTCTCAAATTTAGATGACATTGAAGTTAAATTTGCTAGCTTCTCTGAGCTTCCCCTTCTCAAAGTTGTTTCTTGTGATAATTCACAAGAATTATAGATGTTGAAAAGTCATAGCAGCCTCACCAGCCAGAAATTTGCATGTGACTGAAACAAATCCATAGTGAAAACTGAATTTTTTGCTTTGCCTTAACAGAATATTAGTTTAGTGTATGTCACAAAATACAAACCCAGATGTAGCTCAATACAAATTTCAGCATTCTTCATGTTATTCCTCTTGACACTTGGGTTTGGCATGAGAAGGGAGAGGTGCATCCATCAAGTCTGTGCCTGTGCAACAGCAGTATAAACAATTAGGCAAATTTTTCTTCAAGACACAAGTTCACGTGGAAAGCTTATTAATAAAAATAGGTTGTTTGGGCTGTTGCAAATAAATCAGATCAGTATTTCCTTCCAAGTGGAAGTGAGGTACATAGTCTTCCACAAACTGAAGCAATGAGTTTCCCTTCACACTTACATTTCTGACTGTGAATTGTTGTGTGGGAAGTCTAATGACTTGGGACAATTACTGAATAAAATGGCACTGCAAGAAAGAAGATACTCTTTGTGGGATGCAGCAAAGTTAAAATCACAGATTGTTCTAAATTGCTTGTATAGAACGTACCTTTATAAGCATAAAATATACGTGTATTTTTGCCTTGAAACAATATCCTTACAGTGTTCATCTTTTCCCCATTAGTCTCCTGGATTCCCGCAGCGCACAGCTCCCTTCCATTGGGCCCTTATCCTAAAAAGTAGTTGATCAAAATCCAGACCATGTTTATCTTGCTGGAGGCAATTAGTTGGGACCAGCTGTCAAAGCCACAGCCGGTTCCTAGCACATGTGTGCAGCCTGTCTGCAGGCACAGTAACAGCATATGCCTTCCAGAAGATAATGACACTGATCTTAAACTGAAATCACGTTTTGTTGGGTAGAATAACACATGGAGAACCAGATTACACCATAACCAAATACTATGATATTTCAATAAATGATTCAACTTCAGGCCTATTTTCTGTTTTGTAGACGGTTAGCACAGCAGCTGCTTGTAATATAAGCTCAGTTTATCTATGCCCTCCCAGTACTTAGAGGTTTGAAACTCCTTTTGAATTTACTGCCATCTCTATTTTTAAAAGCTCATTTATCAGATAAGCGCAGCTGAAAGACCAAGAAACCTCTAGGCTTTGAATGGATGGATTAAAGTGTTGGGCACAAGAAGTGAAGATTTTTTTCAATTATGCAACTTCCTCTGCACATCAGTGTTTTCAACACTCTGTCATATTTAGAAACTGTTTTGCTGCAATATTATTAGAAACAGTAGTTAAGTGTTGCTTATGAAAGAAAAGCAAAATAATGTTATCCACTTGTGAGCCAGAACTGTCTACCTCCTACTGAATGAGAACTATCAAATAATAAAAAGCTCTTTGAAATGCATAAAAATACTCCTGTGCTAATTATGTTTTACATCAAACCTTTGTAATTCCCAACAAATTCATTATGTAAAATTGATAAAGAACAAGTGAAGATTAAGCTCACAGCAATTACTATGTACAGGTCAGAGATGGGAATATCAGGATTGAGAAACTTTGTATTTGGGTTGAGATACATTTCTGGGGATGAGCTTTACTCCCTTGCTTTCTGAAATATGCTGCTTCCCCCTGAGAGGATGCAACAGCCCCAGAAAGGAACCGCAAAGGCCAGAGGATTTTCTGTGAAAGTGTCTTTAGGAAGAGAAAGTGTTATTAGACCCGACATGACTAAAGCAACTCACTGGGAAACTGAGACAACCATCTGTGAGGGAAGTCCCAACCCAACGCAGTGATCTCTTCTGAAACTGGGAAGCAGAAGAAGAGCAACAACAAATGCTGAAGCTTTGAGCCGCTGGTAACCACATTACCTTGCAATCAACAGGGACCTAATTAAAAGGAAACAAGGTAATGTCTTGGAAAGAAGCAGCACAAGGAGGACTTTCCCCTTTTCTGAAGCATTGGTGTCTCAAGCTGGTTTTGGATGTGTGGATGTGCATCACAGAGGATTTCTGCCTGTGCATAATTTCGACTTAACTTTGTTTAAACAATTGCAAAACTCCTGAGCGGCAGAAGAGCTGAGATTTTGTTATTTGCTTTTGAATTGCTGACTACAGCGGTGACAGCCTCTTTAATAGAAGCTATCCCTTTCTTTAGAGAAGGAAAATGAAGGGGGAAGCAATTTTGAAACTATCTCCACACTAAATCTTCTAAAACTATTGCAGCAGAAGAGGCAAGATCATAGCAACCTCTCTCTTTTTTGGATAGCCCTCTGTGAAGTGCAAGACAGAGAACAATATAAGCAAGAGAAAAAACAGGAGATAGGAAAGGAAAATTTTGAGCAGATTATGAAAATTATCCAAGTAATTTCCTAAATGAAAGTAATCCTTGACTATGAGCAGCAGAGGCTGCAAGTAGATGAGACTTTTGGGTAGAGAATTCCTCTTACTAATCAGAAAGAGAAGCTCTGTGCAAGCAATATAAAAGGAGAGTAATAGTATTAGTCACTCCTCATGCTCTGGGATTAACTTCTTTCAAAACACTGATTACAGCTCTAAGTACAGCCCAAAACTGGAATTTATAAATCAGATGAGAAAGTGGTATTTTTAGTAGTTCCGTTTCAGATCCCAGCCATTCTCTCTGCATAACCAAGATCAGCTTTTGTAAGCTCATGAAGTTCTACCATATACAGTTACTCATCCTATATAGTGAATATTTCCTATAAACCACATTGTGTTTCAGCTGATTTCACAGCTTATTGCCTTGGACTGGAAATTGTGTGGGGTATGGCAGCCCAACAACCAGTTCTGGCCACTGCAGACCTCACTGAAATGTCTTTACTTGGCTTTTAAATCACATCAGGCATCTGCATAGAGAGGCCAGGCTTAAAACAATTTGAGAATGGTCTCTTTTGCCTCCTTTCCTGTGTTTGCCCTCCCAGCTGACACAGAACCTGTGGGAGGACACAGGGCCAGTTCTTGCACGGAGCACAGGGTGAACAGGAACAGTGAAGCCTGACCAGCCGCTTCACGTGCCACCCTAGGAAACCCTTGGCTCTTGGCCAGGGCAAACCAGTTTTCAGCTCTGAATACTCAAGGTCAGTGATAGCTAAGCAATAAATTATGTCATAAGAAGATGCTGAGCCCCTGACTTATACACCTGGAGAGAATAACACAGATCCACTTTTGGAAAAATACGGGAGGAGTTATAAACCAGAAGCAAGGAAGGTTGTCAGTCAGTGGACAACCTTCTGTCAGAAGAGGCCTAGTCTGATTTTTTTTTTAATTATGGCCCGCAAATTTAAGCACTTTAAACCTGATGTAGAAAAATTGCATGGGTTCTTATTTAACAAGTCCATGCTTTCTCTGGCTTGTCAAGGAACTAAGTTGCTAAGTCAGTTCCTGTCTGGTTCATCTCCAGATATCTGAAGATTGCACATTGCAGGTGTCCAGAGCCATTTTCAATGTCTTAGGAAGATGAGTTGGTCTCAGAAATACTTTTCCCCTTCTCTCTTTGCCTTTTATTTCTTGTGCCTGAATATGTGTGATGAATCATGGCATCCCTAGGCACAACTCCAAGAAGGGGCATGTTTGTCCAACAGAATTCACATAACTTTAAGCTGTTGCTGAAATTAAATGTTTAACCACTGCTTAGCTCATACCCTGCCAAATAAAGGCATAAGGACAAATAACCCCAGTGCTCAATGGTTATGAAACTGTGTGGTCAGACTAACAAAGCCAGTGCTCACTCTGTGCTGAATCTGAAGAAGCAGGTTGAAAATTTGTTAACATGGTTGATGTCGCTAGAAAAGATCTAAGAAAATTTTAGACTTAAATATTAGGAGACCAAATGTCTTTAATAATGTTATTACAGTAATTCAGAATGTACAGCAGATAGCCAAAGTGAAAGTGAATTTATCTCAGTAAATACACAGACACTTTATCATCCCTATGTTCATTAAAAGCAATATATTCAATGAACATGTAAATTGCCTAAGCACAGCAAGATGAAAAACAGTAATGTTGAGGTTATGCATTCAATCTTAAATGAGTCCCTTTCACTGTTTCTTAACTGGTAATAAAATATTTCTCTCCATTTCTCTACTTATTCCAGTGTATCAAGTAATTTATTTTATATTGCCACCTGGCTCCAAAGGAGCTGTTTTTCCTTTGTTTCCTAAAGCAGTTATTAGTGTGTCAATAGATGCCTAAATATTAATATCAAACAGATTTTTTCTTTAAAAAGAAACAAGCATCAATTTCTTCTTTTATATTGTCTCCTCTTTACTCTGTTTAAATTACAACTTTTCTAATTATGGCCCAAATGAAATATTTTTCTTTGAAATATGCATAGTTGAATTAGGGTCCAGCTCAGTTCCTATTCAAACATAATGATGCAAAAAAAAAAAAGGAAAATAAGACATTTTGGCATCTTTCACTCCCAGCCTCAGCTTCCTTTTTTCTCTTCCTTCTTAGATTCACTATACATTTATATTGGTTTCTGAAGGAGATAGGGATTATCTGACCACATTGTCTTTCTGCTCACCTTCAATTTTGAACCCTCTGGCTTATTGTACGTTAACTTGAGAGAGCTCTTGATCTCCAAAAGTTTATATTTCTCTGCCTTCTGGGGAAATAGCAGAGCAGAGACACCCAGATCAGTCATTCCTCTAGGAGAAAGGTGGCAGTGTGAGGGGGATGGTTACTCCCCCTCATTTTGCCAGGCTGCAACCCCTCTAGGAAAGGCAGTACTTGAGAAGCACGGATAGCACCGTTGAAAGCTGGGTATTACAGAACACACAGAAGGATGAGTCAGGATGAGTGTGATAGGAGCCTTAGGCAGATCAGATGCCAGACTGGAAATCAAGATTCACAAGTGACAACTCACAAACGGGATGTTCTGTTATTTTCTCTATTATTTTTATTTTTATTCTTTTGAGGAGGAGGGATCAGTTTGATCATGACTTTCAGTCCTTGGGAATATCTAAGTTCTGAAGAGGAATCCAGATGAGTCGGACAAGCATTTGGCTGAGTTAAATCTAAGCAGAAACTTTGGGACTTGGCCCAGCGTCCATAAGAGCTCACTTCCTCACATAATTTCCTCCCCAGATGGCAAATGAGTATTTCACCAGGCTACCAGCTTATCTCACCTAGGCCAGCTGTGAAAGCTCATACCAAGTCCAGCTTCTAAAAGTACCATTTCACCTGGTGTTGGATTTTTCCCTCTTCCCTCAGTGATAAATTCAGCAAATCTTTCATTTTTGTTTCAGAAATATTAAACACCAAATCCCAGGTCTAAATGAAAGCTGCTATATGTAATGTATTATAAACATAAAAGTAGGACAAGAGATATGAAAATCAAATCCCATGGCCTACTCAGTTGTCAGTTGTGGGAATTTCTTTCATTATAATAACCAGTGCAGCTAATATAGCTCAGCTACATCTAAAATTGCTCACATGCCTGTTCCATTTTCTTCTTCATAGCAGCTTTGTTATTAAAAAAAAAAAAAGTAAATGTTTTGTCCATATACTGATCCCACAATTACACAGGCCAGCTTCTCCAGCACCTTCAGATAAATCCTTATCCCCTGGTGTTGAGTACATCCAGCTTCTTTCAAGTTTCTATCTTGTTTGATATCTACCCCCACTAAGGGCTGTCCTTCTCCATCCCATATCATGCCAGTTCCAAAACAGCTTTTCCTTGTGAATACTGAGGCAAAAAAGTCACTGAATACTTAAGCCATTTTTGCTCCATTTTAACTAGCGCGTCTTCTCCATCCATCCCTGAGTCCTGAATTTACTTTCAAATGAACATTCCCAGAGTCTATGCTCCTCAGTATTTTTAGTTCCAGCTGGGCTTTGGCCTTCCTAATTTTGACACTAAGTTTCCTACACTGCTCCATCTATACTGCCTGTCCTTCTACATCTTCTCAACTTCCTTTTTATGAGCTAGTTCAATGAGTAGCTCCCCACCTAGCCATGCAGACCTTCTCCAAAAATTCAGTCTTCCCACATGGTGGGATTAATTCCTGAGCTCTTAGTAAGTTACCTTCAGAAACCAGCCAGCTTTTCTGGGCACTCTTCTCCTTCAGAGCAGCTCCATAAGGGATCATGCCAGGTAAACCTTGAACCAGTCCCTGTTTGCTTCCCCAAAGACCAGGGTCCTCTGCTCACCAAGCTCCAGCATCTTGTGTCACTGCATCCTGGGCTGCCCTGTGTGACCAGAGCTGCCACCACCAGTTCCCTGCTTGTGAGGAGCAGGTTCAGTCAATCATGATGGTTCTGTCCAACCATCACCCCGAGGAGAAGAGCCTGCCAGCAGGATGGTGCTGCTGGTTTGGAGCTTGTGCCTGTTCCCAAGGAGCAAACACCTTTCTGCCACGGGTGAGCACTGTCTGTCTGTACAGCCACGTACTGCCAGCCACAGACACTATTAAACTTCATAAGACTGTTCTATAATAGTTACCTTGAACAGGTGAGCTGGTCCACTATTTTTAGGTAAGTGACTGCTTTACTATCAATTGCAGTGATACTTTATACAATGAAAATGGTATTTCTTTTAAAACCTGGACTTTGAACTCCTTTCTGGAAATAACAGGAATATCAGCTGCTTATCAATCACTGATGTAACTGTTTCACGTGAAATATAGCTTTCCAGTTTGTTTTAATTTTTAATTGTTTTCTGGCATGACAACCACAGGTCTTAGCATGCTCCAGTCAAAGACTTCTTGTTTTTAAATTGTGATACAGCATGTGAGTCTTAGAAGGGGATTCTGACAGTTGAAAAAACAAAGTAATATTGTACAGAGATTTTTTTTTTAGAGTTAATTAAGAAAATGACCATGTCTCTACTTCAGCACTTTATTAAGCACAACTATACTTTGCTCAATATGTGATTATGAAACCATTGTTTTGGAAAAGCAAATATATATTTAAATGCATTGTGGGGGCAGAAAAATTTGCAGCAGAGTGGTAATGGAGTCTTATATCCCCAACAACAATAGCTTGTCTGAAAAATCGCACATAGGGATAAAAATGGTATAATTATAGGGAAAAAAATATATATATTGGTTTGGCGCTAGCAGCAGTTTGCCAGGCTGGTGGCTAAACCAGTACAGTTTGCACCAGTGAGACATGACCTTAATATCATGTTGCACTTCAGTAATGTTTTTATAGCATCTGGAATCTTCAGTGTTGAAATTTAGATCCCAAAATGTAAAACATGATGAAAAAGGGGTTACTTTTGAGACTGTTCTCATCTGAAAGATTTTAAGACTTCTTTTTCTACAGGAGAAAAAGATAACAGCTCTTGTCAGAGCTGCTGAGTATGGTATATGTGTTTTAAGCAAGTTTTAGTCTACAGGGCCAGAAAATGAAGGTGCAGAGTGTTCATTCAATTGTTCCCATCTATATTCTTTCTTGGCCATTCTTTTTGATCCTCGAGGTTCACACTGCAGATTGTCATTACCAGAAACTCTAATTTTAACATCAGAGATCCTAAAATGAGATCCTTATTCCGTGGGATGAAGAACACACTGAGAATTGATAGAAATGCCAACAATTCTCAGGAATAAATGTCACAGAAATTTAGGAACAGACAATTTGGCCCATGTAGTCCAGTATTTCTTATTCCAGTCATATGTATCAGTCACCAGTAAGGTTTTCTTTCAGAGCTCAGACATTGTGTGGTTCTTTGTTGCCTTTGCTGCAGTGGAGTGAAACTCTGCAGTCCTTGAGTATTTTGAGTTTTAAGGACCATTTAGAAAAGAAAATATTTTTTCCCTAATGTCATATTCCTTTGCTTTCAAGGTTCTAGGTTAATAGTGTTTGCTAAGCCACCTCTGCAATATAATCTCTGTTCACAAAGCATTATTTCTTATTCCCTATCTTACCCTAGTTGTCTTTATCTAATCAGGTTTGCATGTTGGCACTCGTGACTAAGTACCTGAATGCTACCAGCAGGAATTTGATTCTAGTATTTACAGGAGCATTTTGTGTCCTAAATAATCACTCACCCTTCCACAGAAAGACACTCATATTTCAATTTTAGTTTAGCTTTATTTTTTTTCTGTTATGCTATATCTGCCCAAGTATAAAGGTTAGAGACTGACCCAGGAGCAATGGACTGGATGGGATTTCCCAGTGCATCAAGTTCTACCTATCTGGTATTATTGGCAAAAAACCTGCATCTTCCTTTTTATAAACTGACCAACTCCTGGTTTAAAACAAGTTAGAAGTTGTCCCTTATTTCCACTGTAGTTTCAAAGCAACCATAACCTTATTGCTCTGCTAGTTATAAACCATCCCAGCTTTCAATTTAGTTTTATTCACAGACAATTTATACTCATTACTTCCTGTGCCAGTAGTGTTCTTGAGCACAAGTCGCTCTTTCCCTTCCAGGTGTTTTACCAGTTTAGCATTCACAGAGAGTAACCACGTCCTCTTTCAGCATTTGCTTTTCTAAGCTGAGCAAGCTCTCTAGTCCAAAACTCTTTCCATTATTGTAATCAATTCTCTGCACCTGTTCCAGTCTGAATTCCCTCTCCCTCAGTCATTGATGCTCAGAAGTGCACACAATACTCCAGATATTGGAGTTTTGGCAGAATCACTTACACCTGCATACATACATCTCTTTTTTCCTTACAATTACTTCAATTGACAAATCCAAGCACTGTGCTTCAAGCAACTTCTCATCAGTAGCTCATAGTCTGATCCTGATCAGTTAATACAGCTCATAGCACTTACCCTCTCTGTTATTCCCACCTGGCATTCTCACAACACTTACTCAAGATATTTCTGCAGGAATAGTTTCATACAATTTTAGCTATTTGAATGTTAGTGGTCAGGCTCATCAACTTTAAAGTATCTGTCAAAGGCAATTTAGATTGGTCCCACTGTGATTCATTCCATCTATCTCCAGTAGATTTCTAGTACTAACTTGATGTCTCCACCCAAAGGTCACACAGAGTCCGGGACACATGGGCCATATTCCCATGTAAATATTCAGCCCTTGCCTAATACATTTTGTCACATGCCAGCCCTATAAGTCTCATTTCCTCCATCATCTTCCTAGTTCTCTCTGAGCTTACACCATTCCTGGCCAACCCAAACACGTAAAAACCAAAGCTACCATACCGACAATCAGGTTCACCCATTCTGTGTAAATACTGAAACCCTCAGCCATGAACTACCCAACACCAAAGAGATACATAAGATGTGTTTTCACAGAAACCAGTTGGGATTGAGTAGGATGGGCTGGAAGACAGAAACAGAGCTTGGAAGGGATATTAGCAAGAAGATAAGGACTGGACTACAGCTCATCTTCCTGGAACAGTTGTGTGGACAGACCAAGACCCGAGACAGCTTTAAAGTTTGGTGAACCAGAGAGAGCACAGACTATGGGACAGCCAAAGCCATGGCTGCAGGAGGGGTAAGGGGAGCCCCTGAGGAAAACACTTTCTCCTAGATATCAAAGAAACAATTGAAATTCCCTACCATGGCCTTTCTCACTCAAAAACATTAAAGACAAAAATGTTTATTGCATTTCTTTATGATCTGAGCAGAGGCCTTTTTTCCAGGATAATTTCTCAGATGATCACTGAGTACAGTACGGGAAGGCCAATCAGGACCAGAGCAGTGCTTGTAGCCTTTGACTACACTTGCCAGCTTTTTTCTCATTTTTTGAAATGGGCAGAGCTAGAACAGACATGTGACAAGCCCACACTATCTCTGTAAAAGCTATTGTTGCTGTCCAGAAGAAAATCATGGTTAGAAATTAATTGACTCTTTTCCATGTATGAAAAACCCAGGAGCCCAGCAGTCATGTTTGATTTGATAGGCAGGTAGGTAAGGTAGGAGTAGGTCTGTCTGTTCATTCCAAGGCCAGGGAAGCAGGCCTTTCTCTGAATCTGCTTATCTGAGCAACTCCTGGTTGTTGTCATTTGCTTAGCTGTTGCTCCATGTTTTGATCCCAGGCCCATTCCCATCCTTTTCCCTGACCACAAACCCCCTTTTTCTTATCACTGCAACTATTCTGGCACTTGGAAACACTATGAGTCACTTTTTCAATTTCTTTGGTGTTGAGGTTGTGTCGTTGTTGTTGTTTGGCATTTCAGTCTGAGGAGTGAAGGTTGATCAGCTTATTGCTGACCTATTTAGATGCAGCCACCAATCTGCTCCTATCAGCAAGGGTCAGCTCTCACTGACAGAGCTGGACCCCTGGTTCATCTGTCAGCTTTGAGGCTGCTGGGAAGTCTGTCCAGACACCCAAGGCTATTGTTATGGCATGGTGGGCTGGAAGGCAGATGAGCATCTCCTGCTGTGGCATATGAGGCTGAGAGGAGAAAGGAGAAGCAGCTCTTGCATTCCAGGCAAGAAGAGTTCAAATTCAGGGGCAGAGCTGTGTGGAACTACACTAAAGGATTCCCAGCAAGTCCTTGTAGTGTCTGGATAATCTTCTTGTACAACACTGATTTTGTGCAAGAGAAAAGGCTTCTGTCAGCTATGGTCTCTCTCACATCTGCCTTGTCCTAGCAAAAAGGAATTCAGAGTGGTAAGGTCTGTGTGTGAGCAGCAGCCTGAGACATGGGCCTTGCCAGTGGCTGTCCATGGGCTTGAAAAGCTTGGGAGAGGCTAGTCTACAAGAAAAATCTTAATTTGCTACTCCACTTGAGAAAGTACTGTCTGAGTGCAGAAAGCCTCCTGCAGATATAATGCTGAGCTTGATTTCAAGGGACTGACACTTATCCTCACATTTTCAGGTTCATCTTCAGTCACTGACACAATATACAACTACAGGTAAGCTACATCTGTACCATCTTTCTATTAGCGTGATTTAAAGCCTGGTAAAAGTTAACAGTGCATGTCTCAATATTACAAAATTGTCAGTGATAATGCCCACATTCTACTTTACAATTTTCAGAGCCTTACCATAAAAATGTGCTACAGATATGCTAGAAGAATCAACATTTCTCAACCTTAATAAACCCTGCTCCTCCACCTAGAGAAGATTTTTGAAAGTATGTGATCTCAATGCCTCTGAAAAACAGGGCCTCAGATACGTTTCACAAAGCAATACAAATTCATAAAACTGGGATTGCTCTGTGTTTTTTATTCTCTCATTGTCCATGCATCCACCTGGCACTTAATGCATCATAAAAGCTATAATAAGCATGTCAATGCACGCATCTATTTAATTTTGGCAAGTTCTTGATTGCAGTCTTTTGTATGGAGGCAGTTGCAGATAGGAATTGTGACAGACAGTAAATCTAACTGACTTTGAATTGGCAACAATAGCTGTAATGAAGATTTGCATTTTTAAAGGCGTGTAATTAACACCAGTATTAGCTTCCTCCTCCAGCTAAAAAGTGAAGCTGAACTACCTTTTGCTGAACTTGTGTTGGGGTTTGTATTTCTTTTGCTTTGCTGACAAGTATAAAGCACACAGATCAGCTGCTGCCCAGGTACTGTTCTGAATATTGCTGTTATAAATGGTTAACCTGTGAGAGAGAAAAAGCAGGACAAATGGGTAGATCTGCCGGGATGGATGGATGGATGGATGGATGGATGGATGGATGGATGGATGGATGGATGGATGGACCAATGGACCAATGGACGGACCAATGGATGGACCAATGGATGGAACAAATATTTAGCTTATCTCAGGGTCTGATCTGAGACATTACCTTAGAAATCTTGGGCTTTACTCTATTTCTATTTATATTTTCTATTTCAAAATTACACAATGTATAAGGCAATAAGAATTTTTCTTCCATAGTTTCTTCACTTTTATTGTATTGCATTGTATTTATATTGAATTGTATTGTATTTCATATGCAGATAACGAAACATGGAAATGGCTTTGGTGTCCTTTATGTTCCCTCAGCCTTTAGGCTCTATGTTTGAACACATCCCTATGAAGGAATGACAATCAGTCCAGTTATTTCAATTTTTGTAAACATCATCAAATACACAAAAGAATAATATTATGTTAGACAAAGTACTAATGATAATGGTTTTAAACACCTTAAAAACCACATATCAATCAAAAAGTCTGAATTCCCATTTTTTTTACTGCTGTTTACTTATTATTTCTATAATTTTTTATTTTCAGGATATTGGTTTTTGATAGCTGAAATCTCCTTCAGCTTGTTTAACAAGCTCAATAATTTGCAGTAGTAACAATAAAGAATTATTTACTTGAGCTTTCTCTGGGCCAGAACCTGAGGGTCTATCTAAAGTTTACCCAGTTCTTTGTCAAACAAAACACCCATGAGATTTGATTGGTCCTTGCCTTTTGAAAGCTATGAGTATGAGCTGTTTTATAGGATGCAGAGCAGCTTATGTGAAGAATTCATCAAATTGTATGGAGAGTAAAAGCAAGACTAAGCATGAACCTTGCAGATGCCACTGAGGGATCGATGAGATCCCACAGTCCTCCCAGTCCCAAGTCCCTCCCAGTCTGACACAGCATGGAAATTTTGGTTCTGTAAATTAAAGTTCTTCACATGTCTTGTAAATGCATGGTGTTGTACCAGAAAGCTGTTTTGAAAACTTCTAATTTGAAGGATGCTATGCAGCAATCCTCTATGACCAGATGAGCTGTCCCATTTAAAAATAAAAGTTTAAGAGCCAGATTGATTTTTGCTCCTGTAGGTATTTATTTGAATTATGCTTATGGTTTCAATGGGAAAATAATTTTATTCATTGTTTTACTGTGTTAGTACATTACAGAATCAGAGAATCACAAAATAGTCTCAGTGGAAAGATACTACTTTCCATTTCCTCATATTTAAATTAAATGTTGACATTAGTTTTCAGGTTTTGGAGAATCAAAAAATAGTCTCAGTGGGAAAAGATTACCTTTCCATGTACCTCATATTTAAATTAAATGTTGACATTAGGTTTCAGGCTTTTTATAAGAAAGTACATTCTACAACTGACATTAATGTCTAGAGGAAAACTTATAAAAATAATTCATCAAAAGGAAAACATGCTTGACCAATCTGACATCTTTGGATGGTTGTCTAAAGGAAAACTTATGAAAGTGAATTCAACAAGAGAAAAACATGCTTGACCAATCTGACATCTTTGGATGGCACAAATAGTCAGGTAGATGAGGGAAGATGTGGATGTTGTCTACCTTGACTTCTACTTGGAGGGTGACAAAGCACTGCAATATCTCCTTCTCTGGTCATCTTTGAAACTTGCCTGGACACAATCCTGTGCAGCCAGATCTAGGTGAAGTTGCCTTAGCAGGAGGCTTGGACCAGATGACCCTACTTTGGTCCCTTACAACTCCATTCTGTGATTCTGTAATTCTGAGATGCTGTAAGTATTGTTAGTGTTGTTGTAACATCAATTTCTAGAATTCCTCGATTTTTTTTCCTACAGAAATGCACACACATGATTAAAAGTGTGACAAACCAAAAAATGATTCATTGAATCCATGAGAGTTTAGAAATATGCCAGCATGTTTTTCTTCTGCATTCTAACAAAAGGGTGAAAAAACAGCAAGGAGCAGCTTCCAACCTAAACTTTAAAAGGAGAAACTAAAAATAAACAAGCTAAAGGCAGAAAATTACATGAGATCTGATATGAAATAACTTCTAAGGCCTACAGAAAAATAAAGTGAAAGTAAGGCAATGCTACTTCAACATCCTGAGGACAAACACACAAATGAAACAATCTCTATATTTTTTCTTATTCTTATTTCATGTGTGTGTTCTTCCTTGCTCTGAACATATAGAGCCATTCAATGCATTCAAATATACTTTATCTTTCAATTATGGACACGACTCCATTCTACTTAGGCAAGTCAGTGGCATCCCTGAAAATGCAAAGTGGTCAGAAAAGCTAGAGCCCTTTTCATCATCTGCCAGCAAAGGCTCTTACATACAGGAGGGAGAGCCAAAAAAAGCTTCCAGGAAAAGCCTCTGTTTGCTGCTACCTTGTTCATCCAAACTAAACTGCAACCTTTTTTTTCCCCTATAACGTGCATAAAATATGTCATGTAGAAATCAAAATATTCTTTGTGAGCAGAAGCAATTCTGCCCAACCTTGCAGCTACATGGAAAAAAAAAAAAAAGATAATACAACTGACAAAAGAGGGTCCATTTGCACACTCATTTTCCACAAGACATTTTCACTTTAGCTTGCAGGTATTTTGGGGCAGGCCAGGAAGGAAAAATAAAAGCATCTGAGTGGTGGATCTGCAGCCAAAGCATCTCTTGCTGACACCACTGGCACTGCATCAGCTGAGGTGAAGGCAGCAATTCAACCATCCCAGACAACCAACAATTAGATCAACACTGTGGCCTGGTATGGAAGGAGAAAACTCATCAGTAGGACAACTCTGCAAAAATTGTATCTATTCCTGCTTTCAACAACATCTGCTGGATAATAACAAAGCGTAAAATTATTTCAGTCTTCATTTACATTTTCCTTCATGAATAGGAGTACCTGTAGCTGCTACAAAGAAGGTGGATATTTAAAGACCCAAACTCATGGCCAAAATAGATGAAATAAGCCTAACTACTTGCTTCAGACCTAACAAGTGAGTCAGCAGTCAGATTCTATTTCCTTTGTTGAAGTCAGAAAACAAATTAAGCTGACAGCATGCCTCTAATGGTGATGACATCACTGAGAGCAGAGTTATTTTCAGTCTCTACCGCACCGGTAAAGGAGAAGCATAAAAGTGAGAAAGGAAACTAAACTTTTTACTCATGCCTACTCCTAATACATTTGCTTGGCACCCCCTCCCTCAAGTTAGGTATTTTTTGCTTTTGTCATTCTGTGTTTAAAAGTACACATGCATTTTTCAAAAGCTTGTAACCATACAACACATTTTTCTTTCTTTCTTTAGGAAGCACCAAAACATAAGATTTACAGCAATTTTATCCTTGTATGAAGTGGGAACAAGTCCTCCAAATACTTCAAAATTGCATCTAAATAAAGCAGAGAAGAGTCTTAACCATTTGCCAAAATGTTCAAAAGTAACCTTATATGAAATCTGTCAGTCTTCAGATGCCCAACCTGTGAGCCCTGTGGGCAGTATAGAATGTGGCTCTACATCTGCAAAAATACCTCTCTCTCTCTCAACTGCATTGCTTTTAAAGTGGAGGCGGAAAAGCTTCTGCTTTTTGACAGTACAAAAACTGTGCTTTGAAGAGTTTTCTAACTTGGAAAAAAAAAGACTTTCTGGGACAGTGGCTGAGAGGCACTATTAAGGTGGATACAGGGAGACTCGAGGGGATTTGGGAAAAAGCAGGACTTTCTACATGAGAAGCCTGAAGCACAGAGTGACATAAAAAATGCATGAGGCTGAGAAGCAGCAGAAAAGAAGATGCATGAGTATACAGGCCCATGAACAAGATAAAGGAGAAAATGAAGAAATAAGCCAAGACAGAGTTCTGCCAAGCTATGAGGCTGAACCTGAGTAAGAAGCAGAAAGAAGTGAAAGTGTGGAAGTGTCAAGGGAGATGGGAGCAGCCTGGTTGTGTTGGTGAGTGATGAGATGTGAGGTGATGAGAACATTGCAGCAACAGGACTGCAACTCCTGGCACTGGCAACAGACAGGAAGGAAATGCTGAATAGCCAATATGAAGTTCCTGAAGGTACATGATTTAGTGAGAAGCTGATGACTTGACAAGGAGGATTAGAGAGGTTGGTTTCTTGTGCAGCAAGTGGGAAGTTATTCAGAGAAGGGGGAGAAAATTTTTGGATGCACCACATAAAATATGCAGATAATTAAAAAATAATGATGACAGGGCAGAAAGAGGAGTCATAGTAAGCAAGTAAATAGATGTACATGAGGTGAGTGGGCACCTCAGATCTACTGAATATAATGCAAGGAGAGCAGGCAATCTTCTGCCAAGTGCCAGATTTAAGCTGCGTGAGAAGGATAAAGAAGACCTTGAAAGAAACATGAGAAAGAAGTTAAGAAAACTGTCTCTCTTCAGAAGCTGAAATGAGGAAGCAGAAATGTACAGAGGACTAAGAGGACTGAGAAACGGCAGTCAAAGCTGGATGGAAGGAAATTAGTGACAGATTTCTTGCTTGTCTCTAAGGAAAAAATAAGCCCAATGTGGAATGTCACACTTCGGACAAGAACATTCATCACATGATATGTCATGAATGTACAAGGTGTTCTGTTGACTAAAGTGTACAACTTTTGTCATACAGATGAGTGGTGCCTTAACGGAGCTAATAAAATATCTCTTTGTCCTGAGAAACTATTAAACCAAAAAAATCTGTAGTAATGAAATTAATAATTAAGGAAGCCTTGCAACAGACCAATTCAGCACTCTTTGGAGATGGCCATCTTATTGCAATTTACAGTCTCTCTTAACCAACGTCATTAGTAGGGGTTCTAGAAAGCAAAAAGTAATGAAGCACTGAAATACTGCAGGAACACTGTCAACACTGATCAAAGCCCTCATCGTAGCTTTTGTTCAACTAGGGCAAGCAGTGCATTTGTGCACAGCAGAGGAGCATGCATTCTGATGAAGCAGGCAAAATAATGTCATTCCTTCCTGAAAATTGTGATTTTTAAAATAGCTTCTTTGAAGTCAGACAAAGTTTCAGTTTGCTGAAAGTGAATCAGTAGAGGAAGAATATAATGCTGACAACTCGTTTAATCCCTTCCACTGTCTGTGGTGATGTAATACCAAAAACTCCATTAACTTATACGTCCACTCATGAGCTTAAAATTTACTTCTTACTGCTAGCATTAAGCTAAGCCATTGGAAATTGCATCCAGTTGTAACAGATTTAATGAGACAGTGAATGGTTGTTTGTTTCATTAATCTTGTATCAAGTGACTTTAAAAAATAAAATACTGACGGATTTGTACAAATGTTTAGAGCATCTCTCTGGCTTATCACTATGAACACAACAGCCTTCACAATTTTCTGTGATTCACTAAATATATACTGAAGTGTATATAGCTTTAATTGGCTAGTCACATCCATGACACAAGTGCTCCTCATAGTCTTTAAAACTGTTCTGCTCTTTTCCCTTTTTAAAAAGCCATCTTCTATTCTCAGCACTCCCTCTCCATTTTATCCTACATCTTACCTTACCTTCCTTGGCACTTAATGAAGAATGACCAACAAGCCAAAAATCTTCCACAATCTCCTCTCCTCCGGTATCTTGCCCATCTAGGAGTAGATCAAGTCCATACCACTCACCAGCTTAAGCCCAGAACCTTTAACAGGTATCAGATAGCACAGACTTTACAGTTGCTGACTCACCTGTCACACATATACCATTTTGCAACACTAAAGCTCTAAATAAGGAACCACATCTTAACACAGTCTTCAGCTCCTCTGCAGTACAGGATAAATGTTGCTGCCTCCTCATCCTGCTACTCCTTTTGGCAGGTTTGGGACTCTTGAGCATGTCTTTGCTCCATCAAATAGGGCAACATGGGTCAACACAGCCAGGGCAGAGTGAGGTATTTATGGAGGGAACAGGGATGTTTCATCTAACATATTTCTCTCTTCACTGCTTCCAGATAATGCTTCCAGAACTGTCTTCCCTCACATTCATGCTTCCCTTCAGTAAGCACTGACTTTGGGAGATAGAAACATCCACTCACAGTGGAACTGTGTCATTGCAATGTGCTGAAAT
The DNA here is from genome assembly GCF_014805655.1 of Passer montanus. Classification (NCBI taxonomy): domain Eukaryota; kingdom Metazoa; phylum Chordata; class Aves; order Passeriformes; family Passeridae; genus Passer; species Passer montanus. Next base: position 5,425,776 of record NW_024367707.1, read on the forward strand.
GATTGCTGGGGATGTAAAGTATAAATTCTTAGAGTAGACACCTTTTCACAAGTAAAATCACTTGTAGGACACAAGGAAGGGTGCCAGTATACTTCGGAGTTTGATAATTCCCAGCCAATACTGAGTGCTGAAAAAAACAGTTCAGGGTAAGGCAGTCATCAGTGAAGTTCCTTTTTGATGTATCAACAGCACACAGGAGTGTGAATCCATCATTTCACTGAATCACGGAGGGGCCCAGGGCTCATACAGGGAGCTGAGGAAAATATTACCTCTACACAGCCTCTTGTACAATGTACACAATCACAATCCTTACTTATTTACATCTGAGGATGTAACAAGTTTTATTGATCACTGGAGAACATTTTTGGACATGACCACAAACCTGGGCCCCCTCTGGCACTGCTTTGTTCTCCACAGGGGAAAAGGCAAGGCACAAATGTGAGGTGCTGATGGAAAAGCAAATGAACTGTCTTGAGGGAATATATGGATCTTTCAAACCAGTAGAGGTAAAAAACTCTATTTTTAGGTATGATCACTTCAACAGCACATATCTTGGAAATATCCCCAGACTACTGGGAATGAGCATCAGGTGTTGTCAGGCGGGATAAAGGACAGCTGTTAGCTCAGTCTGGAGAATCCTGTTCAGTATAATTACGGGTCAGTAAAAAGAAAGTGAAGCTTTCGAGATTTAAAAGGGATTCTTGGCTAAGAGATGCTGGATAATTTATAAAAGGAAGTAAAGAGTAAGATTTGATAGCGTAGATTTGGAAACTAGCTTTCAAAGAGACAAAGGCACTATTTAATTGTGAAGGCATAAAATCAGAAAATTTAGGTAGTAAGGTTAAATAGCAAAAAAGTGAGATAAAGTAGGCTTTGCTTGTCAGTAGGGTCTTTAATTTGATAACAATTAAAAAAGGGTCTGTGACCCTTAAATTCCTAGATCTGGGGAGGTAGGGTACATAAATAATGCTGTGGCCTCCTCTAGACAGTGTGCTTTAGAGCAATGATTTGTGAAGCTGATGAGTTTTTTATTGCTATATTGTATAATATAACATCCTATTTTATCTCTATCAGCACTGTTTTTGTTTTGGGCTTTTTTGTTGGCTGGTTTGGTTTTCTTTTTCTTTTTTTTTTTTTTTTTTTTTTTTAAAAAACTTTTTTTTGTTTTTTTTTATTATTTTTTTTTGTAAATAGCTATCTTGTGTTGTATTTAATGCAAGAGAGCCCTGACCCTTGAACACTCATGCTTGTTCGTACTCCACCATTTCCTTTTTATCTCAAAATACCCCAATCTGAAATTCTAATCTGCTTCTCAATTTTCTACTGCAAAGGGGTGACAACTTGCATTCAGTATTTGACAGCAGGTCTCCATGTAAGATTTCAAAGCTCAGCAAGAGGTTTCTTATACTCTGTGGTGAACAGGATAAATTTTGACATTCAGACGATAAATCTGAGCTATCTGTATGTACAGAAACACTAAAATGAGAACATATGTTGGAGACAGGTATGCTGTAATGAGACCATATTTTATTGAATTCCAGATTTCACTCAGGATGTAGAAACCACAGGCACAATTATTTCCTGCTAGCACAGTGACCACAGATAAAACTCGGGTAAGTAATTCCATCGAGCCTGATGCATTATGCTTTACCCTTTCAGTGCAATTTTATGTAAACATACTTACATCCAGAAAAGCTATAGTTTTAAGCAGTGAGTCAGACATTGTATCTCTAACATATATAGGATTTAGAAGCATTCTTATTGTCATTATCACATCTACTACACTTGCAGGATTAGAACTTCAAAGAAGAGCCTGCCAGAGGAAAATGCAGGAAATGTTTGCATTCCTGTATGATTCCATCATCCAGGGGCCTGTAATGGTGAATGCACCCTTCAGCAGATGTTATTTGAAAGGTCAGGTTCAATCTTAATACACAATAGACATTCATTTCAGTTCTTCCCTTTTTAGTTATTGATTATAACTCTGATTCGTACAGCAAATCCTTCTGGTGTCTCTGCCATGACAACTCACACCAGCTGGAAACTTCTTGCAGCACTTTGTCTCTTCCCCTGGTCTTCGTCAGCTTTCCAAACATCACTGAAACCATCCTTTCAATATCCCAATGAGGTTAAGGAGATGTTCTTTATATCTGCACCTAAAACACAGAGCAACCAATTCTAACTAGCACTAAGGCTTCCTTAGTGCTAGTTTATTTTGGCAGAATGTATTTACACTTCTTCAATCAAGGCTCCTCACAATTTTGAAAAGATCATGAAGATAGACTAAGTCTTCTTAGTTGAATCTCATCTATATGAAGTGACTAAATTACACAATTGTCCTTTGTGTTCTGCCAGGAATTGAATCCAGGTGTCTTGAGAGTAAGAGATTCTCTCTGTCTATTAGCTATACAAATAAACAATGCTGATTATTTTTTTTTAACTCCTTAGAGGTTTTTTCCCTATATAAATTTGGACAGCACCTTTTGTATATTTTCCTGTGCATTAAATTCAAATGATACACCTCAGTGCTATGGTCATAATACTCGAAACTGAATTTCACACTTTTGCACTGTATTTACTGTTTCATATTCTATTCAGAAGATATTGCATCATAATTCACACCTAGTGCACTACTAGACCTTCTAGATGAGTGTCAGATTGTGGGGTTTGTTGCCATAGTTTCATTTTGTTTTCTCCCTGTGTTTATGTGTCTTTTGAAAATGCAAGTTCAAGTTCCAAAATAGTATTCTGATAGTAATATTAGTAAACTAATTTTGTTTTATACTTACATTTTGGGGGGCATGACTATGATGATTTACTAATTCTGCAATTAATTTGCACTAATTGCAAAGAGTAAGTAGGTACTACTTCAAGGCTAAGCAAAGCATTACATACCACCATCCCTAAGCAAGCTTCCCTAATTTCTGTTACATATATATCAAGAGGCTGCCTGTGGGAAAAGACAGGTAAGTACTATTAAGCTGATGTCTCCCTTGTAATCGAGTGACATTTTAGTGAGGTTTGTTAGAAACAAGAGGGGAAAAAATGGTGCAGCATATGAAGCCCATCTAATTCATATGACAAGTTAATGGGATTTTATACAGCACTGTCATTTCAGTGCCATATGCTACCCTTTTCCTAACGTGATCAGATTTTCAGCTGCAATGCATATAAAACATCCCTGTGGATGCACCACAATTGCAACCACTTATGCAAAGGTGAAATCAACGCCCACAACCGAGGCTGGTGACAGACAGTTACTAGCAGTGACTGCAGTCAAGCAGAGATAGCTGTGCCTAGAGGGAAAGAGGGTACAAGGAGAGGTCTGCTGCCACAGGTGAAGGCACTACTTTACTTTGGCCTGAGACAAAAGGAATGAAAAATAGGAGCCACTGTCTTGAGGCAAAATATCTTCAGCATCTTACCTCTTGCTGGGAGGATGATGCAACTCCGAGCTTAGCAGGATTTGAAAGTCAGAATCCCCTGCATCTCCCAGAGATTAACTGATATGTTTGTCTTCCCTGTGGAGACACTTTCCAGATGATTTTCTTGCCCTGAAGTCTGTTCTTGCATAGTAGCTCCTACTAAAATCCTGATGCAGCTTTCTCTTTTATAAAATTTAAATGTGTGCTGCGGTCATACTGAAACCCATGAACAATGAAATGGCATACTTCTACCTACTCTCTGTACTCCAGTGCCTCAGAAAAGGTCACATTCCTATTGTTTGCAGCCCTCTTACCTGCTACTGCAGAAGATCTTTGCTCCTGTTTTATTTTGGATTTGTAAGATGCATACAGGGAAGAACAAAAGAGGATCTTTGTAAAAAATGATAACCAAACTCTGACCCCCCTCCCCTTCTAAAAAGAGTTTAAAATTCAAACAAATAATTTAGAGTATGTACCCATGGCAAGAAAGGACCAGACAACTATGAAAGGAAAAGAGATCGTGGAGTTTTTTAGTTAGAGAAAGGAAGTCTTTTATAAAGAGACTTTATAAAGAGGGACTTGTTGAACTATGTGAATGCAAGCTTAGGTTTGGAGTATTTTTCTTGTGATTGCCACCTTTCAGTTCTCAGGTTCTTCTACCTCATGGCATGTTTCAGATGTACCTGACTGTGCAGTTGATGCAGGTACAAATGTATGAGCTTTGATAAAGTCAAGTGAAATATCCCTGTGGGGCAATAGAAACTTGTATTTCCAGAGGGGTGTAAGGTAACATTTTTTCAACATCATGAATTTTTATGTGAACTCAGGGATTTTTTTAAAGTCCTGATTTGTGTGTCAACCACATACTGTATGACTGCTGTAAAAAATTTGTTTTGTGTCCAACATTCCAGCAGCCAGTCTGAGACTGAAGTGACCTGGTGCTGATCAGACTACAAAAATTATTTCTTGCATTATATTTAATATCATAATGTTTGCATTGTTCTAAATTTCATATCATTAACCAGCCAGAGTTCTGCAATTTGACCACATTGGAAAGAAGCAGTCCCAACTCCTCTTCAGCCTTTAATAGGGTGGGTTGGTTAGTAGGGTTTTTTTGAGGATAACAGGAAGTAAAAAGGTTACAGTAGGGTAAATTTTGATGTGGATCTGTTCCCTGGTATAACTCACCACATGATAGCACACAAGCAATTGCACCCCTTTGAAAGAGATGCCAATGTAAGGGTCAGGCTGAACTGCAGTGAACAAGGGGAAGGCACATCTCCTTTTCCTAGCTTCAGGTGATCAGTCAGCTATGATCTTTTCCTCCAGATATGGCAGTCTCTGTAGGACCAAGTGAAGATTGATTCATTAAGAGCAACTGCCTATCCACTGCTTTATTCCTCTTTGTAGACAGGTATTTATGCTTACACGAACACAAAGTGGGATCAAAACTGCTACCAAGCAGAAACAGAAGCAGCCTGTGTTCATCACAACAGTGTGTGCATGAACATACACACACTTTTAATTACTAGCACTCTTGCCATTTCTCCCACTCCAAAAAAACTTCCAAGTTAACATTTAAATAATGTTAACTTTTATAAAGGATGGAATAAATCATGTGACCTGTCAAAAATCTAGAAATGGCCAGGGCAGTGGGGGCTGTCAAAAACTAAGTGGCCTTCTCAAAGAATTCTGGAAAGTTTGGCTTCAACAGCATGAAGTCTGACACCAGTGCTCACCCACCTTCAGTTGCTGGTCTCATGTTTCAAGGATTCTTCAGCATCAGCCAAGCCATCTAATGTTACAAGATGATGGTTGTTTATGACAACTGCTTAGCATTTCAGGAGAACCATGTAACAACCCATAGGCTGTGGGTCTCAATGCATATGTTTGCATACCAGCTAACAGCTGAGAATAAATGGTAAAATAAGGGCCGTTTTCAGAACCTGTGGGGTTTTGTTTTGTTTGTTTGGGTTGTTTTGGGTTTTTGGTGGTTTTTTTGGGGGGGTTGCTTGTTTGGGTTTTTGTTTTCTTTTTCTGTTGTTGTTTGTTCGTTTTGGGTTTTTTTGTTTTGTTTTGTTGGGAGTTTTTGTTTGTTTGTTTTGGGGGATTTTGTTTGTTTTTGGGGGGATTTTTTGGGGGGTTTTTTTGGGTTTTTTTTGTTTTGTTTTGTTGGGGGTTTTTGTTTGTTTTGGGGGATTTAGTTTGTTTTTTGGGGGATTTTTTGGGGGTTTTTCTGGGTTTTTTGTTTGTTTGTTTGTTTTGGTTTTTTGTTTGTTTGGTTTTGTTGGGTTTTTGTTGTTGGTTTTTGTTTTTTTTTTTACAGCTTTACTGTCACGTCTCTTGGCCTGGGGAAGCACGACTTTCCCACTTCAAGGCAACTCCTACTCACGCAGCCCAACCACTACTTAAACGGTGCTGCTACAAAAACAAATTCCTACACCTTAATTCCTTTCCCTCTTTGCCTAATGATATTCTACACAACACCACGTCTCGCCCGCCTCTCGACTTCTCCCTCCGCGCCTGTTTGTGCAAACAAACTCTCCGTGTCTCCAATTCCCCTCAGCCCCGGTTCCCGCAGCCCGGCTCCGAGGGGCCCGGCGGCAGCGCTGAGGGCGCAGCCCCTCACGGGCACTGAGCGGCGCCGCTCGGGGCCGCCGGGCGCAGGCGCGGGCGGGACCCNNGCACCGCGGCGGCGGCAGCGGGCAGCAGTCGCCGCAGGAGCCGCCGCCGGAGCCAGCCGGGCTGTCCCGCGCCCTCCGCAGCGCTCGCTGCCTGCCTGGCCGCCCCCGCCGGGTAGCGGGAACGCGGAGCGCGGAGGCTGCGGGAACAGGACGGGGAAGATGCCCCTGGCGCAGTTGGCAGACCCTTGGCAGAAGATGGCTGTGGAGAGCACGGCCGAGAGCAGCACCGAGGTATGCGGAGGGCGGGGGGTGCTGCGGGGAAAGTTGTAAGGACGGGACCGGGAGTCCTGGTGCCGCCGTCGCTCAGGGGATGGGCAGAGTTTCCCCCTGGCGAGGTTTCGGGGTGGGCAGCGGGCGGGGGCCGGGCGGCAGCGGCCCCGCGGGGGAGCGCGGCGAGCGCCGGCCCCTGCACGCCGCTTCCTCTCCGGGGCACTGACTCACGGCCGGCACCGGCCGGGACTCCCCCGCCCGCGCCGGGCTCGGGGCGTGTTTCCCGGGACCGGGCTGCTCCCGGCGCACTCCCTCCCCTTCCGCCCCGTTCCCGGGAGGGAGTAACCTGCCTCCGCGGTGGCCGCCGGCTCGGGCGCTTTTGTTCCAGCGCGGTGTCTGGTTACTGTCACGGCGAGTTTCCTTTCCCAGGGCGGCCCCGCCGCCTCCGCCGACGCGGCTCGAGGTGGGCAGGAGGGCCAGGCCTGCCCTCGCCGAGCCCGGTGCCCTCGCCTTGCGACCGCTGCCCGTGTGGGTCCCCGCCCGGTGCCGCTGCCCCCTTATCTCGGCAGGATGGGGTTGCCGGCAGTTTCGCAAGAATTTGGGAAACCGCAGGGACGTGAAGGGTGGTGAGGCATGGGTGAAGCTTTGTGCTCGGCAGCGTTGCCGGGAACAAGCCCGGGGTGCCGCGCAGTGTGGGTTTCCCGCTGTGGTAGCGGGGAGAGCGTGTTGTGCCTGTCCTTGTTAGGCAGGACGCGTGTCAGCTTTCCCAGGCTGGAATAATGAGAGCGGCTGGAAATTAGAGTCACTTGACACCGAGGCCATAGAAGCTTTCAGCTATTTTAATATTTTTCCTACTACTGTTGGTTTGGATCTGTGTAAACACTGCACCTACACAGTCAGTTGTGCTTGCTCCGTCAGTCCCTAATAGACCACAGCGCGTGTGCTACTTTGTGACCAGATTCCATCTGAAAAGAAAAAGCTGCTTGCTGCTTTTGACAGTGCAGCTTCGACCTGAATCGGCTCCAGCTGATACGCAGCCAGGCTGCTTCAAGTGATGCTGATGTGGAACGGTGTGGACCCAGGCCAGCTCACAACAATTAGTCACAAGGTTAGGACTCTCTCCTTAGTGAGACGAGCACAGAGGGACCAATGCAGAGTTTCTGCAGTATTAGGATTTGTCCTTTTGATCTTTGTCTTGTCATCCTTCTCCTGAAAGTCCCTGTATCTCAGGAAGTCAGAACAACCTACAGTTCAGATCTGACAGGCACATACATTTTTTTAATTCTTGCCAGGTACTGTAGTTACTTTTAAATTCATGCTAGTTATTCACTAACTTCTGGAGTAGTGATCTTAGATTATATTAAATTGGGAGTAACTACAATAGTAGTGTGATGCTTGAGGGTGGGGCAGAGGGTGGTAGGGGAGAATAGATTCATAATTTAGAGAAAATAACTGTTGCTTTAGACTTTGGTGCTCACTGCATGCTGTCTAACTTCAGTAATAGTATATGTGCTAGATATGTAGAAAAATAGATTGTTATTTGCAGTGTGTGTACATGCATTATTTGCAGTGTGTGTACATGCATGATTATACTTCACTTGTTTTAGCATATTACAGACATAATTTCTTTTTAAATTGCTGTCCTAAACTTTTTGAATCAAGTGTATTTTATCACTTCCTTAAAAATAATTAAACTTTTATATTCACATGAGTCTACCATGTAGAGTGGTTTATCACCAAAAATGTCTAGGACCAATAATAAAACATGAAACAGCATGAACTGACAGGTTTGCACTCCAAGGCCCTAGTGTAGAATAAACAATTTTTGAAAAGACCAGGCTGCACCTGCAAAAGCTTCTCAGATGAAACTCAAAAGGACGATGTTACTTAGAAAGGTTGCTTATGTGAAATGACTATTTAAGAAAAGATATTTTAGTAAAAATAGATAAGTTTAATTCAAATACATAGACAAGTGACCTAAATACATAACTTGGATTTTTGATTTGCATGAGTTGTGTTTATCTGTAGCATAGCAATATCCTAATTACAGACCCTATTCTGCAAGAGTGTCCTTGGGCAAAAATGTTCTTACATTTGCCTGAAACTCATTGTGATTTCAGTCATAGTTTGATACTAATAATGTCTTTAGCTGTAACTCTGAGTAAATTCATTTCTGCTAACCTCTCAGATTTGCTGACACAGTTCTTGTAATGTTGTATTATCCGCATATGGAATTACAAATTTTTGAGTTCTGAAATTCAGCTCAGACTTAAGACTCCTTGTCTAAACAATTCATGGAATTTTTAATTGACTTGATTTTCCATTTGTTTCCCGGTGCAGTCCTGTAGTTACAGTGGTACCACCAAGGAGGTGATATTTGTGATGGGTGAGCAGATTTAGGAGGAGGACTAGAATGCCTTTAAATAGCTTTAGTTTGGAAGTGTACTTAACCACAAACAGCTGCTATAACTTAGGTGTGCAGAACAGTGGAATATAGTCTTTCTTTTTTAAAAAATAAAGCAGACTTTTTTTTTAGATAAAATGTGGCTTTATGATTTCAAAGATCATTTTCAGGACTTTTGTTTCTACAGGTGGAAATAGGTCAGTGATCCACATTGCATCTCTGACAGCTTTTTTAATGTGTAAAGTTGTTACACTATTTTTAAAATGTTTTGTCTGTAAGTGTAGTTTCAGTTTCATGATGTAAATCACAGCATCTTTAAAGCTTGTGGAATTATGCTGTCTATTACTGACTCAGGGTCTACTCAGGATTCATAACAACCATAGGTTTGATTTTCATGGTGAGAATATGCCTGTTATTGCAAGTCATCTGCTTTCGAGCAAATTAAGTATTGATGACTCGAGTTTGCATTTGAATGCCTGAATAACTAGTCTGATCCTTTGATCTGTGCTCCCAGCCGTGCATATTGATACCAACTGGAGGAGAACGAATACAGTTATGGCAGCCAAATTTTGGACACCAGTGTGTTGAAAGAACTGGCCATCATAAGGAGATGCCATTTGCTGGACTTTCTGGGAAGCATTTGTGACAGCTGTCATTCAGTTTTAATTTAGATGCTCCAGACTGGCTGTGGAGAAAGATTTTTATTTTTTTTTTTTTTTCCACTGGTCTTGACAGGTTTTATGGTCACTTGTTCAGGTGTTTAAATAGGTGGTATGAGTCTTCACAAATTTGTTTTACATTCTGTATCCAGGATTATTTGAACTTTGCATGAAACAAGGGATGCTAGCATTTAACAGTTATGCTGATATTTTAAAGAAACTAGTATAATGCAAATTTTGCTTTGTAGTTTCATTTGGATTGTCAGTGTGGCATTCTCTGTCAACATACATTTCTGGCCTGGAAGCTGAAATTGTCAGATGTCTTGCCACCTATAGCCTTGAGCCTGTGGTTGTGATTGTCTCTTCACATTCTGTACCATGTAATCAGTGTTGTACTTGTTTTCCACAGGAACAAAGGCTATATTTACAGTTATTTCTGGTATAGCAAACACAGGTAAGCTGGCTGTGGAGAAAGATTTTTTTTTTTTTTTTTTCCCCCCCACTGGTCCTGACAGGTTTTATGGTCACTTGTTCAGGTGTTTAAATAGGTGGTATGAGTCTTCCTTCACAAATTTTATATTCTGTATCCAGGATTATTTGAACTTTGCATGAGACAAGGGATGCTAGCATTTAACAGTTATGCTGATATTTTAAAGAAACTAGTATAATGCAAATTTTGCTTTGTAGTTTCATTTGGATTGTCAGTGTGGCATTCTCTGTCAACATACATTTCTGGCCTGGAAGCTGAAATTGTCAGATGTCTTGCCACCTATAGCCTTGAGCCTGTGGTTGTGATTGTCTCTTCACATTCTGTACCATGTAATCAGTGTTGTACTTGTTTTCCACAGGAACAAAGGCTATATTTACAGTTATTTCTGGTATAGCAAACACAGGTAAATAGTTAAAGCCAAAGTGGAATCGCCTAAATGGACTGGTCTGTAGGGGTTTTGAAGACTCTCCATTGTCTCTCCATTATAGACAAAATTTTGTGCAACACTTGGCTGTTGCTTCTCATGCAGAGCTGCTGCCAGCATGGTGCATTCTCAGGTCTGAATTTTTCACTGATTTGTGGGGTGATGTTTTCTTGTACTGAGTTAAAAATGGGAATTGTAAATTTAATTCTCATTTAAATAAGTAGTATACACTATATTCCACAAACTGTTGTGAGAGACAGATAACAGATCTTATATGTATGTAAATACTGTCTTGAGAAACACATAATCTGCATGAAAAGTGTTGGGGGGGGTGTGTTCAGATTTTTCATATCCTTATTGGTACCATTTTATCTGCTTTGTTTTTCAGTTAACACAATCCTAGTCTGTGACATAGTAGTGATGTCCTGTGGTCAGCTGAGTGGGGCAGGAAAAGGCAGGAGCTTTGCTTTGTTGAATTCAGTACCTTCATGCGTGCTCTCTGCAGCTCTTGGTTTCCTTGTTCTTATGACACTGGCAGTTCTTATCCTGTTATTGTTTTGTTTGTTGTAGTGCAGGCAATATTTCTTGCCCCAGCTGGGACGTGTAACACAAAGTAGATATGAGCAGATTGACACATTTAAAGGCGTGTCTGTTATCTTTGAATTGGTTGTGGTCTGTCACACTGACTGTAGTTGTTTGTCATTTGAAATTCTAGACTTAAAGTCACATTGATACAAAGACTGAGGTGGGCGTTTAATTATTTCTGCACATCAAAAATACTAGCTTTGTGTGTTGACTGATCTTGGCAGTTGGCAGATCTACCAGCTTTAAGAACTTGCTTAAGATACTGGTTTGGAATTGTGGTTTTTTTTCTGTAGCACTTGATTGGGTGTTTTGAGGTGTTTTGTTTTGGATTTTTTTTTTTGTTTGGGTTCTTTTTTCCACCAGATATAATTCATAACCATATTCCAGTAGTGAAACTTTTAAGCAATTTTTCAGGCCAGAGTAGATTCATATAATTGGGTTTTTTTTCAATTTTGGTGATGTTCAAGAGAACAATTTAATCAGTAAAACTGGGAAAAGTTAGAATTCCTTCAGGGAATGTTTAAGTTTAGGCAAAGTGGTTGACTACCACAGTTGCTGTGCTGTGTGCTTGCATACGTGATACTGTGCTACTTATTCTCTCCTTATTCCCTGAAATAAGATTAAATACTTCACCCACTGGAAACAGAGGGGAGAAAAAATCCTATGTAGCAGATGGGAAAATGAGGCTCAACAGCTTAGTGACCCCATCTAGCATCATTCATTGAGTCTACATGAACTCTGGATTTTTTGGGACCTACTCCGGTGCCTTGACCACAAAGTTACTGCTAGTTCACTCCTATCAGTAAGAGTTACCATATGTTGCCTTTGATGCAAGAAATCTTTGTGGTATGCTTAACACTCCATTTAACTATTTTTGGAGGAAATGTGCTACCATTTTTTAAATTATTATTAATTTATTTATTCAGTGAAGCCATTCAATTTTATGTAAGTGAGTATGTATCTTAAAAATATTTTATTATGGTCTGGGTGTGTTTCCTGACAGTTTGTAAGTTTAAATTAAAATAAATGTTAGAAAAATATTTAAATAATTTAATCCAAGCATTAATTTATTGAAACATGCATCGCTATATGCAGATGATGTGAAGAAATGGTATTTTGTGATTTTAAATATCCGACAACACATAGCTCTGAAAAATAAAACCCTCTTTGTCCTGCAAACTCAAAAGGTGATGGCTTTAGGATGTAAATATTATTTGAATTATTTCTTGCAAAACATGTTTGCCAAAATTAGTTACTGTTAGAACTTATACGAACTTGTGAAAAAATGCTTTTGGCTTCCTGGGAATTTTTTCTACTTCTGTCTTCCTGTAGCTGACTTTTGTTACATGGTCAGAACTACACTACAGACATCCTGAATTTTAGGAAATAGTGAAGTTGTTCTACAGCTTATTCTCTATTCTTAGCAGAATGTATCAAAACAATAAATTATAAAATAAATATTAAAAAGTGTAAATTTCACCCTTTGAATTTATTATGAATTCTGAGAAACTTCTGAAAACCTGTGTGTGCAACACAGGGAAGTGCAGTGCAGCTTTGCTGTGCCTGCTGGCTGCCCCTGCTCGCAGGGGAAGGGCCTGGCACGTTCTCCCTGTGTGTGTCCAGTCCTTTGGCAGGAGCCAGGAAGGCACAGGGCATTTCCGTGAGCCTGGGACTGCAGGAGGCAGGAAGGTGAGATGCACCTGCCTTCTCGTGCAGATGCAGGCTTGGTAATAAGATTTGTACACTATCAGGTGCCAGAGTCACTCCAGATTGTGTGCAAGCAGAAGGAATATCTTCTGTTTTCAGGTGTGCAGCAGTAGTTGGATATATTAAGGTAGGCTTTTTCTAATGATGTGTATGTTTCTTCTTCCTCTTTGGAGCAGATGAACAGACATTAGGTGCTATGGGTTTTCTGGCTTTGTTTTATTAAGGCTGCTGAATTTATGTGTTAAGCATAATAATTTACTACCCACCCACTTGTATAGGTAGGAAATGGAGACTTTCTCTTCCCTGTCTTTTTCTCATTTTCTTGGATTTTTGGTTGATTGGTTGGGTTTTTCTGTGAACACATAACCACACACAATTTGGAGCTGGTTTTAGCTACATAGACTGCTTGTCCAAGACGAAGATTTTATAACAGTATATGCACAGCACCTTGAGTAATATTGTGGCACTTGTTTGACTTCAAGATGAGTTAATTCAGAAAAAAAACTTGGTGAGAGCTGCAAACCTTTTTACTATTCTTTTCTGATGTGACTTGGCACAGTGCTGGACAAATGCCAGCCAAGGAAAGCATTGCAGTGCAGGAAACAGGACTGCTTTTCTGTATTGTTCAGCTATACTCTTGAGTCATACTAGATAGGAAGAAGGTGGCAAAATAGATAGGGTTTACAAAATCACATAGTTAAAGTTGCCCAAGTATCCTAACTTAAAGAAGTTTGGCTTTGTACCTAAATGATTTGCAAGTTAATAGCTTTTATCTGAGGTTGTCTATGGAGAGGCAAGTTTCAACATCCTGTTGTTTCTCTTAATACTCAGCAAAGGAAGAAGTCAGTCACCTTAGACAATAAAATTGAAAATAAATTTGGTGGAATTCATGGATCTTGAGTTAATAAAGTTTTATATAAAAAAATGCTTTTGGGATTTTTTTAAGGAATTTTTAATATTTGCATGTACTATTTGTAACACTATATGCAAAATGTTTTGGATATATGCTACAAGAGAACAGCTAGAGAAGTCTAAGATGGTGCCTCACTTCTGCTATTTACATCTAGTAAATTTTAATCAGGTCAGGATTTAGATAAGTGCTTTGGATCTGTGTGGCTTCACAGCTCAGAAGTTAGGGCACAAGTCATTAATTCAGATCCTATTAAAGCCTTATATTTTATTTAAGCACTGGAATAGATTGTGAAAACTCCTAAAGATTTAAGAAGGGCTTAGACATAAATGTCTTGTGAGCAGCATTGTAGCAATAGCTTTGGTGCATGGTGATAGATTGGATGACCTCTTAAGGTCCTCTTAGTCTATTTTCAACTATTTTTTGCAGACCAACAAATTTTTTCTCAGGGTAGCTCATTGCTGCTTAGAATAGCAATTTTGAGTGTGCACTGTTTGAAAATGTGGTTCCACACAGTGCCTTGTGTTACTAACAATATGTTACAAGTATTTCAGTGGGAATGCTGCATTTTGTGCTGCTTTGAAACAAGCCAGAAGCATTGTCACAGCTTTACTCTATCCAAGGACCTCACAGTTCTTGGACTTTGTCAGCTGAGAGTCCCTTGAAAACACAGAAGGAAAGAGCTCGGATCTATATATACCCAGTGTTTTAATGACTAAATAATACTGGAAGTTCTCACGTGTTTAATTCCAATAACTGCAGTTGTTGGGTAAGTCTGGAAGTTTTCATTGTTGACAACTCAGAGTTACCCGAGAGAACCTTCATCACCTATGTTACTCACTGGCAAGTTAAAACTTCCACAGAACAATTTGTAAGGGGCCTGATTCAGACAACTTACCTCTTTTGCTTATTTGTGTCATCAAAGCATCATTCTGCACTGATACACACTTCAATTCTTGATTTAACTCTTGTTAAGTCTTGATTAATTGCTAAGTCTAGGAATATAACATTTTTTCTCTTTACTGAGTTTTGTGGTTCTCCTAGAAGGCACCAATTACATGGAAAAGCCAGTAGTTGCCAAGTCTGCTAAACTCTGTTAATAGTATAAGGTCTGCCTCCTAATTTATGCTCAATTCCAGTAATAATAATTAGGAAATGTTGAGTTTAATGGCAGAAGAATTATTCCAAAAGATGCAATTGGTATCAGTTTCATAAGGGGTTTTTAAGTGGCTGACAAACATAGTTGAAGAAGAAAGATAAAATATTTACCAGAAAGAATAAGTAAACACCCTGAAATAATCTAACAATATTCTAAATGCAAAGGGTGGAAGAAGGTGTCAAAAATCAAAGAAGGTCTGGAAACTTAATGCCCTTCAGAAAAAAAAATACTCTTATACTGTAGAAAAGAACAAAGTTTTTAGCAAGGTAGGTCCAAATCAATGGAACTTGGATTTGAAAACAGAATGTAGGAATGGAGATGCTAAACTAAATCTAAAAACTTCAAGTGTATACTAAGGGAAAAATATGAAAAATGGGTACAATAGGAAACATAATGATTTTCCCACTTAAAATTTCAATTGATATGGTTTGGATACATGTAAAAAACACTGTATGGGAATGATGGTTATCTGACATTATTATTAAAACAAGATATCTTGCCCCAGATTGCTAAATCCTAATTGTATTTATGGATGCTAGGTGCTGTATTGTACATGGAAAATTATCCATCTGGATCTGGTACTAAACAGAAAGGTAGATGTGAAAAGCATTAGGTTTATTGTGCTGGTGAGTTTTGCCAGACTTCTGAGACAAATTGGATCTCTTGCAGTAAATGCTGGAACCATAATTTAAAATTTAAAAAAAGTGGCATTACAACTTGCAGATCAATAAGTAACTGTAGTGTGTAAAGTGCAGGATATTCAGTGCTTCAAAGGAAGTGGTTAATTGATTGTAGGGAGATGTGGGCTGCATTTCTTGGTGTACTTCTTTCTTACAAAGAGTTTGGTATGACTGTGTTTTCTTGGTGCCAGTACCTTAACATGTGACGCTACTTGTGACCACATTGTTCCTGTACTGTGGTTTTCATGGGTGTGCATTACTGCTCCAGAGTTGAAATAATCTGAATTTTAAAAAAGCTTTTTTAAAACTGTCTTTCTGCCAGGAAATTCCTGAGAGTACTTACATTCTGAGAGTTCAGTGGGTTGAAACCTGTAATTCTTGATTGCTAGAAATATTGATGATTGATTGATTGACTTTTGTGTCAGATGTTCTGTCATATTATTTGGGGGACATTCATGTACTAGCTGCCTGATAAAGATTCCCTGGTGTGTGTCTGCTTTATACCTGGTGGAGAACCTGTAGGATCTCTTTGTGTTCCTGTCCATGTGCCTTCAGGAAAACTGCTGGAGCCCAGCTGTGTTTAGGTATTGATTTCTACTAATTTAGTGAGATATGGCAACAGGTTTAAAAGCTTTGGGGAAACAAATATTGTACCTTAATTAACATGACTTTTTAAACTGGAAAACAGAATAGGATATTGAATCAGAGTGGATTGGAAGACCATTTTGTAGGTTGTGCACCCTCCTTTTCCCTGGCAGAAATTGATTGTTGATGTGTTCAGGTATAAGTAGAAATTTTCTGTAGACCTTTTCTGTTATTTTTCTTATACTTCTCCTGTGTTGCCATCTGAAATATGTTTTGCTTTTGGAACCAGAGTACTGGAAATAGCCAGATCTTGGATCAATTCCGCTTGCTTGGTTGTCCTGCTATGGAAGGAGAGCACCTGAAGTACAATCAAGAGTCTCTGTCTTTTGAATTAAACTAATCTGAGAAAGATATATGTTCAGCCTTCTCTTAGTCTGTGTTCATCAGACTATTATATCTGCTCCCAGCCTGTTATGTCATTGAGGCATGCCCTTGGTGCTAGTTAAATACTAGAAGGAGTGTATGCCCAGCAAAAGGAAACATATTTCATGTGCTCACCTCTTAAGCGTGCTGCTGACCTCCTCACTCCACAGTGGTTTCAATAGTGCCATTTCCAACAGGAACTTTGGGCTTTCCATTTTAACTCCTAAGAAAGGCTGTGCACTTTGTAGCCTTGCTGAATACACAGCTGCTTCCCATTTAATGGTATATACCATCAAACCATAAATCATATATACATATTCTTCTTTACCTTACATGGCTCAGACTGCTCTGAGAAAAACTGGTTCTACCATCCAGTGATTCCCTTAGCATAATCACTGCTTGGGAAGACCTGTTTGAAAAGGTCTTGCTAATCCAGTGCTCTGGCTCAGACAGGACTGCATGGCGCTCATGCTGATTCCTTGAGTTTGTGCCTAGTTCCAGTGAGTGTGTTTTGCTTGAGTTCAGCTGAAAAGTAACTGTAAGGAGTGCAGGATTAAACAGGAAGATCAGATTGTGCAAAACAGTTTATTTGTTTTGCAGAAGTTTGCTGTGGTTTTTCTGGTTGACTGCTGAGAAAGTCAGTGAGGCTGAAGATTAGAGCCTTTTTAAAAGCAGAGGTTGATCTCGCCTTTTTGTCTTTGAAGGGAGGCTTGTCTGAAGTTTCTGAGAGTGCATTTCACTTCCAACTGATTTCAGTCGTCGTAAAATAGTAGATGTGAGAACTTAAACTTGCTGTGTGGTAAATTCTTTTTTAACCTGCAGTTAATGTACATTACTATTTAGCAGAATGACTATTGTAGCAGGAATCAGTATTTCTGAAAATCTGCATGTGGAGTGGAGTCAGTGTAGAGCACATGGTTTTGATCTACAGATTGTCCTATTTTAGGCCCTAGAGTTTAGCCATTGTTGCTGTTAGAACATTACAGACTTCTCCTTCTCAGCTAAAGTCAATTACTTTATTTGTTCTACTGATTTTTTTATTTTCTTTTTTGTTCCTGAGTGCAAGATTGAACGAAGCTATGTTGTAGCATGAACAGCTGTAGATATGTGTAGCTAAAATACTAATGTTAATTTATGTCGTAAGTTTGAGAGAAGGGGAAGTATGTGACTTGTGGCCTTGATGGTAATGATATGTGTGTACTCAATATACAGCTGGTCCCTGTAAACAAGCTTTATTAAAAACACTCATTTCTGTTACTTGGCTAAGTTGGTATTCTTCTGGCCTTCCATTTGATAATATCAACTTTATATGTATCTTAAGGCAGGATAGTACAATACAATATTTACTGCCTGTACACTCCAAGTAAAAGATGTTACAGTGTAGAGAATGTGGGCTTTTTGGAGAATCATCTTCTCAAATTACCCTTTGCTGTACACATAAAAGGTTGTATTAGCTGCCCTTAACTGAGACAGCATTTAAAGATTCTATTCATTGCTGTAATGATGTATAGCATATGCCACTGATTTCTCACTAGTCCTCCGTCATGGAAAGATGACTTTTAGAGTAGACCAGAGTCATGCCAGAAATCTCTAGTATCTTCCTGAAGCCAGGAAAGATGAGAAAATAGCACTACTACCATGTGCCAGATGTCTGCACTAGGAAGACAATCAGAAAACCCAGTCTTCTTCCCCCAACAACACCTAAACAAAACAACCAAAAAACAACAACAACAAAAACCACCAAAAAAACACAAAAACCCATACAAAACCCCAAACAACACAACCCCCCCGCCCCCCCCGAACCCACCTGTGTCATATTGGGGAAATCCATGACTCCTATAATTTAGCTTTTTCTAGCTGCATCTTCCAGAAAAAAAAAATGCACAAGAGAAAAGTTGCTAGAGAGCTGGTAATCATCTGATTGACCATTCAGTGTGCTTGCAATATTTGAAAATCAGAATTTGTAAGTGGTTAGAATTTAATCTGTCACATAGGAAAGACTCTCCTGTAGCTATATGCAAGGTAGAAGGTTCTATTAATCAGAAGTTGTTAGTAGAAAGGTTCTGAAGAATTCTGTTGAAAAACTGAGTAGTGGGAAGGAGGGTATAAGCAGAAATCTGAATTTCTGAACAGCTTTCATTAACTTTCTGACATCTAAAAGGTAACTATCTATACGTGTATGTAACTTTTAAGTAAATTAGGATTTGAAAAAATTGATTAATTAGACTTTGAGTTCTCTAGGGAAACAATGCACAAATGAGCTAAAATTCTGTCTCCAATGGTAATGGAGAATGGTAACCCTTTTTAATATTTTTTTCATTTCTTTCTGAAATGTGATACTGAATTGCTGTTAAACTTTAGGCACAAACTAAGAATTAATGCCTGAGGTGATGCCCTGTACCATAACTTAGGAAATACATACTTTTACTTACAACTTGCTATTGGTCATGCTTGTTGTGTAAGCAAAGTCATTCAAAGTCTTTCAGGGAAAAATATTTCTTAGAAATTCTCCAAGTATATTATCACTGTCAAGCAAAAGAAAGCCTTTGTTGACCAACAAGGTATTTAAGATTTTTTTTTTAACTTTATGTCTAAATTTCAAATTCAAAAGCCTTTTTCTGTATGGCTTGTTAGAATGGCCCTTGGGAAAGTATAGAAAGTGGTAAATGCTGTAAAATTGATAGTAAAATCAGAATTGCATTCAATGTTTTTTTTAAGTCTATGCTATAGACCTATATGTAAGGTCATGCTCTTAGAGCCCCTTTGTGTGGCTTTTTGCCATTCAGTCTTCATCAGGTTTAACTATTTTGCAGAGGTTGTAGTAATGGAAAATAGTGTCTAGCTGTGTAGCAGTGAGACTTGAAATGCCAGGTGGTTTTATGTATTTCTTATTGTGACTTCATCCAGGTTGAGAATACACAAGGATCAAAGCAGGAGTGGCATTACATGCCAGCAATAGGGAGTTTTCCATGTTTACTTTCAATTACCTGCTTTTGTAGAATATGGAGAAGAGAGTACAGGAATATGCTATGAAAGCCTATCTCCAATATATTTATTTCTGTACTTGGATTCAGTATTTATTTTTACTTTGTCTTTTTTTTTACAGAATGGACAGCAAATTGTGGATGAACCTATGGGAGAAGATGATATCAACCAACAAACTGTAAGTAAAATATGGCTGTAATAAAAGCAGTACAATATTGGAGCACACTTGACATCATTTAATCATAATGGCAGTTTGCCACTAGTGTTTTGTTGTTTGAGATTACTGGACATGGGGTGCACTCTCAGATCTTAATATTTTTGAGAGTGTGATTTTTTTCTCACTGACTCAGGTCTAGTTTGGTATCCCACTGTTCTCAAAACTCATTCCTCAGCTTTTAATAGCGTTTCAGGGAAGATCAAGTGTGAAGAACAGCTGTGAAAGTGTAGTTTCCATTGTGCTTGTTACTGAAAGGCATTTATCAAAGGAATTCTTAACCTAGGCTTCTTAAAAATGGAGATTGTTACTAAAGAGAGAATCAATGAACCTTCCTGACTGTGATAATTTTTAAGGTTCCTTGTCTTCGTGTCAGACTTGCAGTTTACACAATTTCATAATGTGAAGATACCGAGTTCAGTTTTCTTGTTGCAATGCCTGTGAATTGTCAAATATGAAGTTTACCTGTACTTTCATGTTAGCTGAATCTTAGGTCTGGTAATAAATGGCTTTGCCAATAAAGACAATTTTTGAAACTCCATATTTGGTTGAACTTCAGGATTCATATGCTGCTATTGGATATTGTGCAGACTTCAGGTTGTGAGTAGATGGTCCAAGCTATTTCCCATTCCACTTGTGCTGCTTGACAGGGAGGATGTAGAAGAGTAGTATCAGCCTAAGAAGGGGAGGGTGGAGAAAGAGGTGGTTTTAGTTTCTTCTTTTTTTCTCACTATCCTGGCAACAGGTGAAATAAATTTTCCCTAAATTGATATTCTTTAGCCCATGGTGGCAACTGGTGTGTGCTGTCCCTGTTCCTTAGGCAGGGCATGAGCTTTTCTCCTACATGTCCTGCTGAGGAGGGGGATTGAGAAAGTGGCTGGGTGGGTCAGCTAAGGTCTATCCCTCAAAATTATCAAACTTCTCTTTCAATATCTGATAACTACAGAATGCTTACAAATGTTTCCCTGTATTTCCTTTGGGAGCTTCCAAATTACTGCTTTTCTGCAACTGATTTTAATACAGTATAACCATCAAAAAGTTAAAACATTACTCTGGTTTCTTTCTGTCATGCTTGAGCTGCTTGGTTATGATTGTTTTAGCTGTTTAATGTCTCAGACCAGTATTTTAGGAGTATACTTTGCATTTCTTTCTAGGCTGTGGTGAGTAAAAGGTTGCCAGTTGTGGTGTAAATTATTCTAGGGTTTTTTAAACAATGTGTTACTTCAGCTGCTCAGTCAGTTATAGCTGGAAGATAACCAGTGCTGTCAGTCAGGTGATGAAATACTACTTGAGCTGGGGTGTGAGATTCTGTCAGTCCTTCATAGTCTGTTTTGGTGCAAGATACAGACAATTGTAAATTACCATTGAAACTCATTTAAGTTGTACTGTTTAACTTCACACTTAAATGGACTTGGGGCACTTACATAGTTGCTACAATTTCTGAAATTTCTCAGCTGTGACTGAGGAGAGTAGAATGCGTAGAGTGTACTAGCAGATCAGGTCAGAAGACAAAATACTTTGGTAGGTGTGTAAAGTATGCAAGTTCAGGACAGAAAGTTGCCATACTTCTGTGGAGATAGAAGGTGAAAGCTTGAAATCTGTATCCTTTTGCTGTTGTAAGTGGTAGGATAGAATGTTGATAATGCAAATAAGACAGGAAGTTTAAAATTAATATTAAAACTTAACACAGTTCCATGTACATAGGAACTGTGTACAGAAGATAAATTGTTTCATTAGATCAGTGTTCTTTTGGTCAAAAGTAAAGTTAATTAACGGGAAAGCCTGAGTTACATGGCTGTGATTCAAGTTTGGTAGTTGTTTTAGGAAAATCAGGAGCTATAAAGATACCCATTTCTAAGAAGTCCAAGATGCTGTATGGTTCAAAGTCTTGCTTCTTTTAAAAGGGGACTCATTCAGCACTCTGGTTTTATTGCAGCAAGTGTGCTGATTATAGCTGACTTTATAGCTTGTTGCCAGCATTTTTTTATCTGTATCTCATAAATGACCTGGGACCAGCAGGAAATAAACGTAATAGCAGCTGGCTGAAGCTTAACCTGATGTGAAAACTTAAGTGAGCATTACTGAAAGGGGAAGCTATTTAAAGCCTTTTATTTGCTACCTTTCTCACTCTTGTGCTGTCTGCCATTGCTTTTTGTACATCTATGTCCATAGAGATTGAGTAAGTTAACTGAGCAAATTAATTGTTTTGAGCTGTTGCAATCGTGCTGCATGCTTTATTGCTAGTTAAAGCTAACCAGAAACTGCAGGTAGTCTAACAGGTGGCTTCCCATTTTATGTGCATGTGAAGAGCATATCATATTTGTGCTGTGTTCTTTATGTTCTGTTATCTGGATTCTATGTAGCTGATTAAACATAGTACAACTGATGCATTACCATTGTGTTCTACTAGCTTAAGCCTAATTATTAATCATATAAAAATACTAGGTTCCAATAATTTGTAAAAAGTTTTCTTTTCACTAGAAGTGAAGTGTTCATTTGGAGGTTGCGGGAAAATTTCTTTTTGGTAACCTGCAAGGACTAAAGGGTTTTTTTTTCCAGTACAGGCAGAAGTGGAACCTGTTCAGGCTCAAACCTGGGTTGAACCTCTTGCTTTGGCCCTACTTTTAAACAAGCAGAATTAAAGCGTACATAGAATTAAAACTAAATCAAAACAAATAATATGAAAATATGCTAATTGGGGTGATAAAAAATTAAATCTCAGTAGCTGTCATCCTCTTACTAAAAATATATTGCTAAGGTAACAATGACGAGTCAGTGGGTAGTCAAAAGGTAGAGTAAGAAATGTTTGCAAAGAGAAGTCAGTAGTTTAAAAAGTATTTTTAATTTATGTTTTCCTGGTAGAATTTAAATAACACATCTGTTTGCAGTCAGGAGAGATGAAAATTAAGACCATTGTCTTCCTAGTCAGTGTTTTTTATTAGAAGATTTTATAAGAAAAGCGTGATCTTAAAAAAGACTTCAGTGTACATTGGAAAAATAATTTGAAGCATGTGGACAATACAATCTCTTGAAGTATTGCATTTGATTGGTCAGCGCTGAGATTCTGTATTTTACATGCATGTATACCATACAATTTACACTAAATCTGTAAAGCACTGGAGTGGGGATGTCAAGATAAGGAGAGGGAGCTCATTCACCAGT
Organism: Passer montanus; assembly: GCF_014805655.1. NCBI lineage: Eukaryota > Metazoa > Chordata > Aves > Passeriformes > Passeridae > Passer > Passer montanus. Next base: position 5,448,482 of record NW_024367707.1, read on the forward strand.
TACAGCCATGGGCAAAACAGCCCCATCACACAAGCAGTAATACTAAATCCAGAGTAAGCTGGGGTAATCTCATTTGTTGTGTCTTCATCGGTGAAAATAATATAGGATGAGAATGTTATTCAGGAAAAAAGCATAACTAAACTGAACGATTTTTAGATTTTAAAACATTTCAGAGAGGCTTTAGCTGATTTTTAGTTTGACCTCAATTTGTATAATTCTGTACTAGTGAGAACACAATGCTTCAGAAACTTTGGTTTGTCTTTTGGCAAGTTGAAGCACCATTTCAGGACTGCTCTAAACTGCTGTTGGATATTCCTGCTCAGGTGATCAGTAACAGTTTCCATGTTTAAGAACAATCATGTTTGTTAACATGACAGTGAAGGCATTTCTGATTTTGATATGTTTATTTTACTTTTGCTGATACAACTTCCACAGTTCAATTTTCGTTTTCTGCATGTTTGTCAGTTTTTTGATTAAAATTCTTGGCTCTGTGGTAGAGGCTTTAAGACATAGCTATAATTTCTTAAACATTAGGGAAATGTTTGGATTAACAAGTGCTCATAATCCATAATCCAAGTTTTGGATTTCTCATTATTTACAGACTGTTACTTAATTTTAGCTGAAACAGCTACTTGTGTAGCTACTTGTAGCTTGGGTTGAAAATACTGAACTTGTACTTCAAAGTATTCTGTGATTCTTACATTACTTCTAGTGTATTCTACAAAATATACTTAGATATATGTACTCATGTATTTTATTTTACAATCAAATAACTTGATTCTTGAACAAATAAGGGTTTTTTAAGGCAAACAATTTACATCTGCAAAAATTAAATCCAGTCATTTCCTTCTCAGTGATCAGACTGTGCTTTGTAAAAGGCTGAATACCTTTTTTTTTGTTTAATGTGATGAAATTAGAGTCATGTCCTTCTCAGTGACCAGACTGTGCTTTGTCAAAGGCTGAATACTTTTTTTTTTTGTTTAATGTGATGAAATTAGAAATTCATTGTCTTCCAAAGCACTCTGCTCCGCTGAAACTTGGATAAATTTTGTTAGCAACTTTGTGACATGGTGCATATTACCTTTCTGAGAATGAACTTGTAGGTCCTCATGTAAGAAGTTACAGCATCCTTGTAAACAGTGCAGACCATTTGGTCTGAGATGTCAACTCTTAGGTATCAAAGCAATATATAAAGAAGGCAAGCCCTGGAATACTTTTTTTCCCGTAAGATGTCATCAGGTGTTGAGGAAAGATTACAGCAAAAATTTCATTAATGTGTTCTACTGTATTTTCTGAGTGACATCTTTTGCATTTGGTGTCTTAGTTGCAGGATACATTCTGGATCTTGGTCAGAAAATTTGAATAATTTGAGAGTGTAAGCAATGTTCAAAGTCAAGCTGCTTACTTGTTACATGGAGAGAAAACAGATGGTAGCCCTGCAAAGCCTGTAAACTGACAGATGGAAGCTGCCACACCCCCTGTTTAATAGAATATTGCTGCTTTGGCTATACAAATGTATTTATTATGAAGAAAAGTATATTATTCTGCTTCTGAAAACTCAAAAAATTAGCTGTTCCTCAACTGTTGACCTTTGTCAAACAAGGGCTTTTCATTACATAAGTGTACTGCTTCTTTGGTTTTTGCAAATAATTGAAAGCAATCCATACTACAGAGCCCTGCTTTTCTAGCACTGTAAAGACTTAATTTTCATTGTTACACTTCTCAAACTGGGGGTATAGGAGATTGGTTTATCTGAAGAACCCCACTTAGATTGACTATTTCAGCATTCGGTAAAACTCGTGGATTCCTCAATGTTCTGTATTGCTTTGAGAGTTCCTGAGCATTTTTCATTTCTGCTCCCTGTAGTGTCTGTGAGCTCTGTTCTCTTGAAAGTCTAGACAGCACTTCTCTTAATTTTTATAGACTCAGATCATCCAATTTAAACAATGAGGAGGGAATGATGGGAGATGAACTCACTTTATGTTTCTGTACTGGAGGAGAAGGAAATGCATTGTGCAAGTGGAGTTCTGCGATTGACAGGACTGTGACTGACAGGCACACCACTTTCCCTTTGTTTTGGAGACTGTTGTGTCTCCTGGTAAACAAGTATAATATAAATCCTTATCAAAGATTTTAAGTTAGGCAAGCAACTTGCTGGAGCAATTTGTTCTTTTTGTCAGAGACTTCCCTGTTGGGGGCTGCTGCCCTCTAACCTGTGTCCTTCATATATGAAGGAATATTTAAAAGGGCAAGCTCTCTTCTGAGAGATGCTCAAAGTAGGTTGTGTAGCTTGTATCTTAATGTTTCTGGTTGGCTGCTGGTGCTCTTTGGGAACCATGCAGGCTGTGTTCTCCCAGAGCACAAGAAATTTCTTCCACCTGCCAGACTCATGCCAGTTATAGGAGAGCTATTGTTGTGAAGTAACCCCACTGACCCCTGAGCACTGTGCTTTGTACTTCTCTGGGAGGTCACATAAAAGGTTTTGGAGAGCATTAGTCAGTAATTGTACAGATGTTTCAGTTGAAATGCCTTATTCCCATCACCCTTAGCAGATACAGCATATCTGCAGCAAAATACACGCAGGTTTACAGCCACAAGATAAGAAAATAACTTAACCACAGCATCTTTTCATTCTTAAGGAATATTGTAGTTAGAGCTGCTCTTACCATTTACTCTCCATTTCTGCCTTTAGCTCTTTTTGGTACAACAGGATTTAATTTAGTGACTTGAAGATTCCTGGTCACTCTTCTTTTAGTGTAATTGCATCTATTCTTTACAAGGTAATGGCAGAGAGCTTGAATGGTCTCCCATTTTTTAATTTAAATTTCTTTTAAGTTTTCCAAGTGCAAATAACTATATTGCTGGTAAACTGCAAAGTTAAATTCTTCAGGTATTCCAGTTTTGAAGGAGGAAGTAGCTACAAGTTTGAACAAACTGAAGAGAGGAAAGCTTCAAGTAATTTTATGCTATTTATGAAACATTCGAAATCCTTATGTTGCAGTAAGCTTCTCGTGTTCAAGAAGCTGTGTTCACCTTGAAACTAATATTTAATAATTCTTTATGCTGTGTTAATGCTGCTGTAGGAAAGCCTGCTTCTTCCAAAAAGGCTGTACCACACTGGACCATAAAAAGCACAATGAGGATTTCTGAGCCCTCAGTTGAAGGGCTCATAAAATCCTCTTTTGTGTAGTAGTAGTTCCTGAAGGCCTGTGTTTATTATATTAATAATTGTGTGTATTCGGTACACAGAGTTTGAAAGATGGTCCCTGCAGATGTGACACAAAGACCCAGAGGAGTACAAGACAACACTAAAAGGGCACAATTTTGCTTCTGGGATATGGCTAAAGTCAGGTCTTTATTTCACCTCTCCATTTTGACAAGAGGATCTTGGCTCACGCTGAGGAGATGTGTAATCCCAGTTTAAAGGAAAAGCTAGAAACTGATACTGTAGGGAGCCAGGATGTGGGATAGAGATAGCAATGTGTTCTGTCACTTAAATTACCGGCTTTGTTTTCTGAAGAGGAATTAAAAATAACAAAAAATGAAGTAATCCAGATATTTGTTAGAACCCAGTCAAGGGAAGCTGTCTGCAGGGTGGGTTTGTTTTCATGTCTTGTGCAAGCAGGACATACAGTATTTTGCTGTATGTTTCCTTTGATACACAGTCACTAAACGGAATCACCTGGATATGTTTATAGCTGAATACTCGTATATGCCTTTGACTAAAGATTTTTACTTGTCTTTGTTGACTTATTACTTGAAAAACATCTTGTTCCACTAAAGGAGCATGTACTTTACAATTCATTGTTTTAACAAGTATCAAAAAAGCTAAAGATAGTGTCAATATTCAGGAAAATAGCTCCCATAGTAAATCTAGACATCAAATTAAAAACTTCCTCTCTTACTCTTTGCAGTAAATAGACTGAATTCTAATTCCTAAAACATTTGAAGTGTTTGGGGCTTTTTAAACATTGAAAGAAAGCTTAGGGATCTTTTTTACTTCAAGAAGTTCAGTTTCTACAGAGCAATACAATATTGGTGCATAAGTCAGACATTTGAGCTGGGCAATCCAATTTAAATATTTCTGCAGTTTGCCTTGGCCTAGAACATCTGTGTAGCATTTTCTATGTGCAGGATTTCAAAGGACTAGGCACAAGGTCATTTTGGTCCTCTAACTAAACTCTAGTAAATAAAAACAACCTTTAGGTATTCTCTGCATTGAAGTCTATAAGGTGATATGTGATAATTTAATACATTTTGTAAAGTTAAATTAATAAAAATACAGTAATCACATATAGGACTTAAAATACTTGCTATTGTGTTTAATCAGTGAAATGTTGTGTAGTAGTGTGATTTCTGAAAGAGATGCTGGTCTCTTTTGTTCTTTTCTGGGAACCAGGAATCAGTAACATCTGCAACAGCCTGTTGCTATCAGGCAATCTGCTTAAGTTTCCTGTGCTGATCTCTGTAAGTATCAGCAGCTTGAGTACCACTGCTGCCCAGCCTTTCTTTATCACAGCTCTGTATGTGTGTGTGTGAAATCAATGTCTTTTTTTTAATGTCTTTTCTTTTTGACCTTTTTTTCCCCCTTCTCTCTCCCCACCCCCAGCTGTGTCTGACTTGCCTGACAGGAAATTTTCTAATTGCCGGAACAGCTGGTCACAGCAAAAACGCCAGGGTTGGTCTTCCCTGCTAGACTTATGCTCGCTCAGTCAGAAAATCCAAACATCATGGTTTCTTAGTCATGTTTAAGTTTCTGGCTCTGCGTGTTCGCTCTGTTCGGGTGAGCTTAGTTTATTATTTAAGAGAATAAGGGGGAAAGTTCTGCTTTTATTTAACTTCTGATTTCAGTGCTGTTTTCGTCTTTCGCTGCTTAGGGATCAGTGTTGTTTGGATACAAAGTGGTTTGTATTTCCTTAAAGTCTGTGGTATGTTCGTATGTTGTAGAAGTTTCCGAGGTACCTGCTGATAAAATTTAGCCCTATTATGAAGTTGTTACCTGTATGTAAATAATGTAGAACTTATATTTTAGGGGGAGCCGGGGGTTGTTAAATGTGAGCTTAACTGCATGTTTTCTCACTGAGAGTTAAGTTTTATCGAAAAATCTTTGTATTTTTAGTACTTAGTAGTTATTTTAATAGTGGCATCTTAATATAGTGCTTTAAACTGCAAAATATGGCTCTGTGTGGCAATAGTTAAAATAACTCAGGCATATTAATATCTTAAATTTAGTTCTGAAATGGTATGAAGAGCAGTGATGCTTGCATAACAGTGTTAGGGTTAACTTTTAAATTATAATTTAGTCATAGCAAATGTTTAATTTGTATAATTTGTCTTGTTGGGCATATATTTAAGCATTAAAAAGTTTGGTTTACATTGAGAAAAATTACTAGTGGAGTATTGTATTGTCCCAAGCACTGTTTCAGAATATTACATGTAAACATGTAATGGGACAGAACATTCTATCACTGGAAGTCAAATCAGTTTTCACATTTATCCTTTCATAGGTCTGCAAATAATTTTCAGTGAGGGGGTAAAAAACCCAAAACCCGATGACCTTCTTGTGTAATGACTTAACGTCTTAAGTGAAGATGTATTAACTTGTGAAAGCAGTAAACACCTACTAGCCCATGTAATGGTTTAAACAATTTGTATTAGTTTTTGCAACGCAGTATTAGTTTTTGCAATATTAAAAAAATAAATGGAATTTTCTTGGCACAAGTGAAACACCAAGACAAGACATTAATTTAAAACAATAGAACATAGATTGCATTATAATCAAGAGGATTTTAATGTAATGTAAAATAATGTAAATTTTAACTTATAAATACTTATCAACTCATAGTCCTGGATTATAGTTCTTTTCCACAGGCAACATAAAATGTATTCCTCAGAAATTTGGTCAAACAATGACATTGTTAGGTTTTCTTCAACATTCTGTTGATTTTAAAGTGCTAGCTATTGCAGACCAAACTACAGGTTTTCAACCCATATAGAGTTCAGTATATGTTTCAGAAATTATGATAATAAAACAGGATTCATAGTTTTTATAGATTAGTGCTGAGTATGCTCAGGGATTATTTTTCCTTCTAAATAGTTTGGGGCTTTTTAATTTTAATTAGTTTTTTAATTGCAATTCTCTGAAATGTTAGTGCTTACCAAGTAGGAAAAAAATTTATATCAGAGTTACTGGGAAATGAAAGTTCCACCCAATGAGTATTTTTTTCCAATGCTGACGAGCACATTTCAGTTCATGAGATAATTTTGTGCTGTTTGATCAAAAGAGAACTGCATTGCAAAACTGCTTTTGGTGGCATTGAGCTTTTAAAATGCTTACAGGAATTCCTCAGCATACCTGCCAAACAACCTACTGCTCACAGTTCCTTTGGGAAGGAAGGGATAGTGTCCTATTCCTGTCCTCTCCTTTTGTGTATTCATTCTAAGGAAAGAAAGCATTTTCAGAATTACACTCCCAGCCTGGTGAACACAGTTATCCGTAAGGGCTTACCTGTCCTCTGGCATGTTTCTCTGGTATTGGTTCTTACCAGTATCACTGAACAGGAGTGCCTTGGCTTGTCTGGTCCCTGCTGCTGAAAACAACAGCGGCAGCCGTGGTCTTTTCTCATAAGGGCTTACCTGTCCTCTGGCATGAACAGGAGTGCCTTGGCTTGTCTGGTCCCTGCTGCTGAAAACAACAGCGGCAGCCGTGGTCTTTTCTCCCCAGAGACGCCACCGGTGGGCACGAGGGGACAGGTCCGGGCATGTCCCGAGCTCCAGTCCGAGCTCCAGTGCTTACGGCTGGGGCTTGTCGGTGGAAGAGGGTCGGTCACTCCTCAGGCCTCCCTGTGCTGGAGAAACCTTTTAAGGCGATGGTGAAGAAGGAGTCGGTCCTCATGGAGGGTTAATCCAGAGGTTTTATTCTGGGCCGCATGGCCTCTGAAGGCAGTAACAGCTCCAAGAGAACGCCAAGTGCATGGTGTGCTCGTCCTTTTAACCGGGGGGAGAGGGGCGGGGAGGGAACCCAGGCAGCACCAACCAGGTACGGCGGGAGGGGCTCTCAGGTGAGAGGGACACCTGGATGGGCCAAGGGCCCCCAGCGGGTGGAGAGCATCCTTCGAACCTGCCGGTCACTCGGTGCTCCCCTGGGATTTCGGGGTTTATAGTGCCCAGCAGGGGTCAAGGTGGGGGAAGGAGAGGTGATTGACACCTGGGGAAGGAGACTTCAGGGGGAAACCAGGGAAACTGAGGCACACCATGACAACGCACCGCAACACTCTGGGACAGGATTCATTCTTCTAAATCCTGTCTGGCTTCATCCGTGCAACCAAAAGGATGGGAGGAGTTCTGTCTCAGTAACCAGGTCTGCAGTCTTTATTCTGTGAGTTGGCTGTGGAACAAATACAGTCATGGGCATCCTTCTAGATCTCAAAATTGTTGCAGAAAAAGCCGGAAATGAAAAAGAGTAGAAAGAGTGTAAGGAATAAATACATTAATACAATTTTTTCTTTGTTATCACTACAAATTGTTTTCCTCTGAGAGACTTAACAATTTAAGAATTACAAAAAAAAACCCAGACCCTAAAGCTAAACATGTACAAATAAAGTTTTTTTAAGAAATCTTATTTTCTATCAGGTATAAACAATAGAATGTTGTCTGCAACAAATTATATGATGTTAGTTGAAATTATAGGTTTTTCCATCTTGTAAAAAGACATAAATTGTGAAAGCCTGTGTTTCTGACTTCAGATGTCCACATTTAGAACTTCTGCTCTACTCTTGCTTTTCTTTGGTAGTAGTGTAAAACAGACAACATAAACAGAATATCCTTAGATCAGCTTGACTTAGTTGTATGCATGGTACTTGTTTGCTTTTTGTTGTATTGGAATAATTGCTACTTCAGAAGCAGGATTTTTAATCAGCTTTTAGAACAATTGTTTGTGTATGAGCAGATAAGTAGTGGCTACTTCTATTAAGTGATTCAAATTGAATATTAGTCTCACAGTTATAAGGAATGGATCTTAGTCCATGATTTAGCCCACTAATACTGCTTGCCAAAGTAATGGGAGATTGTGAAGTACTTGTTGCGCTGTGAGTTTTATTTTTAAGGTAGCTTTGAATTTGAAGATAGGAGTATAAAAAATATAGAATGTATGAATGTATATAAAATGTGTCTAAGATACTTAAAAACATCTAGACTGGTGCTCTCTTCACATTTTTAACTCCAGTTTTTACCTTAATGAAGATTACTATAAGCTCTGGTAAAAGAGGTAAAAGTAATTGGTTTTCAGTTTGTTGCTCTTTATTACTTCTAAAAGTATAACTCAAAAGGAGGCTTTAATTTCTGCAGATAATGCTGAAAATTCATCCTGTGTTCATAACAAGTTGGGAAAGTAAAAATGCATCTAGGAGACTTCCTGACTCAAGGGAGGGGAGGAAAAGGAAGTTCTGTATATGAGCTGGGGAACTGTGCCAACATTGAGTCATCCTTTTAAAATCACTTGTTATCCAATAAACTTACTGTCCTTACAGGACATAACTGCTTTATGTAACTTCAGCACCAACGTTTAATATCATAGTCAATACTTCAGAAATAGTTTATTTGATTATGGGGATCAACATTATGATACCTGTGACAGACAAATATTTTGCCAAACACAGCCATGTCCAGCAGAGCTCTTAGCAGTACAATGAAGGCTAATAAAGTAGTGTAAGGCAACCTATAGCCATTGTTGGAGCAGTGGTAAGTAAATTGCTGGGGAATCCATTTTTCTCTTTTCAGCCTTATCTTTGCTTGTACTGGATGTACATGTGCTTCAGGAAAAGGCATTTGTCTAAAGGATGCAAAATATTCCTGAAGAGATTGAGTGGGGTGAAAACAAAGCTGCTACTTCTGTAATGGAAATGGAAAAATCTATGTTGCTACATAATCAATACTAACAAATGAAAAATTATTAAAGCAGTATCTTTGCTGCTGCACTTTTGGATTTGCTTTTTTTTTAAATTGTATGGTCAGCAGCATACTCTGATTTTAGGACTGATACACTGATTTAGGTCTTATATTGAAAAATGGCTGGTGTTTGAGGGAGGTGTTCACCAATATGGGCAATATGGTTTTGACTTAATTGTTATAATCAAAGCTATCAAGAAGGATTTTTTTTTATCTTATTCTGATTCCTGACTATAGAACTTGAAGTTCCAGAACTGTAATCTTTCCTAATGGTGATTCTGGCTGTTTCTCATGTGTAAATTATCCCCATACAAAATGGATACAAAAAATACTGTAGTATGTGATTTTAAATTGAACATATTCACTAAATAGTTCCCTAAAGAGTTTCTGATGGGATCCCATCAGCATTTTTTAATGTATTCATAGGGTCTGTTTAAAAGAAGTAATAAAGTCACGATACTGGCACAGTTAAGTGCTAAATGGTGTATTAAGAAAAAAATCTTGCAGAGTTTGGTGGAGTGTCTTGGCTTTGCCACTCCTGGCAGGGCTCTCAGTACCAACTAAACCCAGCCCCGTGGCTGGTCCCTCAGCAGCTGTGGTCACTGCAGGTTGGGCCAGGAGGATTGTGCCTGGGAGCGTGGGGCTATTGCTCTGTGTGCAGCACAAATCACTGGTGCAGAGGCTTCCATAATAACATGAACAATCAAGTAGTAAAAATAAAAAATTCAGGGAAGACTACAAGAACACCAGCTAGAAAATCACTTTACAGTAAAAATCTGGAAAAGTTCTTAAGAAGCAAATTAAGTCATAAATAAAACATGTCTGTAAGTAATTCTGTCAAAGATGGTTCTGTTTTGTACCTTTTTTACTCTGTTAAGACAGTACAAAATTAACAGGTAAAGACGAAACCTGGGTAATGCTGGAACCAGGTTTATCAGTATTTAAATTAATTTCTCCAACAGTTGCTTAAGATGGCTTAGCTATTATAAAGTTTTTAATTATTTATTGAAATTAAAATTTGTTAATCATCTTATCTTATGCTTACCTTAAGTCAAAGCCTTAACTTCATTTTTACACATTTTGGTCAGCATGTCAACAGTGTTTGATGTCTGGGAAGAACTTTCATGATTACTAGACCCATCCAAGGATTTTTTGCATGTGTCAGATTTCCCTCCTACTGGGTTTTTTGAATTCAAGTATGTATTGCACATCTGTCCTAGTGATGTGTGCTTGTTAGTGCAAAATGGTAGTTTATTTAAAAGTCCTGCTGATAGTCAAGTTTTTTCACAGTTCTAAAAGCAAAGATATGACAGGGGTTTCTTTCTGTCCAGAAATTGTGTTGTAAAATTCAGAGATTTTATTTAAAATGAGTATGAGGTTGATGGTTTGTCCTTGTTCTTTCTTATGTCCTTTATTTCATAACGTCCATCTCTGTTAGATGCAGAAGGGATTGATACGTGGCCTTTTACTTTTTTTCAACCATGAAACCTTTTATTCTGATGTTACAGGTTTGGTGCTGTATTTCTTGCTATTTTTTTGTATAGCCAACAAGTATGCAGAGGGGAAGCTTTTTGATCAGTATTTGGTCATCTGCCAGTTGAAATTTACTGCACTTCTGAGGACATTTTCACCTTCATCTGGGTAACGCTCATTTCGTGGGAAAGTGAACATGCAGCCAGCCTTGTTTTGCACTCAGTTCTTGTGAGTCCCTTCTTGTGACAGCATGCGGATGTTGTGTTATCTTCAATATCCCCTTCCTGATGCAAAGGACTCAAGATAGGATGGTTATTCATCACATATCTCACACAGTAATGACTTCAGGGATTTTCTAAAACAACCTTTTATAAAGAGAACTTTCTCAGAAATCTGTTCCTGAATTTGTTCCAGGTGGAACTCTGGTATGGTGAAGGAGTAATTTATTTTCTTTAGCTTTTAGCTGCTGTTACTCCTTTTTTGTCATCAAATAAGAACATCTATTTTCCACAATAATGGGGCTCAGAATAATCCAAAAAGTAATGCCAATCCTTTCAAAGTGTTCAACATGTTAAAAAAAATAGAATGTTCTTTCAAAAAGCCTTAATCTGTAGGTACTCGTGACATTTACTGCACATACCTATCTTTGCTCTTCATATGATAAAAAAATTAAACCTACCTTTTTTTTGTTGTTCTTTGCATGGTTAGTAAAAAAGATTTGTTTTAATTTGATTTTTTTTAAATCCCACACTTACATAATCAAATAAAATCTTCCTGGACCCTTCCAACCCCCCCAGTCATGTTGTGCATGCCTATCTTTGTTAGCAATCTTAGGTTTTGGGTATCTTGCTTTCAGTCAACTTTCTGTTTAATTTAATTTCACTGAAGCGGACAGCAGAGACTATGCAGTCAGTCTTTCTGTTCAGGATGGGTCCAGTTTACTTTTAGAGTCACGTGCTATTGACTTTAATGTTTGAATGTCTTAAGCTGTAAATGTTTCCCTATATTTTTTTTCCTTACCTTTCCAATTCTATGTCACTTCATGACTTTACACCCCTTAAATGTCATCTCTGTATAGGAGCAATATAAATACACAGGTCCATTATTTTTGCACTAAAACTTTACATTTTTTTAGGTAGCTGCTGCTTTTTTTCTTTTGAATAATATATGCATATCATAATCTTAATTTATACTTTCAGTATATTGAAAAGTATATACTCTTTGTCCCTCATCATGAAGCTGATGAACAAACTATTTTTTTAATAACTGTTATCTAAAATATGCTGTCATTAAGATCAAAGTGTTTAAAATATTTCTATTTATACTCCCATAATTTTCAATATCTAGAAAAGGAGAAATCTGTCTTCCAGAAATAGCTTTCCTAAGTACATGTTCCATATGTAACATAGCAGTTTATTCTTTGATGTTGTGTTTAAGTTAATTCACATCTAGTTCTTACACCTCTTTAAGAGTAAATTCTTGCTGAATTTCCTATTTCAGTCTTGGTATTTTGACATTTCTTTGCCAAGCACTTGTCATCGTGGAAGTTCGCACTTTGCTTATGCATTTTTTCAGGAACCTGAAGCTGAGAATTGTAGGTGCAGTGAGACTCCTGTGGTGTTTGGATGTGCTAATATTCCTTATTCTGAATGGCTTTCCTCTTCCTGCTATGAATAAGAGCACAGCTCTGATCCTGTGCTGCCTAATCAGATGATTCGGAGTATTTCCTTGTGAATGATTTTACCAATATTGCAGCATGCATTTATATATATTTTAAAAATTATTGTAATCTTTAGTAGATTATTTCTCTGTCCTTTTTATGTAAAATCTGTAGACTAAGAATGCTTCAATTTTTTGCAAGTTTACTATTTAAACACTAATGAGTGTCGCAATGGTATTCTGGATTTTAGTAGTAGTTCTCCTAAATACTGGTTCAGCATCCAGTTTAGTAGTCCTAGACAGCTTTTCAGCTGTCCCTGGACCATAACTGCTTGGAGAAGGGTTTGCAGGTAACACATAGCTTGTTCTGCACTGATGAGTTTATGCCTTCCAGCTCCGCATGGGCCACATCTTTACACAGAGCAGTTTTCAGGTTTCCTATTGAAAATTCAGAATTCTGAAGGATAAATTGCAGAAGAGTCTATGTAAACTCATGTTTTTCTCTGGCTTTTCTGGGCTTTTTTCATTACTACTGAGAAATATATGCTTAGTAAGACTCTGTTTCAACTTCCTTTAGGGTTTGAAGTCTGGTTTTCTTACAACACATTACCTATTAGTTGTAATAAGATCTCAAACAAATACAATATTTTATGTTGCAGCAGTTAATTTACTTTTTAATTAAACAGTGATGGTAAAGGAAATTCACATAAATTCAATTACTAGAAGTAAATTGAGTGTTTAATGTTTATTAAGTACCTAAAATATTGGGGTTTTTTCCCCAACAACATGATTAGGCTATTGTTTTTATAGTCTGATAATGATTAAATAGTTTTTCACTGCTTCCCTAGAAGGTGTCTGTCCTTTTCTTGTTTTACTGGCAAGCATGTTTCCTATTCCAATTGGTAGCTGATAACTTAAGATAAAAATGAGCTGCCTTTGGTGTTGCAGAATTCCCCTTTTTTCCTACAAAATTTTTCATTCCAATTTTATTTGTCTGTGCCATGCAGTCCATTTCATGGTTTTTCCTGTGTGTTTGTGAGTGTGTTCTTGTGCACAGACATATATTGTGAAGAGTATTACTGTAGGCTTACTTATATGGAGATACTGCCTGGAATAGTTCTGCCTTGCAGACTAGATCAGTACCAGAATTTGTTCTAGAATATGGGATTTTAAATTCATACCTAAACTTGTTTGTCACTCACTTCCTTTCTAGGCCACTTGATTTAACACTATTACATTGTTAAGTAAACTCAGAGTAAGGTTACCTTCTGTTTGTTTCCTTGTATTCCATATTTAGTTTCACTGTAGTGGAAGCCAGTAGCAACCACTTAAAAGTTGACACACATGCTTGTTTGGGGGATTTTTTAAATTACTTTCTGAGGCAGTGTAACTTTGTAGTGTGAAGAAGGCCTTAAGAGAACTGTGTGCCTAGAAGAGAAAATCATGTCTTGAGACTTTTATTTAGGCCCCAGTGCAGTATAATGCTTGAGAAGGAGAGCTTTCCAAACTTATAAATAACAGAAATAAAATGTAGGCAGTAGGGTACAGTTGTAACTGGAAGGAAGACCTCACCATTGCAGCTGGTGAGCTGACTGTCTGTAGTTGCATGCAAGTTGTCAAGGAATGGAAGAAGGGAGCAGAGGACCCAAGTATTCCAGCATCTCATTTATTTTCAATTCATCACATGGGACAAGTGTTTTTGCCATGTACCAAGAAATGATCAAACAATTCAGTACCAGATGGAATGCCTGGGTTCTCTTCCAGTTTATTGCAAAATGACATCTATCATCGGATGTGTAAGATTTGTATTTTAATTCAGGTAGATAGTGAGGCTTGATTACCTCTGCATATAATTTGTGTTTCTATAAAGGCTTAGCTGTTGTATTTTTAACTGCATTTGCAGAACACTGTTTAGGTTAAAATAACAAACATTCAGCAGTTATATCAGAAAAGGAAACTGCAAATTTGTGGGCAACCACTCATAAATCTTGCTCCCAAACAAGAGTTACCAACAAATTAAAGTTGGATATCATTAGAGTTCCTTTTCTTTTAAAACAGAGTTCTCCTAGGTCTGCCTTTTATGGACTGAAGAGTAACTGAGCCCTGAGAAAATGCAAAGTGTGGGAATATTCTTTTGGTATCAGGAATGTGAAGTGGTGGTTTGGGGTTTGTTTTGTTTTTTAGAGGGTGCTCAAAATAACCACTGGAAAGTTGGTTGCATAATAATTGCATAGCATTCAAAAATAATAATTTTCGTTTGTGTATAGAGAGCAAGTTAATGTATTTTCTTCTTTTCTTCTTGTTGAGTTTTGTAGTGCTTTTAAAGCAATATAGAATCATAGAACAGTTTGGGTTGGAAAGGACCCTGAAGGTCAGCTAATTCTAACCCACTTGCCCTGGGCAGGGACTCCTCCCATTAGATGAGGTTGCTCAAGGCCTTATCCAGCCTGTCTTTCAACACTGCCAGGGTTGGGGCATCTACAACCTCCCTGGGCAACCTGTTCCAGTATCTCACCATCCTCGTAGTAAAGAATTTCTTCCACTACCTAACCTAAATTTCCCTTTGGGTACCCATTTTACTCCCTGTCCCATCACTACAGTTCTTGATGAAGGATTCCCCTCTGGTTCCCTGTAGTCCCCTTCAGATAGTGGATAGTTGCTCTGGGGTCTCCATGCAAACTTCTCTCCTGCAGGCTGAACAGCCCCAGCTTTCTCAGCCTCTCTCCATAGGGAGGTGCTCCATTCATCTTACCAACTTCATGCCTTCCTCTGGACTTGCTCCAACAGTTCCATGTCCTTCTTATGTCCATCTGATTGCTTTGCACCCTGAAGGCAATAAATTAAAAAGATTGGAAAACGTTGTGTTTCACGTGTTTTTGACTTTCCCAAGATTGCCAGGGAGCAAATAGATAAAACTGTTAAGCAGAAATGGATCAAAGTATCTGAAGTAATGTGTGCTTGGCAGTATGTTTTGCTGAGCTATTCTATTCCTCCCTTGGGTTTCTCTAAGATTCAGTGGGTGGTTTAAGTAGTATGTAATCCAACTGATCACATAATTTAAAATATAAAACCAAAAATGTCCACCAGCAATTTATTCCTTTGACAAGTAAAATATTTCTTTCAGAGTCTGTAAAGATTCAGCTGGTAATCAATGATGGTAGCATTTTCTGCTGAAAAGACACAGAAGTTCAGATTATTAGGTGGAGTACCCAGCATGCCTGTGTGCACACACATGTAAAATCTTGGCTGTCTTAAAATGGAAACAGCTACCTAAACTTAGAGGGCATCTTGGATTTGTCTTGGATCTTCTAAAACTATTCCTAAAACTATATTCTTCACATTGAAGTATCTTTTTTCACTCCCTGATTTTAAAAGTTGCCAGCATTTTCTGTGCATTATTCCAAATCACGTGCTGGAGTTTTATAATATATACAGACTCTCATACCCACTTAGTATTTCTTATGTGCAGCTCATTTCCAACTTTGTAATCTTTCAAAGAATTGTCAGTCTGGGAGAAGCATGTGTTGGAGTATGCTGACCTGGGTGGACAGTTGCTTTGCATTTATATACAGTACTGAAATGATCAGATGCAAAAGGGTACTTTCAGCATTAATTCATGCACATAAATTTTGCAAAGTGCTTGAAAAGCTTACAAATTAGTGCTTCAGAAACACAGTTTTAGAACTTGGCCTCTACTAACCTATCACTATAACTAATTAGTGCACATTTTATTACATATAGATGAAGGGAAAGACTGGAGCAAGGAAAACATGCTCTTGGAGGAAAATCATAGAATATGCTGAGGTGGAAGGGACTTACCAAGATCGTTGAGGTCCAGCTCCTGGTCTTGCACAGCACCATCACCAGGAGTCCCCAAGAGCATTGTCCAAATGCTTCTTGAACTCTGTCAGGTTTGGGGCTGTGACCGCTTCCCTGGGGAGCCTGTTCCGGTGCCCAGCCACCCTCTGGATGAAGAAACATTTCCTAATATTCAACCTAAACCTTCTCTGACACAACTTCAGGCCATTCCCTCAGGTCCTGCCACTGGGTAGGTTAGAGAATACTTAAGCAAACAGAGTGTATCTAAGTCTGTGGGCCCTGGTGGGATGCACATGAGTGCTGAGGGACCTGGCAGCTGTCATTGTGAGGCCACTGTTGATTATTTTCTAATTACCACGATGACCAGGAGAGGTAACTGAGGGCTGAAGGAAAGTGTATGTCAACTCTTCAAAAAGGGCAAGAAGGACGAGCTATAGGTTGGTCGGCCAGGCCTTAATCTCCAGGGAAATCATGGAGAAACGAAGCATTTCTGTATACATGGAGGACAAAAAGGTAGCTGGGGTTATTCAGCATGGATTCACAATGGTGAAATGGCATTTGACCAGCCTGAAGGGAGGGTGCAAAGCTTTTTTCAGTGCTGCCCAGTGGCAGGACCAGAGGCAGTGGGTAAAAAGGGAAATACAGGGGTTTTGTCTGAACATCAGGAAACACTTTCTCACTGTCAGGCTGGCTGAGCCCTGGCACAGGCTGCACAGGGAGGTTGTCACCATCCCTGGAGATATTCAGGTCCTGGGCAGCTGGCTCTGGGTGGTCCTGTTGAGCAGAGGGTATATGGTTAGACAGGATGATCTCCAGAGGTCCCTTTCAATGTCAACCAGTCTGTAATTCTATGAAATGGGTCTAAGAGTTGCTCAATAAATAGATGAAAAGTATTCTCAAATTGATTTTATTCACTATAACCCATAGAAGAAATAGAAAAGAATGAACAAGAAGGTAAAACTGTAGGTATATATTGCTTTCTGTTTGTTAACTAACAGTCAGTTGTGTGTTAACTTACACACAACTGGATTGCATGTAATGATAGATCTTCAGATGACATTAACAAGCATGCAGCTTTTTTCTTACTTGATGATGATAAGTTCTGGAATTCCTTCCTTGTGTGGCAAGGAGTGTCAGTTTTCAGAGGATTTTGAAATTCAGTGCAGAAAACAGTGAATTAAGTGCAGAGCACAGGAAGATAAGATTCACTGCTGCTTAAAGCTTTCTGGTGACCAGCTTCTCACAGAAGGGGAAAGTATGAAGACTGGGCAGCTTTTATAGGATAGACTTTCCTTGAGAAGAAAGGGAGAATAATTTCTTCATCAGAATTTTGTCAGCAGCAGGTGGAGCCTGATTCTGAAGTGGGAGTGGAGAGTGTTGCTTTGTGTGGAAATGCCTAAGAGGAAAAGCTTGGGAATTGCTGACTTCTGTCAGCTCTGTTGTTGTCTGGATCCTGGTGCATCTCTAAAAGTTTAAGCTACATTGTTACTGAACTAGTGCTGTCTGTCTTAATTATGCAAATAGCATTGCTAAATGTTTTTTTCCCTATATTTCGCATCATCTAGTTCATTTGGTCCAGTGGCACTGGTATTTTTCAATATATTGTGGATTTGTAAATATTTGTAAACCATTAATCTAAATTTATTCCTCTGGTTTCCTCTGCCAGGAAGAAGGAAGTATCAAAGAAATTGCAATAACTCACCATGTAAAGGAAGGCCACGAGAAAGCAGACCCTTCACAGTTTGAACTTCTGAAAGTACTAGGACAAGGATCCTTTGGAAAGGTTGGTAACTGAACTCTTGTGGAGCCAATTATTCAGGAATATAGCATTGAATATTGGTTGTGAAATATTTAGAACAGTCATGGTTTTTCATTAAGGCAATGTTGCAAGTGAAAAGTGCTTTCTAAATTAGTGCTAATTAGGCACTGTAATTGTGGCAGATCTTTTTAAAGTAGTATTTCTTTTTCATGTTAGCATGATGTGTGGATTTCAAAGTTCAGTGGAAAAAATGGCTTGATAGAAATAATTGGGTATTTACTATTGAGATGAAATGTCATTCTTCTCTAACTACTCTTCTCTATTTGAGAGGGTGAGGGTTGAAATGTTTTTTTGATAAGTATTCCTTGTTGCTTGCTAATTGTAGGGCATCACCAGTACAGAAGATGTTTTTTGTAGCATGTTGCAATTGTAATGAACATTTTAGACAATAATGGCTACTGAAGTAAATGTGATACACCCCAGTCATGTTCATTATCTGTTGTAATTTGGTTAAAGTGCAATGTACCTTGATATTTATCTGAACATCTGTTACAGACTCAATGTTTCTAGCATTTCATGAGTACTGAGATCTAACTAGGCATAAAGTTTTTATACTTCTAGTTATCCAAATCCAACTTGAAAGTGAAGCATTAAGTTCACATGACAAGACAGACCACCAAAACTGAATGGAGTATGTCAGGCAGGACAGGAGAGCCTTTACGTCCATTTTCAGCTTTAATTGCAGTTCTGATTGTGATGTTAAGCTCTAGCATGTAGAAAAACCATCTTAGATATGGTGGGAAATTAGAAAAGTAGTTCCCTTTTGGTGGTAGTAAGTTACTGTTAGTCGCATTATTGTACCAGTTAAGTTTGGAAATCTAGGTGCCTAGAAGCTATAAAATTTTTTACTCCTACTAGTAAGAATTCACTGGGAAACTTGATTGCAAAGGTTAGATTTAATCCAGAATCATAACCCAGTTTTTATTTGGAAATCTTCAGATCATGAGAAGTAAATCATTCAAGGACATGGAAAAGTGAGCTAATAAATGATCATTTCAGCAATCACTTCCATTGGTAATACTAAATTCAGTACTTTAATGGGAGAGAGAAGGGGGAGTGTGAGTTTTTAAAAAGCAAAAATAATAAACTGTCTAGCTGACTCAAATTTCTGCAAAAATGTCAGTCTTGTCCTCAGTTGTCTTAGCCTTTTAGTGCAAAAATCATTAATATTTTTTAAAAATCCATAAATATTTTGTTCTAATAATTTGTCATGGCAGTGTTCCCCATTCAGTTTAGAAAAAGTAAATCTGCATGCTTTTCAAGGTCTCTTGATGGTGATCTGGTAGTCTCTGGATAATGCAAGGAACGTTAACATAAGTGAAAATTGGACACAAAACCAGACATCAAACTGATTTCACACAACGTGTATAACTTCCTCATGTACCACAACATGTCTCTATACATGTCCATAGTCAGAAAACCTGTGACAATTGGTTTTGATTATTTTGTTTTGGGTTTTTGTTTTTTTTTTTTTTCATTCCTAAATCTAAAATTTGTCTCTACTGGAACTAATTTCGTGTTAAGGGTATTAAAAGCAATACCAGTCAAGAAATCCCATGAAGAAGGAAATGAAACACCCTTAAATTTAAGCCTGGTTGTTCTTTATTGGTACGTGCAACACTAGGATATTTTTAAAATTTATTTATACATTGATTTATATGAGCTTCTGGATCAAATTTTGTTCACATATTTATGGTCATATCTGAAAATTATTGTATTAGCAGCACATTTCCTGTGTCATGCTATGAATTTCAATAAGATAAAACTAGAGATTCATTTTAAAAAGCTGATTTTTGTGTGTCAAATTTGGAAGAACTTCAGAGAGAATCCAATTTTTTTTCACTCACTGAAATTACTTAAATTAGACCAAAATTAATTTGGCAGAGTGTTCTCAGAATGAACTTAATGAAACTTTTAGATTATGAAAGGAGGTTTGGCTTTGCAGAATCTAAAACTGTCAAATAGTTTCATTGGTATCATAATGACTACTTGAATTTCATTGCAAAATACATTAATCTGACTTGCTTTTATTTTCTTTTAAGAATTCTTTCTAATTTTTAATGCAGGTCTTCCTTGTCAAAAAAATCTCAGGATCAGATGCTAGACAGCTTTATGCAATGAAGGTATTGAAAAAGGCCACCTTGAAAGGTAAGCATTGCTTAGAACAAGGGAAGAGAAATAAAAAAGATAACTCAGGGACATTGTACCAAAACCTAATCTTTCCACAGCTGCTGCTCTACAGATTGTGTTTTGCAGCTTTCTTCCCTGAAACAGGAAATAGCAGAATACACTGCTTGGTTTTGTAAACCTGGAAGGATTAAGGATTAACAATACCATGTTGTTAGTTAGAGAGGACAGCAGGCTCCTTCCTGTGCCACTTTCCTTAGGTGATGGTGGGTTAAAGGAGTGGTTGTGTTACATCTGGCACCTGACTTGCTCCTGAGCTGTTATTTGAAACTTAATATCCTTCCGTTTTTCCTTTGCTGTGTGTCACCAAGGATACAGTTAATGCCTTTTGCTCAGTTTATTATTAGGTCATGATATTTATATCATCTGTTTTATTCTAGAAGTTCTTAAGCACCTGACTTAGTCTTTTTTTGTTGAAACAGACATATACAGTACACTTGCCCCAAACTCTTGGCATGTGATCTCGATGTAAAATGTATTTTATAAAATCTTCAGTTAATCATCTAAGCTAAAATGATCACTTGAGCTAAAAAGAATTGTGGATTGATCCGTTTCTTGCGTGGTTTTGATCCTGAATGCTATCAGTAGCAAAATGAGTCTAAGCCTGAACGATCTCAATTCTGTTGCAGAGAATTCTGCAAGAAAAAAGAAATAAGGTATTTTTTACCATAGATCAAAATGAAAGCCATCTTTTGCACTAATGCCTTGACCAGGTTGTATGCTTGTTCTTTTATGTCATTGTTTAGTTGTTTTGTCTGTGTGAAGTTCTTCTAATTCATAACTGTACTGAAACTGAAATGATAATTTTGGGATTGCTCCAACAGCTTGTAGTGCTTTACCGATATTATTGATTATTATACTGAATTTCAGTTTTAACATCTCCTTTTATCATCAAACATTTATAGAATGATGGAGGGAACAAAAACTTTTTTTTGTTGTTTTTTAGCAACTTCTGCTAAAATGTTGACATTTTTCACTTTAGATCTAGTGCTGAATGTCACAGTTCTTACATTTAAAACTATTACAGAGAGGTGTGTATTTGAACAGTTTCCTATATTTTGATTCCTTTGTGCTTTGTGGCACGTGTCATTTTCATAATTTACTTCCTATTTTTCTGAATTTGATTTCCACTCATTTAAGGTACATTAATGTCCTCAACAGCCTTTCATTCCCCAGCCTGTTGATAGCTCAGGACTGGTCAAAGGTCACTCAGCAGTTGCTTTTTTAAGATGTTCGAGGGCTTCTCTTCATCACCTTTTGATTGCAATTTAACCTCATGTAAAAATTACAGTCCAGGCTGTGGTTCTAGTTTTGCCTACAGATGGGAGAGACTGATATTTACTGAAATTGAGAGCATGACTTTTATTTGGGAAAGGAGACCCACTGAGGCACTGAGAATTCAAGGATGCAAAAGGCTTGAGCAGAAAGGTGATAATATCAAGAGGATGCCACAGTCCTCAACACTTTGTATCTGGATTATCAGATGTTTTTCATGCATGGCTTGCTTGTGATTAATGTTTTAGAAAGAGCAGAGTTGCAAGAAAATTAAGGTTACTGTTGAAACTTTAATATTAAATTAACTGGAATTAATTCTGCTTTTCATAATTGCTTTTTTTAAATAACTTTTTATATTTACTACTATATTTTTAAATATTATAGCATATTACTTCATTTGTGTTTCTTTAGCTCTTTCAAATCTATTTCATAAAGTTATTTTTGTGCTCTATAATTAAAGATAAAAAGACCACACTTGAAAACAGTGTACCTGATCAATCCACAAATGAAAATTAGAATATTTTCGTAGAAATGCAGCTGCATTAGCCAGAACACATTGATTTAACTGCACAGTCCAACCTTCTAATGTTAAGAGCAAATACAAGAATATATACATATAATTTTGTTTACTGGAGAGACTAGTTTATTAATACACTCTGATAGGAGGTGTTATCTTTCAGTGCCCCTTTATGATGTGGAGAGAGGAACAGAGCCAAAACATTGCTAGAGTGTCTGGAATCAAATGTATTAAGAAAAATCAGTGCTTCCAGCAGAACCCATGTGGAAAATTACAATCAAACAAAAATCAGATGTCAAGTCAAATAATGGCTTATGCTAATGTCTGAAATAAGCTCAGTTATTTTGCACTTCTTTTGCTTGGAGTTTTGTTAAGTCCATACTTTCCATGTAACTGCTGCATAGCTGCAGGCATTTGAAAGTATTTTAATTTTTTTTCTCACCTGAACCTGCCTAAAAAAAAAAATATTCTGAATTTCAGTCTTGTAATTCAGATGAGCTGCTGAAACAGTTAAACTGCACAACTATCTTGTGACATTTTAATGGCTTTAGATGCAAAGGTCAACATTCAAATGTGATGTTTGCTTTGTATTTGAGCACTTATTTCATAAGCTTCCATTTTTAGGGATGTGTTCTGCAGGCAGATGGAAACTTCATAGTTGTACTCATTCATGAAAACATATCTATATAACTTTTTCATAAGTGCCTGTTCCTGGGGAAAGATAGATAAACACCTTAACACCATTTTGCTTCTTGTCCTTTTTTTTTCTGCCTTGTTATGTTTTAATATCTGAAAACTCTGGCTTGTTAACTGCACAAGGAATGCTGTCAACTTAAACTGTGGATGGGACTTCATTGCTCTGGGGTGCTTCCTTCAGGAAGATACATTTGTGAAAGGAGCAGTAACAAAACATAGAATAGAGGGAAAGGGAAATATGCAACATCTTAAACCACTGAAACCAAACTTTGATAGTTCTCCCCTGTATAAAGTGCTGAATTTTGTCTGTGTCCTGGCTGATTCCAAGCTTCAGATGGGAACCAAGCCCTGCCTGGAGCTGGCAGGGGAGTTGTGGAGAACAGCTGAAGCAGGTGCTGTGCTCATCTGACTGCCCTGCCTGTGTTTCTGCATTGCTGGCATGTGATGCTCATTTGTCTGGTGGCATAGGAGCACTTACATGTTCTGTTCACAGCCACCATGCATGGACAGCACAAGCAGCTTGAGCAGCAACTGCTTCTAATGTCTGATATATTCTCAATAAATGTCCTTAAAATCAAAAATATAATCTGAAGTATACACTACATTGAATCAATGGCATTTTTATTTTAAGTTCATAATAAAGGAAATGAAAAAAAAAATCCCTTCATTGTAAAGAATTTGATATTTTATTAGTGTGAGTTATTTAATGAGTTAAACCAATATAAATATCTTTATGATAGTATGGTTATATTTATGCTGTGTTTATTTTGCCATGACTTTAATTCTCTATGCTTTTTACTAGCAGAATGTTTTCTACATAGCTGTGGCAGTTTTGCTGTGATGTTTGAAAGGTTTACTAAGTATAGAGCAGACTGAAGGGTGGCTGTGTTTTCTCATGTGCTTTTGTTAAATTTATTTGCCTAGTGTTAGGTTTTGTCAACAGCAAAAACTGAAGCAAATCAAAATGTATAAAGAAATTTATTAGAAAAAAATGTGTAGTAAATTCTCTCAGTTCTAAGGTGTGTACAGTATAATGACCTGCAGACAATTATAATATTACACAAAAGGAAGTGTATCAGGAAATGTATGAGAAATACTGAGTCATAATGTTTTGGTTTTTTTTAATCTTGCATGCTCGTGTTCTGTTGTAGTTCGAGATCGGGTTCGGACAAAAATGGAACGTGATATCCTAGTGGAAGTTAACCATCCTTTTATTGTCAAGTTACATTATGGTGAGTTGCAGAAAAATTCATTTTTATAGCATAGTTTGTTTGTCAAGATAGCTTTTAATATTTCCTCTGTGGTTCAGAAAATCATAGAACTTTAGAGTGTTAAATCGCAGTTGTGCAGACTTGCTCTGTAATAATTCTCATGCAAAAGAAGCTGACATCATGTAGTGTTAAATGTTTATAAGACTAAGACTCTGTAGCCCTTTGTGTTATTAAAGCAGTTACCTATTAATAACTAGCCATTATTTTCCAACCTCTAATCTTTTGTATGACATACGTTTTTAAAGTTATTTCTTACAGTTGCTGTGTTTATTCTATAGAAAATGTATGCAGTGGTTGGTGGAAATTAGCCTTTTAATTTTAATAGTATGAGCATCTGTAGCACAGTATTTATGTGTGAGAGGGCAGGATATCAGTACTTCTAACATGGAAAAAAAGGGAAGTTTCTGGTTTGTTTTGATTTGGGGTTTTTTCAACTCGTATTTTTCGTTTAGGGTTTTTTTTTCCTATAGTTAAAACCTCATGTCTCTCTTGCTTTTTAAAGTGGCTTAAATTATGTACGTTTCACTATTTTATTTGCCATTCTTTTGCAGACTGTTAAGCTGAGTTTCTAGAGATTTTAAAAAGTTCATTAGTTACTAGTTTGCCCTTTTAAATCTAGCTTCTTACTTTAAAATCTGAAATAAAATGCTGGGTAACCTAAGTAAAGTTGATTTTTTAAGGAACTTTATTGGTGATTCAGTTTACTTGCATATAGCATGGGAATTACTTGTTCCGTGGTAGAGGATCAGTTACCTAATTTATTTCAATACATTTTCTCTCAAAGGAGAAAGAGAAATTAATTTTAATAATTAAAATAAGGGTGAATTATTTGATATGTTACTTTCCTAATCATGGATAAAGTTAGGTGATATTTAATTTTTTTAATTTATCTTTTCAGCTTTTCAAACAGAAGGGAAGCTGTATCTTATTTTGGATTTTCTCAGGGGAGGAGACTTGTTTACACGTTTATCCAAAGAGGTACACTTTTTAAATTTGAAAAATTGTCTGTTGATAGAATTTGACCATAAATTGTCTATATTAGGAGAATTTACGTTTTAAATTCAGTTTTCATTGAATAAAATTTTGATCTGTTTTTAACCAGGTGCATTTTTTTGTTGGTTTGGTTTCTTTGCACAGTCACTTCATGGATGGGCTGATGGCAATTTACATTATTTCTGAAAAAAAGTCTTGGATAAGCATCTTTCTGTGCTGCTTTTTATACCTGGCAAAATCTTCTCCTTTTGCTACCATGTTTAAATATAAGACTCAGAACCTGGATTTTTATAAAGTAAATTTATGGCTGGTTTTGACATCCAGAATTCAGGGGCAGATAAGATATTCCCTTTTTTTACCCATGAATGCAAAATTGCATTATGTATGAATATTTAAAAGGTGAGAATTGTATTCCGCTTATTTTAGTAATTTTCAAAAAGCGAATATTTTGCCTATGTCATGATGGTAATCTATCTGTGTAGATATAGGAAATAACAACTTCAAAGGATTTCATTACCTCAATTTGATTTGATTATAATTACTAAAATAAATGTTAACATCTAATATGTCACCATATTTTTTTTAAGTTTTTCTTATCCATTGCTCCTGTTCTCACAACAAACATCTGTTGGGATAAAGATTGTATCCAATGGGTATCTGGTAGCCTGGACATGCAGTTGTAGCTGCTTTCCATTTTCCTTTGCCACAACAGTATCAGGGGCAGCTGGGTTACTACTACAAAGCTTTATTGTTATTAAGAGGAGAGTACAATGGAATTTACTTTGTATATAGATGTACCTTTACTTCTGTGCTGACCACATAAATTACATTTGTTTTGATGCTGGCATCTGTTTCAAGTTGCCCTTTGTTATTTGTTTTGCCACAGGTAAGTAATGGGTTATTAGTGCTCTAAAACTGAGATACTCTTAAGGTTCGTAGTTCATTCTTGATTCCCAAAAAATAATGTATATTGGCTTCCTGCTGATGACTTTTTCACCCTGAGCCACTCACATTTTATAAAATGTAGCATGGTTAGATGAGAAATATTCATTATAGGTACCTGAATCTAAGCAGAGTTCATAACTGGTGAGTGAAATGGGCATTCTGGATGCTATTAATGTCATCCTCATACCACACCATGTGATTTTGAAATAGATCAGGTGGATTGAAAGTTGTTGCTTTTTTCCTATTAACTACAAAGGGAAAGGTGAGTAATTCAAAGCTAGATGTCTACAGTGCAGATGCTTAAGGTTAGGAAAGATGAGTCCTATGCAACAGTTTCAAATAACATAGGGTGGGTGTATTATCCTACTCACAGGATCTTTTATTATTTGAGCTTTTAAATGTTTCTTATACAGATTTCCTTTCTTGAATATGCCTGCACTAAATATTGGCTCTTTTGTAGAAGTAACATCAGCAACAACCTATTGCACAAGCTTAGGTATTGCTTTCTCTCATGAAATTACTAGGGGGAAAGCATATTCTCTATTCTTCACTCTTGTTTAAAACAATGTTCAGCTTTGCAGAAACAATCTTTATGCTTTTGCACAAATAATAATTGCCATTTTTTTCTGGGTCTATATAGTTTATCTTAAGGTATTAGTCTTAGATTCTAAAAACAAAGCAAGTAAAATATCTGAGTCACAACTGAAATAGAATCAAGTCATGCAGGATCTTTTTCTGCATTCTGAGAAGAGTTGAATTGTAAGGTATTCTGTCAGGAATCACAACAGTTGATATATTGGGACAATATGTTCATTTCAATGAACGTAAACAGTGAGTCGTTTACCTTCCTAACCCCAAAAGTGGGATTGCTACCTGGGATCATCCCTTTGCTATTAGACAGGCTGTTCATTTTACTCTTTGTTAACTCCTGTTAGTTTACTCCTTGATCTGCCTTTCTGCAGTTACACCTCAGGCTGCGCCTTGGGGCTTTACCATTGCTGTGACTTCTTTCTCAAAGTACCTAGGAGCAGTCCTTCCAAAATCAAGATGTATATTCTTTTCTTCTCTCTTACTTAATGGATGAAATTCAGGCATTTGGACTTCTTTGGTCCATTTGTTATCTGTAATTGAAATGGTCCTATCTAACCAAGAAGTAGTCACATGTAAGTGCTTCCAAAGTATTTCAGTTTCAGTACAATGTGTCTGTCTGTTTTCTTGAACAATCAGAAACAGATAATCTCCCCAATTTGCAGAAAGAAGAATATATTGCCTTTAAAAGTTGTTTTTCAAGTATGTCCAAGTATTTCAAGTATGAAATAGTGTGGGTTATAAAATCCTAGTTTTTGTGTGACCAAGATATTTGAATTTTCTAGTGTTTTGTGTAGCAACGAATTCAAGTATTGTAAGAAACCCTTCTGAAAAACCACTGTTGTTTAGTTTGTGCTGGTGTAACCTGTACAGATTTCACATGTGAAATACATTGTGCTACTTTTTCAGGTGATGTTCACAGAAGACGACGTTAAATTTTATCTGGCAGAATTAGCACTTGCTTTAGACCATCTACATAGTCTTGGAATAATATACCGGGACCTAAAACCAGAAAAGTAAGCCTCCTCTGTGAGAAATGCAGTGTATTAATTTCATTTCTATAGCACTTCTTCCTTTTCCCCAACTGTTAAACTTTGGTAATTTACTATATAAATTGAACAGAGGGAGGTGGGGGAGGTTTATGAACTACTTTCATTTAAAAGGTTGGATTTCACCTCTCTCAAAAAGGAAAAAGGATCTTAGCTTAGGACTTATAGGGGCTTGAGGGGTTGAGGGAACTTCAAATTCTGTTTGAAGGGGAATGGGGACAAAGCTGGAGGTAAGCCTGTAAGTGGCACACCACTCTTTGAGGGACAGTGTTCTACCAAGGTCGTTTGGTCTGCCATAGAGGTAGAGTTAAGGGATGGAAGTCCTTTCAGCAGCAAGGATAAAAGGAATATCAGTATGTTAGAAATCCCAGAAGCAGAAGACAACAAAAAAAATATTTGTACAAATGAGCAGCAAAAGGAGGACCAAGGAGAATCTCCATCCTTTGTTGGATGTCAGGGGAAACAGTGACAAAGGATGAAGAAAAGGCTGAGGTACTTCATGCCTTTCTTGCCTCAGTCTTTAATAATAAGACTAGTTGTTGGCAAAGTGCCCAGGCCCTGAGCTGGAAGACTGATTGGGAGCAGAATTAAACTTCCATAATCTAGGAGGAAATGGCCAGCAGACTGCTATGCAATTTAGCACCCCAAAAGTCCATGGGACCGGACAGAACTCACCCAGGAGTTCTGAGGTAGCTGGTAGAAGAACTCATCAAGCCACTTTCAGTCATTTATCAGAAGTCCGGGTCAACCGTAGAGGTCCCAGTCCAGGTCCCATGGATTCCTACTGGAAGTTGGCAAATATACCCAACCATAAGAAGGGCTGGAAGGAGAAGCTACCAGCCAGGAAGCTACAGGCATGTCAGCCTGACCTCATTGTCAGGGAGGGTCATGGAGTCATCATCTTTAGTGCCATCCTGTGACATGTACAGGACATCCAGGGGTTCAGACCATGCCAGCCTGGGTTTGTACGAGGCAGGTCCTGCTTGACCAACCTGACCATCTTCTATGATGAGGTGACCTGCTTAGTGGATGAGGGAAAGGCTCTCTGAGTATTGTCTGCCTAGACTTTAGTAAAGCCTTTTCTAACATCCAACCCTTAAGGGAAAAGGACCACCCAGGATTTGTAAATGCTCATGGTAGAAAGGAAATTATATACCTGGCATGGAAATTGGTGTTTTAGTCCCTGACTTACAATAAAAGCACATGCAGTGAGGTTTAGGTAAAGGGGTGAGATGAAAAGGAAGAGAGAAAAGGTGAATTAAAGAGAGAAAAAGAGATCACCAGTCTTGGCTACAGTGCCAGTCCAACTGATGGGATATCCAGGGTCCAGGGGGATCCCTGGGCTTGCTGGGGGTTGGTTTTTATAAATAGGTTTCCCTGCCATGAAGGTAAGTTTCTTGTTTTCTATACATATTAGTTGTTAGGCACAGTCTGTTCTTTCAGAGCTTTTGGAAAATGGGTTGGGGATCTTTGGGAATATTGGGTGGTCTTTTCTTCCCCTTCCATGCCTGCTTCTCAACCTCATTCCTGCCCTTGTGCTGTACTGGGTTGTGCTTATCTTCAGGAATTAGAACGAGGATGTTTGTCCCGGAAAAGTGCTGCCCTATCTCTGCATGGCCTCTTCTCTAGGCACATTTCGTTCTTTCTCACAGTGTGTTATTACCAGCAATCCTTGCTTATTACTAGCAATCCTTATCTGTTATTACCAACAATCTGTGGTTGGCCCCAGAGCCAAATGACTTTCAGTGTTTGAGCCATACGTGTTAGCCCCTTATCTTCTGTGACTCTATGCCTTTGACACCATTTCCCACAGCATTTTCCTGGAGAAACTGGCTTCCCATTGTGTGGACGAGTGTACTCTGCACTGGTTAAAAGACTGATTTATTGACCAGGCTCGGGGAGTGGTGGTGAATGGAATTACATCCAGCCAGAGGCTGGTCACCAGTGGTGATCCCCAGGGCTCTGTGTTGGGACCAGTCCTGTTTAGCATCTTCATTGGAGATCTGGATGAGGGGATTGAGTGCACCCTGAGCAAACCCACAGACAACACCAAGATGGGTGGAAGTGTTGATCTGCTGGTGGGCAGGAAGGCAATGTTTGCACATGGCATGAATGGTTCCTGCCATGGAAACTGCAACGAGGAAGGGGAATGGGGTCTGGGTCATGTCTTACCCCCAGAATGAAATGCAGGTGGAGGAACTAAATTACAAAATCCAGAGGTGTTACAAAATTCAGTTCTTGACTACTTTGCATGCTTTGCAATGCAGTGATACTCAGTGGTAGTCAAGAACAGTTGGCATCTCTGAGAAGTTTGGCCTTTCTTGTGATTGAAGTGAAAATGGAGGCCTAAGGTCTGCTCCCAGTATAGGGCCTGTGGGTCCTGTCCTTTGGTACTACATGGGGGTATTTATTACTTGATGTTACTTGAAGTGGTGAACAACTTTTGAAATGGTAATTACAAATGAATACCTGTTATGTGTACATATGAAAACATAGCCAATATAAAAGAAATAGAACTATGTCTCTGGTTTTGACAATTACAGTAGTGCTGCATGTGCTGCAGATAGCCAAAACTGTTACTGAATTTAATAAAATATTTGAATAAAACTCTTGTAAATTTGTTTATTAATCTTTAAAAAGAAAGAGAAGGAAATCAAAATATGTAGTTTGAATGTATAGTCTAATAATTCATTTTCATGCATGTTTAATTCTCCCCATCTTTGTGTATCCTCTACTGTTTATTCCTAAATATTGTCAGTATGTTGTCTGAAACAATACATAAGATATTTTAATTAGTTTTTTATATTCTTTTTATTGTTTTTTAGCATCCTGCTTGATGAGGAAGGACATATCAAATTGACAGGTGAATAAATGAATTGCAATACCAGGATCATTTCTGTTCATAGTAAAATCTTTGCATTTCCCTGTTGGTAAACCAATATGATATGTAATTTTAACTGATCAGTAATTTAGCTGTGGAAGCAAGTAGTGTAATTAGCTTGAAATAAATAAAATCTAGATATTTCAACAAGATAGCTGCTTTACAAGTATATCTGATGTTATGGACCTATGGTAATGTGGGGAGGGAAGGAGAATCCTCTAAGTCCCATATTAGTGTTCAATTCTCTATACGAATGGTAAAAGCCTAACACTTCATATTATGGTGAAAGTATCAACCATGTGCTTTTTTAAAAAAAATTACATTTGGAATTGTTTTTTTCCTTTCAGATTTTGGCTTAAGTAAAGAGTCAATTGATCATGAAAAAAAAGCCTACTCTTTCTGTGGAACAGTGGAATATATGGCACCAGAAGTTGTGAACAGACGAGGCCATACACAGAGTGCAGACTGGTGGTCTTTTGGTGTTTTAATGGTAGGTTTCTGGTAAATGTAAATAATAGCAAAATTGTGATTTGCAAGGTGTGCTGAAACAAATCAAACACTAACCCCTAAGGTGAGCTTTACATTAATTTTAACTACAAAGAAAGTCTAAATTGTGTGAAATCAGTAACACCACAGTGTTTGATCAAAAACATGCACTAGGTTTCGTATCAATACCAATAATATACCATATTTTTATTGTCATTTAATTTAAATATTTTATATCTATAGTAGTTTGAATGTTATGGGGACCAAGAGAAATACAGAAGTATACAGAAAAATGCTGTCTATTCCAAAGTGGGGAAGAAATTCATATTGAAATTTTAAATTTGAATTTACATTCAAGAGGAAAAAGGTGATTGGCAACTTTCTAATTAGAATCTGTGCTGTAATTACAAGTTAGTAGAATAATGACGGCTGTTCACCTGTTGTTCTCACACATCAAATTGATTTAAATTACACTGACCTGGTATGGGATACAGTTTCTCAGTTGCTTATGGTGTTTCTGCAAGGTGTAATTACTGCGAAGTTGCAGGGTCAGGGGAAATATTATGTATATGGAATATAAATTGGAAAAGAATAATATATCATGTTTGTTATTTAAGGAATGCTGAAAGACTTTTAATATTTAAAATATTTGTGTGCATTTTTGACACAGAAGTTAAGCAATTGTATAAATGTATTCATTTCTTACTGCTTCTGCTACATAACTGTAACAGTACAACTAATGTGTGTGCTTTATAGTACAAGAAGGACTCTTGTGTCTGAAAATAGGTCATCCTATGGCTTTATGATGATTAGAATGCTGTTGTGATCTGAAAACTGACTATGTAAAAGTAGCACCTGGTAACTGAACTCTCTCCCGACAAGCACACACACTCCTCACAACTACACACTTTATCATTAAGAACAGTCAATTAAAAGATAATTACAGTGTAGCTGCAGAATATTTGTTGTTGATAACACAAACGTAATTAAACTTCAGCTTTAATTTATAAAGCTAGAAAACATAATTTGATGTTTATCAAGTGGATATGGTATCATTAAGAATTTCTGTAAGATGTTTAGCTGTGATTGGGCTGGCTCTCACAGTCTTAAGTGCACTGCATGTTAAATACTTTGGCTTCTACTTTGAATACAAATATATGACCTTAAAATCCAAATTCTGTAAAGTAGTATATGAAATACAGTGCAGCTTTTTCTAGGACATATTTTTATTGCTTGCATTTATAGTTTCTAATTTTCATAACCAATCTGTAAGTATCCACTTTTAACTCATTCTTAATTTCTGAGCTGATCAAAAATTCAAGTGATGGTTGGTGTGGTATAAGTACACAGTAACTAGAGTGAACAGAACTTATAGAAATGGAGACTTTAAAGATAATTCAACAAATCATTTGGCTTCTTTTCTTGTGCTGCCAGACATGAAGTATGCTTAAGCCATTGTTAAGAAATATATTCCAAATTGTCCTTTAAAACAGTGGCAGTTTTAAGGGATGCCATACAAGTGAAAACATTCATTTAAAATTTTCAGAAGCACTGAGATACCCTCCTCCTGAAACAAAACATAAGTAGGAAAGGCCAATGTTGGCTTATTCTATAAGTACTATTGGCCTGTTAATGTTGGAATATAGTATTTGGGAGGGCTGACAAAGAATACTCATGTTGAGCTGTTAATGCAAATATGTGTGCTTGTGACAAATTAGGAGCTTGTTAAAGAAACTGTATTTCATGCAAGTGTAAGTGGAGCACTCCAAATTTACCTTTTTAAAAACGTAAATTTAATTTTTTTAAGTGCACCTTGTGAAGATCTTTCTAAACCACAAACAATTTTTTTTTTCTACTTACAGTTCTGATTTATCCCTCTCACATCTTCCTGACAATTGTCTTGGTGTTAAAGTTAAAAGTAGTCTTTTTTTGTGTTGGCATTATTATTAAATTTAATTTTTTTAATGTATCAGTAAGAAATATTATCTAGACTATAAAGTATCTACCAGTAGTGAAGAGATGGCAGTTAGAAATTCAAATTTTGTTTCAATAAAATGAAATGTTTTAAAGAATATTATTAGTGCAACTTCATGCTCTTATTGTAAATCTACAGATACTGTAGTCACACATTATTTATCCAAGTTATCCACTCAATTTTTTATGTGTAGAAGGCTGAATGTTTGGATCATACCAGAAAAGAGGGGAATAGGGGATGCCTTGTGTTCAGGATGACTTAAGTTTGCATAAGCTGTTCAGAGAGTTCCTTTATAATTATTTTCATTTTGGTGTTGTTAACTGTATGCCATAAAATTGCATTGAACTAAATTGTTTTGCAATCTTTAAAGCAAAAAAAAATCCAATTTCTGCCTAAGTGCTGGCTGCCATGACTGCTGCCGGACTGCTTTCACTGCCTCACTTAGATCTGATATCCCTGCAGCACACTGCAGTCCAACAGGAGTGCCTTTATATTTATCTATTTTTACTCAGTCACTTTCAGAACAAATCAGTATTTTAGCAGTGTCTGTTGCTTACTGCCAGGCACTGTAGAATGTGCATGCACATGCTGTGTAGCTCTTGCGTGTTCCTTCAGGCTTTATTTCCACTGTATGCATACAGTAACCACTTTCATCATGCATGTCTTTGTCAATCAGCTAACCTTTTCCCCTTCCCAGTGAAGGCTATGTACATGCCAATTTTCAAAATTTTGACCTTTTTAAAAATTTCTGCATGAGGAGAAATCATCACTAACTTTTGAAAGGAAAACCTTTTTCCCTACCTCCTCCCCTTTGTTTAAAACTAAAAATACAGTTGTACAGATCAAGTCTTCCTAGAACAAAATTTTTAGGCAGAAATTAAACACAGAACATTATAGTCTAAGTTGTTCAGATAAAAAGATGTAAAGCAAGTTACCAATATAGGAAAATATTTTGCAGCTTTAAAAATGGCAAAGGCTGCTCAATGTTCTTAGCAATTGAAACTGTACAATGAAGTTGTTTTGCGCAGACTTGATTGTTAACATGCATGAATTTTGGAAGGTTAAGATGCTAAGTAGTTTTGTCAAAAATTAGTTTTTGTCCAGGTAATGTAATTGATGAAAGTTTTACTCTATACAGTTTGAAATGCTCACTGGTACTCTACCTTTCCAAGGGAAAGACAGAAAAGAAACCATGACTATGATTCTCAAGTGAGTACACTCTTATTTATATATCTCATCAGGTATTCTACAGGGATGCCCTCCGGGCTGCAATATCTAATTTCTACTCCTCCCTCATTTTCAAAGGTACTGGTAAATCCTCACTCCCTATTCCATATTATTAATTCCCTTTGCTGCCTATCTAATTTGCTTCACTATTCTTCCACCATACCAGGTACAAAGGATTTCATAGCAGCTCTTTAATCTGTAATAATAACTTCTCCAACCACGTGATCTCTCCCATCTTATTTCCATAATATTTTTTTAACTTTCTTATCCTTTTTGATAACATGTGCATTTTTTTCCTTGTTGTTTTTTTTTTCCTTTGTTTTAGGTTTTTGGAGTTTTTTTGAGAAAGTATTTTCACTCCTCATCCTTCTTTATCTTACCAGCTCCTCACCCTACCTCTTTATATTAATGGTGCTGCCAACAACTTGCCTCCCCAATACTCCTCCCTTCTGTACTTCCTATGACTTGCCTTAGCTCCAATTT
This sequence comes from Passer montanus, assembly GCF_014805655.1. NCBI lineage: Eukaryota > Metazoa > Chordata > Aves > Passeriformes > Passeridae > Passer > Passer montanus. The sequence continues at coordinate 5,482,771 of NW_024367707.1, forward strand.
TTCCCTTTGCAATTTTCAGCATAGATTTTGCATTAGCTCTATAGTGGGAATTAACTTTCCTTCATGCAGTTAATGTTCTTGTTTTTGCTAATGGAGGTCTGCTTTTTTCCTTGCAATTCCCCACATATTTTCTAAACTAGTGCAACCTGTGGCGTAAATGCCCCACTTTTGGGACTGTAGCCAGACACTGTGCAAACAAGTCTGTTTCCTCATATCATAGGTTCACTTCTCTGTTTCCATCTATTTTTAACTAATAACATTTTTTTCCATGGAAGTTCATAAGATTATCTTAGTTTTCTCATTTGTTTTCTGCCTCATTGTTTATCATTGTTCTCAGTCCTGTTAGCCACTTGTCTACCCATATATCAAAGCTGGAATTTCTTTTGCACTAAAAAGCCTGTTTTGAAAAATAAATATATGGAACTCTTTCATCTTATCTCTAAATAATTACAATGTGAAAACCACTAGAAAACACACTCATTGTTTTCCTGGCTTTTGCTTTCATAATGCATACATGTTATGTTATTCTTTGCCCTTTTTTTTTCTTCATCTTATTTGCAAATATATTTAGTGATACTAGTTTCTTTTGCTGCCTCAGCACTATGTGAGACCAAATCTTCATGTTGTGATTACTCAATGTCTTTTAACTAAAAAGTTCTATCTATTCACAGCAAGTATAAGCTCCTCCTGACCACCTCCTATTTACAAGAAGTTTAGTCTGAGATAGTTCTGCACTCTCATTTGCTTCAGGAGCCATGCATTTTTCCTATGTGTCTCATGAGTCATATCTTTCTCTTCTCTTTGCCTGCATGTGACTCTGCTCTGTTCCTCAACAGTCTTTTCACTGTTGCTATAAATATCTTCTGTATTCAGCTGCCATGTAGAATATCCTTGCATTTCTCCAGGTAATTGGTGTTCATAGTCATTCATAGCCCAGAGAGTGGTGCTGAACAGAGTGAAATCCAGCTGATGGCCTGGCACAAGTGGTGTTCCTGAGGGGCCAGTGCTGTTTAACGTCTGTATCAACAACCTGGACAAGGGGATTGAGTGACAGTTTGCAGGTGCCCCCAACCTGGATAAGAGGGAATATGGATCTGCTGGAGGGTAGGAAGGCTCTACAGAGGGATCTGGACAGGCTGAATCGATGGGAATGAGGCCAATAGGATGAGGTTCAGTGGGGCCAAGTGCCAGGTCCTACACTGGGGTCACAACAACCTAAGGGAACATGCCAGGCTTAGGGAAGAGTGGCTGCAAAGTTGCCTGGCAGAAAAGCACCAGGGAGTGTTGGTCAACAACTGCTGAACATAAGCCAGCATGTGGCCGGGTGGCCAAGAAGGCCAGTGGCATCCTGGCCTGTGTCAGCAGTAGGGTGGCAGCAGGACCAGGGCAGGGATTGTCACCCTGTACTCAGCATTGGTGATGCTGCACCTCAAATCCTGTGTCCACTTTTGTGCTTCTCACAATGAGGACAGTGAGGTACTGGAGAGAGTCCTGAGAAGAGCAATGGAGCCAGTGAAGGGTCTGGAGCACAGATTCTGTGAGGAACAGCTCAGGGATCTGGGTTTGTTTATTCTGCAGGATGTGCAGGGAAGGCCTTCTCTCTCTAAAACTACCTGAAAGAAGGCTGTAGCCAGGTGGGGGTAGGTCTCTTCTCCATGGTAAGAAATAACAGGATGAGAGGAAATGACCTCAAGTTGCATCATGGGAGATTTAGATTGGATATGGGAAAAATTGCTTCATTGAAAGGGTTGTGAAGTGGTGGAACAGGCTGCCCAGGGAAGTGGCTGATTCACCATTGCTGGAGGTTTTTTAAAAAGATGTGGCACATAGGAATATGGCTTAGTGGTGGGCTGGGTGGTGCTGGCTTAATGGCTGGACTTGATAATCTTAAAGGTCTTTTCCAACTGAAGCAATTGTAGGTTTCTATGGAAGTGTGCTATGATGTAAAGACCTTTGAATATTCTGTATTCTTATGAATATTATCTTGCATAGAACTGGTTTTCTTTTGGTCATAAAAGCAGCTGAAAAACAGAAGATATTTTGAAGTGTTTTCTGATTAAGTCCACACTTTTTTTCTTGTCTGTTTTCTTTTTATTTTCCACATATGTAGTATATTTTTCCTTAAATTTTTCCTAAAACTTTAAAATGGACAGATGTACATATGAGTTCTGGTTTCCATTGTGTATATTTACAATAAACTGCTTTTCTTACTTTCTGTTCCTAAAAATCCACAGAAAATGCATTCTTCTTACAACAAATTTTTGGGGAGGGTTCTTTATTTCTCACAACATTATCAAGACAAATTTTTGTTTATTCTTGTGTGTTTTACCTAAAACTGGGAAACCCTGCAGTTTGAAGAAATCGCAGGTTGCTGCAGCTAAGTTAAATTTTTAAACATTTTTCTCCTTTACTTAAATGGTATCCCTTCATATAGAATTTTGCCATTTTCCATCGGGAATATCAGAAAAAAATTGCTGTCACTCATGTAGTTGCATAATATAGGAACTCTGAGGACCTGGCAATTGCCTTTCCTTCTCCTCTGTCATGTGCCTGATAAAGGATTTTGTGAAAGGTAGTGGTGCGTGCCAGTCAGGAACAGTTGGATGGCCCACTGCCCATTCCTCCCCTCCACTGGTGGCCTTGATCTGTCTGTAGTATGTTAATGAAGAGCCTAAAGAAGCCAATGTTTTTCAGACTTTCCTCTTCCCTGCTCTAGCTTTTTTAATGCTGAAAGGAATGGAAAATTTACTGTGTTCTAGTTTGAAAGTAATGAATAGTGAATCAGTGGCAACATGTATGCATTTACACAAGTGATGCAGAGGTGAATATCTGGAATACAGGACAAATCAAGTTCTGATTGAAACACAGAGCTTGTGTCATGGACTGTTAGAGAAAAATACAAGCTCCAGGTTGTATTAGTGGTGGAAAGGAGGGAATTATATCCCTCCTTACCATTATCATAGTTACAAGAAAAAGTCAGACCTAGAAACAGTGAGAGAATGAAGGCTTAGCATTGAAGGGAGAGGAAGAAAATATGACAAGTATTACAAAACAAAATGAAATTAAAGTACAAAAACTTAAATCTAAAAATTCAAGGCTGGCAAATTGTAAAAGTATTATTTGAAATAGATTGGGGAGGGGAGCAAAAAGGAAAAGAGGAGTGGGTTTTTTTTTGTTGGGTTTTTTTACCAGCTAATCCTGCAAGATCTGTCCTACCTTAATGGAACTTCTGTATTCTAGTTTGTTTCCTGGGTCATCTTGGTGTGTGTCATAGTGTGGTACTTTTCTTAGTCCTTCTATTATATAATTATGAGAATACTGTGTTTGGTGTCATTTGCTAGTAACTGGATCTATAAGTGGATCAAAGCATATTATGAAAATTTACAAGTTTATAAACTGCTCTTCTCTAGCTATTCTTCTCTATGTGCTTTTCCACCTTTTCCTCTACTTAAGTTCCTGAGTCATTACTGAAAATACTGTAGTACTTTAAAAAAAAAATTAAAAACCCAAACATGTTTACATGACTGACAGCACTTTTCCTCTGTGTCTGATGTCTGAAGGCAATTTCTCAGTGATGCTGCTTCATTTATTATGGACTTGTTGAATGGCAAAGGACAGGGGGAATGCAGAGTTAATTCTTACCTAGATACGTTTGTATACTATTAATTATTTTTATTCTCTAGGGCCAAACTTGGAATGCCCCAGTTCTTGAGTCTTGAAGCACAGAGTCTCCTGCGAATGCTCTTCAAAAGAAACCCAGCAAACAGATTAGGTAAAGTTTTTAGCAGCATATTTTTAGTTTGTTCCTAATATTCATAACATCAGTGATCATTAAACTGACTAAAATTTTGTTTCCTGTGTAAAATGGACTTTAAAAGAAGAATGTAGTTTGCCCTTCAAGTAATCACCAAAGTATTATCATTTCTGCTAGTCATGCATCTAAAATTAATGCAGAAGGAATAAGAAATATAATTTTGCTAGCCATTCCTTTTACCAAGAAGAAAATAATTCATAGACATTTTTCTTCCTTATAAAAGGAGCAGGTCCAGATGGAGTAGAAGAAATTAAGAGGCATGCATTCTTTTCCAAAATAGATTGGAATGTGAGTATCTAATTAAAATCAATCCAGTAAATTTCTTGGTTAAGTCTTTTATGGTATCATATAACTTTTCCATTTACAATTTATGACTTCTCTTCAGAAATTGTACCGGAGAGAAATTCATCCTCCTTTTAAACCTGCAACTGGCAGACCTGAGGATACATTTTATTTTGACCCTGAGTTTACAGCAAAAACTCCAAAAGGTAAAGAGCTATGAATGAGAGAATTTACGTATTCAAAAGACAGAATTTGAATTTCAAATTTTTTAATTCAAAATTTGATAGAAATTATCTTTACAAATTCAAGGTGCTACCAAAATTTCAGTACTTAATTTCATATCTACATGTTAAAGACTCTGCTTGTAAGTAGATGATGTATTTTTCAGATTCACCTGGTATTCCACCCAGTGCTAATGCACATCAGCTTTTTCGGGGATTTAGCTTTGTAGCTATTGCATCAGATGATGAAAGCCAAGCAATGCAGACAGTTGGAGTGCATTCAATTGTCCAGGTGAGTGCATCTAATAGAAAAAATCAGTGCTGTCCCTTGGTGGATGGATTGTTTCCTTGTCAAAGAATGAAGTATCATGAAAAAATCATTGTCATCTTTTAGACAGGAAAAGTAAAGATCAGATTATTTCATCCAAACAAAATCTCTGAAGGTACAGGACCTGTATAATTACCTGAGCTACAGGTTGAAACGGGCTTCAACCTTACATGAAAACCTTCCACCATCTGTACTGCATTAACTCTGTCATGTCAAGCCATAACTATAAGGTGGAGTGGAATAACAGATAAATTGATTTATTGTTTTTTTCCCCCATGTATGGAAATGTCAGTTGACTCCTGCAATGCAGTAGTAGGAGGCACTGGACTGTGACTGTGAATTGTATCTGGATGTTGTGGACTGCTGGAATCCATGGCCCAGGACATATTCTGTCCCTCCTAAGCCACATTCTTTATAAATGAAGTTAGTTCTTTGAAGTTAGTTAGCCAATTTCTGCTTTTTGTGGCTGATACCAGTGCATCATACCAAGTCAGTGTTAGAGTGCACACTCAAGCTTTGGCTTCCTTGATGTGTTTGAATGACTCCAGTAGAGTCTCCTGTATTAATAATTATGAGGTTGTCACCTGGAAGAGGAGACCTCTGTAAAAATTGTATTTCTACCTCCTCTCTCTGCTTTTAATAATTACTGAGTCATGAAAACCAACTCATTATCTAAATTGTGTTGAGAACTTCTTAATGTATAGATAGGAATAAATGATTTGGTTTATGATTGGATTTATTTGTATGATTTGGTTTATTTGTATTTTTCAGTGCACTGGTATTTTGCAAATGTCTGAGAAAATTTTTAAAAACCCACAATTTATACAGAATGTGAATAGCCCTTGTATTTCTTTAACACTTTCATGTCTAGAATTGTCACAACATGTTTTTCTACACATTACTATTTCATGTGTAATACATTTTTTTAAAATATAACTTCAGATCCTTTTTTTATTCTCAAGAAGCTTTCTGATTTGACATATGATATATGCATCAGAATTATTTCTGATCCTGGCATCTTGCTAGAAGTTTCTGAAAGCTTCTTTGTGCTGCTTCATTTTCACATAGTTTTGTAGATGGCATTACTGCTCTTTGTGTATGGTTTCCTTCTCATGTAAAGGTCTGTTTCTCTGCTGCCTTTCCTCTGTGCCCCTCAACAACTTCCTCACTCCTATTTCCTCTTTTCTGTGCTGCAGGATACCCAGATGGTTTCCTGCAAATGCTTTGCATCCTTTGCACAAACTCCACACACTAGAACACCATTTCCTTCCCTTACAAGAGTGAGCACTTGTCCTCCTTTCAGCTTTTTATTTCTGTGAAAGGAATTTTGACTGCCATTCCATGCAATTCCAGCCAATCTGATTCTATTCAGTATGTCTGAATTTTCCAGCTGGCATTCTGTCTATTCGGATAATAAAGACAGTGATACTTCTTTACTATTATTATATTGCTATTTTATCTTGAATTCTGATTTTCTTTGGTTTGGAGTTTCTATCTTTAAATTATTAAAGCAGCAATCAGAAAAATAATGCCATAAGTTTCTAAAATACTGTGTGCATTATTTACAGCATGTGTAATATATAATTTTTCTTATATTAATTTTAAACAGAAGGTAGTGGGGATTTAGACCATGTTGATCTAGTAGTGTCATCAGTTAAAATTTTAAGCAAATCAATAGGAATTTTTAAGTTCTTTTAATGAAAAAAATCAGTTACACATTAAGAATATTCATTAATTGATAATGTTATTTTGGTAGCAGTTGCACAGGAACAGCATTCAGTTTACTGATGGATATGAAGTGAAGGAAGATATTGGAGTTGGCTCTTATTCTGTCTGCAAGAGATGTGTTCATAAAGCTTCAAACATGGAGTATGCTGTAAAGGTAATTACTTTGTTATAAACCACACTTTTCAGATTTTAGCACTGGACATCTTTTATTTGCCACAGAGAAACATAGAGATTAAAAGTATTTTTTTAATATCAAAATATTTTATATACAGCTGTAAAAGTAAATTAATAAATTCTCATATGGGTAAGGAGTTCATAACAGTCTTTAGTCTGGTATAACTTCTAGAATAAACTTCAACTCTGTTTTGGCTTTCTGGTTTTAAGCAAGGTTTTTAATGTTGTTCTTGTTATTCTGTAGGGCTTTCTAGCACTTCTATGAAGGCATTAAATTCTCAGTTGAAATCAGTAGATTTCCCAGAACTGCAATGATAAGGTTTTTTTTGTCTTTGTGTAATAATGTGGGACCAAATGGTTTCTGTGAAAGCAAGAGTATGGATTGGCAGACTTTATCAATGGAAAAAAAAAGCAGTCTTTAAATCCTATTCTATGAGGCAGTTCTCTTTTTGAATTGTTGAACAGCTTACTATTAAATTATATAAAATACAAAGATGAATCAGGTATGTAGATTGCGTCCTCAAAACCTTCCCATTTCAATCTGGTAGTTAAATACTTGTGTTTATTCTGGTTCTGGCCAGGAACAGATTTGACTTCTGTGCTTTCAATTTGAAGTAATTTCTTGAAACTGCAAGAAAGTCCTGGCATAGCTCATAATTCCCTACCTAGCTGTGACATTTGTTGTGAAGATTCACTTGCTTTTCTATTGCCTCTGTTAGGGCATTTTTTTCCTCAAGGAGTCTTGAAAAAAAGAATAAGATACCGGTGTCTGATATGTTAGCAGGGGATGGGTAGCAGTATAGGCATAAGGATGAAGAGGTAACACAACAATGGAAAAGACATTATAGGAAATTCTGCAGTTAAGGAGAGGAAAAAAGTAAGAAGAACAAGAATACATTTAAGTAGGGCAAAATATTATTTTGCTTGCTTGAACAAGGTGAACTTTAGTGCCAGAGATTCAAATGGACTTTTGTAATGAATGTGTTTGAATTAACTCTGAGAAATTTTTACCTTCTCTATTTTTTGTTCCCTTTCTCTCCTGCTTTCTTTTGCTGCACCAAATGTTTGAGATTAGATTGTGAAAATCGGTTGATTAGCATCATCCAACCAGTATCTTGTGTTAAATTAGGAACTTGCTATTTTATTAAATAATGCATCACTTAAGTCTTATCTACTGAAAAGCCTTGCATTATTTATCACAGCCAAAGAGGTTAGGTCACTTATCCTCCAAAATCATTTTCAAAAGAAATGTTTTCATTTTTCCCAACATTTTTTATTTGCCTTGCTTTTCCAATTTAACAGACTTGGTTCTGGTTATAATCTATGCCTTTTGCAACAATAAATACTGCTTAACTGTTTATGCTAATAAGCATACCAAAGCATTACTCTAGAGTCACAAAAAGAATTATGCCTATGTCTGTATGTGCTCTTACAGATTATTGACAAGAGTAAAAGAGATCCAACAGAAGAGATTGAAATCCTGCTGCGCTATGGACAGCATCCAAATATTATTACCCTGAAAGATGTAAGTAGTGTTTTAAAGACATCCTTCAGTGTATTACAATTGTGAATAATTTCTAATTTGAGATATGAGAAGCTACGTATTTTAGATTTATGTTCATGTTTTTCAGTATTTAAAAATAAAACAATGCAATTTATTCAGTAGTATCTAGTTTCTTACTCGGATGTCTGTGTTTTCTTTTAAAGATGCATATGTTGTGGTACAGTGTTATTCTAAGGAGTCAAATAATTCATCCTTCATAAATCCAAGCACAACAATAATTTATTTAATGTTGGCTGTGTTTTTAAAGGATCAGGGAATCTTTTTTATTGCTTAGTTAACTTTAAATCTGATTTTTCCCTACATTAATCAAAAGCAATTTTAATGTACATTATCATACAACAAAGGACTCACTGTTAGCACAGTACCCAAAGTCATTTTCATGGACAGTAGCAAGTATTACTCAGTCGTAGACAAAATATTTCCATGTCCATGGTTTTCACTCTTTTTTATCTTTGTCTGGCCTCTGTATGAACACTGTCTAGGTATTTATTCCTTGTATTATTTGCTCTGACCATGGAAACACTTTGTCCATAAAAAACAAGGAATAACATAAGCTGAGAGGTAGAGGGTTTTCATAGTGAACAGTATATTCTGATGACCTAACTGAAAAAGAAAATTGTCTTTGTCTCCTTGGTTATTCATTAAAGAGGATTAAAAATTAAAAAGGCGTATGCTTAATGACTTTCTTAGACTGCAGGGAAATATTCTAGTCCCCCAAACCAAACCTCAGGCAAAAGAGCAAACCATTTCCAGGAAGCTGAGCTCAGCTGAAAGGAGATTGTCAGACATTTTGAAGTCATTAAGACAACAGCTCATAAATACTGTGGAGATGAGCACTAGAGAACTCTGCATGAAGTTGGTCTACTATAATCTGTCTTCACTTTATTGATATCATACTGTTTGGCCATTTCTTGGACAGAGAAAATAAGGTAGATATTCAGGGGAGCCCACCAGGGAGCTTATCTTATTGTAAGCAAGACAGCACAATTACAGTCCCACTTTCTGTTCTCTTTCATGTGGTTGGACAGTAAAGCTACTTGAAAGGAGCTGTGCTGAACAGAACCTGCATCAGCATTCATGGTGCTTTTATGCTGCATGCTGAGCTCATGTGTTACTTTAATTCATACACAGCTTATGTTATTTAAACAGGAGGACAAACATCAGAATGTGAGCACTTAACCTGAACTTAAGCATGATGAATATTTTACATTGAGAACAGAAATCCAGGCAGTCTTAAACAGCTGCAATATATGCTGAATTATTTCACTTTGTAATTAATCTTTTATCATCATTAGTCATCTTCCAGCAGGAACCATCTTTCATGCACAGCAACAGCAGTACTCAAATAGGAAACTACCAAAAAAAAAAGCCTTAAACCCACAAAGGGAGAAAGGCTGTAATTCTCACTCACTTCTGCTTCAGATCAGTTCCCCAAGCAAAATTATGAAAGGATGTCCAGTGTAAGAAAAGAGATCTAGAATTCATATGTAATAGAATCTTGTATAAATATGTAGGAATTTGACATTAAGTTTTTCTTGTCCTAATACAGACCCATGGGGCAGATTGTTTGCATATCCTGCATTATAGTGGTGTGCTATTCAGCTTTCAGAGAAGATAAGGAGAATTTTGCCTTCAGGTCTCCAACTCCAGAGCACCATGTGCTATTATAAAAATAAAACTCATTGTTGATTTGCTCAATTTTTCATTCAGACCCACATCAAAACTTAAATGTTTCTAATCTGAAATGCCGAAATAAAATATTTCAGCATTTAAGTGCCTGCTTTGGAAATTATTATTCTGCAAGAAATAATTTCTTTCTTTTCTTCTATTTTAAGAAGAAATGCAGTAACATTTGAATTTTGCTTAAGATGGAAATTTTCATTCTTGTTCAGCCTTTTTATGTAATTTAATTCTGAAGGTGTTTGGATTGAAACAATGGATATTCAAGAGACCAAATTCTTTCTGCAGTGCACAGTCCTCTGGGGGTTTTCCTTCTGATTGTTATCAGTGGTCCTTTTTGGTCACACAGTATATAAACAAAAGGAGCTATATTGTGCTAATTCAGATATCCTTCTTATCCAATATCCTGCCTCTGACAGAGGCCCTTAGTGCATGCCTAGGAAACAGTGTAAGAAGGGAGGAAGCACACAGCTTCCAACAAAACATTACCTAGAAACTTCCTGTGCCAGACCATTATAAGTATTTTACCCTTTTTATGTAATAGTTACTGTTCTGTAACAGAACTTTTGTCCTGCTTTGAGTTATCTAAAGCATTGCCTGAAGAGTCTTTTCAGAAGCATTTTAGAATCCTGAATACAAGATATCCAGTCTCCCTGTCCAAGTGCTTATTCATGATTTCAAAATACCTCATAATGTGTCTGTAAAATCTTACTTCCCTTGGCAAAAACCTTGATTTCTTTCTCCATTGCATTATGTTTTGTTAATACACCTACATTTGTTTCTCACTATAGTTTCTTCCACTTTACCTTGTAGAGAAAACATAATGACTGACCTGTGGCTTGGGCTTAGAGTTTATTTTAAAAAGTGGTGACACATTTGTGACCTTAGCATGATACTGTGCATCTGTGAAGAAAACTTCATCAGTATTTATCCAAAACCAATTTAAATTGGTAATTCCATTAGAGGAATTGGTGCAAGGGGAATGGGTTGTTTGGGGTGAGTTATCTGTGGGGCTTTTTGGCTGGCAGACAGGACCAGCAGAAAAAATAGTAATCAAATGCAAATTTTGCTTGAATTCTGCAATCCTGAGATGTGTATGCTCTGTCATGTCAAATGAAATAAGCTGAACTCCTTATGTTATACCAGGATTAGAGGAAACATGCCTATTAAAAAAAATTCTGTTTAGAATCTAAAATTTGATAATTCTGCTTGTGAATACTGTAATATTTAAAGTCTTAATACAAACAAATTCAGGTGCTCAGTCATTTATATTTCATGGGAGGAAAAATTCCTGTTAAATGAGAATACAGAAGCCCATCATGTCTTTATCTCCTTGAGATCATAAGCTTGTAAGGCCCACAGAATTATTTAACATTCTTTTTTTTATTTACTGAGAAAATAAATCCTTTTAGTATCGTTAGGAGAACAAAAATTTTGATGCTTAGAACTTTATTAGCATGTTTTTCCCAGGCAGCTTAAGACCAGGGAATTGGGATGAAAACCTCTTTTTTTTTATTCTTATTTTCTGTTACTTAGCTGATATCTATTCCTAAATTTATTTTACTATAATTTTGATGATTCTATTTAAACACATTTTCACACATACTGAAAATAACAATTGTGACATCCCCATAAAAGTAGGTTGAAACGATTAAAGGGAACAGTCTGTAAAAGATTTCACTGAAGCAGGAATTGTTTCTGGATGAAGTTGGAACTTGCAGGCCAGGTTGGATGGGGCTTGGAGCAACCTGATCTAGTGAACCATGCTCCTGCCTATGGAGGAAGGCTGGGACTTGGATGATCTTTAAGGGCACTTTTAGCCTAAGCCATTCTATGATTCTGTGAAATGAAATGCTCAAGTGTACTTTAAAATGTGCTTTGGTATCACTCAGTCTGTAGTGCCCTCTGGTGAGAATGTAAAGAATTCTCAAATGCTTCGCTGGATGATAAAATCCATGCAAAAATTAAGCCATTTTCCATGACTAGAAGTAAGGGATAAAATATGCATATTTTAATAATTTTAGACTTTGGCATAGGCTTTATGTGGAGAGTAATGTGTAAGTTTTAGGTCTTTTTCATAGCAACTTTGTATTCACAGTTCATAGAAGTTATTTGAGATAAACTTAATTTTTTTTTTCTTTTTGTTTTGTTTTTTTTTATCTGACTGTTGAAAATATCTCTGTTTATATTTTTAATTTGATGCAATAATTGCTGCTTGAACTATCTCTGGTTTTGCCTTAATTAGACTAGTTTCCATTTTTTACTACTTAATTTCTCATGTCTAGTTTCCTTTGTTTTAGTAAACCTGTGTGGGGGAAGTACCTGTTATTTATCCTTTTATATTTAAACACTTTCATGCTAGTATTTCTATGTTATTTTGGTACAGCATTGCCTTTTTGTGAAGATTTTGTGTTCACTTCTGAAGATGAACAGCATTTGGATATTGTGTGGGTTATGAAATACAGGGAAAACAACTGAAGAAATCAGCTTGTGGACACACCTGCACTATCTCTATGTGCTTCATAGGAAAACAGCAAAGAATAAATATTTTGAAATTTAAATTTTTATGTACTTTTTGCAGGTGTATGATGATGGAAAATATGTGTATGTAGTAACAGAACTTATGAAAGGAGGAGAACTGCTGGATAAAATTCTTAGGCAAAAATTTTTCTCAGAACGAGAAGCTAGTGCTGTTCTGTTCACAATAACAAAAACGGTTGAGTATCTCCACACACAAGGGGTAAGTTTTCATCTCAGACAAAATGGTTTTAGCTATTGATATTCTTCCCTTTCAGAAACATAAACTTGTATCTTGATACATTCTTCTGTGTGGTAATTAATTAATTTTTGGTAAACAATTACGTTGCAACAGGAATTGGTGTTGAAATCAAAACTTTCCTTATCAGCTCTGTATGTGCTCAGATAACTGAGATGATGCAACTGTTTCTGTTGTTCTTCATGCATTATGTCAGCAGTTCTGTGGAATATGCAGTTACTAACAGAGAGGATATGAGGGGAAGAAAGTCCAGGAAGAAGTGCTAGCACCAGTGTTGTTGCATAGCCATGGGACCTAATGTAATTTCAGTCTTGTCCTGTGATACACCCTGAAAATTTATTTTCCACCTGTCATACTTTTAATTCCTTTGACTTCTTGATTTTGAAGAACATGGTTTATGACTTGTAACTCCTGTGCCATAGAGTCAGGAACTTGTAGGAGACAGAAAATTAACACTTTGGGAAATTAATATGGAGACGGAGGAAGTAGTTCAAATATAGAGGAGGACAGTGTGATAATTGCATGGCAAGAAAGACAAGTTGTGTTGCATTTTTAAGTAAACAAGTAAAAGGGGATGGAGAAAAAGCAGAAAATAAGGGTGCAAGGAAAAAGTCAAGCTGCTAATACATTATGTTGTTACCCAAGAAAAGATGCTTTGGAACATATAGTACTCATTATTTTAAATAACAAATAACCATTCAGTTATCTGGTATCTCATTCTGTGATTTATCACTCCAGTCACTTTCTCATGTGTGTGGTTTTTTGACCTGTGTGCACAGATTATAGTCCTTGGCCAGCAGCACCCATGGGAATTACGATCAAACCTCGATACTTCTGTATGGAAATATAGATAATAGAATAACAAATCATAACTTGGTTCATTCTTGCTACATGTGGCTAAAAGAGGCCCAGAGTCCTTGCATCAAGTAAGGGATTTTAGGGGGTTTTGTTTCTTTTCTGTAGATATCCATAAATATTGGCATTTTAATTTGTATTAGACCACACTCACTTTGGAATGTTTGCTTTTGTGAATTTTCAAGTCTCATGTTAAGTACACCTCCACAGGACAGTTGGCCACATATGTAAATAGTGAGCACTTCAGTAGTCTAATTCTTTTTTTTGGAAGAGTTCCTCATATCTTCTATGGATTTTCCTGTTGAAACTCCTTTGGACACTGGAGGAGCTTATTTGAATATGGTATTAGGTAATATCTGGTTTGACAGTCTCTGCATCTGTGTGCAGTCTCCACAACCCTTCCCAGGAAGGGTTTCCTCATGGACATCCATAAGATATTTCTGAACTGAGAAACTAGCTAAGCAAGGAATGAAGTCCTGAGGATAGGTAGTGCTTCCAACGCTCACCCAAAGCATTCTAGAAGTATGAGGGCCAACATACAGTGATTAAGGATTGGCACAAGAGACATTAGAAAACAGATAAACAAGAAGTGCCATGTCATCTTGGAGCAGCAGACTTGTGCATGCTGATAGGTAATTGAGACTACTGGTCAAAAGCACAAAGCTGAGAAATAAAGAACTGAAAGTTCCTGCATGTTATTTTGCTCTCTTCTGTTGCTCTAAAATAAAATTCTATTTCTACACAAAATACCAACATAATCTAAACAATGTGGCAATTTTAAAAAAAATTATATTTTTTAAAATTTTCAAAATTTACCATTGGGAAACAGCTTAATATAGGAAGGTGTTTCACTTATTCTTTTACATAAATATTTTGGTTGCTTGGGAAGTAGTGTTTTAATTTGAACTGCACTGTTACACAGACTCGTCCTCCTACTTGAGCCTTGCTTCCTCTTCTTCCAAAAAAAGCATACAACTCAAGATGACTGTTCTAGAAACTGCCAGATCCTCAGCTCTGTGCTGCTTCTATTGCTCACTTCTTACTTTCTACCCCTTTTAGAATCTTTTTTCAAAACACCTCAAAACATCAACAAGAACAAAACTGGGAGTTTTTTAATTTGCCTCTTGGAGCAATAAAGGTTGTTTCACTTCTTATTAGGGAAAAGAGGTAAAAACCAGGAGCAATCAGGAACTGATTCTCTCATGCAGTGAAATCTCAAGCCAGGATGTTCCCCTTAACACCTACTGTTCCAAGTCAAATTCTTTAATATCATTTGTATATTTCAGCTTACAAGGTGCTTATTTCCATAATTTTAGGTACTTGGTTTGTTAAATCTGAGAATTGCACGGGATTTGCATGCTGGAGAAGTCTCTACTAAATAGATTTAATGTGTTGAATGGCTTTGCAATGTGCATGACCCTCTGCGCTCTTACCCTTTGGTCTCTCATTGCTCTCCTGAAGCCCTGCTAGTTTTGGATGAGTGTGTTGAGCTTCTGATTTCTAGATATCACTTACTTGCAGAAGTCTGGGGGTATCTTCTTGTTCTAATGTGATTACCTTTATGAAATATTTCACGATCTCTTCCATTTAAATTTAACCATGAAAAGCTGTGTTTAACATTAATGAAACACATAGCACAACAAGGAAGATAAAGGCCCTCATGTTCTGCTTCAATATTTAAAGGAGGACACTTAGATCCACTCTGCTGTCTTAGAGTGGTATGTACCCTCTTCTTTACAGAGAGCAAAGTCTCTGGAGGCTGTAGTCTAGTCTTGTAAAGAAAATAGAGCAGGTCATCTGATTTCAAAGACTGTCCTTGTGCATTCCAGGTTTTGTTAAGGCTTGTTATAACATAGCTTCAAATTCTGCCAGAACGTTGGCAGCTTCTCTAGTATTGTCAAGCATTTTACATCTCGACAAAAGCAGACACTTGGGAACCAGTACAGGTTTCTTTTGGTACTTGGAGAATACCTCATTGATACTTTGGGATTTCATTATTATTATTATTATTCAAAATCTGTTTTAATCAGGCTTTAATTATTTTTCTGAGATTAATTCAGATTGTCTGAATAAAAAGAATGGAATACAGAGTTCCTCCAGCAGTAACTAGTCTGTGGTTACATAGCAATGTGGCACATCAGCAGCTGTGGGCACCCCTGACTCCAAAAGATAGCAGAAACCAAAGGTTCTGATTTAAAGAGCATGGTAGTCATACATGTTAAAAAGGAAATACATGATTCAACCATTAGAAGAGACATCTGGAACTGTCTGTACAAATAAATTAGGGGGGTGGGGATGTCTGGATGGGGTTTTACAGTTAAGAGTTTCCAAGTTAGAATTCTCATGCTCCAGACACCACGGAGCATCAAAACACTGCAGCTGATGGTGGAAGCTGAAACTCTGGAAACTGAGCACACTGATGGGAGACTTAAGTAGCAACTTGCCAATTAAAATGAGAAGTTTTTCATGTGTTTAATTTATTGTATTTAATGGGTTTTTTTGGGGTTTTTTTTAGGTTGTTCACAGAGACCTGAAGCCTAGCAATATTCTTTATGTTGATGAATCTGGTAATCCAGAATCAATTCGAATTTGTGACTTTGGCTTTGCAAAACAACTGCGAGCGGAAAATGGTCTTCTGATGACTCCATGTTACACAGCAAATTTTGTTGCACCAGAGGTAAAACCCAGGATAGTTTATATGCCTTGATATATTTTACTGGGATTTTTTTGCTGTTTTTCTTGTGTAACAAGTAGAATCACTCTGTAAACAGTAAAAGTTTAAATTTTACTATTTTTATAGCATAATCAAAGCATTTCCAAGCATTTTTTCAGGAAAAAAAAATTTTGTCTCCCTCAGGTTTTAAAGAGGCAAGGTTATGATGCTGCATGTGACATATGGAGCCTTGGTGTTCTACTTTATACCATGCTCACTGGGTAAGGGTGATTATCATTTGCTTTGCTGTAGAATAACAAACCAATGCAAACAAAACCAGTAATAAATATAGGCCCACTGTTGCAGATGTTTCTGTCAAAGCACTGATTAATCTCATCTGTGGGGTTGAGAATATGCTTTGCCTTTAGTAAAATCCAAGTTTTCAGGGACTGACTGATGTGAAAAAATCTTTGCTTCTAATGTCTCCTGTATTTTAGGGTTTTAATTTCTGCTTAAAGGTGATTTTGCACTGAAAATTTATTGTTTCATGTGAAAATTTAAAGATTGATTAAGCAGCATATATACTGAAGAAATATATGTTGCAAATACTATTGCAATGCATTAAAGGATGTTTGTGTGCAAAATCCACCCACTGAATGTTTGAAGTGATGCAGTTAGAATATAACAAATGCAATAGAAAGGCATTCAACAGAAATGAATTGTGTAAAAGATGATAAGGAATTCAACTATAGTACCAGAACTTCAAAATAAAATCTATTTAGTACATGCAACAGCAACTTATCTTTTTGTGCTAGGTTATTCAAATTACCACTTCGGTTAAGTGTTAATATCATCAAAGATTTTTGTATTTTAAAATGAATAAGCGACAAACATACTTGGTTTTAAGTATATCTCTTTGGCTGGGGGCTTCTGATAGCAGCAAGAGTGTATAGTCAAGCAAGGAAGACTGGTGCACCCTTCTTCCTCTGGCATTAAACCAGCATTTATTCTTCCTCAGACATTTCGATTTACAACAGAATGGATTGGTTTAGTACTTCACTAGAATATGGAGGCTTAAGAAATACTTTGTGTAATTCAGGAACCACCAGTATTTGAACTGCTATAGGAAAAATCTGCTTTTCAGACCAGATAGAGAGGGAATACGTGCAATAAGAACAGATCTGTAGTCAGTGCCATGTATTTTCATGTGTTAAGAATAATTTATTTTTTCAACTGTTTGACTATTTGTTGCCTATGATTATGTTGAACTTGCAATCAGATTTATAATACTGAGACCCAGGTTATGGAAGTTGCTGACACTGAATTTGTTTGGTTAAATAGCTACACTCCTTTTGCAAATGGTCCTGATGACACCCCAGAGGAGATTTTGGCCCGAATAGGAAGTGGGAAGTTTTCCCTCAGTGGTGGTTATTGGAACAGTGTTTCAGACACAGCTAAGGCAAGTGTATTTGCTTTTTCTCTTGGGGGATCAGGAATGGATTGCAATGTAACGTTGTTGATTATAATGTATATGTTATATCATAAACTAGATTGGCTAAGTTCCACCCATTGTTATATTAAGATACTGATCTAATCCCTTATGTGCTAGAATTTTGTTTCCTGTTTTTGATCTGTTCGTATTTCAGCAGTCACTTGCATGTAGGAGGAAAGAACAGGTGTGATTTACACTGTAGCAGTTAACAGTCCTTAGAAATGTAGTGTATTCTATCAGTATTCACACACAGGGTTATCCATGGTGAGAAGTGCTTTCATAAAATTTCATGTGGAAGCATGACATTCAAAAATCATACAGGTGGTCTGAGTCATGATAATGAAAACCAATGAGGTATTACATTTTTGAGAATTCTATTTTTGACAGCAAATAGACTGAACTTCAGTGTGCAATGTCCTTTATGCCCTTTCTATATGGATGCTTAAAATGCTAAAATTTTCCATGTTTAATTGGATACCTTCCTTTTGTGTTACATTGTTAGCATTGCTGGGTGGTTTTTCATTTGTTTTAAACTGACATGATGAATATATTTTTATACTTCTAGAATATTTTAATAGTTTTGAACTATTAATCTGTTTTAAAGTTGAAGTTCTGCTGTTATTTCTATTGACCTTCCTTGACAGGACCTTGTTTCAAAAATGCTTCATGTTGACCCTCATCAAAGACTGACTGCAGCCCAAGTTCTCAGTCACCCCTGGATAGTTCACTGTGACCAGTTGCCTCAATACCAGCTGAACAGGCAGGATGCTCCCCATTTAGTGAAGGTAAGTAGATACTTTTTCAGCTTGCTGTTTAGCCAAAATTAATGTAAACAAAAGGGTGTTTATAAGGTTGAGGGTAGCATGTGTTTCTTCTAAAAACTGAAAAAGTTGTTACCACTGGATGTTGCACTAAGCCATAAAATGAACTTGGAATATGTAATAGGATTTAATGTGAAACCACTTACAAATGATAAATCTAATACATTTGAAAAAAAATAATTAATTTTTTTGTGTTTGAAATCTATTTGGCTTACTTACACTGAAGACTTAAGTGCTTTTAAAAACCAACCTAAATCATTCTTCTCTGAGTGAAAAATGTCAGGTGACTGTAGGGGAGCTGTAAAATTGTTTGCTAACTTTACAGTTTCAGAGGAGGGTACTTGCCAGTATCTGAAAGAAAACAGAATACTTTGTGATCACAGTAAAAGCTGAAGAGAAGTCAAAAGGGCAGTGTTAATTACTATGGTATCACACTTGTGCACTCTGTCTGAAACAACCTGGAGCTTTTTCACTTTGAACAAGCAGGGGAAAATCAAAAATAATAGAATTCTTCTTCTTTGTACTCAACATTGTTTTCAGTCCTACTTTCAAGAATCTTTTTGTGTGACATAAAAGGGATCTGAAGAATATAATTAACACTCTGAGTCAGCTATTAGAAAGTTCTAGCATCCAAAACACAAGTGGGAAGTGGGGGAGTTCTGATCCCACAGCTCACAACTTTCTAAATTTTTTTTAAATTAATTTATGTGCTGAATAATGTGGGAGATTTTTAAATATTTTGTTGGAAACTGAAATGGTTACGTAAGTGATAAGCAGAGACAGTCTACCAATGGGATTTCATTCCCCAGCTCTTTCCCACAACACAGTGATAGAACTTAATTTGGCAACCTACTTAGACCTTCTGGGTTTGACTCTAAGCAATGTAAAACTATTTATTACCCTAAAAAACACTCGCTCCTAACACTGCTAGGGCTTGAGTAATGCAGCAGTATGTTTCTGTTCTGTAGATGAAAATAGACTGAAAGTTGAAACTTGCTCAGAGTTTCTGGCATTTAGCACTGCTGTGGTGTGTGCATCAGTCACAACATTCTCTTACTGTTCTTTTCCCCTTTACTCCACAGGGTGCAATGGCAGCAACTTACTCAGCATTGAATCGTAATCAGTCACCAGTTTTGGAGCCAGTTGGCCGTTCTACTCTTGCTCAGAGGAGAGGTATTAAAAAAATTACCTCAACAGCCCTGTGAAATGACCTCAACCAGACACTTGGTACCATGGCATAAGATGATAGCACAAATCATGGCGACAGGTAGCACATATCTGACAGATACCTGCAAGCACACTCTGTCCCAGCTGGTACCTATAATGCTGCTGCTCCTGCTGCTGCTGCTGCTTTCATCTATCTCGCTTTAAACTGTTGATGGCAAGTGACCGATCTTACTGGAGCTGCAAATGGAGTGACAAGTGGAGACAATGAAAATCACCATGTTCGCGACTGAGTAAACCAGAAGAATTACAAACACCACCTCTGTCAAAAATACACTGAATAAAGCACTCTGCACCACATAGCATTATTTTTATAAGGAATATTTTTTTTGTCCCCTAAAATATCCTTTGTTACAGGTCGAGATGGACAGTTTATGTTAAGCACTTAGCTTAAACAATCTGTTTATATTAGCACTATACATTGTGCCATCCAACATTTTGTATGTTTTTGTAAACAGTTCACATGCAGTACATTTCTGTGCTGTTTTCTTTAATGTATACATGCCTTGTTTTACTTAGATATTATTAATCATTATGACAAGTAAGTCTGATTAAACAGTTCACCTGGATAATCAGTATTGTTGGACAGCTCTAAAAGAAGCCTGACTGTTAAACAGCTATTGAATGTAATACTATGGATAAGTAGTTTTCCTTGCCTGTGTTTTTTCTACATTTCTGTGTTTTTGATGCCACATGTCATGTTATGAAATTTAAACAGTGAATCTCTAACCATACTATATATCCTATAGGTAATGTAACCCAGAGAAAAGATAACTTGCTCCATATTTCACTGTCTTTGTTACCCCTCCCCTCCCTTTTAGTCTCTCCCATCTAATCTCTGGACTCAGGAATTATTGCTAAATACTTTCTGATAGAGGACATTTCTATATGGTTTATTCTTGTAATCCATTGTTAATATTTTATCTGTATTCTATGACTTTTGTTTAAGATTCAAAGGAATTGTTCAGTGAATGAATGTTGGCATTATAGAAGAGAAGCAACATTTGAAGATAAAGCAAAAAATATAGGTCGTAATAAGCAGCAGCCTGCAAAGAGTAGATTTAAACTGCATTCATTGCAGTTGCAAAACTGCTGGATCTAATGTTCTGTCAGTTACTTTCTGATAATTTTAATTGACTTCAAAAGCAAAATGAGGGGCAGGACATAAAGATCTGTTTGATTAGAAAAGGGTCATTCTAATTTACCATGAAAATAGTGTCATCCCAGACAGGTAAGGTGAAGGCATTCAGAGGGAACTTTCTCACTTTTCCGCAGATGGAGGTGAGTTGGTAATGAGGGTGGAAGACTCACTTTAAATACTGATACAAACTTTTAATATTCTTGGCCTCTTGGTATCTCAAGTAATTAAAGGCTCATCTTGATGGCTTGTCTTGAAAAGATGAAATTTCCTAAATGAGAAGGGGCACTGGAATGTCTTTAAATACAATGACTGTTCCACTCCACCAAAATTACAGGCTATGTAAAGTCCTTCCAGATATGAAATGACTATTGGGAATTCTAGCTTTAATAAAATATGGGTGAATGGCTGTTGGTGAACAATGCCATTTTGTGTTTTGCATAAGAAGGTATTTTCTTGGCTTAGTGATACTAACTTTCTTTTACAGTAATTAATTGGCTTATTTCCCTGAAATCATCAGTGGTTTGTTGAAAGGAACAATCATCTTTATGACACCACAGATTTGCTCTGGATGGGAGTGTTTCTTCTGCCAGAACTTTTGAGTTCCTTGGGGAAGCTTTGTTTACTAGATCTGCAAAGGATCCCACTTTTATTGCCCTTAAAATTTTGCTAAATATTTAATCCATGATACTACTGTGAAGAAACTGGTTTTATAAACAAGGATTTTTAAATTAGCCTAGCTCTCAGAAATTTGAAAACACAGCTCTTCCCAAGCAAACAGTATTTTTCCCTTACTTGGTGCTCTAACACTGAAGTTCCCTTTAGCTGTACAGATGCATCTACCCTTCCTTCAAGAAACATTTTTAAGTAGAGGAAGAAAAATGTCTTTTTTTTTTTTCTTTTTTTTTCTTTTTTTTTTACAGTGTCAGCAGCTCCAGAGGAATTTAGTAAAACCTTACCTCTCAAAAAATGTATTTCAGCTCTGTGAGCAAATTTAAATCAGGCTTCTCAAAATCTGGAAACTGTACTTTCTGGTGGCTTTTAAGGTGTTTGTTAATTAGAAGATTGTCATATCTAGTCAACCAAATTATTCAAATGCTGTTGAAATAGAAGGATGGCAGTACTTGCCAGTGTGTCAGTAATAACATTTCACTTCAGGAAGGAGTTCCTACTCTGTTCAGTGTGTGTATATAGGTACCTGGCAAAGAACAGACCAAAAAGAGGAAGTGTTAAGCTGCCTCACTGTTGGCAATATCCATATTAAAATAATATAAAAATACTTTCAGTAGTTTTATTGTAGCCTTATTTTATTGTCCTCAAGCTCATTAGCCAAATAGTGAAGCAAAGTCAACTCCTGCATTTTATGTATCTACACTCTCAAGGGAGCTGTTAATTTAGTCTAGACTTTACAAATGTTGCTATTAAGTCATGTATATATATATCAGCAGATGATGAACATTTTAAATTGTAGCAAAACAGGAGAATTTAGCACACCCTAAGCTGAATGTGTTGAAGTCTAGATCCACTATATTTTCAAGTTACTTTCTAAACCAAGGTATAAAGGGCCTGCTTAATCAGGGAGGTGTATTTTACAGCCAGGCATGGTTTATGTACCTTACTTCCTGGTTTGGATCCATGTTCAGGACTTCCACGTTTTTTTAATGTTTTTATAGCTGCAGTTGTTATAACCTGTAAAGAAATCCACATAATGCTTCTCTGAGTCTCAGCACTTTTCTGCTAGAATGTGAGTTTATGACACACTGTGTACGTGCATTGCTGGACTGCTGCTTGTCTGCAAAGCATAGCAAGTGACTCAGAGTCATAGAGGATTAAAAAAGAGAATGCAGATACAGGTGAATTTTTCTATGTGTTGACCATGGTTTGTTTTTAATTTTTTTAGTGTGAAATTACCATTTACTGTGCTTGAGAGCATGAGAGAAGAGTGAAATTGCAATACCCATTAAATGCCATCTGTATCCAGTAATGGCAAAGTTCTGTGTTCATAATCACTATAACATTGAGTAAAACTTAAAAGGAGTTTTTTCAAGAAAATAGTTAAAGCTCTTTTCTGAAGAGACAAGGCCATAAGAATAGATTTACATGTCTGGGATTTTTGTGTGTGTGTGTGTTTTGCTTTTGTAAATGTGGTGTTACCAACTAAAGCTGTGCTTTTGTTACTGGAATGAAAGGATTCAAAGTGTGCTGGCCCTTACTAAGCAGCAGTGGTTAATAGATGAATTTTCACTTATGAAAATGATGTAAATGATTAGCTTTATCTTGATACTCTTGACCTAATCAAAGGGAAGGTGTACTTATGAGGGATGTAATTATTTTGCAACCTAATTGGGGGGGGGGAAGTCTACTTAAACAATTTTTAAAAAATTACAAAATCACAGATAAAATATTTTTCTACGATTCTATACAATCATACTTTATACTAGTTTTCTCAGCATGGCATGTAAGTGAGTCTAAGGTACTGTTCCAGGAAATCAGTGGTATTGTACCTTGTTCTAGACCATTACAATAGCATCTGTTAGATGCTTGGCACTGCTGTCATAGAACTGAAATGCTAGTTAAAAAAAAATTAATTGTACTGAATACTTTAAATGATTGTTTTATTCAGAGTCTGATCTAGGAGATGTTCCAATCATGCTATTAATGTGTAATTAAAACTGTTCCAGATGTAACTATGAACAGTTTTGGAAAGTATCATTGCTTGTTTTCCTGTCTAAGGGCAGGTTTTGTAGTCTTCAAAAGAAATTGAAATTTCTACTATGAATAAACTTTCAAACATCTTAAAGGGTTGTTTGTGTAATTATTTGTTCTGACCAGTTACAAAAATCATTGCTTGTTCATCAGTTACTCAAAAGCAAGTGTGCTGACATTGCAGCATGTTGAGGAAGGTAAACATGGAGACAAAGGAAAAACTCCTGTTCCGATGGTGCCTATAGACCTGATATAACATACAAGATCACAGTGCAAGGATATTGTATTTAAAGACCCTGTCAGATCCCAGTCAACTCTAAAGTACCACTTAATGGGAGGCTGCTATATAACACTTGCAATGCCTGCAGTGCTCTGGACACTGGAATTATGGGCATGTTGGATAATAATGCACTTTGTAAACATTTGGAACATAAGTTTCAGTATATGCAGAAGCACTCCACGAACAGGCCCCTGTTGTAGCAGCTCATACAACTTGGAAGCTTACAGCTGTGATTCTTTTTAACCTTGCAACATGGAAAAGATGAGATTTTCAAAGGTTGCATAGTGTACAAAACATTGCAGTAATTGTGATGGAGGATTTGTGAGGAATGTAACCAGAGGTTTTGCTAAGTGTACCAGAAGAAAGGCATCAGGTAACACGGAGAGGTCTGGTACTGGATATGGGGAAGGGTACTGTGATTTCCTCAGTGAAATTCACACCTGGGATCACAGGTGTGCATAGCTGTGGCCATTTGTTCACACAAGGCTTTATGATGCTTGGCTAAAAACATTTTTAAATTTATTTACAAGTAAACTGGATCATTTCTAAACCTCCAGAAACTCTGCAAAGGCAGAGGGGGGGCAGCTATACCACAGCTCCTGCTGTCAGCCTTCCTCACCTTCGTACTCTCTGATTTACAGAATCATACAATAGTTTGGGTTGGAATGGAGCTTGAAAATCCTCTGGTTCCAATCCCGTGCCGTGGCAGGGACACCTCCCACCAGGGCGGTGGCTCGGGGCCTCCTCCAGCCTTGCCTTGAGCACCCCAGGGCTGGGGCACCCACAGCTCCTCTGGCAGCCGCTGCCTGAACACCCGCACAGTAAAGGCTTTCTTTGTAATGTCTCATCTAAACCTGTTCTCTCAAGATGAACCCACTCCTCCTTGTTCCGTCACTACGAACGCCTGTAGATAGCCTTGCCCCATCTTCCCTGGCAGGTACTGCAGGTACTGGAAGGAGTCGTCCCTAACACCGCTCCCCCCGAGCGCTGTGCGGTGTCCCGGGTGCGCACTGCCCGCTCCTCTTCCCCCTGCTTCTCCTTGCGCTCCACCACAGAACGCCGGGCAGTGCCCAGGCGGGGCCATTCCCGGGGCCGTTCCCGGGGCCATTCCCGAGGCCGTTCCCGGGGCCGTTCCCGAGGCCATTCCCGGGGCCGTTCGCGGGACCGGGATGTCCTGGGCCGGTTCCGCCTGCCGGGCGCCCGTCGGAGGCCGCCGAGGCCCGGCGGGAGCGGGAGGCCCTGCCCGCGGCTCGCTTGTCAGGAGCGGCCCTGCCGAGGAGGCGCCGGGCCCCTCCGTGCCCTCGCTGGGCAGCGCTGCTGCCGCTCCCCTTGTTTCGTACTCCGGAAAGAAACGCAGAAACCCAGAGGGAAAGGGAGCAGCAGATTTTTAACAGCGGGGCAAGTATGAGCTGCTCTTATGCTCTTCGTGAAGAGCATCTAATCCTGTTGCCACGTGTGTGCCTTTCAAAAAGGGCAGCTTCACTTGGAGAGTAAGGTTCCTCTTGAGTATTTCAGGGATTTCAGCAGCACAGTAACTGAAGTTATTCATCTTCTCTTGAAGATTACGTGCATCAGGCAATCCCACCGTTATTTTTGAGGTATTTGGTAGCAGGGATCACAAGCTGAAAATGGCCATCTTGTGAAAATCATTTGGAAGGCTGCTGTCACTCCAGAGCAACCAGGACAGTTTAAACAGTGGAGAGTCTAATGTTTAATTACTTTGTTACTACTCAGCTAAAAATGTAAACTTAAAAGTAAGCAAAAAAACCACGACCTGGGTGTGATATTTAAAATAGCCATTTAGAGTACAGACATAAAAATCTCCATATGTCTGACTCTTGTCACTCACTGTATCTAGAGACAGTAACACCTGCTTTTTACTTCTCCCGCTTAATTTAGGCAAAGGAGGTAAAAACAGGCGACGAGGTAAGAATGAGAATGAATCAGAAAAAAGAGAACTGGTCTTCAAAGAAGATGGGCAAGGTGAGTTTTTAACTATAGTATGGCAGTGTCATTGTTTTCAGTCACATTTGTGTAAGTGACAGAATAGAGACAGGTATTCTTATTGGGGTTGTATTTGAATTCCATATGACATATTGAATGTAAGAGAAAGACAGTAGGAGAAGGGAAATTTTCAATATCTTCAGTGCTTAAGAATGGCGTTTCCCTGTCCTTGACCTTAGTGCATGGTCTGTGTAAAACAGCACTTAAACATTTCCTAGAAATCTGATAGCTTTGTGTGAGGGTCTGTGAGCAGCTGGCTTAGCAGATGTGGTTCAGTTTTGCCAGTAATTGTTCCTGGGATGCACAGTCCCACTTTCTGTTCTGTATGGACTCTAACATCTCTTGGATCCTTGACATCTCTTGGATCCGTCACTGATGTGGCAGAGCAGCTCATCTCACTGTTCTGTCCCCTCTTGGTTTGGTCCAGTTGGCTCCTGGGCTGAAGTCTAGCAGTTACTAAAACAGGAGGTGTAAGTGGGAT
Source organism: Passer montanus (assembly GCF_014805655.1). Lineage (NCBI taxonomy): Eukaryota > Metazoa > Chordata > Aves > Passeriformes > Passeridae > Passer > Passer montanus. Next base: position 5,508,992 of record NW_024367707.1, read on the forward strand.
GCTGTCAGCTGAGGTGAGGCACAAGAGAGTTCATGGGGATGGCTGGGATTCCCATCTGCCCTGCCTTGGGTGACAGTGAGCTCACCTCCCTTTCAGCTCGCCCTGTCTTGTGTGTGACACTCTGGTGCTTGCTCACATAATGGGAGTGCTTTCCTAGTAACCAGTAATCAGTTGGTTTGTTACAAATATGGGAAGGGTTTTAAAGGGATTTAAATCACTATAGAAGTGCCACTGAACAAATTTGTGGTATTTTGTGCTGGTTGTAAGCAGAAAAGGAGTTTATCTTATGTACATCTGTAACTTAAGATCCTTTACATCTCCCAAGTTAAATCTATTTAATGAAACATTATTCTCAGTTATGAACAGTCTTGTGGTTCACTGGACTATCTAATTTGTGTGAAATTCTCCAGTATTGTTATATTTTGTAGCTTGGTGAGGGAGAAGATGAAGTACAAGGTGAGGAGATTGAGGGTAGGGTTAGAGAGGTGCTTCACAGACCTCAGCTGAAGCTGCTGTTTGCCTTCCAGGCAGTGTCTGATAAGGGTTCTGTCCTTTCAAGGACAGTGGGGTGTTGTCCTCAGAGCCTCTGCAGGAGGGATTCAGAGTCTCAGTGGGTGGCTATACACAGCATGCAGCTTCCTCCTGCCTCAGTGAAGCACTGAGATGTTGTCCTATAAGAAAGGTGCTGTGATGTTGTCATGTACTTTCATACTCTGAGTGTGACTCAGTAGCTCTGAGGTTTTCTGTAGCAACATTTGAGAGGGAGCAAAAGGGTGGATGCAACCAAGAAGGAGCAGTATTTGAAAGTGTTAACATCAACAGTGATACAAAACAGTGATACATTCAGGAGCCTGTGTGGGTGCTTGGAGCTCCTGTCAGCAGTTCATGTTTGATAAAATATTACAGCAGATTTGGGTTACAGTGGAAGAATTATGGGTTGTGTCTTGAAGCTGGATTTGTTCAGAAGTTTTGCTCTGTGGCACTTTGGGACGTGACTTAGCGGTGGACTTAACTATGCTGGGTTAATGGTTGTACTTGTTGATCCTAAAGATGTTTTCCAGCTTAAATGATTCTGTGTTTCTGTTACCATCTCTTTCAGAATATGCCCAGGTGATCAAGATGTTAGGCAATGGAAGACTGGAGGCATTATGTTTTGATGGTGTGAAGAGGTTATGTCATATTAGAGGGAAGCTAAGAAAAAAGGTAATTCTGAAGCATTGCAATAGGAAAGAGTGATGTTATGCATGATATGTAATTGAAAAATGTACATATGTATCTCGTTACAAAAATTAATATTTCTACTGCACTTAATATTTTAAACTACTTTTTTTTATAGTAAACTAGTCTGTCCTTCTGACACAAGAATAGGCAGTCTTTGTCTCTTGGGTGAAGCTCACAGTTGAAGGGCTGCCTTTCCATGTGCATGTTTCAGGGGAAGGTTTGTTCAGCTGCTTATGAAAGACAAGCTTTTCATATTTTAGAAAATTATGCATATACATAATAATAAAAATCTCCCTAATTGCAGATGGGGAGCTTGGTGACTATTTAGAAAATACACCTCCAATGCCATTGTTTCATTGTCCACTTCATCAATGCCCAAAATATTTCTGTTGAAAGCTAAATCTGCGAAGATTTGTACCTTCAGGGATGTCAGGTGTTAAGTGTTTGCATTCTTAACTTTGCCATCTTCAGATGGTGTCCCCTGGCCCTTCTCAGGGTTATGTCTTGCTGTCCTCTGCTGGTGTATGGTAAGGAGAAGATCCCTCAGTCTGTTTCCAATGACAGCAGACATTCACTGTCTCCATTCTGGATTGTTCCATTTTTTGGACAGCACTGAATGCATGTGTCTTGGGATCAGTGTGAGCAATGCTATAGCTGCCTGCAAGAAACTATTGAAGGTAGTGGAGAATGTGCATAAATAAACACCAAGTGCTGCAGAATTAATTTCTTGCTACAAAAAGCACCACTTAGTTATTCATTATGTTTAAAAGAAAGGAAATTCCAACTGAAATTAGTTTCAATTCAAAAAATCAAGCGGACGTGGGATAGAACCCACATAGAACCACCCTGTATTTAAAAGCATGTCCTCTTCTGCAGATTTCTGGTTAACATAGTTTCTAGAAACAACTCGGTTCATTTTCTTGTGCTCTTTCCTATTCTTGTCTGTCACCCCCTTCATCAGTTTTTTCTTTAATTTTTGCCCTTGAGGAGCTCAGTTCACAGAGTTCACGACTGACGCCTTGATGCAGTCTGTTTTCTCAGGTATTAAGGCTTATTAAACATCCTGTTGGATAGAAGCTCTTCAAAGAACTTTGATTACCCTGTAATAGCTCCATAACATGTAAAAATAACTATGAGTATTTATGACAGTGGATTTGCTGTTAAAACATTAAATTGGATATTTCTAGCATACTGGTTAGAAAATGAAGGTGGTGGCTGTAGCGAAAGGTTTATGTCTCTCTGTAAAGCTAAATGTGCACTTTGGTTCTTGTGTTATACAACAGAAGTCGAATTTCTTTAACACATGTTTTCTCCTTCAGGTCTGGATAAATACATCTGATATTATATTGATTGGCTTAAGAGACTACCAGGTAAGAATTCAGTAGAATATGCCACTATGAGGACTATCTTACAAGTAGCTTTATTTACTGTTAAATTGCAGCAGGTGTTGTGAGGAAATTCCTGTCTAACTTTGCATTTGTATTAAGTTATGCTAAATCATGATTTTTAGTTTCCTTGTACTACAGGAAGATTGTAATGAGTAGACAAATTCTGGTTTGACTTGTTCTTCTAAATTGCACTCACCCTAAATTTGTGAGTGAAGATGCTTACTGTCATCAAGCTTGACCTGTTTTTTTTTCTAGATGTAGCTGTTTGGTGCTTGCATCCTGTGGTACAAAAGGAGATTAAGTCAAGTACCAAACATTTTATTGTGATAATTAGAATTGTTGATAATCAGAATTTTGGGTCCTTGATGTTTAGGCTTTTACCTTAAGAGGCAAATTAATCAGTAATTAGTTTGTACTAAAATTTCCAAAAATGAAGGCATAACTTTACATAATATAGACAGTAATGGGAAACAGTTGTCAGGTCTTCATTAGGTGAATGCCTTTCAGGAATGTTAGTGTTGTCAGCAGTTGTTGAAGATAGATTCTGCTTCTGAAATGTGCATTAGGTTTATAAAACATTTAAGATACTGTCACTTACTGTATATAATAAAGTACTTAAAACTAGGAATTTTTTGGTTTTGACTTTGCCAAGGGAAATACAGGTTGGATATTAGGAAGAAGTTTTTTATGGAAAGAGTGATAAAGTACTGGAATAACCTGCCCAGGGAGGTGGTGGAGTCATCATCCCTGGATGTGTTTAAAAAAAATGGAGGTGGCACTTAGTGCGATGGTTAAGTTGAGGTGCTAGGGCATGGGCTGGACTCAATGATCTTTAAGGTCTCTTCCAGCCTTGTGATTCTGTGATTCCTGATTGACCATCAACACCTCACTCCGTGTATTGTCTGAAGAAAGGTTAATTTCAAAGGCAGGAAACTGAACTTGTCAAGTTGTTGAGTACTCAACATTTCTCATTTGTCTCAAATTCTCTTTTGTCTTGTTGCCCAGGGAAGTTGTGGATGCCCCATCCCTGGCAGTGTTCAATGCCAGATTGAGTGCCCTGGTCTAGTGGAAGGTGTCCCTGCCCTTGGCAGGGGGTTGGAAGTAGATGATCTTTAAGGTCCCTTTCAATCCAAACCATTCTGTGAATCTATAAATTAATTGTAATTGGGGATAATTAAGTTATCACTCAGAAGAAATTAAAATACTCCAGTGTGTTTAGTTCACATTTAAAGGAACTGGAGGGGAAGGAAGAATAAGATGTTCTTCTATAAATATTATAGGTGTAAATAATATAGTAAATAACATAGTTATTGTAAATAATACAGTCTGCTGAAGTTAATAGTTTTATTTTTCCTTCATAGATGACTAATATGTTCTAATAAATTCTTATTTAGGATAACAAGGCTGATGTTATTCTAAAATACAATGCAGATGAAGCCAGAAGCCTGAAAGCGTATGGGGAGCTTCCAGAACATGGTAAGAATCTTTTCACTTCAAACTGGAAGTTCATGCTGGATAAGAATACTCAGTCTGTCTTGGCACAGTGTGAGTGCACTCCTTAACTTCTCTAAATTCCTTCGTAGCTAAAATCAATGAAACAGACACATTTGGTCCTGGAGATGATGATGAAATCCAGTTTGATGATATTGGAGATGATGATGAAGATATTGATGATGTAAGTAGTAAATGTGTATTTTTATAATATGCTTGAAGTTCTCATCTTTGGCAAGAAGCTGCTGTTGTTAGTTCTACAGCAAGGAATACATGGGTGTTCAGGATAGCTTTGCTCCTCAGGGACAGCCTCAGGAAGTGGTGTGGTGCATTCATGTGCCAGCTTTCTGTCCTCTCTCGTGTCCTACGGTCATTCCTGCTCTGGCCTCATGGCAAACTTGGTGTCATGCTGCTAAAACACCCACAGAGAGCAGTCTGAAGGTGCCTAAAAGAAAATCAATTGTTTGACACCCCCACAGTTTCCCAAGGTTTAACAACCTTGCTGTCCCACCAGAACTGCATCAATAATTAAGGGATTTGGTTTTTAAAAACAACAGTTTTAAAGCTCTATTTTTGTTTACATAAAAACTCCAAAAAGCTACATCCAAGTAGTTTTTCTAAAGTTAACCATAATCTTGACTGTCACAGTCACTTGTGTTACTGCTTACCATTAAACTGTAGTAATTGGTCATGCACACTCTGAAATTATAGTAGTAAAATTGTTACAACTCAAATTTTATAGTAAATTGCAGAAGTAGTATTTGCTGTGCAATGTTTTCTAAGTTGATGCACTTTAATTTACAGCTGAGAGATGGATGTGTGCAGGGTCAGCTGGCTGAGAGGATAAGTAGTAACTTACTGAGCCAGTGAGTTAACTTAATTGGATAGACTGTTCTAAGAATACTATTATGCTTTAATTCTTCATCTTTTTAGTCCTCTCTCTCGGTTGACAATATGACTAATTCTTTTAAAATGCTTCCGTTATTCTGACTTTTTTGAGGTTATCAATATATGATCAAGTCAAAATGCTGAGGAATTTTTCTTGAGACTTTTGAAAATTTCACTTTGGGCCTGTCAGTGGTTGAGCTTACTGAAGATTTAGCTCATTGAAGCTAGAAAAACAAGTACTGCATGCTTTTCATAAAGAGGCTATTGTAAAACATCAAAGAGATAAGTAGCTGTAGGACAAATTTGCAAACTAATGGATCTGTGTGTGGGGTTAAGTGAGCAGCTATGGTTGTCCTTAAGCTTTTGGCAGCTCTTCAATAAAATATTAATATCATGCTTTAAGAAAGTAAAAGATACAAAGAAAAGATGTGAGTAACCTCTCTGAGGATCACCATCCTATATCTGGAATGAAGTGCAGTTCCAAGGTCATTGTTAACAGGAGGAACTTGGTGGAGCCTTTCCTTTGTTTTTTGTAGCAGAAGCACGATTAGAAAGTCACTACTTAGGGAAGTGACTCTCAAATTTGGTTTTATTTTTGTTTTTGAGAATCATGGGCTAGTTTATGGCTGTTCTAGTGATGTATAATTGTATTGCAGATACTGTGGTTATGCAGAATTGCTCACCTGCATGCCCAAGGCTGGTGGGCACAAAAGCAGGGAGTAATTGTTCATGTGTTAAGGAAACAGGGCATGAGCTGAGGCAAAACAGCTAAAACTGTGCTAAGTTCAGGAATTTTCCTGTTGAACTGTAAAAATAAGTTTAAAAAAAGAGTTGTTTGATGAAAAATACACTTGGATTAAATACATGGTGTGGTGTTCTTGCTTTTCAGATCTAATTTGGAACAGAGGTTTACATTCCAACTTTTTTCCTCCAAGGATTGTTCTACATTGATACTTCGATTATTTCTTGGGTGACATCCCTTACTTTTAAGAAGACTGAAAATTCTCAGTAAAGAGTGTAGTTTGTTACATCAAAAGGATTTATTTTCAATGTTTGTTTTAAAGTATTTATATTTCTTTAGAAATGGATAACGCTGGATTATCACAAAGGTTCAATGACATGCCACAAATATTTTGTCTCTTCACCAATTAGAGCTTTTATCTCTGGATGTAAGTGAGATACAGTGACATGGGCTGTAAAAGACTGCATTTTTCCCTCTTCTGCTTTCATCACTACAATTCCAGTTAAACTTGTATTTTGAAATAAAAATTGTTTACCCTGTAATTATCATGGATTTTGATTAAAGGCAAATAACCCAGTTCAGATTAGTATCAAATCATACTATGCAGTGTCTGTCCTTATACCCCTTGCCTTGATGTTAACTTTAAAAAAGATTTTGATAATATAAGAGGGAGGCAGAAATCTGCATTTAAACTCACAATGCATGATGAATCTGCTTTTCGTGTCTAGTAGCATGCTGCTATTTTTATACTGATTTTGATAATTAAAAACACCTATTATTTCAAAGATGTCAATTTTCCATGCTGGAGGGAGGGGTGGGAGAGGAGTAAAGATGAACAGTGAGCAGCATCTCAAATTTGCAATTTTTTGGAAACTGCCGTTGTTGCTGCGGCCGAGCTGCAGCTGCAGATGATGAGCACTGGGTGGCACCCGACTGAACAGGGAGACACAATGCAAAGCCTTCACAGTGGGGTTTGTACTGAAAAATGCATAAAATAGGTTTTCCCCAAAGTAAATGCTTAACATTCTTGATATGGTAAACATGTAGAATATTTTTACATTATATAAAAGGTTATGTTAAAAGTAGAGTTTTAATCTGAAATTCCATACATTGTAAGGTGCAACATAAAAGCCTATGTGAACTTTGAGTAACAATATAAATAAGAAAATAAGTTTGTGTCAAAAGTAGAAAGAATCTTTTCATCCAGAATAAATCAATGAAACAGACTACTGGAAAGATTCTTGTCCACCTTCAGACTGGATGAGTCAGTTGAGAAACTGAATAAAGACTAACATCATCATGCAAATATTATTTTGTGGTAGCCTTAGTGTCTTTGTCTTTAATAATGTATTTAACAACTCTGAAAGCAGGTTAATGGGAAAATTCCTTTTGTGCCATAAAGATCTGATTCTTGACACTTGTATTCCTTATACAGTGTTTTTGGTATGATGTAAAGTGACTACCCCAATAGATAAAAACAAAATGGCTTTAAATACAGAGTGGCCTCTTTGCTTTATATGTATTTTTAAGGAGATTTAAACATCCAGAGCTTTTGTAGAAATGTCTTCTCTTTTTCTTTCATTGTAGTGTCTATTTTCCTTACATGGATCAGGTACCTTCCTCTAGGAAGAACGTTTTCTTAGTATTAAGTAATTATTTCATGTATTTTAACTATTTGTTGTAAAAAGTTGGTAAGTATTGAGGGAAAGATACTACCAGTACAGCATTCTTACTCAATTGATCTTAAATGTATCCATTTACTGTCTTTGTATGTCTGTAAGGTTCAATTGTGAAGGAATATAAATGGTGTAATGTTTCTGAATAAGGCTTATAAACCACTCCTATGCTCATTGGTTTCCTGATTGTATTCTGCAGACTCAGCAGCTCTGAAAATGCTTAAAAGCTCTCAAAGTTCTTGAGATGCAAGTGCAGAAGGTGTCTGTCCTTTCAGTTGTACTGGCAGGAAGGTTAGTGATTAAATTGCAGAAAACGTGTACTGAAGATTCAGGTGTTATGGGTACTGTGCTTGCCAGTCTGATCTTCTGTATGTGAAATGTAAATGCACGGTCAGTGGTGAGGGGCAACACGTAGGCACTGCTGCAGTGCTCAGTGTAACACAGACTTCAGCTGTGGTCTAAGATGGAACTGTTCCTGTCAGAATCGGTTGTGGTTTGCCCTGAGGTTCCTTCCAGTCTTCATTGCCTCCAGATTCATGTCTGGCTTAACCTAAACTGCAGATTTTAAGGAAATTTCTTACTTTTGTGGTCAAAGATGGAACTGTTCCTGTCGGAACACAGAATCGGTTGTGGTTTGCCCTGAGGTTCCTTCCAGTCTTCATTGCCTCCAGATTCATGTCTGGCTTAACCTAAACTGCAGATTTTAAGGAAATTTCTTACTTAACTATTTTTCCTAGAGCACCAGCTTAACACCCTTAGGTTTCTACTCATAAGCTGGGATGTATTGCTTTTGTGAGTATCCTTGGTCACCTTGTTTCTGTCCTCTGCTAAAGCTCCCTTCACAGTCCAATCTAGGCAGCTTGGTATCATTCCTATTGCCTTTTTTTTTCCTTTGGGGCTGGAAAAACAGCTTGCACAAGAAACTGTCTTTCCCATGTCTCTATTCAGAGGACAGTGGTAGAACAGCAGCTGCCAGCTAGAGCATTGCAAGGTTGCTGACTCCAAAGCTGTGAAAGGCACTCCATCTGTAAAAGTATTTCCTAGATAAATTTTTAATTATTCTTGTGTGAGAATTGCAGCTGGCTTTTTCCCTAGAGTGCAAAATTGAAAGCAGGGATACAAAAATTATTCTGCCACAGCTAAAATACAAATGTGTTCTCTGTTTGCCACTTCAAGGTTTTCTCTGTGATTAACATTTTGAAAAATTATTTTTGTCCATTGTTCCAAATCTCGTCTCTTCACCTTACAGTAGGGGCAACTGTACATTTGCTTGGAGAGCCCTAATGCTCTTCCACCCTAATCCTTAGATACAGTCCAGACACAGCAACTGAAAAAAGTGTATGAGAAGCAACCTCTTGTTCCCTCCTCAAAAGGAGGAGCTGGTAACCCATGACTGCTGAGCTCTGTGCCATTTATTTGTTACTGCTGATAGGTTGTGTCATGGCTGTGCTCTGCATGTGCCAGCATGCACATCTGAGTACTGTGTGCTAGTGCCATGCAGATATGTGGTACATGCCATAAATCTCATCTATATGGTACCATATTATACACACACACTCTTAAATTAGTGTACAGACAGAACCTGCAGAGGTTAGGCTGGCACAGGGGCTGCTTTGTCCCCCTTTGTCATCCATGGGTGATGTCCATGAATGTCAGTGAGCTGATGACCAAGGCTGGCAGGTTGCTCTGGTATCCAGCCACACTCCACAGTTCTTCATGATAAACTGGTAGAACTGGTGGCATCTCCAAGTGTGAAATAATGCTGGGACTGCTGCTCCCCGAGACCCTCTGGCCATAAGGTAAGTCCTGCTCTCAGGTGAATCAGGGTGTCAACTGTTCCTGCAGTTGAGCAAGCTCCAATCTAATCCATAATTATTTGCTGTTACTGGCTATGAGTATCAGGGGACTTGAGTTTCCCTATGGTTCCCTGGAGGATTCAAACCTAGCTTTTCCTCTGTGGACACTGTGCTATCCTATAGGCAGGTTGACTGCTTCATAGAAGAAAACTTAAATGTAGCTTTTTGGAAGATGTGTGGGAAGAAGGAAGTATTATCTGAAATTATGTTATATTGTGAGTGCAGCTTTATTTATCACTTTAAACTTGAGGCCCAGGGCTGGCTTTTCTGCAGGTAGCTATTGGCAATGCTTTCTCATTTTGTTGCAAAAACAAGTCTTCACAATTTACTTCTTGGGCTGTGATTGCCCTTCGTTTTGGAGAGGGAGAGAGAAGAAGGGAGGATGCCTTGGCTTTGTTACATTTTTAATCACAGCAAGCAAGAGTCAGAGTTCCCATTGATTGATTCAGGTTACAGCTTGTGCTATCTTGCCCATCAGATTGAATGCCAGAGCTCAACATTCTGATTATAAAATGCAATCACAACCAAATAAAGAGGCAAAGTGAAAACTGTGAGTACCTTTATTTAATAATTGCAGCTAGTTTAGTGGAACAAAAAATACTTTCAAAAAATGCACAGATAAGACTGTTCTTCATTTTTTTTCTGTGTTTGTAGAGAGGACACTTGCACAGCAGTTTTATTTATATCCAGGCTGCCAGCTCAAGGAAGGAAATCTTCAGCAGAAGCTGACAGAGACTTGGGGCCTCTTACTGCATCACTCACTTAGCTGTAAATTCTCTTTTGAAGCCCTCCCACTGTGTTTTGTAGGCATTCATTTTTCCCTCTTGCAAAAGTGGGTGGCTTGTTGTGTGTCTAGGCTGTGCTGGTGTAGGAGTCTGTTCTGTGGTCACCAGCATCTGTATTCCTTAATCAGCCCTACTCTTCATTATGGTCAAATTAATGAATTTTATTCCCAGTTGAGGAAGATGATCAGCTAAATGCCTTTGTGTGCTTGGCCTCTGGAGGGAGCAGACAAACAAAAAACCAAACAGACCTTGACATACAGGAGCAAGCAGGGTGCCTCAGCATCTCAGTAGGAAGTTTCTAGTCCAGGCTTTCAGGGATTCTGAGGTGTCCATGTCTGCAGTAAGTATTGCCAGCAATGAAAATACACTTGAGGTTTTTTAGGGTTTTCAAAGTAGGTCACCTTCCTAGAGAAGGAGCTGATTGAAACACGTTAGTGTGGGCTTAGATGCACCTCTGGCACTGGCAGCAACACACAACAGATACTGCTGTTGGCAGCTGGAGTAAATACAGCCAAGAGCAGCAGAAATACTGAAGGATCCCCGTGGGAAACCCAGAACTGTGTAGGTTACATGTGTTCCACTATCAGTGGTGCTGGCTGTCAGGGAGGATTCAGCCTTGTGACAGGTCCTCAGGACAGTGACAGGACACTGTGGGGACTGTGTTTAGCCTCAGTGCTTGGAGAGGAAAGCCAAGTGCTGCACAGAGCCTGAGGAAACAGCTTCTGACTTACAAGACTTTGAAGCTAACTGTAGTAGACAGTGGTGGAGGGTGGAGAAAGGAGCATTAATGAGGTTTCTGAGAAAACCTCGACAAAAGACAATTTTAGTCTTTTGCTGCCTGACCCAGTAGATTGTTCCACCCTGCTCAGGAAGATGTCTAGAGAAACTACAGTGATTAGTGATTAGACAGCAGTAGTCTTCAGGACTTGTCAAGAAGCTCAAGACTGAAAAGTTGTGGAAGATCTTGCTGCCTTTTCCCCCACTGTACAGTGACTATCCCAACTTGTCTTGCCAGCTTGCTCTGGAATACATTGAGATGTTAATAATGAGCAGTTGCAGCAGTGGCTGACCAGAGGGAGTCTTGCAACAGCTCTGACACAGGGACCTTTTTGTCTTGAACAAGTGACAATATGCAGCTAGATCATAAGTTTTGCTGAAAATAGCAGAAGTAGCCAGTGCTAAGTAAGTGTGTGATGGAATATACAGAGATGGATCTTCAGATCTGATTCTGGCAGCCCTGTTAGTTGAAAGTATCTTTAAAAATGTCCTAAGACTCACTGGAGTCCTCTTGAGGGACTGGGTCCCAAGGAGTGGGCACCTGTATCTCACTGTGGTTGTCAGCTGCATCCCCTTAATAACAGCTTTTACCAGTTCCAGCCTGGCAATGTGTCTGGATTGCTGCTGTTAACCAGAGTATGGGTGAGTGAGCAGAATCCTCTTCCCAAAACAGGGCACCAATTTCACAAAGGTGTTGGAAATGTGCAGCAGCTTAGGGATTGTTTCATTAAAAGTGTGGGTGTGTGCCACCTGTAAGTGGAACAAATACTGTTACTGGCACCAACTAGTGAAACAGTTGCTGAAAAGTGAAAAAAGCTTGTGCTTTTTTGTATTAAATTGTGCTTCAATCCTCAACAACTCCCATCTCTCCCCCTCCTCTCACCAGTTTGAATTGATGCTATCATATTCCCAGGTGTGTCCCTATGCTTTGCCCACAAATGTAGAAAGAGTGATCTCATGCTCCGTGAAAGGTTTTAAACTAAACAGATGTAAAGCTACTGTTTAGGACCACAAAAGTCTAGGTTAACTGTAATATTTAGTATAGGATAATACAGAAAATAATGTATGGTTACAAAGAAAGAGAACATAATATAGCCAGTAGCTGATTGTGTGTGTTTACAGGCAGTTTTGGTTAACCTATCAATAGTTACTTACATAAGCAAACATTGCAGAATCAAAAAACACTGAAGATATGTGTCTGGTCCAGAACATGGGGAGGCATTTAGAGGAAACAGCTTAAGTGCCAAGTAGCCAATAACTTTATACTGAGAAAACAGTATGAGTGTTTCTGATTACTTGCATAGATTGACATCTAAATCAATTACAAAAATAACAGGGGAAAGGAAGGAGAGTATGACACCTAATTGTTTCCTTCTTTATTACCCAAGCCTTCCTTATTAATGGTTTTCAAAATATTATTTACTCTTGAACAGGTTTTGGGGATTTGTTTTGATGAGCACATGCCTAAAGAGGGTAAGCTGTAAAGCCCTGAACTTCCCCCAAACAAGAATTCTGAGAAATTTAAACTTTCAAGATAATTTAGAAGTTATCACTGATCCTTAGAACATGCTGAAGAACACAGTATGTGAGGAGAAAATGAGATCCAGTGGCGAACTATCAATCAAATTCAGATATGGGGCTCCTGCCTGTTTACATACATTTGAATATTTTTCACTGTAACACTAATGAATGCACCTAGTTTGCACAGCTGAAGTACTACATCCATATGATCTCTTCAGCAGATAGTATTATTATATTGTACTATTTATTATTCAGTAAGAAGAAATCAGAAGCTGCAGAAACCTTTTTCTCTCTTGGGCTAAACTGAATTAGCAGTAGCCTGGGAATCTTTGCAACAAATTTCCCCATTGTAATTCTTCTGCAAAAGTAGTCCTTTAATGATACTAAAGTTAGTTTTATGTTTATAAACATAAACATACCACATTAGTGGTCAATACCAACTCTACTCCTAGAGTTGGTACTGACCACTCTAGTAAATTGGTATTTGTGTTACTCTATTTCTCTGTGGTTGTGTTGGCAGAATAATGTTGCATTGGTATAAAAGGCAGAGAAAAAGATTAAACTAACATTTATTAAAACATGAGAATTTCTGAAACTGTAAAAATCTTAACAATGATCACTAGCAAGACAATAATTTTGGATAAATGATCTTTAGGTCCTTCCCTGTCAATACTCATTTTGAACCTCTGCCACAGTGTGTACAACAGTTTGTCCACCACAGCCTGAACCATCTCAGGGCAGTTTAGTAGTTTAGTTACTTAAGAATTTATTTTTTTTTTTCACTGTTCTATTTGCATTAATGCCAGCCAAGCTGAAGGAAAAACACATTGGGAGGTGAGAAGAGCAGTGGAGGCACAGACACTGCTGTGAACTGGTATAGCCTCTGGAGGCTTTGAGGAAGTCCTGGCCTCCAGCAGCTGTTTGACTCAAAGAATTGCTTAGGTTGGAAGGGACCCCTGGGGGTTGCAAGTTCTGTGCAAAGCAGGTCAAGTTAGAGCAGGTTACTCATGGCTTTGTCCTGTTGCCTTTTTGGTATTTTCAAGGTTGGAGGTTCCACAGCCCCTCTGGGAAATCTGTTCCAGAGTTTGAAATGAAATAACTTCCTTGCATCTCATTGGAATGTCTTGTGCCCTGCGTTGTGTCCATTGCCTCTTGTTCACCCACGACATGCAGCCAAGAAGAGTCTGGCTCTCTCTTCCCCTCCACCTCAGTTATGTAGCTGCAGAAAAGAGTAAGATTTCCTCTCATCATTCTTTTCTCCAGGATGAGCAAGTCCAGATATATGAGTGTCTCCCCAGTATCATGTGTTCCAGCTCCTTCAGGAATCTGCTGCTCATTTTTCTCATGTTGGGGAGCCCCAAAATGGACACGGTGCTTTGGATGCAGTGTCAGCATAACAGTGTTCTTCACTGCAGTCTGAACCAGGCATCTGGTGCATGATTTTTTGTACACTGCTGAGCTGTTGAAGCAGCTTTGATCTGAATCACAAGATTAGAACTTTACTCCAAGGATCTGAGAACTCCTGACTCACCTCTCTGTTAGAGAAGGTAACTGAGCAATTGACTGAGCAGAAATGGAAAAATACAAATGGCAAGTATTGCATAAAAAATTAGAGGTTCTCTTTTTTCATTTTCTTTTTAAACTAGCTTTTATCTTCAGCACAATTAGAAGTGCCTGTAACTACTGAAAACTGCATCACAGACTATGGTACTGGTTATTGTCATAACCACAGATAGATAGATCTGGAAGTGTTTGGAAATCTTAGAACTAAGCTTCAAAGGTGTAATTTATATCTACTGAATCCCAGCTCAGACAAGTAAATTCTGGTATAGGGGGTAGGATATTTCTCATAGCAGGAGGACTTTCAAAGGTGTACTTGCTTGAGCTGTGAGGTTCTGGGGTTATTTTTAAGTCCATGTTTAAACAAAGTATTTTTCTTAAGCCTATAATCAGTTTGAGTGTTCATTCTGTAGCATCACTTGTTCATCCTTTTATTTAATTAGCTTGCAGCCTTTCTTCTAAGGAGGTGCTTTCTGAGGAAATAAGTGCAACCGCTGGAATAATTTAATTGTTGTTATTCTGAGACTCTCTCCCAGCCCCGTTTTGAACTCCCTTCTGTGTCTATCTGGATTTGAAGGGAGGGCTGTTTGGTGGATGAGAAATGGGTTGGGTGGTCACATCTACAGGGCAGTGTTCAGTGGCTCAGTGCCCAGATGGAGAACCATGTCAAGGGCTGTCCCTTGGGGTCTGGACTGGGACCAGTGCTCTTTAATGTCTGCATCAATGACATGGTGGGGTCAATGCACCTTCAGCAGGTTTGCAGGTGACACCAAGCTCAGTGGTGTGTCACACCTGAAGGATGGGATGCCATCCAGAGGGACCTGGACAAGGTTCCTCATGTGGGAATCTCATGAGTTTTAACAAGATCAAATGCAAAGGGCTTCACTGGGCTGAAGCAACCCCTGGTATCAGCAGAGGCTGGGGGATGAACAGATTGAGAGTAGTCCTGTTGAGAAGGACCTGAGGATACTTGTGGATGGAAAGCTGGATGCAAATGGGCAATGTGCAACTTGCAGCTCAGAAAAACAACCATGTCCTGGGCCAAATCCAAAAGCAGCATGGGCAGAATGGTGAAGAAAAGAATTTTGCCCTCTACTCTGCTTTTGTGAGACCCCACCTGGCATGCTGCATCCAGCTCTGGGGTCCTCAGCACAGGAAAAAACATGGACCTGTTAGTCCATGGGAGGGCCACAACCACAATCCCAGGAGTGGCCTGTGGGAATCTCATGAGGTTTAACAAGATCAAATGCAAAGGGCTGCACCTGGGCTGAAGCAACCCCTGGTATCAGCAGAGGCTGGGGGATGAACAGATTGAGAGTAGTCCTGTTGAGAAGGACCTGAGGATACTTGTGGATGGAAAGCTGGATGCAAATGGGCAATGTGCAACTTGCAGCTCAGAAAAACAACCATGTCCTGGGCCAAATCCAAAAGCAGCATGGGCAGAATGGTGAAGAAAAGAATTTTGCCCTCTACTCTGCTTTTGTGAGACCCCACCTGGCATGCTGCATCCAGCTCTGGGGTCCTCAGCACAGGAAAAAACATGGACCTGTTAGTCCATGGGAGGGCCACAACTACAATCCCAGGGCTGAAGTACCACTCCTTATGAATAAAGGTTGAGAGAGTTGGGGCTGATCAGTGTGGAGAAAAGAATGCTCTGGGGACGCTTTCTGGCAGCCTTCTAGTAGTAGAAGGGCTTTAAAAGGAAGATAGGGATGAACTTTTTAGCAGGGCCTGTTGCAGTAGGACACGGCATAACAGTTCTAAACTGAAAGATTTTTGTTTTAAACTCATTATAAAGCAGAAGTTTTTTGTGTTGGCAGTGGGTGGTGAATCACTGGCACAGGTTGCCTAGGGAGGTGTTGGATTCTTTATCCCTAGAAACATTCCAGTTCAAGTTGGACAGGGCTCTGAGCAACCTGGTCTAGCTGAGGAGGTCTCTGCTTATTGTAGGGGGACAGCAGGGTGGGGGTGTTGAAATGATTATCTTGAAGTTCCCTTCTAATTCAAACTACTCTATTATCTAATCCAAAGCCCTATTTATTTGGCACTGCCTTAGTGACAACAACCCCTAAAGTCATAGTTCTCTATCTGCAATGTTTAAGACAAAAGAGTCTTCAGCTCAGTCTTCTAAGTGTCAGAAGTTGAAGAGCCCTTCCATGGCTAAGTACCCACTGTCACAAGGGAATGGGAACAACAGTCAGCAGTGGTTCAGACAGCACCAGCTTTTATTGAAATACTGGATCGGGTACTGCGTGAGACAAGGGCAGGTAAAAGGAGATTTCTACTGCTCTGACTTCAAAAAAGAAAAAAGGAGATCAGACATAGTGTTTCAGTCCATCCTCAGGTACTTCACTTATTGTCCCCAGGTGCAGGACTTGGCATTTCCCTTTCTTGAACTTTACAAGGACTCTGTTGACTCAGTTCTCCAGTCAGAGTCCCTGAGTCCCTTTGAATGGGAGCACACTCATCAGATGTATCACCTACTCCTCCCAGTTTTGTGTCATCTGCAAAGGGTGCAGTCTGTCTCATCATCCAGGCCACTAATGAAGATGTTATGCAGTATTAACTCCAGGGTTACACCACAAGTGACTGACCTCGATCCTGAGCTCATGCCACTGATCACAACCCTTTGAGTCCAGCAGTTCAGTCAGTTTCCAGTCCACCCCACTGTCCATTGATCTTCTGCATATTGTATTGGTTTCTCTACAAGGATGTTATGAGGGACAGCTTTGAAAGTCAGCATAGATAACACCCACTGCTCTCCCTTCCTCCACCAGGTCACTTATATGATCTCATCATAGGGAGGCATAATCTCCACTTTAGAAATCAATCCTCACTACTCCCCAACACCTTGTTCTCCTTCATCTGTTTGGAAATCCTTCACAGCATCACTTTCCCAGGGTCTGAGGTGACACTGGCTGCCCTGCAGGTTCTTGGATCCTCCTTTTTGCCCTTCTTGAAGAAAGAAGTGACATTTGCTTTTTTTTCCCCAGTCCCTAGGAACTTCTTATGATCACTGGCACCTTTCAGAGATTAGTGAGGGTGACCTCACAGTGACATCAGCCAGCTCTGTGCTGTTATAACTTACATAATCAAATCTAGAAGACTCAACACATTCCATGGATTGCAGGATTTGCAGGAAGGAAAAAAACCTCATCCTTAGTTGTATGTGACAGTAAACTTTAACGTCTGCAATTAAGGTAAGTTAATGTTTGATTAATATCATATGTTTACTCAAGTTTTTACATGTATGACAAATATCTAAATGCAGCTCTGTGAAACTTCTGTAAAGTTACATTATTTTATCTTCCATGTGAGTTAGGTGTATTCCATCAGATACATTCCACTTTTAATTTTTCCAAGTATGGCTCCTCCCATTTAGATACATGATGTCCTACCATTTTTCCACTGAAACTTTGAATTGTGGACCCAAATCAAATCCACAATACAAGAAAGGATTCATGTATGGCATATATGGATCTATACTACCCTCTGAGCAGGGGGTAAAAGATTCAGTTCTAAACAGAAAACAAGCAGGTTACTGTTCCCCAAGAACCAAGTAAAAGCAAGTTCTCTTGGTGGTGTGATCAGTCTGGGCTGAGTATTATGGAATCAATATAGTTCACTACAGAATGTGCCTATTTATATCAAATCATTTTCTACAGAACAAAGAAGTTGAATACTGATTTGATAACAGAAGGCCAGACAGAGGCTAATTACTATTGTTTCAGACACATTGGAAGGAGCAGCTGAGTTTATATTCATATTTTAATGTGGTAGAGGTCTAAGTCAACTAAGTTGAAAAGGCAAATGGGTGTTAGGGATGTGGAGCAGAAGGGGGTGTGGAGCAGAAGTGTGACTTGAAAAGCTTTCCTTAGCGGAAGTCTCTTGCTACATTTCCAACTCCACAAAGTAGGTTGGTGAGAGGTGTTGTCCCAGTTAGGCAACTCACCAAGGTGTTTCCAATATATTGAGTCTTCTCTCTCCAAACAGGCTAGGTGACAATCTTTTACTACCACTCCTGAAACCAAACAAGTTAATAAATACACTATTTTAATAATAGGTTTTATTAATAAGATGTGAAGACCTGAGACCTGCTGTAAGATCATTGAAATGTTGAAAGGTACCTCTGAAGGCTGTTTTTCAGTTGGACCAGGTCAGCACTAGACTATGTCAATCTTGCCTTTGCCTGGCCTTGAAAAGCCTCAGTGACAGAGATTCCTCCACTCCTTTGGACAAGCTGTTCTACTGCCGAGATACTTGTTAATTTTATTTTCTGATGCTCGGTCTGAACTTCCCAAGTTTTAAACTGTGGCAATTACTCTATTAGACCTGCTGGCAGTGATAAGAAGAATTCAGCTCTGGCACTTTTCTAATGATCTTTCAGACATTTATAGGCTGATGTTATGTTACTTCATGTCTTCCTTTCTGCCAGCTAAGTGCAGTGCCTTCAGCCTCTCCTCAATAACTTTCTTATCAGCCCTCCACTGAACACTCTCTAATTTTGCCCTGTCTGTCCTGATCAGAGGTATCCAAAACTATTTCAGGCATGGCTTCACCAGTACCCAGCAGAGATTATCAGCAGATTCCCTGTGATGTGCTGGCCATGCCTCTAATGCACCCCAGTGAGAGCCTCCTTCCAGAAGAGCCATCCATGGGTTCCTGTGCTGTAACCCACAGGACTGTGCCCTTGCCAGCCACTTCCCACTCTGTACCCATACATGGGGCAATTCCATTCCAGGGGCAGAACTTCATACTTCTTATTAAAATCCTGACATCCCTGTCTAATCCTTGATCATTTCAGGGTCCTTCTGGGTTGAACCAGCAGCTGCTCCCCAACGTCAGTGTTACCTGCTTAGAAGCTGTTAATGAAGGCACTGAATATGGGTGCCAGTATTGTTCCCAGGCTGTTTTGCTGATTACCAACCAAATATTGAGTTAGTGATTGCTATCCTTGCAGCTTCCAATCCATCCAAACAGGTGGTTTGACCAGTCCACACTTCTGCTGTTTCCAGAGGGGAAGGGTGGGGAAGGTGTTGGCAAAAGCCATATTCAAACCAAGGTATGTTGTAGCCACCACCACAGGGCCAGACATTTCATCACTGCAGGCACGCAGCAGGTCAAACATGGTTTGCCTTCCTGGGCTGACTCTGCTGATTATGTGCTCCCTGATCTTTCCATTGACTGAGGTGTGGCTGACTGGCCCATCCAGAGGGCAACCCCTTCCAACCCAAGCCATCCTGTGATTCTGTGACTCCCGTCTTCCTTCTTGTCTTTTTGTAAGAATGAGGACTGATAGTGGCTTCACAGTCAGGCCCACCAGGTCTCCCTGTAAGTTTGGGGTGATTCCCATGCAGCCCAGGGGACCTGAATACACAGAGCTTCTCTAACCTCTTGCTCCTCCTTTGCTGGCTGCCCAATTCACTCCCAGTTATGTCTGTACAGGCAAAAGTTGAGGAGCTGGCTTGGGCTCTGAAGACAGAGGCAGAAAAAAGGCAGCGAGTTAATCAGCTTTTTTGTTAATGCCTGTTGTCACAAGGGGCCTCTGTCAGTAGAAGTCCACTTTCCCTGAACTTGCTTTTCCAATTAGGAATCTCCATAATCTGCTTTGTTCCAACCAGTGCCCCTTGGCAGTCTCAGCTCCAGCTGGGCATTCCTGGTTTCCTGGATTTGACACTAAGTGCCTCACACTGTGGGTGTTTTTGTGTCTGTCAAGTGGCAGTGATTTACTTAGAACATTAAAACACTTTTTTTTTTAGTGTGGCTAATCTAAATCCATATATAAGAGATGGTCGTTCTGACTCTTGCACACTTTAGTTCCAGTAGGTCAAGACTTATGAATGAACATAGAAAAATTGCTCCAACTGTAGAAGCAATTGGCAGCTAGCAGGAAGACATGGGAAAATGTCTGAAATTACAACCCAGTTAAATGTGATTAATACAATGTCAATAAAAAATAAATTGAATTCTTTTATTTTTTAAAGATTTAGAAGGAAGGTGCAACTGGATAGTGAAAACCAACAGATGTTGGTGTGCCATTGGGAAACACTCTTGGAAGAGGGTCATACATGCATGGACACACAGAGTAGCTTGAGGTCTGGACTGGGATCAAGACTAATTTGATTGATAAAAGCTTAAATTTTAAAGTAGGGAACAAAGCTGGGAAAGGTCCATGTAATCTGCATGATGATAATATAGTGAGAAAGGAATATCAAAAGGTCAGAGGAATAAAAGTGCCAATACTGATGTATGGAGTGGGAAACTGCTGGCTGAAATTTAGCCTCTTGTGGTGGCCAGCATGAAGATATTGGATTGGCAAAACAAGACAGAGGATCCAAAACTACTGTGTCAGAATTAAAACTGGCTAACACAGATACCTGTGGAGGATTAGCAATTGTGGCTGGAATAATAGGATGATGGAATTACATGCATAATTTAGGAAAGATGGAGGAAGAAAAAAAAAGGTGGTGAAATGGCTATTATACATTAATGACTTCAGAGAAAAGAAAGGGATGGTGTGAATAGCAGGAGTCACATTTAAGTAAAGATTGTTTAGAAAAAGTTAGAAAAAATACTATGCTTTACTGGAGTATCAGAGAGCCTGCAGTATCCAAGAGAGCCTGGGAGCCGGATTTAGAGAGAGATGTAGATGTCTGTCATGTCAATTGGAAAAGAGAATAAGTACCTTTAGTTTCTCTATAAATATGGAGATATAACATTGTCAGACCTATTCCTAAATGTGCTAACAGACCTCTACACTGCAGTGAGAAGTTATGCAAGAGTGCTATGAAAACTTCACCATAGTTTTCATATTTGTAGAAGAACTTTGTAGAATTATTAAATATTTTTAACTACATGAAAGTATTTCCATTACTTTGATTTGAAATAAAAATAAATTCTGAAATGTCAGAATTCTCGTTGAGTAGAAACACTGGTTTTAGCCATACAATTTTCCCCAGTTAATTGTAATAGTTACATCAGGTTGTATCTTCAAACTAAGCTTGAAGACAGAGTAAATTACTTCTCCCATAAATAATCACAAATTAATTAAAAAACAAGAACATTCTAATATACAGTAAATATATATAAAAGAGAAAATTTAGAAAATACATGCTAGATGTAATTCTGATTTTCAGTGGGAGGAGAGGGAAAGCTAAAAAGCTAGAATTCAGAAAACACACAAAATGGCTACAAAACCAGCAGTAGGCATTTAGAACCATCCTCAACACTATTTCCACAGAATCTCCCTTGCCTGTTTTTATTCAATAACTAGCAATTTATTTTTTTTTAGTTTTGGTCTCTCTTATGTTGGCTACAGAAGTTTACAGACATGTACCAAAAGCATACACTGTATTTTCTGAGTTGTAATTCCTATGAAATTCAAATCTAGAGGAAGCAGCATGTTCCATGATTGGATTGACAGGCAGGCAGAAAATGGATGCTTAATTGTTCATGAGAGTGACCTTTAACCTGTGAAATTAAGGTAAACTAATGTTTGATTTATATCTGATGTTTAGTCTAGTCAAGTTTGAAACACATGACAACTATCTAAATGCATCTGCATGAGATTCCTTGAAGTTGTCATTTTATCTTTTTAGCATATCTAGTTAGGATTTTTTTATCGAATGTTTATGCATTATAAAATGCAGTAACTGATTTTTCTCTTCAGAGACAGACTGAGTAATTTGTTGTAGCTGTGTTGAAGGCAGTGGATCTCAGCCTGAAAATCCATTTCATTCTTGATGAACAAGTTTTATCAATAGACCCTCCCCTTTTGTGTTAAGATGCCTGGTATAATATTTTATCCTAATTGATTTCAGATTCTGCTCAACCATTTTTCAAACATTGCTTGCTTAAAAATTATTGATCTCATTTTAATAACCAAGAGGCCTTCATACTGTAACTATCTCCAGGCATGGCCTGATTTACCACGCTTTGAAGCAGACACAGAATCACTGGGACCAGCATTGCTTCCTCTGCCAAGTCACATGGCACAACCCTTGTCTGCTGAATTGTCATTTTTTCTTTTTAGCATATCTAGTTAGGATTTTTTTATCGAATGTTTATGCATTATAAAATGCAGTAACTGATTTTTCTCTTCAGAGACAGACTGAGTAATTTGTTGTAGCTGTGTTGAAGGCAGTGGATCTCAGCCTGAAAATCCATTTCATTCTTGATGAACAAGTTTTATCAATAGACCCTCCCCTTTTGTGTTAAGATGCCTGGTATAATATTTTATCCTAATTGATTTCAGATTCTGCTCAACCATTTTTCAAACATTGCTTGCTTAAAAATTATTGATCTCATTTTAATAACCAAGAGGCCTTCATACTGTAACTATCTCCAGGCATGGCCTGATTTACCACGCTTTGAAGCAGACACAGAATCACTGGGACCAGCATTGCTTCCTCTGCCAAGTCACATGGCACAACCCTTGTCTGTGGAATTTAAGGAAGAATGAAAAATGGGTTATAAGAGTAAAATCCTCATTTTTTCACAATGTCCTTTCTCTCTTTCAATAAAAGCAAACAGAATTTGACTTCTACTTCCCTATGCTGGGCAGGTATTAAGTATTTTCTTAAATTACATCTGCATCTGTCACAGATTCCTAAGAGGTAAAAATTCATGAATGTTTATGATTTAAAAAATCATTGAAAGTTAGTTATGAAAGCAGGCCTAAAGCACACAGACTTCTCTCCTAGAATTATCATATCTCTCCCAGAGCTGTCTTGTGGATGGTGCCCAGAGAGGCTGAGGCAGGCACTGGCCTTAGCAGGCATTTAGGAAGTGGTGAGCACAGAGCATGCAAATGGTCTCACTGTGGCTGTGCAGCTGCAGTGCTGCTCATAAAGTTATGTACTCTCAAGACTGCTTGGACTACCTGGTCTATATGTTGCAGAGATTTTGCATCCCCAGGGTAGTCATGATTTCCCTTCTCTTCAAAGTGACTGAATTTATCATACTTGGGATGTTAGTTTAACCAAAAAAGTAAAAAATTAATTCTCTGCTGACTGACCGACATCTGATGCAGTATAATTATTATTCAATTATGACTAAACATAATTAGTTTAATGATATTTTAGGCATTCAATCAGGGTAGAAGCATCTTAGGATTTGATATTCCATAAACTTGAGAGCAGTTCATGATCAGTCTGAGGTAGGAACATTCCTGTCCATGCTTCTCTCCTATATAACATAATCTTCTCCTGCATGTTCAGGTGAGGTACTGCTGGGGGAATAATATTCCACTTCCTGGCAAAGTATCCTGGTGCAGTTAAATGAAAGTACTACAAATAACTGCAAATCCTTCAGGCAAATATCAGTCATTTCAGCAGGTGGTGAAGAGAAACAGAAAAATATTTCTATGGCTGCAGGGCAGACATTCTTCCTTTCCAAAGCAAGACCTGTCTTCTCCTGCTTCCCCCAGCAAAGGTAAGACTGTCACATCCTCTTAAGGCATGAAAAGCTGACAGAGCTTTTGCCTTTTCTTTGCCTAATACTGCAGTAAATAACCTTTAGTTGCATCCCAGAATCAAAAGCAATCCAAAACTCATTAAAATCTAACTTGTATCATATTGCCCAATGATACCTGCCCACAAATCTGCAAAGCAATTAACACAGCTCTTAAGATTCATGGCTCACAAGGTTTTGAATCTGGAGGAGAATAGCAGGTATTTGGTGGCAAATATTTAAGGACTTATTTACAGGAGAACTGGAGAATTTATATATATCACTCTTTCAATGAAATATTGATGACAAACTATTCAGTTTAAATCAATGTGAAATAGGTTTGTACTGCATTCCACTACTGTTTATCCCATAACCACGCTCAGCAAAGCAGGGTGTGTATACAGGGCTATGTTTGTACATGACTTAAAATGCCTCTGCTGTCAGTAAATAACAAAAGACAAGGTGATGAGAGAGTTCCTCTCCTGCTCTATTTTCACTTATTTTTGTGAAGATCAACCCTGTTAGTGCCAACCTTTTCCAAATCAAATGGCTATGACTGAACTTCAAAGGATAAAAGTGACAAATGTGAGGCAAGTGAAAATATGCCCCTAGTTCAAGGCATTTGTGGAATACAAAAAAAAGCACATATGGCATAGGATATTGGGGTGTGGGATTTCTCAATTTAACATTTAACAATGTTAAAAAAATTACTTTCACATGAAGGAGAAAGAATACACTTTTCACATGTCAAATAACAAATACAAAAGCAGTCTATTATGATTCATCCTAAAAATTATTTTAACACTAGGCTGATATTACTCACTGAATGACAGTTCTTAGATATATGTATACACAAAAATACAGCAGACAGATGTAGTTCAAATTTTTCCAGACTGCACATTGTTCTTGCTCTTCAATTAGGGGAATCTAAAGAGGAAAGTTTAATGCCTGTATCTGTGGCTTCTTGAACAGTGAGAGACAAATAAAAGTTGAAGGCATTTCACCTGGGCAAATGCAACTATTTTTTATAAAAATATTTTTGACTAAAAGGTAGAAGTCCTTCAGAAATACAACCATGAGTTCTGATTTCAAAACTGGTTTTGAAACAGAGCACTATTTTGCTGTTGGTGTCTACCTTCAAGACTGCTACCACCAACACATTCTTATTATAGAGTGATTTCAAACTACTGGAAAAAAAGATTTTCTCTGTTATCACAATGTGCTTCAGTTTATTGACTCAGTGCCCATGACTTTTTTATGTAAGATTGATCTCTTGTGAGGAAGATTTCTTATCAGTCCATTACTCCATGAATGTTTCTG
The DNA here is from genome assembly GCF_014805655.1 of Passer montanus. Lineage (NCBI taxonomy): Eukaryota > Metazoa > Chordata > Aves > Passeriformes > Passeridae > Passer > Passer montanus. Next base: position 5,533,667 of record NW_024367707.1, read on the forward strand.
TCATTTCATAGAACCATAGAATAATCTGAGTTGGAAGAGACCTTCTAGAGCTCATCTAGTCCAACCCTCCTGTGGTGAGCAGGGGCACCTTCCACTAGACTGGGTTGCTCAAAGCTCCATCCAACTTGGTCTTGAGCATTTTCAGGGATAAGACATCCACAGCTTCTCTGGGCAATGTGTCCATGTACCTCACCACCCTCACAATAAAGAATTTCTTCCTAATTATCTGATCTAAACTTGCCCTCTTTCAGTTTAAAGCCATTCTCCCTTGTCTTACCCCCTACTTGACCTTGTAATCTATTTTAAGGGAATGCTTAAGATGCTGAGTTAATATTTCAACAACCAGGAACAACTATATTTAGTTATACCCACCACCTTTCTTCAGTTTCTGATGTATGTGCTAAAAAACTTTTTAATTTCTGAGTCACGTTCTGTTTATCTCAGAGAACACAAACTTACCTGATGAAGAGGAGCACTTCTCTTCAGATGACTTTGCCTGCTTGTAAAAATACTTTGGTCTGAGCACTGAATTTCATCCAGAGGTTGTGAGGCACTGGACTTCCAAGAGTTTCAGAAAAGGAAGCAGACAAATACTGCCTGGGAGAAATGGATTTACCATGTCTGACATGCAGTGTTTGTGTGGCACTGGGCCAGTTTCTCCAACTGAAATACCCCAGGCAGCCATTCTACTTGCCTTACTTTTTTTGGATACTCAAATTCTTGGCTATTGATTCAAAATTACAAAATACAGCAAAAACTGTGGACCAACATAGATTTGTAACACTGTCAATTTGGCTAGTTTGCTCAGGACTGACTGTTCTGTTTTCCCTGAGAAGCATTCCTAGGGTGGGATGGCTTTGGTTGCATGGATACCACCATCTCAAAAACACAGAAAAGAAGCCAAGATTTTCAAATTTAGTTTACACTTTTGACAGTTTTTATTTGAATGTCTGTTAAGGTGGCAAAATTATCAGTCTCTCCAGCTTTTTTCTGTCTGCATACTGAGCTGACTGTAACAATTTACTTCTCTGCAGATTTACGTCTGAGATTTTCACAGGCTTAGGCTTAGGCTGACCACCACCTACAGTAGCTCATTAACACAGACCTTTTTTAAATAAAACATCTCCTGAAAATATGTGGGAAGAGAGGAAAAAGGTTTTCCACAAAATAAATTCAAAGTGGTGTTGATTTTAACAGTGCACAGCACACCTTAAAAGAAAGAACAATGCTTCAAAATACAACAATCTAGAACAAGTGTTACCAGGGCTTCATTTATAGCAGGACAAACTTTGCTTCAGATGAAGAAAGCAGAATAACCAAAATATCTGCAATAAACACTTTCCCAAATGGAGTGCTCAATGTGATGTGCCTTACAGAGATTAAGTTCTGTGTTGGTAAAATTCCTGCACTGCTTTATAATTTATGCCAGAGAGCTGCTGATCAGAGACTGGTAATGCCCAGAAAACACACAGCTTCTCCCTGCTGTCTCATTGCCCTTGCAGGCACTGCTGTGATAACAAACACTCCTGGCCCAGGAGATGAGGAGAAATTTTCCAATCCCATTCCTCAGCAATCAAAGACTATAGGACTGTGTAAAAGCTGTGGAATCCTTCTCCTGTCACTCAAAAGTGGACCCTCTCATTGCTCCTGGTGATGTGCAACCTCTAGGATGCATTCCTGCTGCTGATAGGAAGGGGCATTTAAGAAAGGTGGGCTGTGGAGAGTTAGGGAGGAACATGGTAACATCCCCAATTCTAAGCATGCAAATGCTGACTGTAGTCCCACCAGAGATGGGAAGGCCCCTTTTGCTGCTATGGTCAAAAAATAATCTTGTTCTGTGAACTATGGGTAAAATTAAACTGATCATAACTTCCTTTTTGAAGGTTGAATATTAAAATATTTCCCAGAGTTCTGCTATTTGTCATAAAGAAGGATACACAGACATGCCTGAAATTAGCTCCTGATTCCTGGGTGTAAGTGCATACCAAAGCTTCATAGATTACCCTAAGTAACCCACTACATCTAGTGCTTAAAGATCTATAAAGTATTTAAAGTCAAACCTGAGCAAGAACAGTTATGCTCTTGTTTCTGAGGTGCTGGTGGATGCACACTGTATTAAATCCACTATTCCCTGCTTTAAAACAACCTGCCAGCCTCCACAACATAAAAGAATTAACAAACCACTACAGACAACTCCAGACACATCACCTTCCGTTAGCTCTTCCCTGTGTGGAAAATATGATAATGGTGCTACTTCAACTTAGAAGGCTGTTACAAAGTTAAATTTATGAATGTTTTGAATGAGTTATAAGATTACCACAGGAAAGTCATCATGGAAATTAATTAACCTGCCTTCAAGGCAGGGTTTGAAGAATGTACAGAGAATATGACATGAAAGATTCCACTTTACTTGATGAAAATGAAGAGAAACATTGAAGAACTATACATTAATTAAAGACATCCTTGTATTGAATGAGGCATGAGTCTTGTGGAAAAAACCACTCTGCAAAGGTAATTTAAAAATGGATTCCTATCACAAACAACATACATTACTGTAGGGGAGGGATTTTTCTTTGGAGCTTTCGTGTTTTCTGTATAGTTCCTTAAGTTTTCTTTAAAATCTCCTGGGGTTTTTTTTGTTGGGTTTCTTTTTGTTGTTTTTTTGTTTTTTTGTTTTTTTGTTTTTTTTTTTCCCATGGCATGACTCTGGGTCATGTTTTCTGTATAGTTCCTTAGGTTTTCTTTAAAATCTCCTGGGTTTTTTGTTGGTTTTTTTTTTTTTTTTCCCATGGCATGACTCTGGGTCTGAATGCTGTGAACCAACTATCAGAGGAAATTACAGTTGTAGGAGAACAGTTCTTTCTCCATGTGAATGCTATGCTTATGAGCTTCATGATCCCTTGAGAGCCAGCACTGGTGGGCTCCTGTTCCTTGGGGCAGATTCTCCAGTGCCCCCATCCATCCCTCTCCTCTCAGCCACTGGCTACTGCCTGAATACCCTCACACCCCTTTCTCCAGTTTCTTCATCTTTTCATGCCCCACATCCATTCTCTGCTGCCCTCCTTTCCAGTACTGGAAATTCCTCCTCTCTGTTTCCTTTTCCTCATCACTAAGCCCATATATCTTGCTCTGAGACCAGCTGTTCCTTCCCATGTGTTCATCAGACATCAGCAGGCTAAAGATTAATTATTGTTATAGGAGATTCTTCCTTCTTTTGGTTTTGTTGCCAAAGGAGCCCCTGAGAAATTAGGAGGAACAGCTACAGTAAGAGAGGTGGGTTTTTTCTTCTGTAATGTGACCAAAACTGTACAATTTAATTTTTAGGCAGGTAGAATAACAAGTGGAGCTCCTTGATGTAGGGTTAGTGGGAGAAACAGCTGAAATGAAAACATCATTTGGCACTTTCAAAATTTGGCAGAGTTATAGGCAATGAAAATTACATATTTCATTGTTAAAGCAACATCAGAAATAATTATTACTATATGCACCAGAGACCCTAAATCTGTGTAGCTAAACTTTTACTGAGGTATGTGAACCCAAACATGAGAACACCACTTGAATGTCTAGAAGGAAGAATTGTTGCCCAGCACCCCAACAGAATAATTGCCTCTTAGGAAATAATGATTAGGAAATCTTAGGAAATAGGAGACACATCAGGAATACCAAAGTAAATGCTGTCCTCCTCCTCCTTCCTCTCATATTGACTATGGTCTGTACTTTCAGGTAAAGAATATAAAGGTAATATAATTGCTTGGCAAAAAGAAGAAAACAAATGAAAAGTGGAAGGATTAAATTTACCTTCCATTTAAATTTCGGTAAATTGGCACTGAAGATGGGTCAATAAGGCGTTTGGCATATAACACCAGTTCTGGCAATGTTTTGAGCAGGAGCTGCCCCAGCGCCACAAGCCCTGGGGCTGTGTGCTCTCCCCTAGCACTGCTGCGTCCCAACACGGTCCGGAAACAGCAAAACCAGCAAGGGGGAAGCAAAAGAAGTATAGAAAGTGTGTGTTAAAATTTTGGGGAGGGGAGTTCAACCACTAGTATGTGAACGATGAGGAGAAACAAAGATTATGTTAATTTCTCCCTTTGTAAAACCGAGTACAAGGCGGTCCTGCCGCTGCAGGGCCAGCCCGGCGCGAAGGGACCCCGTGAGGGAACCGCGGCCGCAGCCGGATGGGAAGGACACGGCTGTGCCTTTCCCCGGTGCCATCGATCCATCCGAGGCCGCACGAGGCTGCAAACACCTGCATGGAAAAATATGGGAAAACGACCGGACCGGCCCGGGAAGCCGCATAACGCGCGTTGTTTGGCTCTCGGGGATAAGCCGAGTGAAGGCGCCCAGGCAGCGCAGCGCCGCTCGGCCGCCCCTGCCGGGCGCGGAGCCACCCGCGGGCCACAGGTAAGGGATGGGGCCGCGGCCCCGCGACGTGCCGGGGGACGGCGGCTCCTCAGCCCGCATCCCGCGGCTTGCCCCGGCGCCGTCCCGTCCCGTCCGTCTCTCGCCGCCCGGAGCCGGCGCTGCCCGAGCCCCGGGGACGGGGCGGGCGGGGGTCGCTCCCTGGCAGGTGCCGCCGGGTCCGGCCGCCATCTCGGGGGATGGGGCGGCCGCAGTCGGCGGGAGCCGCGGCGGTGCCGGGCGGCTGTTCCCGAGGGGACGCGGAGCGGTGCCTCCCGCGGCTCCCGGCCATCCCGTCCTGCCCTTTGTGGTGCGGGAGGTGTTTGCCATGAGGTGGCTTTTGTGCCGCCGCGGTTTCCCCGGCCGCCGGCGGTGCTGCCGGGGCGGGCGGGCGGCAGCTCGGCTGTGCCCCGAAGTGCCGAGCGGGGAGGCAGCGATTTGTAAAGCTCGTTCTCGGCGGTGCCTGGGCCTGCCCGTGCCGCTGCTGCCCGGCCCGGGCAGCAAACTGGTTGAGCGGGTATCGGGCGTGAACAGCGCACACAGAGCCCTTATATAGACACGGCTTCTGGTTAAGGTTCCTCCTCGCTGCTCGGCGAACGTAACTTTTAATTTCCGAGGATGAAAAGGGTGTGTGAGATGTGGTGGAGGTTGCTGTGCTGTATGTGCGGAGCAGCACCTGGCGTGGGATCAATTCCTCCGGCACCAGGAGATGCTGGGGCCAAGGCTGGTGGTCGTGACCTTGGCTCTTGGCTTCACATGTCGGTGTTGGGCTGGGTCTGGCTGCTCCTTCTTCACATGACCTCCCCTGGGCTCTAGCATGAGATGGGTGGTGATTAACGTGTTATGCAGGTGCTCATGACACCTTTATCTTAATTATCTGGTATGGAGCCTCTCTTTTGTGGTTGGCAAACCATCTAAACCTGGTGCATAAGAGGGAATTAATTTCCCCGTTTGTTCTAAGCCACTGTAGTGACTAAAAGTAGCTTTGCAATTGCTTTGCGAGATAAAGAAGGATTCCTCTTCCAAATTTATGGAGTGGGAATCTGAGACTTTGACTTCTCTGAGGCAACACAGTGTGAGGAGCCGAGGAAGGAGCTGGGAACACCTGTGTTTGCTGCTGCTCACCCTTCTCCACATGCTCAGCAGTTGCAGTTTTTGCTGTAAGGCTGTTGCTGTTGAGCAGTCAGGCACTTTTAGGGCTTGGGTCTTCATTTCTTAGTATTTCACATGGAAGACAGGGAGAAATTAATCTTCAGAATTCATATTTGTGAGTATTTTTTAACCTCTTTTCTAAAACATGGGGAATTCTTCCCAATATTCACTTGCACTCTTCCCAGACATTTAAACCTTCACTCCTTATATTGACCAGTACATAATCTATTTTCCACCCTGTATGAGATTGGGAATCCATAGAAAAGGTAGCATGTACTCTAACAGAGATGGTATCAAATGGGTCATGTGTTGTAGGGCACGGACAGGCACAGACAGATGTAGTTACTTGTGGTCAAGCACTGGCATTTGAGCACTAATGCCCAAGGAAGGCAATATGTGTAAAATGGTCTTGGCCAAATTTGTTATTTGAGTTGTCTGCTAGAAGATAATACATGACAATAAAAGATTGTATATGTGTGGTGTGTGTTACAGACAGCAGTATGGATGGCATTTGGTCTCCTGCAGCAGAGAATGAGGCTCTTTTTTGTGGGACTTGCCAATTTTGTAACAAGCACAACAGCTATTAAAGTGAACTATTAATGTGGATGTGGAAATGATGCTCTCTTAATTAATGTTTGTGTGTCTGTCTTGATCCTGGAGTCCTTGTCTTGGTCATGGGGGTAGGAGGAAGAATCTTACCTCTCTGTTCCAGAGTAAAATGCTCCTTCCCACAGCGTTTTTCCCCAAAAGGGTGCTGCCCCAACAGCAGGCAGTGACTGCAGCCACCACTCCCCTTCCCAACCTGTAGTTCTCTGGCAGCCTCTGAGCTTTGATCTGTAGGATTCTCTAGTGCTGGGCAATTGCTGGGATGGCAGTGCAAGCAAGGCACTTCAGACTGTCTGCCAGACCAAGCTGTAACAAACAAGCCTGCAATAATGGGTTTTTTTTACATTTCTTTACTACTAGAGGAGAGAATATTGTAAAATTGTTTCCAATTCTGCAAACAAAGAACAAAATTCTGTGGTACAAGAAAATCATAATTGCAGAGCTCAATTACATCCCTTTGCCAAAAATCAAAGGCATGAGGCAAACAATAGCATGAGAAAACACTGTAGGAGTATTTTTGTCAGGGAGAGTGTTAGGTGACCAAAATGTAGGCATTATTGCTGCTGCTGTCTGTAGTAAAGGTAATGACTAAAGAGCATTTGAAGGACAAGTGGCTCAGTATTGAATCTCTTGTCTTCCTTTTTACTGCCTGGTGAGATTTGCTTAATGTATGTGCTAGGAGGTTGAAATACTGGACACTTTGATTTTCAGAGTAAAATGTGTTTGTTGGTTGTTTGGGTTTTTTCCTTATGGAAAACATGATCATGCCTAAAAGAATTTAAGAGAAAAAAAATGTGTTGTGCCGTCCTAGTCTGTATATCACAAAACCAGTTAGTGTGAAAGGAATTAATGTGTGGATTCCTTTAAAAATACTGTGTGGGTTTTTCTTCTTGATCTCATTGCTTTTCCAAGTGATTTCTCATAGGCCAAAATGATTTAAACAATGTGTACTTACATTTTTTTGTACAGTACTGTTTTCTTTCATGTGTGGACACTCAAGGTTGTTTATCCCCAAGGTTAATTCATGTGCTGCTTTTCATGTGATATTACCATTGCAAGTATTGGCTCAAGTTCAGGGCAGTTTAATACACTCTCAGGGTTACTGTTTTGATATTTAAAGTATTTTTTAAGGCTTTGTCCTTAAAAAAGAAAAGTCAAACTGCTTTCCAGGGAAGTTCACTAAACATCAGTGAGGAAAAATGTCTTGCCTTTGAATTCCAGGACTGCAGAAGTAAAAGGAAGGTGTATCACTGGAAATGCACAGGTTAGGAAAGTAAAGCATCTGAAAGCTTGAGTGTTTATAGGACAGCATTGTATAGTGTCACAAAGCTCCATTTGCTTTGGTGGCTGGTGTATCCATAGCAGGATAAAGGCAGCAGGAACACTTTTTTAAACATTAGGTAATTATTTCTAGATGTGCTAATTGAAGCAGCATGTGCATATTTCATGTAAATGAAACTACGTATCCTGTGTGATGATACTGTACAAAGATTTATGTAGTAGGGCTTGTTTAAATCTCATTAATGAAAAAAATGCAATTATAACTTTTTTGGTTATCAGTCATTCAATGTATGTGGACCAAAACTGACAGGGGAAGTTCTTTAAAAATCTTACATCTGTCATTCACTTACTAATGCTTTCTAAAGCTACAGAATAGAGCAAGGCTTTAAATTCTGTTCAATTCTGGACAGCTTAGGTGATGGGAAAAAACATCTTATTTCCTTCTTGTGTGTTTCACCCTTCAATTCTGGACTGCCTAGGTGATTGGGAAAAAAACATCTTATTTCCTTCTTGTGTGTTTCACCTTTGCAAGGAGGTCCCAGTGTGAGGATTATTGAGTAGCTTGTTTGGCTCTTTTCTTTTACTTATCTTGGCCACTCCTTGTGAAATCAGGTTTTTGCACCAGCTCTCTGATAGGGCATTGCAGCTTCCAGCCTTTTGTGATTGGCTCAAGCTGTTGAGCAGATCCTAGAAGCAGTAATCCTCAGTTTAGATTGTACATCAATTTATAGAATGCTTTTTTGGTTTAAGATACTGTTTTATGGAATTTTTATAAATAACTGGACTGTACAGGTCCAGTTATTTATGAGATGAAGAGAGATGAAGCTGATCAGGAAGCTAATGCAAATTTTAGGGATGCTAACTGCATTTAGTTACTTGTATTACACACTGAGATTTAACTTTCTTCTGGACATCTACTGGTTGAGAGGGAAAATCTGGATAATACGCTTAAATAGTGGAAAGAATAGTAATGCTCAGCCAAGGTTATTGGAGTAATCAAAAGCAAAGTTCAGTACTGTAACAGGGTTTACTTTAATCTGCCTGTTTTAACTCAGAAATTATGTAAAATGACCTATTTTGCTGTAATTGACTCATGTTTGGTATTTTCATCACAACTTGATATGTTACTGGTGTATTTTCTATGCTTGGAATTAGTGCGTGTATGGACATGGGATGTGTCAGTTTCCCCAATATACCTGTGTTCAAGCAGCTTACCCAGTGAAAAAAGTGACTTGAAATCTTGGGTAGTCACATTACCCTGGACTGACTTTAGATAGGATATTTAGAAATACCTTTCACTGTGTCTTATCTCCACAATGATTAATGATGATAATGTGTCACTGTGCAAAGATAAGTGGGTTTCACAAAGTGGAAATCTATCTGACTATTGAAAAACCCCTCAAGATTATGTTGTTTATGTTGTTTAAAAGACTAATGCACCTGGCAGACTTTGTCATTCAAATAGTACACTATTGTTTTTCTTCATTTGTGCCATGAAGCTATCAAGATCCTAAAACCCTAGCACTCTCTGTGGATCTGAATGTTGTAAGAATCCTAGTAAAGTACTTCTTGTTGTAGCTAAATAGTAATCCAGATGTTTCATACGGAATTACTTCTGGCTTTGAGTTGTCCTCTGTGTATGTACATATATAATGCATGTACATTTCAGGCTTTTTGCAGTTGTAATGAACTAATATATTCAAATGCTTGTTGGTCACATTCTTCATTTTTGTAATTTTCTTCTTGTAACTCTTAAATGCATTATCCACAGTAGTTACGCTTTCCCATAATTATTTCATATCTATGCCCTCTGTGAGCTGAAGTTTTGTGAAATGTTGTGTTTCTTTTCATTTAATGTATTATTTGTGTGTGTGTCATCTTTGTTTGCCAAGTGCCAGATCAAACTGTTTTGCCCTAAATTCTGGGACATCAATTTTGCTTTTGCACTTGAATATCTGAAGGCTTTTGCTGCTTCTTTCATGTGTTTGTGTCTGCTTTCCTTTGATCGAGGGGGAGCTGATTATTCTCGTAGTATTGAGGTGCTGCAGACAAACGTCTGCTTTGCTGAGATGGATAAAGCATTTCTGTGATCTTTGCATACACTTCAGTCACACAGCAGGTGTTTGTTGTTTTAGCAGCTTTTCAGTGAGAAGGTCCAAAGCAGTGCTGAACAGAGGACGTATTCCTGATGTTGTGCAGGGTTTGCACAGTTGTGCTGTGCTAGCTGTTTGCTTAGGCGTGAGCTTGCTTTACACTGTTTTTCTCTGTGTGCCAAAGTTTGTTTTTTCACTGTGTTTTCATGTTACTTTTCTTGGCATAAACATGCCAGTAGCAAACTTCTGGTATTAATGTTTTGCTCGTGTTAAATTAATTCCTTTACAATGTGTAAAATGCAACTTTTTTGTGTTCCAGTGTTACACGTATGTGCTTTTTGATTGGATCAGTTGGAAAAACAACGTTGAACTCAATTTCTTCTAACGATTTGACAGAAGAGATTGTTTCCTGTGCATCATATAATATTTAACTTTTTGAGCTCTGCTTTTCCTTACAAGAGTAAATACACATTTGATGCAGTGTTGGACATTCAAATCCTTTTTTCTGGTTTGTGAAAAATCTGGAAACTCTCATTTTTCTGTATTTTGAGTACAGAAATAGATGAAATTGTCCAAGCTCTGGAAGTCAACCCCTTCAGTAATAATTACATATGTTGTTTTGTGTTCCTGTGTGCTTGCATTTGCCTTCCAGGAGGACCAGTCCATGCAATATGTATGGAACTTAGTGTGATATGATGAGCATTTTAGTCTGGGGTGTCTTCTGCATTGTTACTTCGTGCCAGAGCCAGTTGCCTTGTTGGCTTTGGCATGGTAATACATCTGCTTGCACAAAAAGGAAAATGGATTTTATGCCCCATAACCTTAACACCATCACAGGTGTGTTGTGCATTCAACCAGTTTAGAAGAAATTACATTAAGCTTCATCAATCTAGTTTTCATTGTTGAATAGTTTCTCTTAGATACTTCTCTTTTTTTAGTAGTGATTTCAATAAATAACATGAGTGAGAATTTATCACTTCTACCTGAGATTTTGATAGGATGGGAATGGGTGTGTTAAATAAAAATACACTATACCATATATCAATTTGTGGATGCCACTGTAAAAGCATATCAAAAAATCTTCAAGAAAATAGTGGTAACACTACTACAGTTAGTTTTGTCTGTTTTGATGCCAGATGCTGGGGGATGTGTTGTGGTTTTGTTTCACTTAGGAAGATCTGCAAGTACGCCTTGCCCAGTTCAATCTATATGAATTATCAAATTACTTGTCTCATGCCAAGCAGAAGCCATCAAGGCCCTGCTTTATTTCAGAAAAATGCTCATTCAGATATTTATAGTGTGAAATTCATTTTACTCGTGGGTGTGGAATACTGAAATTCTTTGTGGCTACAATCAAAAGAGAAAGATAGCTACAAACTTTCCAAAGGTGCTGTGGCATTGCCTGGGTTTGTAACCACAGCGGGAGTGCTGAAGGGGTCAGGGCAGAGCTCTGCTGCCTTCTCACTTTAGTGATAGATCAAGTGAGAGCTGGAAGCATACTCCAGTTTGAATAAACTAGCCTTGATTGTTGAGTTGGAATAAACTTTCAATATACAATTATATTGGGAGTAAAATAAACTTAATTTTGAAAAAACTCCAGCCATGTGAAACAAAAATTTTTTTTTATGCTCCTACACTTGCTGCATGACAAATCACCCAAGAAAGGCCCTTTGCTTTTGTCTCAGAAGGGAAAACAAGACATATTGCAGTGTTTATCCACACATTATTACTGTGAATTTTACATCTTTTAAGTTGAGGGATTTGGTTTCTCTTCCTATGGGAGGATGGTATCAACAAATGGGAAGTCTTTGCCTTTTGCTGGTGACTTGCCTGCATCTTGCCAGTTTGCATGCCTGTGTTTGTGCTGAATGTGGCATCTGTGTGTGTGTGCAGACCTGCTCTGTGTCAGGGGAAAGAAACCACAGGGAGAGAACTGGAATGTGCTGTTGGGCCTCTTAAAAAGTTGATGAACAGTGAGCAAATTATGGCTTCCAAAATAAATGGTGGATGAGTTCTAGTTCTCCTTTCCCTCTCCTGAAGAAAAGGGAGCCAGTAGGGCTTTACTTTCATGCTGGTGTCTTGACTTTTGATACCATGCATCAGCCACAGGACATACTTTTCCCATATGCTTAATGGTCTATTAATAGATGTAAGTATTTCCATTATGTTTCCTGGGTTTAGTGGCACTAAGTGCTGTGGTTACAAGTAAACATGGCACTTCTCAATAGTCAGAGGAAGTGGTTTTAATGGTGCAGTGAAATGAGAGGGTGACCTTCCGTTGGCACAAATGAGTTTTTGATGAGGTTCTGGATGTGAATGCTGTGTTGCAGGGTTGTGAGCCAGGATGTGTTTCGTGGCTTTTTGAGTGAGGCCAGGTTATGGTACTGAATGAAAATGTTTGAGCCCTGCATAGGGAAGAAATGGTTTAGAGAATGTATTATGGAGAAAGGTTACTTTTTTATGGCATTATCAAGCTACAGAACTGAAAGAAAACTTGAAACAGAAATAACTGAACAGATTGAGGCATTTATAGATAATGTAAATAGCTTGGTTTTTCTAATAATTTTTATGTTCTATGGGCAGGTTTGCATCTCTTTTGTGCCTTGCAGTATGTTTTCCCTGTTTTGGGTTGGGAGGTTTTTGCAATCTCTGTTCTTCTAACAGAGTCACTGCCATTATCCAGTCTTCCTTTAAGTCTCATACAACCAAAGGATGTAATAAAAAAGTAGCCTATCTTTGAATTTTAATATATTTAATCTGTGATGAAGTTGTCCAAATCATGTGTGAATGGAACTGAAAATCATGTTACACAGTACAAGCACATCCACTTTCAGGTCCAATTTTTGTCATGACTGGTCTGTTTGAAGTGCTGAAGATGAGCTGAATACTATAAGGAAAGTCTTCATGCAACCTCCTTGTAGTGAGTGCTCCCTAAAGCATAGTGACAAGCTTACAGGCTGTGTAGCAACTGAAAAAGTGTTTAAAATAGCACAGTGATGCTCCTGGAAGATCACTAAATTCTCTGTTGATGAAAACCCCTCCACTACATAGACCTTCTGGTGCCTGCTTGCTGATAATGGTGCATCTGTGCTGTTGATAAAATGAGACCCTACTAGGATAACTGTTAAGATTTTAGAAGTTGGCTTTTTATTTTTCTCTCTAATGGTGTTTTCTTTCTTCACTATTCTCATCCACTCAGTCCTGTCTACAAAGTCATAAGGGTGGTCACCTTAGTGAGAGAAACTGTCTCACTGCTGTCCTCCCTGATGCCTAGAAACAGGCATTAATGGAGGGGTGGATGATCACAGCAAGCATCCAGTGTGCTTCCTAGAGTCCCTCAAAATATGGTCAGAGGATTTAGAGATGTATCCAGAAGATACACCTTGACTTTGTCTTCTGTATGTACGTATTCCCATGCTCTAGTCTGCTTCTTGCCCCAGTTTCATAATTACACTCAATACAGTTATCCTTGCTCTTGCTGCCCCAGCAGAGCCCCATTCCATCCAGCCTAGGGAGTGGAGGAAGAGAAGAGTGTGATGGAGGAGACTGAGCCCATCAGATGGGCTCCAGCAGGAATTTACCTCTCACCAGCCACCTGCCTCCTGCACTGGGAACCCAGAGGGCTGAAGGAGCTCTGAAGTTTTTCTTGTGGCAGCTGCAGGGGTGGCAAAGAGACCATGAATAGGAAAAAGGTGGAAAGGAAAAGAAAGTGCATTCCATGCTATTTAACCTCTGCTTCAGGCTGTACTGTTCAGAAATAGAGAATCACCATATCAAAGAGCTCTTTGAAAATCAAAGGTAACAAAAACAAATAGGTTGAGGAGTGTTTTCCTAGTCTTCACAGCAGCTCTTGGTTAATATGCTGCAAGTGTGATATTCTTATTTAAGTTACAGACTTGGAGAAGTAGATGGGCAAAAGTCCTCAAGATGGTTTGCTAATGGCTATTTTGCACTGAAATGAATCCAGATGTCTCCTGGTGATGCACACATATTGAGAAATTCTGGTCAAAACTTCCATGGTATAAAGTAGTACTTGGAAGATGTAATTTTCCTATTCTCAGCCATTGGGGATGAAGGTCAGAACTGTTGGATCTGATTCTGAGAAGCAATGTTTCAAACTGGTTATATTATACAGTCCTATATATAGTCCTTCATAAATTTGTATAGCCAAAAAACCCCAAGAAAGAAAATTCTTAAAGAAATATGGAAAACTGCTCAGCAGCTAAAAGCTAGCTATAATTCCAACATTTTAGATCTGAAAACATTCAGCCACCCCTATCTGTTTCCAGCTGTGTAATCTAGTCCATTACCTTGTACCTTGCCAGAATAAACCAAATTTGTTCTTCTTGGGTGTCATTTGGTAAAAAAAATGTAGTTTCACCATTGTCTGACAGATGCCAAGTGCTGTTATTGGGGAACAGTGAAATAAATATATACATATTTATTTGTAGGTAGAGCTAAAGTGACATTCTTTGAGTATAGTTGGGGTATTTGGGAATTTCCTGTGTCAAAGTTTACACAAACTGGTAAGAACTGATGATGTCAGGTTTGTACAGGAAAAGATTTTCAGTGTGCATCATCTAGCTCTGCTTTGAGAAGGTGGTACAGGATTTGGCTTCTGGTTCTGGATTTAATGAAGCATGTAACACTGAAGTAATCTGCCCCTAAGTCTTCAAATGTTTAATCAGGAACAAGAATCTCTTAATCTTCTGCTGCTAGTCAACTGTCTCCTTTTGTTTCAGAAATATTTGGTGCATCAGTAAAAAAGTACTAAATGCAAAGACAAAAATATTTTCTTTCTTGCCAGTTAGATGGTCCACTTGCCTATGCACAGGAGCAATACCAAAATGTTTGCTTGCTTATTTGGGAGAAGTTAATTTCAGATCTCATTTGTATTCTCAGGTATGAAGTTCAGATGCTGATCTACTCGAAAAAAAAAGTGTTACTTTTGTTTTTTGTTTATAGCATTAATCCTCATTAAGGTAGAGAAGGTGGGTATAGTTGGCTGTTTGTGCTGATACCTCTGTAATTTTCTTTGTCCCATTGCCTGTTAGCCAGATGAAGCTGTTCTTTCTTCTGCTGTCAGCTGAGGCTTTGAGAGCAGCCTTCTTGTGTGTGTGGACCTACACTTCCCTTCTTCCCAACTTCTTCTTACATGTGCAGCACAGCATGTGGCTTTTGCTGCATCCCTAACTCCTCCTGGCCTCTTCCAAAATATTTACTCGTTTCTATTTCTTCAGCCAACTCAACCTACTCATCCCTCTCCTCTTTTCCCTTGCTTATGGGTAGGCAGGTTTTTCAAGCCCTGACTCTGTATCTTTTGATTTGTATCTATGTATGAAACAAAATTCTGGAAGAGTGTAGGATTCCCATGTGAGTGCTGGCTTTCAGCCTGAGTGTTTGTGATATGGGGCTCCACATTCAGCAGAGCTGCTCTCTGTTGCCACAGTCAAACAAAAGCCTTTCCTTGTACAGGTGTGTCCTGAACTTTGCTCTGCCCACAGTTAGTCTGTGTCTAATCAACCCTGGCAAGGAGCTCCACAGTCAGCTGCCTTTGCTGAGAATCTTACAGTGAATGGCTTTGCAGTGAGGCAAGGTTTGTGGACAGATAACCTCTTGTTATTAGAGCAACCAATTACAGTCCAAACAAGCAAGGTTCCTTGCCCATCGATCTGGAGAAGGAGCAGCTTGGTTCATGATACGTGGAAGTGGAGAGGAGAAAAGAACAGGACAAGTGAGTGTGTAAGCACTGAGGTTCTTGAGGCAGCAGCTGGTTCCTGCTCTTACAGACACACAGGATGTTGTGGCCCAGCCTTTTATACTGGGACACAGCACCTGTGATCTTTTACTCTGCTGCAGGGTGGCAGCCACTGCCCAGGGTGGTTCTGGTCAACTCAGTTCAGGCTCTAGAGAAGCACTAGACAAGAGGGTGGGAGTAAAAGTTCAGATGTCTAATTTGCTTTGAAAAGTATTCTAGTGGGGTTACTGGCTTTGCAGGGTGAATATTTGCTATTATGTTTTAAGAACTGACTAGGTGATGTTTAGACACATCTCTTGTGGTTTAGAACAAAGTGTACAACCCATTGATGGCTTTTGGTTTTTCTGTGCTTATATCCAGAATTACTTTCACCTAATGAGGCAACCCTGGTGAGTCATTTTATTAACTAGAGTTGTAATGGTGGAATTCCAGATTAGCAAGGGAAAACAAAACTGGTGTGAAAAAGTAATAAACCAAAAACCCCAACCCAAACAAAAATCCCCTTTTGACAAATCTTTCATGTCAGTATGTTTTGGATGTGTACTTAATGATTTTTAAAAGAATAAACCAAGAGAGAGTTGCTGACGTGTATAATCACCGTATGCGGTTTTCAGATTCCTTTTAAATGCTGGAGACAGCAATCTTTTGAATGCACTCTTGCAATAATTGCTAAGTATTAATAAATTTCTGAGTCTAGTAAATGTATTTAAGTAGGCAGGCAAGACTCTTTTCTCATGTGCTGCTGTTAATTTGTTCCTAAGTTTTTCACCTAGGTTTGCACTGTACACTAAAGATGAATGGCACTACTGGTTAGCTTGCATGGAAAAAACATGATGCAGTCTCCACTTTTCTCATTTGAGACCTTCCTTTGTCAAGGAAAAATGTCAAATGAAAGCTTGCTGGAAGAAGTAAAAATGTCAGCTATAACACTTAGCAAGCTTGGATTTTTTGTTCTTGATATGGTGGCATTTATGGCAGCGGGCTGTGGGCACATCTGGAGCTAAACGAGCAGGCAGGCACATTGCTGTGACTCTGTTTGCAGGGACTCTGCTGTTACAGGCTTCTGCCATTTCTTTAGTAGCAAGGAATTTAACGGTGTCAAGTGTATTGTATCATTAAAGCAGTGGCAGCTTTGCTGGTTTTCTCCAAGATTTTTCTGGAGGATGCCAGAGCTAGGAGAGAGGAAGAGATCCTGCTGCCACCTACAGCATCAGCAAATACCGGATCTGTTCCAAGCACATACATGCTGTCCTTCAGTGTTTCAGGATTTGATTTACTAACATAGTTAGGGATATGTAGTAGTTATCTGGAAAAACACCTTTTCTCTTGCTTAGTTGAGCTGTGGTTCTCACTGGGAGCCATAACTGGAACTCCTGTCAGAGCCTTACATGCCCAAGGGCAGATTTTTCTCAGCAAATTTGATGGGAAGGGAATTTAGGAGGCCAAGTACAACTGCTTAGTTTCAGATTTAAGAGCTTTCAAAGTAATTATAAAAATGTTCTTGTTATTTAGCTTTGTTTTATTTGACTTGACAAAAAGTTCAGTGCCACATAAATAAGGGAGGGGAATAACGTCATATTTTGAGTGTTATGTAAAATATCATTAAGTTTTTTTGCCTTTGAAAACAGGATATATTATACCTTATTTAAAGGGTGTAATATATCTGTATATAATCTGTATGTAATACAGATTGCCTGCTAAGTATAGAGAACTATCAGCTCTTAACACTTTTCTTGCAGCATGAGGGTGCTTGCTTTTTAAAATGGCTGGCAGAACAAATTGCAGACAGGACGAGTGAGGGGTTTTTGTGCACAGCACAGATGTAGAGGAGATAGAAAGTTAAACTTTGGAACAGAAAACTGTGGAGAAAGGTGGAGATTTCCCTTACTATTTTCAAGTCTCATCTTTTAAAATACAGCAAGATGAAAGGTGGTGTTGTTTCATTTGACTGACAGAATGAGAGTAGTAGTCAAATGTGCTTTGGCAGAGGGGGTTTTTAAACTGTGTCCTTATACGTGTGTGTGGAGGCAGGGAGTGGACTACAGAGCAGTGTGTGTTGGCAGGGATAGTATGAACAGCCCACTTTATTTTAGGAGGAGTTGGAAGGAATAGGTGTGAAACTACACTTTTTTGACAAGGAACATAAAGCTGAAGGTAGCTGAATGCTTAGAGAAGGTGACAAGTGAAGAAACTGTAACCTCGACAAAGGTGAATCTCATACCTGATTTCAGGAAAGTGAGGAGGTGTGAGGTCTCTGCAGTTCAAAGCTGAGACACTGAGCATCCACGTGTCTTGTGGATGGACCTTGTGTTGGTGTATAAGCAGCTGCAAGGCAGCATGGGGTTAATCTCACCTTATGGCAGTGATGGAAAGCTTTCAGCTTCAAAAACCTACATTTGAACTATATAGGGAAAACGTTAGTAATCTGATTTTTATGCCTTTATTAACACTACTGTGGCCTAAGTCTTAAAGCATGACTGACATGAACTGTAATTGAGGTAGCATGCCCAGGATTGACAGCTCACATGTCAGTAGTAAGGCAAGAATCCAGTTTTTCTCTAGAAGCTTCTAGGTTTTTCTGAAAACAAATAAGATCTCTGCTTCAGCTATACTTGGGTACGTTCTGGCAAATTATTCAGTGATTTTTGCGTGCAGCTGCCTGTTTCTGAAGAACATTGTCAATGAGGGGGAAATGGTAGGAAGCTCACACTGATGTCTTGTGTGGGAACAATAGAAAAGGGTATTATTTGGTGCTATTTACATATAGTATGTTGCTTTGGTAGCTCATGCTACCAGGTATTATTTGGTAGTATGTTGCTTTGGTAGCTCATGCTACCGAGACATGGCTGTGGTTATGTATATGTTATCAATAATGAGCAATTGGTATTGCTTTCCTTAATCCTTCTTAAAATGCATTGATTTTTTTTTCCCCTCCAATATTGAGTACTTACTGTAAAAAAATCTTTATTAATTGAAGTCACTAATTGATGACATTTGATTTGATGTTTCCTTTTCTACTTAGCTTACTTATTGAGGTTTGAGTTTTGCGAGGAACACATTTGCTAATCAGTGACTGTGACTTGATCTTCTAGAAGGGCATAGAGCTCTTCAGTCACTCAATTTTAAAAAGACCAAAAAAAGGTGTTGGAGAGGAGACAAGACGTTGGAAAGTGGGTGGAAATGCTGACTTAAAAGCAAGAATGAAGCTCATCATTTTAGTGTTGAAGCTCTGAGAAACTATGGAGAATAAATAAGACAAGCTAAAATTGAGCAAACCCATACTTAATAAAAAATAACATACATTAATTAAACAATAAACAAAGTCCATATACATTCTTATTTAGTGAGCAAATGTCATTATTAGAGAGTATTACATAGATTTTCATTGTAGTCCTGCTGTATATTTATTTATAAATGTAAAAATGTTAGGGGCTTGTGTATTGATTTTTTTTATTTCCTTTAGTCAAATCTCTGCTCATAAAAGGATCTTTTAAAAAGAGTATCCTGCTTCTGTTAGATGTTCCTGGAAAAGAAAATCAATGTATGAAGTTGCATACTGAAACATCTACTGCATTGACTTAGCAATCTTTAATCCTGCATGTAAACAGAAAAAAAATGCTGTTCAGTAAGACTATTTTTTTCTTACAGTTTGTTTTTCATTTTCTGCTAACAGATTTAACTTCTGCAGTTTTTTATGTGCGCATATATATATATGCACACAGAAGAGCTCTTCTGAAGTGTCCAGTGTTCATTTATATTTGGAATTCTTCTACACACAGGAAAGAAAATGGTGTGCATCTCTTTGGTTCAGTGGGATTTATTGTCGTGATGGGAAAAAGAATAATGGGGTTAAGATTAAATAAAGGTCGAGAATTTTATGTTGGCATTACTGCACTGCTGTTGTTTTCTCGTGACCTTTTGCAAGCATCGCTCTTGCTGTGCTTTCATTAAACTACAAAAACTCTGAACTCTCCTCGGGTTTGTTTCTTATCTCTGAGGTTAACAGGGCATGAGCGCTGTCTATTTCATGCTGCTCTGAGCATTCATCTAGAGCAAGCGCTGAACCTGGAAGTGTATGTTGGAAAGCTGCTACTATTACTGTGTTAATTTGGTGAAACTCTGCTAAACAGTACCCACTAATGAACATTTATAGAGGTTTGTCACAGTTGAAGAAGATGTTGCCAAGTGCAGTGTTACAGCAGGAACTGGGTTCATTTCATCTATTTTAGGCATTCTGCGTAATTGTTTCAGTTTTCATGGAATCAATTTTGAGGTTGTTTTATCTCTTTATTAGTGCAAGGAGATAATTATGAAATTAAATACACAGTATTTCAATTCCTTTGCTAAGATGCTTTAGCTGGTTGCTTCCATTCTTCTCAGTCCTGCTGTTCTATCAAATTTCCTTGTGGTCTGTTCCTCTGACAATGCAGAAGTGCTGCCTTCATTCAGGAACTCAAAGGCTGATGGAGCTGTGTAGAGTAATATGTAATGGCATAGAAAAATATGAGCTTTAGATAGTCAAATTGTTAGAAACCCTGATTTTAGAGCTCTTTTAGAAGCCTTTGATCCTTAGCTGAAAACTCATCATTAAATGTTCCTTCCCTGAAGGGATATATGTTCAGCTGCTAAATGTTCTTCATTTGTCATCAATAAAAATGTAGAGTTTTGAGATTCTGCCCCCCAAAAAAGTTAAAATAAAAACTTCCTCCTTTGCTATTACATGTGCAGTGTAATTTTTCAGCTGTTAATAAGCAGGCAAATGAAGACAGTTGGTATTTTGAATATACCTGTAGAAAATCCTGCCATTCCCTGTATGTGCCCTAATGCCTCACTGGTGGGAGAGTGCACAAATTGCATTACTGTGCACAATCCCCAAAAAAGAAAAGTTAAAATAAAAACTTCCTCCTTTGCTATTACATGTGCAGTGTAATTTTTCAGCTGTTAATAAGCAGGCAAATGAAGACAGTTGGTATTTTGAATATACCTGTAGAAAATCCTGCCATTCCCTGTATGTGCCCTAATGCCTCACTGGTGGGAGAGTGCACAAATTGCATTACTGTGCACAATTAGGTTCTCTGCAGGAATTCGTCTGACATCTGTCTGCCCTGGTTATCTTGGGCTCCCTTTGAGTAGAGTGGAACAGGCACTTCTAAATTCCTCCCTCAGGAGGAGGTGACAGTCTGAGAAGTACCCCAGCTCTCTGTGAAGTGAGTGAGAGGGAAGCTGAGAGCTGCTGGCTCTCAGAGGTGAGCGTCTGTTTACTTGGGCAGCTGAAGTGAGGCTGAATCTCACCCTTCCTGGTACACTGGAGGTGCTGTACCTGTCCTAATGTACTGCTCTGTACATGAGGAGACAATTTGTGGCTGCCATCCACTTCATGATATGCTGACAGCTGTAGCAGTTGCTTTACTCTGTGCTGCTCAGGCTTTGAGGATGCTCAGGAGGCACAGGAGGGCTGGTTCTGGCCCCTCTGCGCACTGCTGAAGCTGCTGCCTGCGAGCCCAGGGGCAGGAAGATGGCTGCTGTTTACAAGTCAGGCTTACCATTTTTGTTGCAAAGGTTAAGTGCCAGTCTGCTCTGACATTTTCCCCTCTGTAGCAGCGTGTTGCTACTGATTGGCAATTCACGGAGCCACGGCTCAGCCAGCCTTTCTCAGAAACCTTTTGTTGACACACGAAGATGTTGTCAGTGGGACTTTTCCAGTGGCAGCAGTTTGTTCCAAGCTGCTGTCTTCCTCAGTACCCCTATGGCCTTCCCTGGTGTGGGACTTGAAATGTCTCATCTAGGCAGAGGAAAGCTGCTTGTGATCCGTGTGACCTGTGTGATGGGCAGGATGTGGCCAGGAGGCTGTTGGTTTGGTACCACTGAGTTGATTGCTGGTAATCATTCAAACCACTTATCACTTCATTTAAATCTCTTCTTCATTTAAGAGGCAGGCAAATTTCATAGGATGTTTGCTTTCAATTACAGATGTGTTGACGTGCCATAAAGATATTTGTCATGCTCTTGCTTCTCTGTCTCTGAAAACTTATTCTAATCATCAAAAGAATTGCTGTTCCATATATACTGTATATCACTATTAACTTTTGACCACTGAGGTTACAACATGTGCCACTTAAGCAAACAGTCTTTATGGTGTTTTAGCTTTTTGCAATATAGTAATTAAATAGAAATGTGGGTTAGAGGTTATGAGAATTGCCAGTCGCTGTTCTAGAAAAGTCTGTGTAAGATAAACCATATATACATGGATTCCTGTAAAGTCTGTCATTTAGCAAAGCATTTGGGATGAGGTTTGAAAATATTTTTTAAAAAACCCCAAAATCATCAAGCTTCAGGTTTTTTATTTGAGTTTTGAGTATACAAATTGTTTATCCATGTAGGGTATTTTTATTGCTAAATTGAGGGTAATCATGAAGATTAAGACTTAACATACTGTATTAATTCTGTTTATTGGACCTTGATATTGGATACATATTTTGCTTATTATGGGCTTCCTGGTGAATGTATGATTGCTTTCCAGATACAACTAGAAGGCCACAGGATTAGCAGGCTGTATAGCCCCCTGCTTTGGAGGTGAAGCCATTACTGATGCACCAAAACTCTGAATAAATGAAGCCTTTTTCTGCATCATTTGCTAAATACAGGTAGTATTTTATCTTTGACCAGTTCTCCTGCCAGAGCTGCCTTATGTAATTTTTAATGCCTTATTACTATTATAACTATAATCACTGGGAGACAGGGAGTCCTTTTATCTTGTGATTCTAATGTGCAGTGCAACTCTGAGCCAAGTATTAAAGACTTTGTGCAAATTTTTCCTACAATAGAGAAGAATTTTTTTTTCTCCCAAAGAAAAAAACAAAGTCTATCAAAATAGTATTTTGTTTGAATCCTTAAAGCATAGTTAAACAGCAGAGTAAAGGAATACATTGAAAATAAAGGAACAAGGGGGGAATATATACAAATGAAACCATGGAAGAGAGCATAATCTCTGGAAAATTTAAAAAAAATTAAAATTGCAAGGCAAATATTGTTGAGGAGAAAACTCAGGAGGAAAGACATAAAAAGAGCAGTGAACATGTCACCCTTGATACAGCCCCTGCCAGACTTTGTGGTAGGTTGCTAAATGGTCCCTGTGTGAAAGGAACAGTCACGAGACATAAGGCTGTATCACTGAAGCTCAGTTACTTGTTTTAGTGTTGTGTGTGGAGGAGCTTATGGGTGTTTCTTGTCCAAGTCTTTCTTAAAATGGAATATACCTTGATCTATTGTTTAAATGATATTTGATGCTAGAGGAAATTAGGCTTTTAATACAGGGGTTTAAAAACTCTAGAGAAGTGAAGAATGAAAAATGAAAGTTTTCAAGCTGAGTTAAAACTGAGTAGGTGAAATATGATACACTGGGAAGAGCCTATGAGCTTTCTGTAAGGGAATACATTTTGTACAATTGGGCTTTGCACAAGAGGTCAGCAAACAGGCAAGGTGGAGTGGTCCAGAAGAAGGAATATGCTTGGCTTTTCTAAATGATGTTTGTAGAAACCATCATCAAAGACACTAAACATCTTGAAAGCCCTTTACTGTCTGGTGATTTGATGATTGATGTAAAAAAAAAAGTGTGAATACTGTGATGGGGTTTTCTGTTGAATAAGTTTTAAGAATGGTCATGAAAAGAGTATTTTTGTTAGAAAAATGAGCACCAAGTGACTGAGCAATAAATGGCAGATAAATTTCAGTGTCCATTGGTACAGACATATGCCAGGAGTAATGCCTGTGGAAGACAATTTATAGTCAGTGAGGTATTGTGAATTGCCCAGTAACATTGGGGAAGGCAGTCTTGGAGGAGGGCCGGTTCATGGGGGTGACAGCCTTCCCTGCAGAAAGTTCCTGCTCTTGTGAGGATGGCTTTGGCTGGGATCTTCTCAGATCCTGTGTCCTCACCGTTAGTGAAGCTGCCTGTAGCTGTGAAAAATCTTCTGTTCTGAGTAGTATTAATGGTCATTCAGATGCTGATTTTCTGTGGAGGTTTTCTATGCAATACATGTGAAACTTTTTTTAAAACCAGTAATTAAGGGTTTGCGATAAAAGTATTTCCTAAATATGATGTATGATTTATTTTTAGAGAGAAACTGTATCAGTCATATTAGAATTATTGGTGTTAATTTTAAATAATTTAAAAAAACTTAATCTCTCTACAGAATTTGGCATATGTGAAAAGATTGTGCCTTTAGCCATTGTTTGCAGTATGAAGTCTCAAATCTATTTGCAAGGTAACTTTCTGCTGAATATATGCAGTAAGGAAAACTTTGTCAAGCCTGCCCTTGTAAAATCTACAGGTCTACTCTGTATTTTCTGTTTCTTTTCTTGTACAGATTAAGCATCCCATTTGGTAAATATGTAGCCATAGTGTAGGCTTGCAGAGATTTTCAATTATCTGTTAAAGCTTGGAGTAATTTTGAGAATGAAAATTTAATTATATAGAGAGTATTGCCTTTTTTTCTTATTCAATATTTTCTGCTTTAATCAGATATAAAGGTAATCCTCCATACCAAAATGAATTCTTTCTTATTGGTTTATATTCAAAAGGACTTTTAAAGTTGTCCTTTAAAATCCTAAGGTGGTTTTAATCAAGATTAAACAACTTTTTTTTTTTCCCAGAAGTTTTTTTTTTTTTTGAAGATGATGGTATTATTAGTAGTTTGTCTCAAAACGTCTGCAGTAATGCT
The DNA here is from genome assembly GCF_014805655.1 of Passer montanus. Classification (NCBI taxonomy): domain Eukaryota; kingdom Metazoa; phylum Chordata; class Aves; order Passeriformes; family Passeridae; genus Passer; species Passer montanus. The sequence continues at coordinate 5,557,675 of NW_024367707.1, forward strand.
GTTTCTGGTACATAAATTGTCTGGTGCCCCTGAGCAGAAAAGCATGTTGTTTGTCCTGTAGATAATCAGATGATCTTGTAATTGTGTAGTGGTATAAAGTCAAGTCAGAGTTCTTGGCTCCTGTTTTAGAAGGCTATTTATTCTTACTGTGTTGACATTTAAAATAAGGCAAATAGTGTAACTGATGGAGTTCAAATGTTATGGCTTTTACTTGTAAATGAGCCAGTTCTTAATGAAGTTCCAAGGTAAGTGGAGCTACTGTATTGAAGCCTTAACATGGTCCCACATTTCCATTTTCCATTCTTGATTTCCACCTCTCCCCATCAGTTTCCTGCATGTAAATTTGCATGCATGGCCTAATATGCTTTTTCTCCCTTTTGTCTCTCACCTTCAGGAATGCAATCACAGTATTGTATTTGCTTGTTTTTCATCCTTGTCAAAATGTCCACCTCTTTATCTCCTCTCTGTACTGTTATGTGTGTCCTGGTCATCCAGAACTGGTCTCTGCAAAGGAAAGCAATCCAAGCATGTCATGCATGATGGCTCTATTTGGTTTCAAGATCAAATCAAGAGCATTGCTTGGCTGTGCTGCAAATCTGCATGCTCTCTTCAAATTTTGAACTGTTTGATGGAGTATCTTATTGAAATCTCATTCTTACATGTCTATTAGATGGGCACCTTGTTTTGCCTTCAAGCATCTGTGTAGGGTACAGAAATTAGCTTCTAATTCTTACAACAGTTGGACAGGATTTGGAACACTGTCTAAAATGCTGGTATCCCTGATTGCATTTTTGCTTGTTTTGTGAATGCCTGTTCAGTCAATAGAAGGAGAAAGGGAGATCCCTTCCCTGCCACGTCCCAGGCAGCAGCACTTTGCCCTGTCCTGGTGGTGAATCCCATTTATCTCCCTATGCTGCTCTGAGACAGCCTTCTGCCTAGCCCTGGCTCCTTGGGCTTGGCTGTTCTGCCTGTTTTGACTAACCTTAGCTTAAGGCTGTACAGTCTGCTCTAAGTTTGGCTCATTTCAGGATGGTGCAGACTATTTCTTGTGCTTTTCTTTTTTGACCCACAGAAGAATTACTGTTAACAACACAAGGAGAAAGGGAGATTCCCTTCCCTGCTCTGCCACATCCCAGGCAGCAGCACTTTGCCCTGTCCTGGTGGTGAATCCCATTTATCTCCCTATGCTGCTCTGAGACAGCCTTCTGCCTAGCCCTGGCTCCTTGGGCTTGGCTGTTCTGCCTGTTTTGACTAACCTTAGCTTAAGGCTGTACAGTCTGCTCTAAGTTTGGCTCATTTCAGGATAGTGCAGACTATTTCTTGTGCTTTTCTTTTTTGACCCACAGAAGAATTACTGTTAACAACATGCAAAAGTACATTGATATCAAAGAACTGAAGTTTTGACCCTTGAAAAGGGGCACAGTGCTCTGAACCCCTCTAGGCATCTGGGATGTGCACATTAAGGGAATTTCCAGTGGACTACTCTAAAAGATTGACTGGTTTTGTAAAGTATTCTGAACTAGGGCTTGAGTGACTGCAGATAATACAGACCAGAAGAGCATGTAGTTAAATCCTCATAATACCCTAACTTTGTCTTCCCACATACACTGTTTGCTTGTTTTTCTTTTTAAAAGCTTTTTTTGCCTCTGGAGACTTTCAAGTGATGCTCTTTCTTCCCTAGTTTCCATATGCCAAAATAGTTAGCTTGGTCTGGATTTTTTTGTGTGCAGATGATGGAGGATGCCGCTGCTTTATTATATGCTCCTCAGTGTTCTCAAACAAATAAGATAAATAAGTAAAATTAAACGGTCTCAGTTGCTCCAAGTAAAAGCCCTTCCTCCTTGCCCTGTAGAGCCATCTATGCCCTTGATTTTGATTCACACAATGAGGTTCTTAAGCAAAGACCAGGACAGTGATTGTCCCCCTGTACTCGGCATTGGTGAGGCTGCACCTCAAGTCCTATGCCCATTTCCAGACCCATCACTACAAGAAAGAGGTTGAGGGGCTGGAGCATGTCCAGAGAAGGGCAACAGAGCTGGGGAAGGGTCTGGAGAGTAAGTCAGTGAGGAGCAGCTGGGTCTCTTAGCCTGGAGGAAAGGGGGTTCAGGAGAGACCTTATCACTCTCTAAAACTACCTGAAAGGAGGTTGTAGCCTGGTGGGGTTGGCAGCCAGAGACAGGAGTAGAGGAAATTACTTCAAGCTGTGTCAGGGGAGGTTCAGGTTAGATATTAGGAAAAAATTCTCTGCTGAAAGGGTTGTTAAGCATTGGAATGGGCTCCCTCCTGAAGCCGTGGAGTCATCACCCCTGGATGTGTTCAAGAAACGACTGCTTTATTTATCAGGGTGGTGTTCAGTCAGAGATTGGACTCAGTGATCTTGGAGTCTTTTCCAACCTGAACAATTTTATGATTCCATGAAAAGGGCATACATTTGGATGGATAAATTTAAAATACTGCAACAGATTTAATAGCCTGAAAGAAACTAGTTCTACTCAGGCATAGCATTATATTTAAGTGTATAATTAAATAGATTCAAGCCTTAAACAAAATCCTAAATTAGGCGCATCAGGTTGTGTGGCTTAGGTGTAAACTTCCCTAATTTAGGCAGGTCAACACTTACCTCCCAGCTGTAAAGAGCTGTAATGTCACCTCCCTCCCGTGTATCAGACTGCTCCAGCTGTAACCTGCCAATCCACTCAAGGCAGAGGTGTTGGGTGTGCTGCTCGGGATGTCTCTTACTTTCCTCGCACTTAGCAGTGCACAGGGTAGCCCTCCCACAGCTCTCTGCCCTGTGTACTGTACTCAGTGTACAGTGTACAGTCACCTTTCCAGGGCAGGCAGGAAGGTGAGGGATCTGCTGTGCAAACGTAAAACAGAAATCCCCAAACAGGATCTGCTGCTTGCAGGCTTGAGCTATTTCAGTTAGGCACACTCTGGATTGCGTGTACCTACACACACACAATTTAGTAATTCTGTTCCCAAGGCCAAATATTTCTACTTGAAGCTATTTTGGTACAGTGAGTAGGATGATGATTTTCTTACTAAGCCTTAAAAAGTAGTCAGAAAACAAGCTAGTATTTTCAAATACCACGCTTGAGTGTGTGACAGACTTGCTGGGAGAGTAATCTCCATGAGTTATCCGTAGAATACTCATCACCTTGGTTTTGGAATACTAAATCATGCATGCTGTAGATTCATAGACTCTGTAGGGACTCTGATGGCTTGTTCTGTTCTTTGCCCTTCAGGTGCCAGCAGCCCTGCAGTGTAGCTGCACCCTGCTGGGACATATATATTGAGTAGGTAATTCTTCCAAGTAGATTTCAGAGGGGCAGTCTGAACAGGAGCCTTGCTGCAGCAGTGTGGAGGTATTTCCAGCTGTCACAGGCAGCAAGCCAGTCCTCTAGGAGACACAGCCTTGCATGTGGCCATTAATGGATTTCTGCCTTCCTTCAGAACCTTCCTGATTGGGGCTGGGGAATCCAACTGTACAGATCCACTGCAGGGTAGCTATGTGATCCTATAGACCTCCCTCACTCCTGGAGCACATCTGATATGTCAGGTCTACAATGTCATGGTTAATAAGCCTTTCTTTGATGTAGAAGTTTTAAAGCAGAGCTGTTACACAATCCCATAATTATGTCCTGGCATGGTAGTGTCTTAATTTCTTTTAAATAAATTGACTCCCCAGGAAAAGCTGTTATATTGAGAATGAGCTTCATTTGTCATTTACAAATAAGTGAATTTCATAACAGCTTGAATGGTCTTATGTTGAGCTGCTTATTTCTGATTTAATGAGTAACAGAAGAACTGGAGGACACTTCATGGTAGGTTTTTTTGGGTTTTATTTTCTTAATTGCATAATTTTATAAACCTAATAGATTTTAATAATTATGAAGTCGGGGACAAGGTCCTGTTGCCCAAGGGTTTTTTTCTTAATTGCATAATTTGATAAACCTAATAGATTTTAATAATTATGAAGTCGGGGACAAGGTCCTGTTGCCCAAATCAGTATCCCACGTGTTGTGAAACAAATAGGTGTGATCCATGCTTCCTCAAGCCAATGTAGTAGGGCATATATATAAAGATCTATTCTACTTACAAAAAATTGGATATTTTTGTATGGAAATTAGATTCTGAGCACCAGAAGGCAGTTATCAAAAATACCATTTGCTTGGCTGCTGTAAGCTGGCCCAGTTCCTCTCCTGTGACTTGGATCTTGAAATGAAAGTAATACAGTTACTTCTCACACTGCTGTGGTTCCAATCAGATATGTAGCTATGCTGATTATCACTACTTAAATGTGTCTGGTTTTGATCGCCCTAGGAAAATAATGCCCCAGTATGTTGGTTATTTTTGTTACTGAATTTGAAGCTGCTGTAGCATAGAAGCAATAGCATCCAAATGATCTTCTCTGCTATAATTATGTGTAGTAGATGAGAGCCTAGTACTACTCCCTGCAAAGGGGAATTTGTTCTGAAATTGACTGTAAAGTGCTATGAAAACATTCCTTTAGCAAAGAGGCAATTTTCTTTTTAAAGGACTATGAGCAGGCTCATTCCAAATTAGCTGCATGAAGGTAATCACAATATTCACCAAGTACAAACAGTGTATGTTTCGTGTACAGATGCTCGAGGGCATCCTTTTGTATTGAAATTATGGCTGCAGAATTAGTGACTGAAAGAACTCTTTTGTTGTGGGTGGGTTTTTTTGGTGTGGGTTTTTTGTTGCTTTTTTTTTTTTAAATTTTTCTGCTGTTATTTATAACGAAGGAGCAGATCTGCAGAGTTGACTGTGTTCTCTCATCTTGCTTTCAGTGATGTAGTGCAGTAATGTGCAGCTTTTAATTGGCCTGTAAGTTGGGATGTGTGTTAGCTGCTTTTGCTCACTGAAGCAGTAATTGTCTCCCTAAATTGTCCTGCTCGCTCAGCTCTCGCAGCTGACAGGAGGAGCCCGCAGCCTAAAAAAAATTATTCTGATGTTATTTATAACGAAGGAGCAGGTCTGCAGAGTTGACTGTGTTCTCTCATCTTGCTTTCAGTGATGTAGTGCAGTAATGTGCAGCTTTTAATTGGCCTGTAAGTTGGGATGTGTGTTAGCTGCTTTTGCTCACTGAAGCAGTAATTGTCTCCCTAAATTGTCCTGCTCGCTCAGCTCTCGCAGCTGACAGGAGGAGCCCGCAGCCTGCCCGCAAGGACCCCGAGCCATTCCCCTCTCCTGATCCCATTTAGCAGGGGGAGGTTTCTTCACATCTTTACAAAGCTTTTCTACTCAAGCAAGCCTGTCACCCTCAGTTTATGAGCATTGCATTGAAGTGGCTTTGGTATCCAAAGACTTACTTTGAAAAGTGGTGTATGAAGTAAAAATTATGGTTGTTTTGACTGTGTAGATGATGAGATGTTGTTTAGAAGGTGGCAAATAAGGCTTTAAAGCTTGAAAGCAGAGAGATTTGGGACTCAGAAATGGTAATTTTACAGAATTAAACATCTTTGTGGATGAGTATAGGTGGAGTGAAAAAGAGAAGAAATATTCCTTAAAGGGAGTTCAGAGACTGTCAAGTCAAAAGAGCTTTAGCCAAGAATGAGAGTGTAAGATGGTTTTCCAGTATATCAATCATAGTTATAAACTTAGTGGTGTGTTATTTCTGAATGATGTAATAGTTTTCATTTATAATCTCAGAATTGTTATCAGCAATTTTTCTATTTTATGAAATACAGTGAATACTTCAGAAAGAAATACATACTGGACTTGCTGGTTGTATAAATAGAAACAAACTGAGAATCCTGCTGTCCAAGGAGGCAATGAGCAAACTTGAGAAGATCCATTTGAAGTTAAGGTTATAGTTCTTACACTTAAAAAAAGAAGTAATCTGTACCTTTCTACCTCTCATGGAAAACATAAAAGCAGATAGAGTTAGAATTCTGAGTAATGCCACAAGATAAGCCAGCTTTAGTCATAACAGAAAGCATGCCCAGTACATCATCTATGTATCCTTGAATCCTTTTAGATAAACTGATGATGCTGTAGTTTGGGTCAGGTCATTGCCAGGATATTCAGATTTGCCAAATACTTGCAGATTACTTCGATATCATTTTGGGATGTGTGTTAAGTTTTAAGACACAATAAGAAGTACTTTATAAAAACTAATTCAGTCTTTGCTTTAAGGTAGTTCTGGTGTACTGGTATTGCTTTCAAATTTTTTAAACTTCATTTTTACCATTCTCTTGTTCCTTAGGTAGTCAAATATCAATGCTTATATACATCTGAAGCGTAAGGCAAGGCTTGCAGAAAACACTTCAAGTTAAATTTTCCTTGTTCTTCTGATTGCCACATCTCCTTTAGCCAAACCATTTCAACTGATTTTGAAGAGATGGTATTAGTATTCCCTTTTAATAGCTTTAACTGTTACAGCTACAAGAGAATTGTTTATTGAAGAGTGTTTAACTGGGTATAACAAATTAATGTTGTTTCAAGTATCTTCCTATGTACGTTTTGATTAAGATATGACTTGGAAGTTTAAAAATAGAGGCATATGTGTTTTTTAAAATCCAATAAAACTTGATTTTATGGAAGTGTGGTGTTGAAATATTGGTGTGCACGTTTTATATAGGAAATCATGTAATCTAGAATTGTGAGGCATAAAATTCAACAGATGGTTTCTAAAACCACATGATTTAGGATCAGTTTGGATTTTAATTTTGTAGCTGAATAATAATCCCTCAGTGAAGTTGAATGATTGAGGGTTCATAAGAAGAATCCTTAAACATAGAGTAAGAACTGTTTTTCACTAGAGGATTTATATCCTGTCTCTAAATTTAGGATATTTTTCTTGAATATTTTAGCCGTATATGATTTAGGATCAGTTTGGATTTTAATTTTGTAGCTGAATAATAATCCCTCAGTGAAGTTTGAATGATTGAGGGATCATAAGAAGAATTCTTAAACATAGAGTAAGAACTGTTTTTTACTAGAGGATTTATATCCCATCTCTAAATTTAGGCTATTTTCCCTGAATATTTTATTATTAAAGTAGTACTGAAAGCTCTGTATTGATATCTGGATACTGATTAATAACTGACATTTTTTTATCAAATATTTTGGGACTAATTTGGTTCAAAAAGAAAAATAAACAGATTTTCCCAGTAAGTTAAGTACGAAACATTTTTCTTGTTCTTGTCAGGGAGCATCTAGATAAAGTTCTATAAAATGTGAGCTTTGAGATATTATTTATAATACAATTGAATATAATTTATATTTTAATACTGTATAATTCATTTGTTTGCATTTATTCTCTGTCTTCTGTTGGAAAACAAAGAGACTCTTAGTGTAAGGTATAGTGGAGAAAATTATGCTTGCACCTCTCTTAAATGAATTTGACAATGGTATCGAATCTGGTCAGCTACTGTAAGGAAACAAGTGTTCTTTTCTACTGTCATTTTAAGACGGTCCTGTCTTAATGCTTTTCTGTTGTGTTCCAGATGCAAAAAATATGATAATTCTTTGACTTATAATTAGTGCAATTGGCTCAGATTAGTTTGATGCTCCTGACTAGGCTGCTGTCCTGCTTACAATACTCCAGGACCCTGCTGAAGGTCTATGCCTAGAGTTTCAGTAGGAGAAGAGCATTCACCTCTTGTGTCTGCCCTTTCATCTGCACTGCAGCCTGGTCTTCTGCTCACATCTTTCTAATGCTCCACTGGGTATCAGCAGGCACTTGCTTTCATTTTTCTGTTGTTGCTGCTGGAGATCAGGCATTTAAACTGGAGAAGAGAAGGCTCAGGAGCTCATCGCCATATTCCAGTACTTAATGGATGGCTACAAAGAGAATGGAAGCTCTGTCTTCTCAAGTAGCTACCTGGAGAAAGCAAAAAGGAATGGTATCAGGAGAGGCTTTACCTCGATAAAAGAAATACATTTATTTTACAGTGACAACAATAATCACTGTAACAAGCTCCTGAGGGACATGGTAGAGGCCCTATCACTGGACGTTTTCAAGATGGGGCTGGACAGGATGTTAGATAATCTCATCTGGACTCCCTCCCTCATGGAATATTGGACCAGATGATTTTTTGAGGTCCTTTCCTCCCTGGGCAGTGCTATGTTTGTATGAGCCTATAACCCTTCGGTGCACAAACTCTATAAAGCAACAAGCCAACTACATAATTTCACTACATATATTCAGTACCAACTGAATATATGTAGTACAGTACTATGTATTCAGTACAACTACATACATTCAGTACCAAAACTGAAGTTTTGGAGTAAGAGCTGATGTGTGATTTTTGTAAGGAAAGCTCATATTTGATTTCTCTGTGAGGCCTGGAGCTGCTCTGGGCCGGGAGTGCCAGTCTCATAGCTGGCAGAGGTTGTGGCAAAGCCCATGGTTGTGTCAAAACCACCTTCCCTTGTGAATGGAGTGGCTGGGTGTGGGGGAGAGACTTTATGGTTCTGAAAAATGTCTGTTTTCTGGCTGTTGGCTTCTCAAGCTTCCCAAAAGAGCAGGCTCATGTGGGGTGCATGGTTTGCTTGCAGCTGGTGTGCTGGAGCGTGCCAGCCACTCCTGACAGCAGAGTGCTGCTGGCACTTGCCCTGCCAAGGATCAAGGCACATCATCCCCAGCAATCCCCCAGGAGCTTCCTGGGGCAGTCTGTGCGTCAGGGGAGGTGTATGTCATGGTGGGGTGCAGGACAGTTGTGCTGAAAGCTGCAGGGCTGCAGGAACAGTGGGCTGCATGTGGAGATGGCATTCTGTTTGAGGGGTAAGGTTTTGAGGGGAGGCAGGAGCTCATGCAGATTTGTGCTGAGAAGTGGGAAGGTGCAGGGCATGCCAGAAAAGGGGTGTGTATGCATAGGCAGAGCCTGAAGGCAGAGAGCTGGCTTTGATGTAATGCAAATTATTTCAAAAAAAGAAGGGGAAAGGTAGAGAGAGGACATATTTATCTATTTCTTCTTTCTAATTTTAAGAGAGGAAAACTGCTTAGAATGAGGAGAAATTGCAGAACTCGGCATACTGGTACTCTCTATGGCCAAACTCCATGAAAGTGGAAATAGGTAATGATCCTAGTAACACTGAAGTGTCTTCTCAGAAGCATAGTATACATATTTGGAATTACTCAGGTGTATATAAATACAACTTGTTTTCTTTGCTAAATAAAATCTAAAAATAAGCATAGGGTAACACTCAACACCACCGAAGCTTAATGTGTGTATTGTTCTTTACACATAAAAATTCTTAACATGGCTATAACATGTTCAGTGCTGCCCATTTGGCCGATTCCCAGTCTGCCTTGCACAAGGAGGTTGTGGCCAATAATTTTTCCATTGATACTTAAGAAAACTTTCCTGTCCTTAAGACTATTTCCTAGCCAGGATGCTCACCAATTTTCAAGGTTAAATAAGCCTGCCATGAGATCTCCAATGAATAAACAAACACAAGAGGAGTTTGAAAAGATAGATGTTCACACAGCACTACTATTTATCACTCTGCTGATAGAAAACTGTTCCAGTTTTCATGGTTTTTGTTTTTCAATTTCTGTCCTCCCCCTTCGATCATATGTGGGAGGAATCTTATTTATCTAGTCACACATAAATCTTTTTCTAAAGCTTACTATTTACTCTTCATGCTGTAAATCATTCTAAAATGGCTGAGTAAGAGCTAATCCAGTCTTTGGCTCTTCATATAACAGTCAACACTTCTGACAGAACTCTGCCATCAAGAAAAGTAATCTTAAATTAATTATGTGCTCACTAAGTAAGGTATATATATTTTCGCCTAGAAGGACAGTATTTACTGCTCACTGATTCTTCTATAGAAGTTAGCTTTGTATAAATCACAGCAATTGACCTATTAATTTTTCAGAAAGTGTGGAAAGTGCTTAGACAAAACCTGCATCCTCTTTCAGTGAGATGAAGGAAGCTCAGTGGCCAACATCATTAGCTGCAGATGTATTTGTCCAAAGTAATTTTGAATGCAACTGAATAGCCTCTAGTCACACATTTTTTATATTCTTGAGAGGGGGGAGACGTATATGATCTCTTCAAATAGTGCTTAGGTATGTTGTTTTTGAGATTATTATGCTGTTTGCTTAAGTGGTTGTCAGAAACATCCTTAAGAGCTCCTCTGCAACAGAGAGAAGGAAATCTTTGTGGCTTGTCTGCAGCAGTGGCAGTTATAGACAAGACTCAGGAGAGGCTGTACTTTACTTTCTATTCAAGATAAACCCTGCAGAGTGTTTTCTGAAAACAACTCTTAGTGCTGGCTGTGCTATTACAGTTTAAAAGAAGAATGATTTTGTTTCCCTGCTGTTGTTTGTCTCAGCTGCACTGTGCAGGATATTGTCTCCCATCTGGCTAGATCTTTATGATATTAATAATGAGAGTTTGCAAAGCAGGCTGATTTCATTTTCACCTTGAATGCTTCCTATTTTCAAACTGAAACCTTTCATATTTCCTTCTGGTTCTACCTATATCAATTTCAGAACTTGCTGTGTTTGTATGGGGTTGTCTTGTTTTGTTTTCATTAATATGTGGATCTTTAACTGGGTTTTGATAGACCTATCACCTTGGACTTTTAGATCTGCTGATTTTATTAGGCAAGTAGCCCTGATCTTTTAGCTGAACTGCCATGATGGATTACACAGAGTAGAAATCTGCCCTTCAGCAGATGTGTATTCAGAACACCCTTAATCCTAAGTCTTGCTTTTTAAGGTGGAAAAATAAAAATACTTAATTTCATCACTGAAAACCTGATGATTCTCACTGACATTCCAGCCTTTAGTTTAGGGAAATGTTGATGAGAACTATGTCCAAAAACTTAGGAAGAAGGTGAGAGGTTAATGCAAAGCGAGGTGGGGTTAATACAAAGCAAATATAGCTGTGTATGTTTAACATTTTCTTTCTCCTGAAATTGTTTTTATCTGATCACTTTTTACTTATTAAGAAGGTCTGGCTGCTGGTTTCTTGGTATGTGCATTATGGGGCAGAATAAGTTTTCTTTCCCTTCTGTTAGCAGCTGGTGGCCTCTGTGCAGTGAGCAAATGGATGGTTTCCTGGCTTCTGGTTGCTTGTGCACCAGCAACTATCTCTGTGTGTTAAAATTGTTTATTTATGAACCTCTTTATGTGTAAAGTACTTGACCCAGCATGATCGTAGGCATGTATAGTGGACATATGTTATGTTATATGTTTATTTATTAAAATAGAAATAGAAGAATGTAATAATACCAGTATTAAACAGTTTAATTTTCTGTCAAAAATACTTCACACTTTATAATCATCTGTTAAAAAAAAACAAGAGAGAGAAGTAAATATCACTGTATAAAGCTTGTTTTGTTTTAAACCAATTCACAGAACAGTTGGACTTGATGAGACATTTGTGTTTAAAAATACCTGAAACCTGGTACACTACTTGCTATCGACATAGCTATTGTTTTCCTCAATTGTTATCTACTGGGCAGACTACTTATCACCCTATTACCTTTTTTTGGTTGTGGTTTAATTGTTGTTGGTTTATGTGGTGAAAAATCACTCTATTTTATGTCAGTCAGTGATTCTTGGAAGCCAGAAGTGGAAAAGAGCGTGCAGGTTTCTGTTGCAGTAAAAGGGATGAGCAATAAAAAGGAGCCCGGGAGAAGGTCAGTGTTTACTGGCGCTGTGTTTTTACAGGGCTGTTCAGTGCTGGTGTGCAGCCTGTGCTCTCCATGCACAAGGAGACATGTACAGGAGGTCCTGGCCTCTGAGTAACAGAGATGCGGAGCTCTGAGCACTTCGGCGGTTCTCTCACGTGAAACAAAGGAGCAATTCAGAGTTTTGTTCCTTGGCAATAACGCAGCAGTTTCGGTGCTCTCCCCCAGCACTGCAGAGTGGGCATAGCAGTGCCATGGGATGGGCAGGAGCTGGGTTGGAGATGGGGCTGCCAGTGACTTAACCCAGTTTGGGTCCATCCGTATGGCACTGGCCCCTTCTCCGTGCCAGAGGTGTCTCCAAGGGAGTGGTGTCCTGTGTAAAAACCCTCTTCATAAAAGAGTTAGTGCAGAGGGGAGATGTGTGCGAGGTGATGTCAGTTGAAATAAATGGGCAGGAGATCTTTCTCCTTTTTTTAATGCCTTTATTAAGAGAGTGCAGAGGGGAGATAGGTGCGAGGTGATGTCAGTGTTCACCCAAAACTCTCCCGCAGTCCGTAGCTCTGTTACTGCATGGGACTGTGCCTTTTGTGGGGACTCCTGAGATCCTGGTGTGTTCTGGTTTTTGTTTTGCTTGCAAATTCCTTTGGATTAACCCCTTCTGTTGTCCATTGTGCAGTTTGTAAACAGTACAAATTTGTAATTGAGGGGTTTCCAAGTCATTTTAATACCTTTAGCAACTATTTATCACTTGTTGTTTAGTTTAGATTGCATAATTTATGGGAAATTCTTTCAGTCAATCATATTAAACTTACCTGCTACAGCCCATTTATTTTTGAGGTAGAACATAGCAATAGGACATGTTTATATGTGGTAAATCCTAAATAACTATATTGCAAACAGCAAAAAAAAAAGTGATGAAAAGACAGTCTAACTTGAATAAACCTGGTAGGTTGCTGGAAGATAAAAAATTTAGTCTGTTGATAATTGTACAGTATTTCCATAATTGTGTTGCAGCTTTGTACCAGTTTATCCCTGAGGTATAGCTGAGAAGATATTTTTAAAATAAAAACTTCTCCAGTTTTGTAGGATCCAGAATAGGAATTGTTTTAAATAATTTATTATGTTCTTGGTATGAGGAAAGTTTTCTTTGTGTCTCTACTCTGTAGCTGTATTGTCAGGTCTAGCAGCCTGAGAGGTGAACAGTCTCACTGGAAACCACAGTGAGATGTTAAGGGCAAAGATAAGGAGTAAATTTTAAATAGATACTCAGACAATGAATTACTGAACATGCAAAATTTAATGGTGCAAAGGTCCTGAAGTGCTATATAAAACTAGAACATTCTTACTGATTTTGTGACATGAAAAGAAAAACAATCAGATAGGAAAGAAAATACTTTGGGATTTAGTGTTGATATTTGGGCAGGGAAAGGTGATGAGACAGGTTGTTACAAGAATTAAACCAGGATTATTTTACTATTTTGTGGTGCAAAGTTTTAAGCTTTTGACTGTTAAGTTCCTACATTTTGCTGCCAAATAAAGCTATGTTTGTTTTGTTTGCAGGATTAGTCAGGTTAAATTTTATGCCAGTAATTGTTTTATTAAAACCACAACTTCAACACATCAGAAAAAGAGGAGAGGGAGGAACAAAGAATAAGAGAAAATTTAAAAGTCAATTTTAAATAGAAAATACCAGCTAATCCATACATAAGCTAATTGTAGACTTACAAAGTCTAAACACACATTAGACGGAATTAAGCCAACTAAACTCTGTCTTCCAAAATGTATAATTACATTGTATTACAAGTAGATAATTTAATTGCTAAATCATCATTCAAGTGTTTTCAAAATGAATTAGAACAAAGTATTGTCTGCCAAGCATATGTGACCTTCAATTCCTCGCATTCATCATGCATTTATCTCTGTTGAAGAGCTTGCTTTTTATCCCCACAAACTCATCCACACCACGTGTTACTAGACTATGTCACAGCATTAAATAAATCTGTGTGCCAAAAGAGTCAGACTGTGTGATTAGATTTGGTGGATTCAGTGTGGCATCTCACACAGGAGAAGGCTGAGTGAAAATTCAGCCATCATCAACCTTCATACGTTCATGCTACTGTTCACTTGTGCAAATAATTATCTTTGTTTCCTTTTAGAGGTCGGTATGTTTCCTGCAAATATTTTTTTCAAACTTATCAGTCAGCCTCCACTTTTTTAGCCAAACAGTGATGTTTTGATGAACTGCAAGCACTCAATTTCTTGTTTTGCTTTTTATAAATAACCCAAAAGACATTACCAGTGAAAATTATTCTGCCTTATTGTTGGTCAGTTTATCTTGGCAGTTTAACGTTGTGACACTGGATTAAGCTTCTTTTACAGTTCCCATCTTATATATTGTCTCTGCCTTTAAGCTTGTCAGTTTAAATGTCAGGCAGTTAATTAGATGAATATCACTATAGCATAACATCATATGTCTTTTTCCTGAAATATTTAAACTGTGTGTTTAAATTTGTTTTTTGGCTCATCTGTGTCCTCTCATTTTTATTGTTAGCTTTATTCTAGGTGAGTTACTTGGAAAATGTGCAGGAGAAGCTACAGATTTTTTACAGGTTTTTTATACAAAAAGAACATAATATGGAGATTTCTGTATTTGTTCTTTGTAGAAACTTCCTTGAGCTTTAATAGATTTTTTTTGAGTTCTTGTGGGTTTTCTTTTTACTCAAGGCCATCATGCTGTGAGTAGCTGGGACCTTGAAGATAGAAAACCTTTATTGATATAGGACATTGTGTACTTAATATGCCGTATTTTTGGAGGCATGCAAATGAATAAGGATTTTGATGCAGGCTTTAAGTGTCTTACTACAATTTCAAGAACTCAGTTGTCTGTATTTCTTGAAAAAAATTAAATGCGGAGGATCACATCTATTTTTTTGTCCATCCTTCTTTCTTCTCACCAATAATTAGCTGTTGAAGCCATCAGTCAACTACAACCAGATTTGTCGTAAATGATACTATGTTCCCACAAAGATGATAAAACCAGGTGATGCCACAGAATACAGTAATCAACCAGATTTGTCATAAATGATGCTGTTCCCACAAAGATGATAAAACCAGGTGATGCCACAGAATACAGTAAAAGCTCACCCCTATATTATAGGGCCTAAAATTCACCACTTTCAGGAGAGAATTGTTTGTGAATGACCCTGACCTCTGAGAACATTTCAGTAGAGAATCTGGTGTCATGGCACAGCCCTGTAAGAAATGAGGCTTTTCAGTGCCCTGTAGAGGCTTTTTTGAAGTTACTTGTTTGAAGAATTTAAATTACCAGAAAAATAAAAATCTGTGGCCCAGATTTCTAGCTCTGCCCTTATTTATGAGAACAGCAGTTTGCGTTGCAAAATGCTACAAAATCATGTGCAAGAGTATACAGAGGCTGAAGGAATAAAGTAATAAAAAAATTGCCTTTGAACCAAACAGGTTTTCTTATACTGTGGTGGAAGACCCATATGAGCCTGTTAATAGATGCCTGCAATATTGGACAAATATAAGCTACATTTTTTTTCTTAAATATTTAAAGTCCTGTTTTGCTTGTTTTGTGCCCTCAAAGCATCTGGACTCTGGTGCTGAGTTACTGATGTTAACACAAAGCTTTGGACTTTGTCCTGAATCAAGTCAGTCTTCTCCAGATGGCTGAAGGATCAACAGAAATACTCCAAGAAATGTTGTTCTATGAGTACCTGTATTTTCTTTAAAAAAATTTGTGTGGGGCTAGTGTGTCTGGTCTTTGAAATGAATTCTGGTAACAGTGGAAAGAAAACACTGTGCTTATAGAGTGCACATGTATGTGCAAGAGCCTGTTTGTGTCTAAAGGCTCTAAAATGCTCGTGCCATGGGAGCACCAGCTGAGTCTCCGTGGCTCTCCTCGGTGCCTGCAGTGCCTGCTCCTGCACGGAGCTCCCCTGAGCCAGGGCAGAGGCAGACTTGGCACAGCACTGAAAGCTGCAGGTATTGACTGGAATATTAACTCTGTCTCTCCACTTCTTCCTCTGTGGGCCACGAAGATCACAAAAGAAGGTAGGAGACACCTCACTGCAAAAGTTCAGATGAACTTTGACAGAAAATACTGAATACAGGATCTGATCTCTGTGCTAAGCGCTCCTTGCTGCAGAGCTTAGTGACCCACTATGTTTTACTGGGCCCCTTGTGTTGCTTAAATGTGCTGTCCAGCCTGTATTCAGTATATGTTTTCACCTTCATTTAAGCACTTTGTGTACAGTTCAGTCATTTTATATTCTGATTTATCCTTTAATTTTATAGATTTTTGTAAATCTTTGTAAATGCTCCAAATTCTTACCTGGAAAAAGCCTTCTTTTTGAGATTTGAAAGATCAGTGGATGCATAATCCACTCACCTCTCCTGTGTGTAAAGTTTGAGTTTGGTATACTATCTTTCTAATTCTGTAGGTTAAGAGCTCCATGAATAGTGTCATTTGTATTCTGAGTTTGCATAAACAGCTAATATAATTTATACTGGAACGCTGAATAATCCTCTGAGAAATTAGAGATCAAACAAAGATATATGTTTTGTGGTGCTAAAAAGGCAGACTTAATCTTTTTCACAATCTTTTGTTAAGGTCTTGAATCTCCAAATAAATTCCACTTAAGAACATAGGTTCATATAACTCCTTCAAGGGATGAAGAAATGTTCAAGCCTTATTTGTGTGTCTGTCCATCTCCTTGCTGTCTCTTGCCCTTGTAAAATAATCCTCCAAGCACTAACCTAATAGATCTAAGGTCTTCTGTTTCCATTAAATGCAAACATTGTCAGAATGGAGCAGGATTTAGGCAAGGGGGTGGGTTCCAGCCTGTCTCAATTGTCACAGTTTCCTCACTGACCTGGACTCCTTCAACACCAGCCCCATGCATAGATGAGCTTGCCTGGGTCAGTATTAAGGCAGTCTCTACTTTGGTATATTTCCTAGATTTCTAGAGGCTTCAAGTAATTCAGACCCTTTAATACAGTTCAAGGGGAAGAGTTGAATGAGGTTCTTGCTTTTGGAGCCCTTCAGGAGGCTTGATTGGTTTCTAACAGAGGCAGTTAACATTTTGTGTGCACAGTGGCCAGCATTAAATTGTTGGACCAAGAACAGTCATAATAAATGATTGTTCAGAGATGCATACATATCTATAAAAGGATGTATGTAAATATAATATTTTTGTTCTCTGGGGCAGAGAGGTTGCCAGCACATGGTCAGGTCTCAGCAGCGTCTTGCAGGTGGACTTGCATGCACTGAAAACTTCGTGCTTGGAATTCCTTGAGTGTCAGAAGCTCCCAGCTAAAGCACAAGTAGAGGAGTAAGCAGAAGTCCCAACAAGGACATTGGCTCTTGATGGAAGACCTAGGATTACTAGATTCTCAGATAAGACTGCATAAATGCCAGAGGGGAAAAAATCATGCTCTGGATTTAAAAGGGTACTTGGAGCCCACCACTAAATTATGTGCTTTATTAAGAATTATGTGTAGGGGCCAAGACTGGGAGATGCAAAACCAGGAGCTGTGTGGAATACACTTTGAAGAGTTGACATTGACCATAAACATAGTTAAAACTGTATGTCCATACATAACATTATAAATATCAACTATGTTGGTGTAGTTCATCTACTAAAATGCAATAAAAAGTTTTGAAGCAAACATTTAATTGTTAAAGCTTTTCTTTCCTATGAGGGTTTACTGTGCATGTTCCTAGAATAAATTGTTTTGATTTTGATAGTCAGTGAGTGTTCTCCCTGAAATAAATGACTGGGAAATATAATTAGTGTGAAGTACAGCAAAAGCAACATTTTAACTGTTGCTCCTGAGCTTAGCCAGGTCCACAGAGGATGAAGTTCACTTGATCATGTGTGCTGGGGATTAATCAGCTTTGCTTCTTTTTGTTTTGGAAGCTTTTGCCAAATCACGGGGAAAATGTGCTTTCTACATCTGATACTGGTGGCTGCTTCTATTTGGAATAATATACTCTTTGGAATAATATACTGCAATAATATACTGTATATTATGCATTGCATAATATACATGCAAGGCATGAGGTGTGGGTAGAGCAAAGTGCAGGTTATTTAGGTCAGTCTTTGATAGCTACATGCCACGTTGGTAAGTCATCAACACTTTTTTTTGATATATATATATATAAATGGAAAATTACAAATGGATTCTTCTTTTGTTAAATGCTTTATCCTCACTTTGCTGACCAGAAAGAGCAGAACAGAAGCACACTGAAGCTTTCTCCAAATCTTTACTCATGGAGGACAGAGTATAGTGGTAGATAAAGGTAATGTTAAAAACTTAATTTTACTATCTAGGGAAAAAAATATACTCTTTGGAATAATATACTGCAATAATATACTGTATATTATGCATTGCATAATATACATGCAAGGCATGAGGCGTGGGTAGAGCAAAGTAGAGGTTATTTAGGTCAGTCTTTGATAGCTGCATGTCATGTTAGTAAGTCATCAACACTTTTTTTGATAGATATATATAAATGGAAAATTGCAAATGGATTCTTCTTTTGTTAAATGCTTTATCCTCACTTTGCTGACCAGAAAGAGCAGAACAGAAGCACACTGAAGCTTTCTCCAAATCTTTACTCATGGAGGACAGAGTATAGTGGTAGATAAAGGTAATGTTAAAAACTTAATTTTACTATCTAGGGAAAAAAATTCCGATGTGCTGTAGTAATAAAAGATTGCTGGCAGCACCTCACACCTCCGTAAGCATTGCTAGGAGCCGAGGGTGTTTTCTTCGTTCTCTAACTATATTTTTGCTGCAACTCAGAGCAAATCCCAAAGCACCAGTGTCTCTTCTGCAGTTTCTATTAAATAAGACTTGAAATGAAACCATTCCAATGTGCTGTAGTAATAAAAGATGTACTGGCAACACCTCACGCCTCCGTAAGCATTGTTAGGAGCCAAGGGTGTTTTCTTCGTTCACTAACTAAATCTTTGCTGCAACTCAGAGCAAATCCCAAAGCACCAGTGTCTCTCTTATTTCTATTAAATAAGACTTGAAATGAAACCAGAACTAGTAAAAGGAATCAGAACCATCCCTGTACATAAATGTGCAGTGGAAGGTTGATGGTCTACGTTGCGCTGTACAAATTACCAGTTCTGAAATGGTCACCCACCAAGCCTCTGTCACCCAAGTGTGAGCCTTTGATTTGTAGATTTTTTGGGTTTTTTTGTTTAATCATGTCTTCTGGGATTGTCTTAAATATTTTTTAAGGATAGTTTTTGAGAGCATACTGATAAATCCTTGTCATTTTCACTTCAGGCTCCAAAAGAAAACTTTCTGGCTGAAGTTGGTTTAGAAGCAAGCTGTAAATTTTTGTTATGCTTTTGTTTGGGTACCTAGACATAGAGGTTAATTACCAGTTTGATTATAGGATTAAAAAAAAAAATCTGTATTGGCTGCCCCAGCTGCAGGCAGCCACTTTGCTGTAGAGATCCATGGCCTGCAAAAAGGCCACAGTGGAAGGCAGGATGTACAGGGACTGCTGGGGCTTCCTCCAAAATACTGTCCTGTGACCCTTGAATCAGCTGAAGTTAGAGATTTGCAGCTGCTATGGACTGGTGCTGTGAGAAGGAGCTCTGCAATACAAGAATGGCCTTCAGCAGTGCACTTCAGTGCCTTGAGCTGGGCAGCTTGACATGTTCCAGGTAGCTGTCACAGTGGGAAAATCATTCCAGCTTCCCTCTTCTCCGTGCAGCTAAATTTGAATGCTGGGGGTCATGTGGGGGTGCCTGGCCTGTGGGTGGAGGTGAGACAGCCACCCAGGGCAGAGGGGAAGGCCACTGGGGTTGCTTGGCCAAAGAGCCTGAGCATGAAGACAGGAGCTCAGCCCAGTGTGCTCCAGGTCACCTGGGTGCTCACATTTGGAAGCTCTCTGTTTCCTGTAGATAATATTTACAAGTACTGGCTCCTGCACCCTTGGTTTTAAACGTGCAGCGTGGGGTGCTGCTGTGGAGGTTGGATGGGGTGTTCAGCAGGAAAATGGGCTGTGGTGCCCCTCAGTGCAGCTCAGCTCCTCACCCACCGAGGGCTCCCCGGGGCTTCTGCTGAAGCTGCTCCTGCCTGGGCACAGAGAGCAGCTCAGGGCTCCCTTCGCTCCTGCTCTCTCTCTGCACTTCAGCTGTCACTGAGAGCGCAGCACAGCGGTGACGTTTGGAAAACCACCAAAGCATAAGATCACTATTCAGTGCCACACACCAGCAAAGCCAATTAACTTGAGCAGGAAGTGGGGTTTAATGTGCATTTGGAGATTATAAGCTAGTGGAGGTGGGAGAAATGGGTACTTACAGTTCCCATCTGGTCTGCTCATGCTAAAAATATCTGAATTTCTCAGTGAGATGCTAGTGTCTCACTAAGCTGTGGTTATCTGATACCTCATAATCAATATATAGCATCAGCAGATGTTGATACATAGATGTGTATTGTCAGCCCAGTAACACTTTTAATTAGAAATTGAATTGTGCTACACTACACTATACACATAAATACAGTTTTAAATATTCATGTCTGTTAAATCTGAGAGAAAGACACCGTCAAGCACTGGTTAAACCTTCAGACTCCTTTCTGCCTGAGAGATTACAGAAGCACATAAATAAAATATCAGTGTAGAATACACATTGGACACAGTGCTGCTGACTACACCTATGCACTATAGAGCCAAAGTTTTTCTTGTTCACTTTGGTAACAAAAATTATTACCAATAAATGGAATTGCTTTCATTTTGATATATGTGTTCCTAAAATGAGGCTGTTGAGATTGAATTTAGTGTGATGGAGAAACAAATTTATCTGATCTTATAGTTTCCCTTAGATAATTTGTGCAAAATAACTGACTTGAGGTTTATTGTCTTACACTGAGGCTTTTTCTTGCAGACAATAAACCAGGTAAGTGGTGTCTACAGTATTTATAGCTACTCTCCTTCCAAAAAAATGAATTTTTCATTCAGTATGATAGTACATGAGTGATAGGACCTTTTTTGCAGACTTGGGTGGGATAAGCATGGGCTTCCTGATCCTAACGAGGTATTTCCATATGTTCTGTTTTAACACAAGTCATTCTGCTGAAGTCAGTGAAACTAGTCTGTGCAAGTTTATAAATGCATAAATTGCAAATACAAGTTGGGACTATTGCTAATTCAGAAGATAGGCAGTAAGTGAATGGAAGAGTAAAAATATTTCAGCCATGGGAAAGAACTTTGTATTTGAAATGTTTATAGCTTTGGGGTTCACAGGTTTGCTTGTTGTTTTAGAATCAAATTTTCAGCTAGTACCGTAGTACCACCTTGGCAAACCCTAGGAATTTCAAAATGTTAATTGTGAATTAGAAACAGGATTTTTGGTGTGTTTTTTTCTGTTTGTTTGTTTTGTTTTGTTTGGGTTTTTGTTGTTGTTTGTTTGGGTTTATTTGGTTTTTTGTTTGTTTGTTTTAATCCTTTCCAGAATGCACAGTGTTTCCTTGCAGAAAGTTGCTGGACAGGCTATAAAAGAGAAGATCCTACCTGTAGGTGCCACATGGCTCTGGGGTCTAGGGATGTTTGAAAAATACAGCTGTAAATGTTCATGTGTGTTAAATCTGTGAGAAAGACATTGTCAAGAACTGGTTAAGCCTCTGGACTCCTTTCTGCCTGAAAGGTTATGGAAGCACATGAATAAAACATCAGTGTAGGAAATATGGACACGGTGCTACTGCTTGGTGTGGCTGTGTGGGGGGCTGTATAGCAGGGACCTGTTCAGTAAACTAAATAAATAATAACTCTAGATTAATTATCTAGTGTTTTCATAAGTAAAAACGTTCTGCTAATGTATCTTACCATTTCTGAGTGCTCTTGAGGTGCATCTGCTGTTTCTGCCTGATACTGGAGTCTCCGTGGAGCACTGTTAGGGCTGCACACACATTTGTACACAATCCTATGGAGCTAATTAGGTGTCTGTGGGCTTGTGCAAAACTGAGATTATTTGCCATTAATATTTTAGCAATTTTTTCCTCCCCATGTAGTAATTAAGATATTTCTGTCAATATATGTGATCACAAAATTATGTATATATACTCTGTGTATCATTTCAAGGTTATTTGGCCAGCATTTTGGAGCAATTTCACCCTAAATTTAAATACACATACCAGTAGGATATATTTTGCTACTGCAGTCTTTGAGTAAGTATGTTTTACAACTGAAGTTCTCGATTCAAATGGGTAATTTGAAAATCCAGGGTGGGGAGCAGGAGCATAAGGCAGGTGTCCTAGTTGTTTAACTAGAGCATGCAGTCCCTGACAGCTTCTCTATTCTATTTGCCAGGCCACCTCTCAGACAATTAGCCTGGGGTTCTGAAATGTCAGTGTTTGGCAACTGTTTGTCTTTAATGACTTCATCCACTTAACATCTTTATAACAACAAATAGCCATCCTGGTATTTTAATTAGACATAATGGACAATGCTCCTTTTCTTTTCTGGTTATATTTGAAATCCAGCCTGGCAAATCTAAAAATAAAATTAAGTATCTGAAACTGGGGAAATTCTGATTCTTTTTATTAAGATTTCTGAATGCTGTAGAATAGAGAGCTTTTTAATTTTAAAAATGTAGAAAAAGATAATTTTTGAAAAGGGCAACAATCCACTAAATCTTACTGAACCTACCTGCAAAGCTCTTGTGGTGTTTGCATGTTGCCTCTACCTGAAAACCTCTCAGCTATATAATAATTAAAATTTAGGAAAAGTGCCTTTTGGCAATAGAAAGTGCCATCCAGGTACAGTCACATGTAGCTTTGTAACTATTTTTCTCCTCAAAGTGTAGCTAATAGCTGAAAACTTGAACATTTCTTCATTCAGAAATACCCAGAGGGAAACAATGACAGGTAGAAAATGGCTGTTCATTATTTTCTCGAAGAACAGTCCCAAGGGAGACAAAGCAGGTTTTAGGGAGCAAAATGTCAATTTTATAGATGAAGATTATTATTTGAAACAGCAGAGTTTGCCCAGCAGTACAGTGGGTGTAAGCGCAGTGGTGGCCCAGGCAAGGCCACCCACTGGCAGAACTGCATCCAAACTGGGAAATTTCACTAATTCTGCAGCATCAGAGCATATTGTGGCAAAGGTCTAAAAGTGTTGGGCAATGCCAGGTAGAATGGACAAAAGTATAAATGTCTTGAATGTGTTCATGCAGGATGGCCAAAGGTCTCATTGTGTGGAGCACTGTTATGCAGAGCTGGTCTCAGATGCCCAGCTGACTTTGCTTCTGTCAGGGTGCCCAACAAGGACTTTGATATCTGCTGTGTATAAAAATATTGTGAAACCAAATACCATGGGGTATTAGAGAGGACAGATAGTGGTGTGAGTTCAATAACAAAGTAGAAAAAAAGAAAAATTAATAGAGACCTTACCTGCTGACAATTACTCATGTGTGAATTTCAGGAGAGGAGATGCCCTAGCAGCCTGTTGGTCCTTTTGAAATGGAGTCTCAGCTTCCAGTAACCTAATTGTCCTGCTTGGATACTTGTTTTCTCACCAAAAACATGGTATGAATTCCAAAAGACAGAACTTGCTATGTCTCATCAGGAAAGGCCAACCTTCCTCTGTCTTGAGCTTTCACAAGAGGCTTTCACAGGCAGGATGTGGAGCAGAGCAGTGTGTGTGGACATGTTCTGGCACTGTTTCATCAGTCTGAATAGGTTTGCCTTGCCCATAAAAAAGGGTTGAAGCATGTTGGATTTTACTTTTGTGAGTATTTATTTTCAAGTAACATGGAAGTATTGGAGGAATCCTGCAGCATCAGCTGTTACATTATTGCTGCAGGTCTGCAGCTGACATTTGAACTGGTTTTATGTTATGTTCTTTTTCTTTAGAAATCCTCATTGTAATAAAGTCCCAGATGAACAGCTGGCCCTCCTCTATCAAAAAATGAGGCACAATCTCAAGGAATTAGCCCAGTGCCTAAGTACATGCCTTAGAGAGTGGGGACTCTGTGCAAAGGACTTTTGGGGAGGGCTGCAAGACGGAGTAATAAGTAGAAATATGTGCATTTTCTGAGAGTAAAATCTTGGATGTTATTACTGGAGCAGTTTCCTTATGCCTCTGCAAGTCTGGGAATAAACGTTTATTAAGGAATTTTCTGCCAGTATCCCTTAGTATTCATTACTCTGGTTGGCAGAAGAACAGCCAGCCTGCATTTGCGCCCTGACTCTTAAACACGTTGTTAGCTGTTACGTGCCTCTCTAAGTGAGGGATCAGAGGCTTAGCTGTAAATATGAAGAAGGCTCAGGATAAAGCTGCGTACACAGGCTTAACCCGAGGTCACAGCTCAGTGAGAGCGACTTTGCCGTGGGGTTTTATTTATCCAGACCTTCTCCTGCCCTCTGCTGGCAGTTCCCTGTTAGGGGACAGGGATGCCCTTGCACTATTCCCGGGATCGTTACCTCTGCCAGCTCTGCTTTGCCAAACGGGATTTGAATTCTTGTCATTAGTGAAATTCCTTGCCACAGGTAACTGCTGTGCCCACTGCATTTATAATGTTTTGTGGATGTTATATGAAGATGCATAAAGTGTGGTTGTTTTGGCCTTTGAAAGTCATCCCATTGTACAAGCTATCACCCGGGGAGCAGTTGTTCTGTCCTTCAAAACTGTATTTACTTTCTGAAGTAAGACTGCTGAATTTTGGCAGGCATGCTGATTTGCAAAGTCTAGTACTTGAGTTAAGAGATGCCAGCATTAGGAATGCCAGTGCTATTTTAATGCTACTCTTGCCATCTTGTGTTTGATGCCTGTATGTGTTAGAATGCAGTTTTCCTTCACTGTTTTTTTGGTGGGTTGTGGTTTTTTTCATATTGGTGTATTGCTTATGTAATGAACAGTAATTTCATGTATTTGTATTTTCACCTGTGACATAGTCAAGTGTGGAATGCTCTTCTCCAAAAAGCCTTCAGGTGTAGTTTTGTCTGCTTTTCAGTTTCAGAAAGAAAGTGCAAGAAGCACTAATAACTTTGAACTTGGTTCAACTCTTGTGCACTGAATGAATAAGCAAAGGGACCTAAAAGGAAAAAAATGTAATATATATGTAAGAAAGGCAAAATAAAGATTGTACAGACTGTTTCATTTGGATACATTCTCTTTTCTTTAATATGTGACATTACAACCTTGATCGTCTTATAGTATTTTCAAATGCTTGAGAAAGCCAACCTGAAAAATTGTGCATCAGTTTTGGATAGGAAAGGGTTTTAGATCCACTTTTACCAGTTGTGTTTGTGAAGCAATCAAAGTAGAGATGCATTAGCTGTGACTTTATTAATAGGCATAATGGGATACATTTTTGCTGGTGGATTTCTGAGATAGTTACTGTGAGCCAGGAGAGTGATGAGAATCAGTGCATGATTTTGTGAACCATAGCTCATGGACATGAACTCTCTTGCTGTTCCTCTCCATCCTTCCATTTATCCCCATTCCAGTTTCTGTACTTTAGGTTCCACCTCTCCACCTGAGTTACATCCTTTGTCACAGAAGACCTTAACTCGTGCCTCTGCTTGTTTCTTTCCCTTTCTCCAGCCTCCTTGTTCCCAAGCCCGGTCCTCCATCTTTGGGCTCTTGATCCATCAGAATTTCACATCGCTCTGCTGCTTCTCACCTGAATTGTAGGTTTCATGTTTGTTTGACTTTGAGAACGCTGAAAAACTTTCAGTTGGAGCTGTAAAATACCTATGCTGATTCACCTTCTTGCCTGCTTACTGCAGGCCCCTTCAAAGCAGTTACAAACCTTTGCCATGGCTCCTTCACTGAGCTGCCACCTCTTGTCTCCTTCTTCCTTGTCAAATCTGAAAACAAATGTCAGCCAAGTGAACAAACAAGTGGACTAGTATGGAAGTAGGATGAGTCTCTGGTAATAAATAAATATGTATTTGACCCACAAATTTCATTGTAATTAACCATCTGGGAGCTATAATCACATTTTTCCAGGGGCCAGGCTGCCTTCAGGTAGTTACAGTCTGTGTGTGCTGAGAAGGATTAGAGATGGTCTTTGAAGATGCTGCTTGGGGAAAAGCAAGCTGTTATTGTAATGGGGGACAGCTGAGACCCTGCCTTTGTCACCAGGGGCCACTGAGGCTGGCTTTCAGCCTTCCTACACAACTGTGCATTTTATAGAAAAGCATTTCCTATGCAAAATCCTTGGTCCCACAGACAGGATGCCTTTGGAATGGAACCTGCAAGTGTGACTTTTCAGGAAGGTAGTTGAGGTTACAGTCTATGTAATTTTTCCATTTGTATTTATCGGATAAAATTAATAAGTGCAGTTCTCAGAGCAAAAGGAAGGGGACTTAATTAGAATTCAGTAACTCAGTAGGGAGTCCAGATAATGACTGCAAATGATGTAAACTGTGCTGTGAGACACCGTGCCTGTTTGCACTGCAGCACTGCTTAGACCTCAGGAGATCCTGAGAAGGGAGGGCACTGGAGGCCCTGTCAGCTGTTTTAAGAGGATACCATCCCCTGGATGGTCTGTCAAGGTACTCATTGGTGGCCTTTTTCCTGCTGTTGCATAAGGTCCATCTTAGGTCCCTTTGATGCTTGTTCCAGGGCATGCAGGCAGGTGACCCCAGGGCACCTGGCGTGTCACACTCTGCCTTCCTGCCTCCTTAAATTGGGCTTTTCAGCTGCTCATGCTGTGCAAAGAGCTGGGGTGTCTGGATCCAGGTACAAAACAACCTTAGGCAACCTCGTCCCAAACAAGCATCTTACTTTTGGATGCCAACTCCAGTAGGAAACAAAGTGTTTCCTGCTTGAGGAAGAGGGCAGGAGGGCTGCTGCTTCTGTAGCCTCATCCAGCAGTAATTGCTGGTTGTTGAAATGCTGAGCAAGGAAGAAAACCAGGGGGCTGTGGTCAGCCATAAATATAAAGGCTGGGACTCCATGTAGCTGCTTACTGCTTTTCTGAGCTACCTTTTTCCATCTAGCCAAAAACGTTAAAATGAGCTTATTAGCAAAGGCACGTTAATTGCATCCTTACCGTTTTTCTCAAGGAAGTTTCAGGTTCTGAAACAAGCACTAGCAGCATGCTTGTTTGCTCTGAGAAGAGGAGTCAGGCATTTCCACTGAGGAGCCGTGCTTGGAGTTCAGCAGTGGGTGGGAGGCTGTGCTCCAGAGGTACCTGAATCCCAGCTTGTTAACCTGCCCACATACAAGAGCAAAAGAGCAAAATTGGTTTGGTTATTGGAGTTGTTAAAGAGGTACCTGAATCCCAGCTCGTTAACCTGCCCACATACAAGAGCAAAATTGGTTTGGTTATTGGAGTTGTTAAATGCAGTAGTTATGGTTTCTTTTTGATGGATTCTTTTAATTTCTTTTGGATCCTTCTTTAGTTTTGCTTAATAGATTTTTAAGGCTTTTTTTTTCCCCCTCCCTCTCTCTTTAGCTATTGATGGATTTCTAAAAACTGATGAAAGACAAAGACTGGCAAAGGAAAGAAGAGAAGAAAGGGAGAAATACCTTGGTAAGTTGGCAGGAGGTGTATCTGTTATTCATATATACATTTTAATAGGCTTAACTAACTAACATAGCATTTTTGTGTTCTGATTTTTCAATCTTGTTGTTCAGTCTGTTCCTGGTCTTTTAACTTAAATTCTTCTTTTAACTTAAATCACTTCTTTTAACTTAAATTATAAAAAATAATCTTTTTGCATTTCCAGTCAAATATTTAGTATTTTATATTTACAAGTTGACTTTCTTAATTTGTGGTGCCTTTGAATATAGGCTTATGTTCAAGATACTGCTGTTATGATCCTGGTTTTTGAAAATCCCAAATAAGCCTTGAATAATACTCAGAATATTATGTAGGATGATTTGATAAAGCAACCTCAGTTTTAATCTCTTTGGTTTTAGCCATATTGAAATATATAATAGAGTTGTTAAGTGAGCATTCAAGTGTGTACTTTTCTGTAAGCTGTAAAATGGGTAATCTTTCAGGAGAATGATAAAAAACATTCTTCAGTTTCTGAATAACATAAGTCATGACTTCAGATTTTGTTTGAAACAATCAGTTATTTTTAATCTATTAATACGACCAGGGAAATATTGAGAGAATTGTAAAATTGACCATTTCTTTGCAAAGTCTGGGGCTTGAGACCAGTGACTTGACATTTTTCATGACCATGGGCTTGGTCAGCACGATTCCTTTTGGTAGTTCTGGTGAACGTCTGCTGCTCTTTAGTACTTAACCTTACCCGAGCTTCTGTCTATATCTGGGACTTACTTCTCTTCCAGGTATGCTCAGTGTAGGCTATCTCTTCTTTTCCTCCTGATTATCCCTTCTTTTCTGGTTCCCAAGAAAATGGTATGATGATTAGATGGGAAAGGACTTGGAGTAGAAGAGATGAAAAGGAAACTGAAACCTGGAGATTTTGGGAGTGGTTGGACCAAGGGATTTGGAAGTAATGGGGAGCTTTGGGTTTTGGTCACAGTTTGATTGTGAGAATTTTCTTTTAGAAGTTCAGGAAAAAGCAGTGTGTTCCCCCAGGGGTCAAATCTTTAAGCAGTCAGCAGGTACTGTATAGCAATATTAAGTAACTTTTTTTACCCAAGCCAAAACTCATTAATCAGTGGTTTAGCATCCCTAAATTAAGCAACAAGAATTGTATGTGTGTCCATGATGACAGATCTGTTTACTTCTCTGTCCAGAATCAGTCCCAGGTTTCACCTACTTACTCAGAAGGTAATCTTAGCACAATCTCTGGACACCTCACTTAATTTTTGGTTTTTATGAACTCCAGCATGCTTTGTCACCTGCTCTACCTGATGTGGCTAGCAGTTGGAACAATTCATGCCTGGTCACTTTTTATCCACTGTCTCTGAGGTAACTTTTTCTGTTGACAAGTCTGAACTTCATGCATTCAATCCAGTTTCACTGCATCACTGACACTCCCCTCATACTGCCCTGTCTCGAGTGGGGAGGATGAGTGGATTTTCATAGGAGAAAAGGGGAAGACAGCATCAACTGTATTTCTAACAAGAATAAGCTAGAAGGTGTTCTGGAAAGCAGGCTGGATTTGAGGAAGAAGTATTGTAGAAGGACTCTGTATTTAAGGGAAAGAAACGGAATGTTGGAAAAGGATTTGGGTGTTGGGAAGACTGGCTTTCACCCAAGGGAGTGAGGATGGAGTAGGGCTAAGAGGGACAGAAGGTCACAGCTGTGGTCAAAGAGCCTGGGGGCAGGAACTGAGGGGAAAAGGCTGATCTGAGAAGAAGCGTTTGGAATGGCTGGACAAGAGCCTAGGAACAATGGGAGAGTTAGAGACATGATGATGTGCTGCAAAAGGAAACAGCAACTGAAGAAGCACGGGCATAAGTGAGCAGAGGCATAAGTGAGCAGGAAGAAGGACTAGCTCTTGTATAAACAGTGTCAATTCTGGCTTTCCCTGACTTTCAAGTTCTTAGCCTAGCAATATTCCTTCTTTGATATTGGCCGTATGTGTGTTGGTGTGTGACACTACAGGCTTGTGTGTATATAGGCATGCTTACAGAACTCTTCTTTCCTGCCTTTTTATGGAATACACTTGCATGGGAAATGGAATTTTCCTCTCAATTTGCCACATTAACTCCTGCTACTTGTTCTCCAATGTACACCTGAAGCAACAGTCCAGTATGTATTGTTGCAGTATGAGTTTCTGAAACATCAGGGTAATGTCCCATGAAGATTATTGTTCCAGTTGGAATAAACAGCTGGGCAAAACCTCAGTAACAGAAGTAATTTTTTTTCATATGAAAAGGCAGAAGTGGGTAAAGATGTAGGACAAAATTATGAGCTGAAAGATGTATTTTCAAAACTTCATAGAAAACATAGCATATGTTGTTTACATGTGTTTATTTTAAAGGCAGCTCTGTAACAAGAAGCACAGTTTTAAAGAAGTCCCCCCAAGGGCTTTTGCTTCAACATATACTGCTGATTTCCTTCAAAGATTACTAGGAACAGTATGTCTGAAAAAATAATTTGGCTTTAAGCTTCAGAGGGACTTGAAACAATAAAAAATAGCTAAATTGTTCTGTGCACTGTTTTTTACATAGATAAGGCTTGCAAACTGGCACCTTGTGTAGAAGGGCTTCCCAATTTATGTATTGAACAAATTGCTTAGATTTACTAATCATTTCAGCACTTCTGTGCACTATATTTTTAATCTCAGTTGACTAAAACCCTGTGTACTTGTATTTGTTGTTTTACACTATTGTTTCATGTTACCAAATAATTTTAAAATAGAAGAAAATTTGCATGACGTGAAATGCACATTTTTTTCTGCACAAGCTGCTAGGGAGCAGCAGATACTGGAGAAGGAGAGAAGAGCAAAACTTCAGTATGAAAAGCAAATGGAGGAGCGATGGAGAAAACTGGAGGAGCAGAGGCAGAGAGAGGAGCAGAAGAGAGCAGCTGTTGAAGAAAAGCGGAGACAAAAGCTTAAAGAGGAGGAGGTGAGGTCCACTGGGAGATGTATGGCAGCCCTGAACATGGCTGAATATTGACATGCATTAAACGATGGGGGGTGGGAGCAGGACTGGAGACTTGTGAGCAATTACTGCAGGAGCTGCAAAGCACATCACCACAGCTGTATGTAGTCTACCACTGTACATCAAAAACACTTTCCAAAACAATTTTTAAAAATTTTTGTTTGATCTCCTGGAATAGTCATCTACTATTGCTAACATATCTGGGACTCTGATTGTCAAATATAAAGCATCACCTTTCTGGAAAGAAGTCTTTAAAGATGAGTGTTTCCAAAAAGGGAAAGATTCTTACTGTTCTGTTTACTGTCCATGAGAAAGAAATAATTTGTTGTTCCATTTTTCTTTGGTGACAGAAACTCAGAAATTTGTACTTAAAGCAGTGAAGAATCTAGGCTGTTTTCAAATTCTAACATAAAACAGAATCACATATTTTTAAACATCTTCATGCCCTTCCTCTCTTCTAGGCTCCCTGCTGAGATCATTTAAGGTTCTTTTTTTGCTCTAGTGAGTCCAATTTCTGGTACAGCTCTGAATGCAGGGTGTGTGTGTATATCTCTGCATGACATTATGTGGAGAACACTAGCACTGCTACCCACAACTGATAAAGAATTAATGATTTTTGGAAAAGGGGACAGTGGTTTAAAAAAAAAAGAAGCCGAAAGAAAATATTTCCTCAATTCCTAGATAAAAAAGCTTTAGAAATCCAGAGTTCTTAGTCTCCATTTTTCTGCCTCCTGTCCTTCCATCAGAATAACTTTGCACAACAGGTAAAACACTTCTGCATGATTTCACAATAACATACAGCTATTCATTGAATTTTTTGTTTGATTTTTCACTTTACTTGAAGAGAAGATTGTATCCTGTCATTTGTTTTTCAACTTTAACATGCTCATTGTGGCTTCTATGTAATAGCTGAGAATTAATTTAAAAATATTTTGTTATGTGTTTTGTTTCAAATTCTTTTAGGAAAAAGGGAAAAAGCTGAAACAAAGGGTAGGAGGTCTCTCTCTTGTGGTAACAGCATTGAAGT
Source organism: Passer montanus (assembly GCF_014805655.1). Lineage (NCBI taxonomy): Eukaryota > Metazoa > Chordata > Aves > Passeriformes > Passeridae > Passer > Passer montanus. The sequence continues at coordinate 5,588,856 of NW_024367707.1, forward strand.
CATGTGCTCCTTCCCCAGCATTTCCTGCTGTAATAACCTTCTGCAGCTAAGCAAAATCAATTCCCTTTGTGAGGGTTGTAAGAGGAAGGAGCAGGTACAAAAGCATCCAAAACCCTGTCCTCAAAATTTTCAGCAGAGCAGGGCAGAAGGGCAGAGAGGTGTCGGAAGAGTGAGTATCCGCCAGCTTCCCCTGCATCCAAGGTTTGCCTTTGCTGAAGAAATGAGAGCAGAGTTGTTGGATGTGAGAGGCAGTGACAGGGCAGACCCAAGGCATCTGTTTAGTGGGGGCCGACCTCCTCTCCTGCAGTGGCCTCCTGTGCTTCCCCAGAGAGGGGCATGAGAGGCTGAGCACACTGTGATGTTTTCCCCAGCACCAGCAGGTCTGAGCCAGCTCCCCAAGACACTGCACGTGTGAGGGCAGGCTTCTGTAATGGCGAGGGAGAGGCTGATTCCCAGTGTTCAGTCCTAATGTGAGTACCACTGCTAGCTCTGCTCACCAGGACAGTCCTTTATGCTTAAAGTGTCCAAAGTCCTTTTTGGAAGCTAAACCTGGGTCTGGATTCTTTCCCTTTCCTTTCCACCCTTCTCCTCCCCCAGGATGAGGAGCCTGAGAGAAGGCTGTGTGGGCAGGAGGACAGGAGAGGATGCTTGCTTGTTTGGGGATGGATTAAACCTGTGAGAGGAAAGTCCAGGAGCTTCTGAAGGAGAAGGGGTGCACAGGGGAATAATCTATAGAACATGGGAGAGTGAGAGAAGAAGGAAAGTGGGAATGGGAGGCATCATCCCTCCTAGCCTCCCTTCACAGTTTCTTGTCCCTCATTTCTCAAATTCTGTTTGAATTCTACTGAAGGATCTGCCAGTTTAGTCCCACCTTCCCTGGCCCTTGCTCTTGTGATGAACTCCTCAGACTCTGTATGCATGACAGTGGAAGTCTGAGTAAGATGTTGATGAACCTGCAGCTCCCTGGGCATTGTGAGTTACTCACTGCTTGTGAGTAATTTTGGCCATTTAAGACTGTCTTTACTGGAAGAGCTTTGAACATGTATTTCCCCCACCTGGGGTGTAGGGGTGTGTGTGCCAGTGTGTACTGTGCCATCTTCTCAGTGTTTCTCCTTTTAAGACCAGTTTACACTAGCTGGGTACTGGAGTACCCATTTTACTTGCTCATCAGCTGTCTGAAATGACAAGCAGAGAGATTTTCTTCTTTGCTCTCTGCCTTACTGGTTGCCCTTTATAGTTTCCCTGAATTATTTTTCCTTGTTTTTTAACAGAGCAGAAAGTAGTGCACATTCATGATAGGAGGAGGTCATGTAAATCTTTTTCTACAAAATATTGTTGTTGCCTCTGAAAGAGTCTTAGAGGAATAGATCTTAACAAGTTGGTGGGGACTTGTTGGCTCCTATATCAGAGTATCTTCTGCTTAACCGTTTTGCTTGCAGAGAACTTCTTAAAGAGGTGGCTAAATTTTGATTTATTTTGCTTAGTTTTCCCCCTCTACAATGTCAGATAAGAGATGGTGGTTTTAAAGTCTCTCTTGGTAGGAATCATGGTATTCTGTCAGAGTTCTTTGGGGCAGCTGGAGGTTGTTTCAGAGCACAGTGAGTGTCAGAATCTTCAAACTGAATAAATAATGTTTAGAAATTATTCTGTCTACATTGACTGCATCTTTCTTATCTACAGAGGTCTTCACTGCCCTTCCCTTTGTATTACTTTTAAAGCTGCCCACTTCTTTTAGTAAAAGCAGCCTTGAGGAAAGCAGTGTGTTGTTTTATAGAAGTGATTTTAAAATTTCTTTTAATAGGGAACTGGACAAAAGTAAAGATAGTACTTTTTCAGTTAAAGTATTTTTTTCCTTTGCCTGTCTTGAACTTCCATGTAACTTGGAAATACCTTGTAAATAGATGTGTCTAGCTGTACACAGGTTATTGGGAAGAGATTGTTTTGGTGCATGGGCACTATTTGTTGCATTTGTAAAAAGTATGTGCTTAAACACAAAAGAGTGAAAAACTCTCAAGATGTTTTAGCTTTTATTACTTCCTGTACTCCACTCCAAAGATGAAGCCAACTGATAATCTTAGGAAACAGTGAGATACTTACATACAGTGCTATATATAAACTGAGGAGGAAGAGATGGTTTGGGACTCTTTCAGATGTTTGTCTTGCAGATATAAGGAGATTGGTTTAGAATTATTTGCACAAATTATTTTAAGTCATAATACTTGAAACATTTTTTTTTTTCTTGTCACATCTCGGTTATATTTTACACAGAGAAAAGGAAAACTTACTTGTGAGGAAACAAGTAATTTGACGGAGTTTTGAGGGGTGGATTTTTGTTTGTTTTTAATTCAGACAGTACAAGTGCTTATTCTATTGTCAGACTGAGGAAAACTTGCATGAATAACTGGATTTTGGAAAGTAATGTGTATTTTAGATGTTAGAAGTAGATGGCTCTGTCTTGTGATTTTATTCATTCTTAATTTAACCTACATGCAGTGCTTGTGCATTATAAGGTTTTTTGTGCAAAGACTCCCTATATCTTGAGAGCATACATTATTTCCTCTGTCTGTAGCTGTTAGAGTTCCCAAATGAGATCCCATGCATAATCTGATATGTTTTCAAGAAGGTGTTTCACCTATAACATAGACTGGAAGGGTTTTCCGCATTGTTTGCTGATGAAGGAAAGCTTTGGCTTGTGGTTTAGTTTTCATCATGGAACAAATTATTAATGTATGAGTTGTTTATGCTATGCTTGCTTAAGTCTTATTATTTTTTTGCCTTTTTAGTTTTGTGCCAACTTAAAATCTTTTTTAATAACTATCCTTTCTTTGTGGAAAGCAGCCTTCCTATTGTTCTTTATCTAACCTGTATCTGCGGAGGTTTTGTGAGTTTTAATAATTATATTCTATAGTGCTCCAATGAGAGGCTCTTTGCAAATGAAAATGAATGATCCTCTCCAAATAATGTAACTGAAGATTTCAACCTCAGATTGTAGGTAGCATGGGCTTTCAAATGTGTCTGAAATGTCATTTAATTTCTTTAGTCTATTTCAGTATGAATTTTATTCTTGAAACAATATTTTGATAGTAGGTGCTATAAGTGTATTCTGTGGTTTGCAAACTATAGAATATTGCTTACTCCAAGCATTGTTTAAAACCCCCAAACAAGAGAGCAAACAGAAATAATTGAAACATGACTGCCTTTATCTTATCTTTTTTTGATTAATGAGTAACAATATTCGTTAGAAATGGGAAAAGAAAGGTTCTGGGTAAGAGTATGCTTTAATGAGAAAGAAATGGGAGGGTGATTTTCCTTGGTGGGTAGATAGATTGGGACAAGCTGCATAGCAGAAGAAAGTGGTGAAAAGAGGCTCACTTCAGAGAGGAACTGGTGATGACCTATGTGAGGTTTGGAAAGACTAACAAAAGGAGCTCAGGCAGAATTACGTTAGAGAGGTGGGGAGCTAAAAGTAAAAAAGCACAAACTTGTAAACAAAGCCTGCACACACAGAATTTAAATGTGAAACTTGTATCATCAAGTTGTAAGAGAAGAAAAAAAGACTGTAGGAAACTAAAGCAGAGAGGAATGACTTCAGATTCCAGGGTGTGGAAAAAGATTTTTTTCCTTTTCAGAGACAGGGTATGTGTAAGAAGCAATTGGGGTGTTCAGGGCTGGGGGGGTTTCTGTGCTCTTGCAGAAGAGGCTGTGCTTGAGCCTTGTGATGCTTCCTTCATTTGCTCTGTAGGGAGAAGGAAAGAGGCAGAGCTCTCATTTTCATGCCTGCCTGGACACTGATGGCACTGAGTAGACAGAGGGGGGGGGGGATGAAGGGGGGGGGGGGACAGGGAGCAGCTGCCTGCTCTCAGTGGGCTTTGAATGATGTTACCTGATAGACTGTGAGCTCACAACACGACTGAAAGATCGTCTGCCTGGGCACAGCAGCAGAAATGGTAACAGCAGGGTGTGTCACCTGGCCAGAAGGTAACAGGGACAGGAGAGCTGGGAATGAGACAGGATGCAAGAATTTCCTTTTTTCACTCTTTGTATAGAGAGTAATAGCATATTTTACAGTGCAAGTGATTTGTAAAAAAATTAGAAGAAAGCTTAAAGATTAAAAGGTAGTGCCTTGCTGTTGATACTGATGGATAACTGGTGGCAGGGTTGGGTGAGGTGGAAAAAATGAGCTCAGAAATAAATTACTGCAAGTCATGGTAGTAGAAGAGATACTTCAAAGATGTGGAAGAGGCAGAAGTATATTTTAGATAACCAGAAGATGATGAGAGGACATCTGTTAATGTAAGAAGTGTATGACCAGGGTCAGAAGCCCAGGAAGATTAGACAAAGTTTGCAGGTACATATATGAAAGTATGGAGATTACTGGAGGTGCCTGGTGTTAGGGTCTCATGTGCTGAAGGAGCTTCATCAGAGACGACTGGGTCACCACTAGTGCAGAGCCTGAAGGAAACACTTAAACAAAGACTGAAATTTTTTGGTAAAATAGCTCAGGAAAGCCAGACCAAAGGCATTAATCAGTGAGAGAAAGTAATCTGGCCAAGAGATGTATGAAGGGTTTTCTACACAATTTATCTGAGCTGCCAAAAGATATTGGAGATAGAGCAGGGGATTGATAAAAATCAAAATGGGTATGATGTAATCACATCCTGCAGAAGGATCCAGTTTGAAGTGGATAAGAGTAGGAGTTTTATGCTAGACCAAAGGGACATAGCAAAGGTAATAAGGAATAGCACCAAAAATACTAATAGGATCAAAGGGCTAAAACTAGCTGAGGCAGGAGCTGGAGGCAGCAAGAGTAGACTTATCTTTCACAATAGGGGTTGGGCTGCTGAAATGTGAGGGTGAGGTGGTTGCCAGATGCGAATGAGGTACTGGGAGGAGGAAAGGAAGAGGCTGTTAGATGATGGAATTGTGGGTGGGGAATAACCACATTTTATCTGCTTGAAAGGAGGAAAAGAAAAAGTGCAGGGATCATTGCCACAACAATAAATCACTGAGAAACTAGCAGAGGGAGGAGGTGGGAATGAAACTCAGTGAAGGTCTTTGAGAGTCAAGAGGTGATGGAGAGAGAATAAAGTGACTATAATTAGCTGTAAGTTAAAGGTAGAGATTTGGGGAGAGAAAAAATTAATTTTATTCTACCCCTGTGAAAATCCTAACTCGTGGAGAAGAACATGGGGGTGGCAGCGAGGGGAAAAAAGTAAATCTTGGGAGCAGTATGAGGTGGGCATGTACTAAAATAAATACACAGAGAAGAAAAAAAATCAGAAGGTCTCAAATGCCTAGATTTAAGGAATATAGAAGAAAGGAGGGAGTTTTTGTAAAAATAAATAAATAAGTAGGGCATCCTGCAAAGTAACCTACTTTGGCTTTGAAGTGATCATTTATCTGAGTGACTAGGTGGAGCCACTGGCATTGCAGCAATTTAACTGTGCTCAGAAAGGGATGGGAAAAAATTCTGATGTCTGCATAGACAAGAAGGAGTTAATGCTTGTCGAGCATTATTCTTATACAAATTAAGTCCAGAGCACAGCAGCAGCCTCACCAGCAGGAGCAGATGCTAGGCAGTGATGCAACCTGTGTTATTTACTTAGGCCTCTGTAGTGACCTCAGTGGCTTGCAGACAAAGGACACACATATCTGGAGGTAGGTAGCATGCTGATACCTTCTTTATTCAGTTCTTTTTCTTTTATTGTGAGCAAGTCCCTGTGAGCATCTTGTGTGGAGCAACAGGGGGACTGTATTTTTAGCGTGGTTTCAGAAGGCGGGGGAAGGAAGCCCCCAAAGAGCTGATTGGGATTTGTGTCTGGGTTTGTACCAAAATTACCAGGAACGTTTAGAAGCCATGATGCGCCGGTCCCTCGAACGCAGCCAGCAGCTGGAACAGAAGCAGAAGCGATGGTCGTGGGGAGGAGCACTGGCTGCAGGCTCAGGAGGCAGAGATGGTAAGTGAAACAGGCTGCCTGCATTGCAGATCTGGAAGTGCAAAATGCATGAGATTGTGGAGATAGTAAGTATGATGGGTTTATAGTCAGGGTGGTACCGCTGCCTTGGGGCGTGAATAAGTGCTTTGTAATTGCTTGCCGGGCTTCCTCTCCCTAATACCTTCTGTGGAGACAGGTTCCTCCTAACTTTAGGAATGCAGATCATTTTAATAGAGGAACCAGAATCAGTTTGGAGGATGCTAAAGGCTAAAATTAAAATTGATGCACTGTCTCCCTTAATAGCTTCTTCCACATTGTCTTCCCATGCACACAGTTAGCAAATTTTAATATTCACCAAAGGACTGAGTGCTATATAATGCTTGCAAAAGATGTTTTTGTTTGGTACTTCTAAAAACCTGGTAAGAATTTCTAGATGACTGTGCAGCATGTGCAGTTTAAAATAGTTTGGGTTTTTTCCCCATGTACATTCTGTTACTGCTATTTTTGCTTTGGCTTCAGAGGAAATTCTTTTTATTACATAATGAGTCATGTGCTGCTTTTATATTTCAGAAAGGTGCATGCTTTCTCTTTTAAATAATATAATTTATTTGAATTTGTCACGTTTGAATAAACTAATGTTATAGGGGAAAAAATCCATGTTTGGGTGTTGATGGAATATAACAATTGCTCTTTTGTAAACAGTGTATAAGTATACTTAACTTTAAAAAGACAAACTGTTTCATATCATTGTTTTCACGATATATCATTTAAAAAGCCAGGAAATTATAATAATGAAAGAAGTCTCTTACACTTTGAGAAAGAAACCAGTTTTCTTTGTGATGCAGTTTGTGCTTGATTCCAGCTCCCCCAACTTATTCAGTAATTTCTTTCACCTCTTTTTGCTCTGATTTCTCTGCTGTGTAGGTGAATCAGAAAATACCCCACCCCCTGTTCTAGGTTTAGCTGCCAACACCCTTCCTCCAGACCCTGTGACCTCTACTGCTCCTGCTGATTCCTTCAATGGTATTTCAGAGAATCACAGTACCATCGTGTCTCGTTTATAACTGTTCTAATCACTGTAATCCATCCACTGATCTTGTTCTTCTTAACCACTGTTTTCTTATTATTTCAGTCTGGTACTCTACAGCATTACCCTTAGTGATGTAGACCAGTGTCTTAATTTCCTTTTAATTTTGCCATGGTGGAGCAGTGCATGCCTCATGTTCCAGCACAGTAGAGGCATTTCATGGTTTTCTCAGTAACTATAGACTTCTGCTGCTCAGATTCTCTTTATTTTTTTTTTTTATTCTGTGGGTGCTCTGTGTGTGTGTATAATTACATGTATATTTGACAGTTCTAATGGATGTGCACAGGGTGCTGTTGACAAAAATTTCAGTTGCACAGTAAGAAAATGTGTTATGAAGACCATGTTTCATCAAAACAGCCCTCTTTTTCCATCTCAAGGGCGGGCCTTCTTCTGCAATATTTTGAAAACAAGCAAATTTGGTACAAACAGCCGTGTTAGTTTTTCAGCTTCCTAGAATGAATTTTGACCAAGCTGGTATTTGTAACAAACTCAAGTGGTTGGCTTTGTTTAAGCAATCATGTTTTATATTGTTCAGGTTTGGTTTGTTCTTGTAGGTTTGTTTTGAGGGGTTTTTTTCGGGGTTTGTTTTTGGTTTTTGGTTTTTTTTTTTTGGTGGGTTTTATTTGTGGTTTGGTTTTTTTTTTTTAATTGTTATTCCCATAAAAGGGCTCTGAAGTAGATGAGTTCTCCAAAATAACAAATGGATTGCATATAGGATTTCAAATTGAAAATGTGATTTGATTTGATTGCAAATGTACTTGGTGTTTTGAAAAGAAAACACAGCCTGTGCTTTTGAGAAGTAGATTCCTTCTCTCCCCCAAAGGAGGAGTTAAGCATGGCTATTACTCCTGCAGAATTCACAGTAAATATTGTTCTGCCTATGATCTCAGAGAACTAATATTTCTGTGCAAACAGATTCAGTTTTTTTACTGATTGTTGTTCATGTGCAAAGCTATTTGCCTGTGCAACTGATGTTTTGCAACATACCAGCATTATATCTGCTTTATTTAAAAAGGAAATGTAGTGAATTGCATTGTTTACTGTAGTAGATGGAGGCAAATCTTAGAAACCACATTATGACAATGATTTGATGGACATAATAGGGACTGCAGTAACTTAGGAGGTGCAGAATTAGGGTCACGTACATGTCTAGCTGAAAATATTTTTGGTTTTGAAATAAATAAAATTCAAATGTAGGGGACAAAGCATCTGTGCTTTTAGCTTCTGAATATCATATCATCAGTGATCATCAGGTACTAGTACTCTGTGCTAATACTTGAGTAAGATTTCTCTTTAATTCAGTTGAATAAATCCCAAGGTAGGAAATGGATATTAAGCTCAAACAGATTTTATCAAATTGTATGTCAGAAGAAAAATACCAAAAAACCTGTCTAGGTTTTTTTGTTGGTTTGGATTTTTTTTTTCTTTTTTTTTTCTTTTTTTTTTCTTTTTTTTTTTCTTTTTTTTCCTTTTTTTTCTCTATTTTTTCCTTTTTTTTTCCTTTTTTTTTTCCTTTTTTTTTCCTTTTTTCTTCCTTTTTTTTTTTCTTTTTTTTTCCTTTTTTTTCTCTATTTTTTCCTTTTTTTTTCCTTTTTTCTTCCTTTTTTTTTTTCTTTTTTTTTCCTTTTTTTTCTCTATTTTTTCCTTTTTTTTTCCTTTTTTTTTCCTTTTTTTTTTTTTTTTTTTTTCCTATTTTGGTTCTTCCCAAGCACAAAAGATAAAGACAAATGGCTGATGCTGGCTTAGTCATTAAAACAGTGAGGTCTCATGTAGATAGACAAATGTTGGTTATGTCATTTTCTTATTAGAGCAATGTCTCATGTGAACTTCAGCTCATCCAGACTGAAGGTAGAGGGGAGGGGGAATGCAGATGAGTTCATGTATGCAGTTTGTTTTCTTTGGGTAACTTTATGCTGGTGCTGATATATAATTATTTATCAGTGTCAGTATAAAAAAAAAGCTTTTGTGAAACTAGAATGTTAAATTCACAAGCAGAAAAGTTGCATGCCAAAGTATATGTCATAGGTGCTGGTCCTCAGCGGTCAGGAAGAGCTCATCTCATGCCAAGTCAGTGCTGTGATCAGTGCAAGGGCCACGAGAACAAATGCAAGGTTAATTTTTGGAGTTTAATAACACTGTGGTGTGAATACAAATTTCTTCAATGCGTTTCTCTGCAGCATGTGACAAACTTTCAGCTTCTACAATGAATCTGCCCAAGCAAATGGAGTCGCCGATCAGTAAACGCCTCTCGTCCTCCACAGCGGCCATAACGCATTCCCCCGACAGAGGCAAGTGAACACGCTGGTCTCTCCAGCACAAACTCTCCTGCTTAAAGCACTGCTGGTCCACAGAGCTTTGGGGTTTGCTCGTGTCTGTTATTCAAAGGAACTCAAACATCTGAGAGATTCTCTTAATAACATGGTCCTGCAGCCTGTCCCAAGGCTGTGCTGCCATGCTGGAGATCGTAGTCCAGCAACAAATGCCATGGGCTTTTTACTGGTCCTTTTCCAAATTCTGATACTCCAGCAAATCTGGTTGTAAATGCAGGCTGTAACTGCAGCAATTTCCTATAACTGCACTGCTTGTGACCTCCTATCAAAATAAGGAAAAACAAGCAAAGCAAAGGTGTGGCCTGGCAGTAGATGTGGGATGTTCCATATGCAGGGATATGTCTGATGAGCCACCTGGGAGACTGCAATCTGGTGACCAGAGTTTAGAGCCCGTTAATTTCTTATGAAACTCTGATCCTCAAGTGACTCCACAGAAGATGATCATCTTGTAGGATTAGTGGTTGCTAAACACTACAAAGAGCACTGAAGGGTTTATCTCACTGTGAACTGTTTGGATTTTTTTAGGATTATTTTGTGTTTGCTTATTTCTTTCTACCCAATTTTTTTTACGTCTAATGGGAAAAATATATTTACTAAAATCAATTATGAAGGCTTGTTTCTAGAATGAAAAAGAGAAGGTAAATGTATTTTAATTTTTTAATTGCTTAAGCTCATCAGAAGCTTTGAGGTTATTATGACAGATGGCTATATATACATGTAATAGGAACATCTATATATATATATATATATATATATATATATATCTTATATAGTTGACACTTATTTTTATGGAGCAGGAAGTAATGCAGGCATATTGTATAAATAAGGCTTACGTAACATGGTGAGATGGCAGATTTCAAATGCAGTCCCAGCACAGGTGGCACATTAGTGAGCAGCTGTGCAGATCTACCAAGTGTTTTACCTTTCCTGCTGGGGAAGAGGATAAACTTTTTTCTTGCTGAGTCATGAAAGCAACCATTTTGCAGAATGGAACATGCCTCTGAGTAAAAACAAAATACAACATGATCTTAACCTTACTGTGTGTAGTGTATAAGTGGGAAACTTAAAACAATGGCCAAATTAGAAGGTTTTTTTCAGAGGGAATGAAAATTATTTTCAAGTATTCTAAATCTCAAAAAGTTCAAGTATTTTTTGTTATTTCATTTAATCATTTCATCATTTTGTTTCAGTTATTTTAATGTAACATTGTTTTATTTCTTTGCATTTTAAATTTTATTTTATTTGCTCCCATCCTTCAGCTCACCGCATGCATCTTAGTCCAATGGAAAACTTTATTGTTTCTCGACTGCTGACTCCCACACAGTCATCTTTAGCCAGAAGCAGAAGTACATTAATGCTTTCTGAGCAGTACAATACTCCAGGTAAAAATGTGACTTCCTCACTTTGAAACCATTGAGGTTTGTGTTCAGCTGCATTTATGTAGCTGATGGCACAAACGGAGTACTATGAAACAAATGGCAATTTACAGGACAGTACAAAATCAATGATGAACTAAGTTGTTTCAGATAACAGTGTATTTAAAATCTTTGAAAAGCACATTACCTTTTCTGTGCTATTCTGAATATCTGTTTTAGAAAAAAAATCATTAAAACTGCAGACTATAAAAAAAATAATATATTCATTTAAGAAACAGGTTTTTAGACAAGGATGTGACAACTCTCAGAGGCTTTGATTGATTTATTAACGTCAGCCCTGTCATACCCAAATAGCATGTAGAACAAAAATCCCAGTGCACCATTGAGTCTTAATTATGTTTACCAGGTCTTAATTATTTTACCACTTTCTATATCTATCTCTTAAGTATGCCTTTAGCTGTGTGTATTTGACACCTATATATATGTATAGGTGTAAATACACATACGGAAAACCAGACTGATTGATAGGAAGGTGTCAGTTCCAGAAATTATTGATCTTTAAGGGATGATAGCTACCATTCCTATGTGTAAAGTGTAGACTAATAAAACCATTATTTTGCAAACATTTTTGCATACAAAAATAATGTTTCCAGTCCTGCTAATACTTGGACAATACCTGACTTTGAGTAGTTTCTGCTTATAAAGTCATACTTGGTGATAGCATTGGCTGAAACAAGACAAAAGTTTAACAGCCCTTTTTACTTGTAATAGAACACACAAACAAAAAAAGAGCCCCAAAGCATGCACCCAAATGTCTGTCTGCAAAAAGAAACACTTTTCCAAGATTAAACTATTTAGACTATAAAAGACTGATCATCTTTATGATGGGTGTTTTCACACATCTTGGTTAAAATGGGCTTCAGTTCTACATCTGTGCTTTTCATGCAAAGCTATTTAAAAATGAATTTCTAAGTAAACCTGCTTTCCCTTGTGCATTACTTCTCTGTTCAGTGCATAGGGACATTGATACTGAATGCCTCTAAAATTGCTTCCCTTGTTTCTACATTAAAAACAGCCTCTACTGGAAGCAGAAATGTTTTCATATAGTACTTGAGAAAGTGCCCAATTTGATTACTGCTCAGGGACCAGCAACTGTCAAGAGTGAGCAAAACCCAAGTCAAAATTAGATCAGTACATTCTGCTTAAGATTTTAAGCTGAATTGCTGAGGCCACCTGTGGTTGATTTTTTTTTTTCTCCTGTTTTGTATTTGATATCAAAGAAATCAATAAGGATTACTTTTGTCCTTCTTTGCTCATTTTGGTTGTAAACTCTCATGTTTATCTCTTCATCACAGGATCTTTAAAGTAATACACTGGCATGTCTGACAAGGGTACAATTTGTTCTGAAAACTGCTTTTTCATTGAGCTGAAACAGGGCAGCTGATTTTGGAAAGAGCTTTTTGAGCAAGCATCCTCTTGTCATTTCCTCACAAGGCAATCAGGCTGTAGCACGGGTTGAAAACAACAATCTCAGAGGCCATTGACATTTTGTCAGTAATTGCCAGCCAAACAGTTGAGGGACGTCTCCCATTTGTCATGTACTTCTCACCATAGAAGTCACTTCTGAATAAGGAAGAGGGATCTTCCTTACCAGGAGCTCATGCTGTGCCTCCTGTCTTTATGCTGGGGTCAAAATTGCTCTGCTACTGCATTTTCTGTATGCTTAGAAATGAGGAGCCTCAATTTCAGACTCTACAGCAACACATTATTAATGTCACACGAAGTCAAGATATTCAGGCAAACAATTGTTACTGGATGCATAATTCATTCTTTTAACAGTTGAAGTAAAAATATTTATCTTAGGCAGCTTTTAAGTTTCTGAATGTTTTTATTAATAGACAGTGACCTGATGCCAGTTGGTTGGAAAGTGGGCCAAAGAGTACAAAGGTCCAGTTAAACTTCAAAGTATTCAAAAAGACTTCATAAAAATTTTATTAGGGCTGTCTCTAGTAAAAAATTTGGGAATGTGACTTTCTTTACATTAGTGCATAATTGCTATTTTTTCAAAGTCAATACCCCTCTTGACTTTAGTTGACTAAAATTGGAAACATTCTATCACTTGATTGCAATTAGTGTCTGTCTTATTGATAGAACATATACTCTGTTGATTGTTCTACATGTATGTGAAAGTTTCATCTCAGAAGGCAATATGAGCAAAATCAGGAGTAAAAAATCCTGATCATATTGCAAGTAAAACAAGCTGCCCTATAAGTTGTAATGCATGTGTCATGCTCAAATTTATGTCTCTCTCAAATAACTGAAATACCTATAGCAGCATTTAGTTTAGATTTGGGGGGGAGGTTTGTTAATTTTTTGTTTGAATATTATTTGGAAAGTAATTAATTAGGAGCCTTTGCATGTTTAGGGTTTAAAAAAGACAAAACTCCCTATGCTTCTGTCACCTTTCCTGTTTTGCAGTATGCATTCAAAAGTCACCCAGTTAGCATTATCTGCTTACTCTTTATCATATGCAAAGGAAGCTGGACTTCTTAGAAGAAAAAAGAATCCCAGTATTAGTCAATTGGTGATTCAAAAGATATATGAAGAAAAGAGTATTCTATTTTAGAGAATTTTTTCCTATAAAATGTTTCAGTTGAGACAGTTTTAATAAACATGGGATCATGTTGAATGCATTGTATTGCGATATTTTAAAACACTGAAAACCACTTTAAAACTACTTTTGAACATTATAACATAAAAGTATGCTGTTTTCTCCCCTCCTTTACTTCCTCTATCCGTGCTCCTTTTTGCTCTTGCTATTGTACTATAACTCTTTAGTATTCCATATCTGTCCTCGTGTAGCACCAGCTAGTCCTCTTAAATCTCCCTACAAGCCTTCCCCCACCCGAAGCACTGACAGGAAGAAGGCAACTTCACCCTCCACTGCCAATGCCATGAAAGGGGCACCTGCAGCTGAAGTTACTCAGGTGAGTTTGTAATGGTTTTGATCTCACTGCTGGGTAAACTGATGCAGCTTCTGCTTGTTAGCTTTCCTTTTACATGAATACAAATGAAGTGTTTCCCCTGCTATAGGAAACAGCAGTAGAAAAGTAAGCCCTGCCAACACCTGTTGCCTTTGTGCTCCTGTTAAGGAGTATTTTAATATCTTCTTCCTCTTGGGAATCAGTGCTGAGTGCTGGTATTGGAACACCAACACCCCTGTTTTCAGAGAACTGAGGCACTGAAGTGTATGGTTTTGGACTTGCTTATAACTTCTGGGAATGGGGATGACAAATAGAATTCCCTCCTGAGTATGACTGTCCAGGCTTGCTGGTTAATGATAAAACTTCATATATTTCAGAAATTTCCCAAGTGTATTGATAATGCCTTTGTTTTACACCATTTGCTTTAACTCTTTCTGTGGACATTTTTAATGCTGTTTGCTTAAAAGATGCATTAGCGATCCATTGTAGTTTCCAGAAAAGAAAAATCAAGTCACTCACCTTTGCTGAGTCTACACAGCTTAAGGCATGCTTTAAAAAAATTCTGTTAGGGCTATAATATTCACGTAAGGTCCTGTATCTTATAATACTTAATGGTAGGGGGATTCATGCCATGTAAATTAGCTGCAAGTATCCCTCCTGAGTATGACTATCTGAAATATATGAGCAAGCTTCATATATTTCACAAATTCCCCAAGTGTATTGATAATGCCTTTGTTTTCCACCATTTGCTTTAACTCTTTCTGTGGACATTTTTAATGCTGTTTGCTTAAAAGATGCATTAGCGATCCATTGTAGTTTCCAGAAAAGAAAAATCAAGTCACTCACCTTTGCTGAGTCTACACAGCTTAAGGCATGCTTTAAAAAAATTCTGTTAGGGCTATAATATTCACGTAAGGTCCTGTATCTTATAATACTTAATGATGGGGGGATTCATGCCATGTAAATTAGCTGCAAGTGAGAGAACCAAAGCTGGGAATAAGGACTTGTGTAGTGTCATTCTTAGGTGTCATTCAGTGTTACATGCAGCAACATTTCTCTGAGATGCCTGTTTGCACTGCTGATCTTATCTAAGCAGGAGCATATGGATGATTTTGAAGATTTCACCCAGTGCCACCACCCCTCCCAAGAACTCTTGCAGAGGCTCTGATGTGTGTTACTTATCTGAAATTTGCATGCTCTGCCCGTGCAAGACAGGGGTGGGTGTGTGCTATGTCTACGTAAAATAAAAAACTATTAATACCACCTTACTTGTGAGCTGCCTGTTTAAAAAGCTTTTACAAGTGTGCCACACAAATCTCTTTATATGCCATCCTGCTAATAAAACAATCAAATGCATTTTGATTTATTGATCCTAATTATGGAAATTAAAATGAACTGTGCTTCTAGACTGAGAAGATAAAGAAGGAGAAGCGGCCTGCAACACCTGGTTCATCTTCTGGTATGGGATCTCCTCTGAGAAGGTCTGATTCTCCTGCTGCCATGTCCAGAAGATCTGCATCGCCTGCAACACCTAAGTATGCTTTTCTTATTAGTGGAAAAATATCCTGTGAATTTTTCATTACCTCTAAATAAGGCATAGATTCTTCCTTCCAAAGGAACTCCCTTTGAAGCGTTGTATAAAATCTAGTTAATTTATGAAATATGCACAAATACAGATGGGTGAGAGGAGAGGTGTAGATGGCAAATCTGATATCTGTAATAGTGTTAGTACCCACTAGAGACAGCTCTCTCTACCTTTCCTCAGTCTTGAAATTACAGTGCATTTCATTATTCATATGAAATTTTACTTCATATTTATATTTAAATATGGGGGGGTTTTTTGTTTGGTTTTGAAGAAACTGCCTAATGTGAAGAAATGCACTCATCATGAATACTAACTAGAAATTCCAGCATTTAATATATGCATTTCCTATTGTTGGCATGACCATCTGGTGCCATAAATACACTTAACTATGTGTCATCTAAACCATTAGTTTTAACCTTTGCTCATTTGCAGACCTCTGTGGTTTTGTTGCCTTATTTTTTTAATTCAGAGCTGTGGATCTATAGCTTATCTGGGCTTGCTGTCAACTGACTTGCTTTTCTTGATTGTCTTTTGCTGAAAACTGTTTTATGTGTACCACAGCTTGAAACTCAAGTCTAAGCAAATGGGTCTCCAGGTTTCTTAGAGCAGAATATTAAGTCTGGCTCTAATGTAGGAGTATGCTAAAGCAGTCCTCGTCTACAGTACTTGCCTAATTTATTTGGCTGGTTGATTGTTTTGGACTTTCTCTTAGACCTTGTTTGTGGGTGCCACTTCTGTCTTGAAAATTGTCTTATTTATCTTTTTTAATCTGAAGCTGGCCATATTTTGAACCAGGCTTGATGATCCCCTTTCTGACAGATTTCTTCTGCCTGAAAAACCAGCTGGTGTTCCTTTTCTCTTTCAGCTCTGAGGGCATAGCCCTTTAGTGGGGGATGATTTTGTGTGAATCTGATGTTAGACAACATAAGGAAACCATCTGACTCTCAGCATTTTCTGGTTTAGACATCCCCTTGCATGTAACTGGGACACTGCATTTCTTGGTTTTCTTTATAAAGATACAGATTCTCAAACTTTCAATAATATACATGTCATCAGATTCTGTGGTGTGAACTACATCCATTTTATGAATAATTTATTGAAATGCAATGGTAATGACAGTCAGCTTTCTTATTACAGTTTGGGCAGATCATTGTCTACTGGTACTCTGCAATATAAAGTATAAAAAAAAAAAAGTTTGAGCTCTAAGACTGTATATTATACTGCAAGTACTGATATTCCCTGCTCAGAATACATTTTTCAGTTTGTTCAGCCAGTATAAGAGAAAAAAAGAGATCCACCAAGAGACGGATTTATTTAAGCAAAATGATTGGTGGGGAATGAATTAGCTTAGTGTCAAGTGCTGCTTGCTGGGCAAGCAAAGGTTGGTGCAGATCATCAGAGAAATGTCCAGTGCTTAAAAGAAAAAGTTCTTGGGAAGCAGCTCTTTAGTGCTTCATGAAAAAGGTATGCCCAGTCTTAATTTGAAGCACTAATTTCCATAAAAGATTAGGAAATGATAGAGAATTTTTTCCAGAGGTGCAAATTATAATAAACTTTGTACAGTGAAATGTTTTCATGCCTATAAGGAATACTGTTTCTTCTTCTAAAAACAGCTGCTGCATGGAGGAATTAAGAAGCCTGCTGGTGGGTGTCTCTGTGATTGTGAACCACAGTAGTGATCCCTTTTTTCACACCCCTCCTTCTCTTTCTCAAGGGAATATGATTCTGACCATGGCTAGGAATGTATTGCCGAGCATTTAATCTTAACATGGCCCAATTAGAACACCCTTCTTGACCTTATGAGAGATACAGTAAATGGAGTTTAAATCCATGTTTATTACTGATTGCAGAGAGTTTTGCTTCAGCACTTTCAAAACTTCCCCTCATAATTCTAAAATTAAAAGTGTCCTAATGACCATATTGTATTATTATGTATAGATTATAATAGTGATAATATATGCATTTTTCATGCAACTCAAATTCCACTGTTAATTTTCATTGAGGAGATAGGCTTTTGGAACCTTCCTTTAGATTGTATAATCTTTACTGCCTGTATTTAAATCCACTAACCAGCAAGATCATTATCTGACATTCAAGTATAATTTTAGTCTGACTAAATAAATATACACTCATTCTTCTTGCAAACCTAACAATCTTTTACATGTTTAATCATTCTCCTTCTAGCACACTATATGACTGAAAAAATACCCTGGAAGAAATAAGAATACATATTGTACAGCATTAGAAGTTAGTGATCCTGCATAGCACCTTAACCTGTAAAGCTGTTGAGGAAAGAATCAAGTATAGCCAGTACATGACAATTAGCTGTATGCATTTCTTTTCTTAAGAATATGTGACTTGGCATTCAAGTTTTCTTGGTATTGTTCTAGTTACCAGTTCTTCACAGTTGTCATCTTGGTTTCTGAGTGGGCAGTAACTTGTCTTCTCAATACGTTATTTCATTATTTATTAAATAAAAGGTGCCTTTAATCATGGTAAAGTAACTGAAGCAGGATCAAACAAGACAATAAAATTTCAGCCTAAAGAGACCCACTGATTAATGGTGGAAGAGAGTTTATTTATGTAATTACTGCAGTAATTACATAAATAAAATACTAGTGTTTTGGACAGGCAAATTTTACTGAGAAAGCAGAAAAGGTCAGCCCAAAAACATAATATCTGAGACGAGTGAACAGATACAGATATAAAAAGGAGAAAAGGGGAAAAAATCAAAATGTGCTGAACAACAATTAAAAGCAGGGAAGGAATTCAAAACATGATGTTATTTGGAAAAGTAAATACGTCAAGAATTGTCACAGAAAGAAATCCAAAACTATTATTTTGAATCTTAATGTGGATAAGATGAAAGTTAATGGATTAGAGTGTTTGAACAATTAGGAAATTGTTTTTAATCTTTTTCAATTGCTATTGGATACTGATGGTGCAAAGTGTTCATTTTCTTCAGATCTTTCACAGGATCAATAATAACAGGATGAGAGGTTTCAGTAATTTTTTGTTTTATGCTTCATCTTGGAAAATCTGTACATTAATTTGATTATTCTTGCAGTATCCCTCAGAGAATAGGTAAGTGTGCTTTCTTATAGATCAGGAAGGCAATAAAGCCTGTGTCCTTCACATGTCTTTGGGTAAATAGTCCCTAAATAAATCAATAGCACCTGACTGAATCAAGGAAGTAGGATTTAGTTTTAAGTATCTTCAGATGAGCCACAGTGTAAGCCATGGAATAAAACTCAAAGCTCTGACAAGCCTCTGTATCACGTTCTTTTGCCAAAGCATAACCTCATGAGAGAAGGAGAAAGGAGGAAGGTGACTGATGGGTGGTGCTGCTTATGGGTGGTGGTTCATGTTCCTTTCCAGATCCAGGTTGGTCATTGTCCTTTGCTCATGGTTTCACTAACTGAACCCCTCACCTGGCGGGCCTGTTGGGTGACAGCCCCCTGTAGCTTTTGATGTCAGAAATGTATGTGCATGCTCAGTCAAATTGCAGAATACTGATGGAATATGAACCTAGACTAGTAGGAAAAAAAGTGCCCCTCAAACTTGTAAAATGTTTAAAAATGAGTTATTGGAAAGGTGTCTGCATGTGGTGAATTCCCCACAGAAGTAGCTTCTATGTCCTGCAGTGACCCATTTTTGATTTTTACTTTGTATGTGCTACATTTACTACTCCTAGGTTTTGTGTTGACTTGGAAAGATAAAAACAGTGGGTAGAATGTTGGATCAAGAGTGTTTTGAGGGATTTTTCAGCAGTTCGCTAGATAACAGGCTGGTTCACCATTTAAAAATATCTGTAATAATTCAACTATTCAAAAGACTATTCTACAGACCTATGCTGAGTTTTTTTCTTTTTTAAGAAATGTGAAAGTGAAATGAATCTGTCTTTGGTTACAAAAGATCAAAACTAAGAGTGAAAGAAAGCTGCTTTTGAGAAAGTGTCACAGAGCAAAAATAGCTTGGATCAGAGCAATGTCAGAAAGCAGGCTTGAGAACATGCGGGTCCTTGGTGTGGTTTCAGCAGAGTTTTTGTTGAATTAATGGGGAGAAAGGAGAAAAATAATGCATCTCTGGCATTGCTGAAGATTTCTGATTTACAGTCAGCCTCATGGACAGCTATAATCAGTGACCTGCCACAGAGCTGGCTTTTCAGGAGAGCATGCTGTTCTCTGCCCTGCTCTTTATGGCCAGAGCTGGGTGTGACATCTGATTTGTGTGCCACATGTGTTTTATTTTCTCTGCTTAGCAAAAGTAAGCTCAGAACCCCTCACCTGCTCTTCCTGAGACATTGTCCTGCAGAATGGACTATCCCTTTTGTAATTAAATAGGAGCCATGGTAATTAAGAATCAGTGGATCCTCATTGGTAGAGGTTCTAGCAGAGCATGTAGGGGGCAGCTTCTTTCATGCTGCTGCCCTCATGTCAGCTCAGGGCAGTTAGGTGAGAAAACTAATGTCTTCTTGGAGAGAGGAAGGTGCTTCTGTATCCCCCTGTAAAATCCAGTTACTGAGAATGAGTAAGCTGTCTGACCACTGACATGCTACCACTTCTTGGACTTCAGTGATTTGTTATCTTAATTCTCTGATCCTTATCAGGCATAATTCTGTGTTTCCCACTTTATTACCATGATGTAAACCTAAAAAGATTTCTATACAAGTGACTATAATTTTTTTCTTCTTAGTATCCCTAAGAGAATAGGTAAGTGTGCTTTCTTATAGATCAGGAAGGCAATAAAGCCTGTGTCCTTCACATGTCTTTGGGTAAATAGTCCCTAAATAAATCAATAGCATCTGACTGAATCAAGGAAGTAGGATTTAGTTTTAAGTATCTTCAGATGAGCCACAGTGTAAGCCATGGAATAAAACTCAAAGCTCTGACAAGCCTCTGTATCACGTTCTTTTGCCAAAGCATAACCTCATGAGAGAAGGAGGAAGGTGACTGATGGGTGGTGCTGCTTATGGGTGGTGGTTCATGTTCCTTTCCAGATCCAGGTTGGTCATTGTCCTTTGCTCATGGTTTCACTAACTGAACCCCTCACCTGGCGGGCCTGTTGGGTGACAGCCCCCTGTAGCTTGGGGGAAACACTTTTGATGTCAGAAATTAATGTGCATGCTCAGTCAAATTGCAGAATACTGATGGAATATGAACCTAGACTAGTAGAAAAAATAGTGCCCCTCAAACTTGTAAAATGTTTAAAAATGAGTTATTGGAAAGGTGTCTGCATGTGGTGAATTCCCCACAGAAGTAGCTTCTATGTTCTGCAGTGACCCATTTTTGATTTTTACTTTGTATGTGCTACATTTACTACTCTTAGTTTTTGTGTTGACTTGGAAAGATAAAAACAGTGGGTAGAATGTTGGATCAAGAGTGTTTTGAGGGATTTTTCAGCAGTTCGCTAGATAACAGGCTGGTTCACCATTTAAAAATATCTGTAATAATTCAACTATTCAAAAGACTATTCTACAGACCTATGCTGAGTTTTTTTCTTTTTTAAGAAATGTGAAAGTGAAATGAATCTGTCTTTGGTTACAAAAGATCAAAACTAAGAGTGAAAGAAAGCTGCTTTTGAGAAAGTGTCACAGGTAGAGCAAAAATAGCTTGGATCAGAGCAATGTCAGAAAGCAGGCTTGAGAACATGCGGGTCCTTGGTGTGGTTTCAGCAGAGTTTTTGTTGAATTAATGAGGAGAAAGGAGGAAAATAATGCATCTCTGGCATTGCTGAAGATTTCTGATTTACAGTCAGCCTCATGGACAGCTATAATCAGTGACCTGCCACAGAGCTGGCTTTTCAGGAGAGCATGCTGTTCTCTGCCCTGCTCTTTATGGCCAGAGCTGGGTGTGACATCTGATTTGTGTGCCACATGTGTTTTATTTTCTCTGCTTAGCAAAAGTAAGCTCAGAACCCCTCACCTGCTCTTCCTGAGACATTGTTCTGCAGAATGGACTATCCCTTTCATAATTAAATAGGAGCCATGGTAATTAAGAATCAGTGGATGCTCATTGATAGAGGTTCTAGCAGAGCATGTAGGGGGCAGCTTCTTTCATGCTGCTGCCCTCATGTCAGCTCAGGGCAGTTAGGTGAGAAAACTAATGTCTTCTTGGAGAGAGGAAGGTGCTTCTGTATCCCCCTGTAAAATCCAGTTACTGAGAATGAGTAAGCTGTCTGACCACTGACATGCTACCACTTCTTGTACTTCAGTGATTTGTTATCTTAATTCTCTTATCCTTATCAGGGATAATTCTGTGTTTCCTACTTTCTTACCATGATTTAAACCTAAAAAGGCTTCTATACAAGTGACTATAATTTTTTTCTTCTTAATAATTCCATTTTTCTGCCTTTTCAGTCAAGTTTGGCTCTTTTTGGTGTAAAACAGCATAACTTAAATGTTATTTAGGAGGAGTGCTTTTTCCAGTAACAATTCTGCCTGAGTCAAGGAATGTTAAAGATGCTGAGTTGAGAGTATGTTTTAAATACAATTAAAATACAATGTTAATTTAATACTTTCTACTGGCATCCAGTAAATTATATAAAAATTCTGAAAAAATATTCTTATTCCTGATGGGCTTTTTCAGCTTTGCACTTCACACACTGCATTATTCTCATCCTTGCAGTAATCAGTCTTCTATGTTTCTCACTTTTAGCTACTTTGTATGAAACTACTATTTTCTTGTTGTTCTGGTCTAAGAGCCTGTAGCACTTCGGTTAAAAAAAATTACTGTAAGTCTAAAAGTTCAAAGATGCAGTAGCTAAATAATACATTCAGCACATGTTTCTGATCCACCAGCTGAGTTGTACAACCAGTCTGCTCTAATGCCTGTGCAGTGCAAGATATGTGGCTCTCATGACTAGACTCCTTCCTACCGACCTCTTTGATTGTCATGTCTTTATTAGAGAACAATTACTTCTCTACTAATACTGAGAATGACTCAGCCTTAGTTATTAGCCTGTTTTGCTCCTTCTGTCACAACAAGTTAAATCAAAAGCATTGCAAGGAACGTGCGGTAAAGTTGGAAATGTGAACCAAAGACAGCGAGAAGGGACTCTGCTTTGAAGTGTCTAATTAGCAAGAAACACCCTCTGTGCTGCAGAAAAATATGAGAAAAATGTTTTCTGTTTACCAATTATATTTTTATGAAATACAGTTGGAAATTACTGCAGTGATGAGGCACATGTGAGATATACATGTGTAGGTGGGGCCTTGAAATCTGCCTTTGCTGTCAGAAGGACCTGGAATTGCATCTGTAACCTAAAGAGGAATCTGAAGACAATGCTAAAACCGGATTTGGTCAACCCAACCAAACTCACTGGCTTCTCTCATTGCTGTTTTCTTCAATAACTGAAATCAGACTTGCTTGTTTACATCTTCCAAAGCCTACTTCTGTCATGGAACAGCAGGAGTCATGGGTGGCAGCAGGACAGACAAGGACAGGGACCTTGCCCATAGCATCCCATCCCATGGCAGGCAAAAGAGGTGACCAGGGTTTACCAAGAGCCCAGTGACAGCCAACAAAGGCCTTACTGAGGCAAGTGCAAGGACAAGCCAGGACATCATGTCAGGATCAGCAGGTTGGGAAGCTAAGAAGAACAGGCTTACCTACAGCTGAGCTCAGCCAAGGACCAAGGGCGAGGAGCTGAGCTGACAGGGAGCTCCTGGGCCTGCGGGCAGGGGGTACCTGAGCTGAACTTCGAATTTAGTTGGGTGCTACTGTTCCTGCAGCCCGAGGGCTTTTGGACTCTGTGGTGGCTCTTCAGTGGGAGTAAGAGAGTAAGGATGGTGCAATACTCTGCAGTGTTTTCCTCCCCACAAACCAGGCAGCTCTGAGTGAGCTCCTTGTAGTCTAATGTCTCAACATCTTTCAAATGCAGTCTAATATGGTAGAAAAGAGCCCTTTTTTCTACAGAATTCATGAGTTTGGGAAGGAGTTATATAAGATATCTTATTTTTATTGTCTGTTCTGTAATGCAAATACTGTTCTAGTTATAATAGTCTCTGACCACACAATACTATAGTTAGATCTATACAAACCTTGGCACTCCAGTCCATTAATTTTTAGCTGCTGATCATGTTTTTCTTGTTTGTGGTCTGCCAGAATGAGTGTATAGTCCGGAAAGCATGTTATGGTATATGAAGCTCTATATAGTGTAGATTAAAAAAGTGATAAGGGATAATACATTTATATCATAATTGCATATCCAGGAAGAAGGTTAGAAATACATGTGTAACGTTCACTTTAATGTAAGATAATTTATTCTAATGAGACTCACATAAATCATTATTTTAAGATTGTAATCTCTTTATTCTTATACTACTTAGTCACACATCCCAGCCTTTCTTAATGTTATAAGTGCTAGTTACTGGTGTTACATGAATAATGAATAGTATTCATGTGTAGTTTTATGTTTCCTGGTAATCTGTTCTCTTTATGTGCACCTATTTTCAGTGAATATCAGGTATCTTTACCCTTCCACTTTCCCAGAACTGACTTCGGGGCTATCACTTCACCTGAAGTGTGCAGCAGCCAGATGAGCAATGTGCTGCATTGCTGCTGTGCATCACCATCACCACAAGTGCAGCTTCTAAAAAGCTGCAGGTGCTGAGTTTGGAGTCTGGAGTCTGTTGTGTTGGTGCTGAAAAGAGCACTGACTCAAACAGTGTTGCTGACAATATAATGGTTTTATCAGTTCTGTCTCTTTCAGTAGTACCCAGCCTTACCTTTGTATATACAGATATTTGGTGCTGTTTTGGAAAATCAGATACGATTGGAAAAAGACCATGGTTGGCAAGGTGGTATTCAGATGACAGCAGCATGCTGTAGCTCATTATGATTTCTACAGACAGAGAGCAGCCATTGTTTTGGTTTACATGTTGAGAAGGACTGTAGAAACAGTAAAGTTGACAGAATTCTTTTGAAATGGGCATTACTGAAATCATTGGTTTAGGTTGTCCAAAATTTCCTATCTCTCACCTAGACCTTAGACAGTGTTATTCCTGTATTTTAATGGCAATTTTCTGTAATCGTGTACACTTCTCTGTCAGTTCCGTGCATTTTAAGTTCTGATTGCATCCAGGTGGTTCTTTTCAGTATTGTGCAGAACAGCTGACACTCCTCTGTAGCTGGAGACAAGAAAGAATGAGAAATGTGAAGATAGAGTTTGATTCAAAGCTGTGTAACATCTGGCCTTGTTTGATTTTTGTTTTCCCTCATCAGGACTGTTGCAAAGACTTATCCTCAGTCTCCTAAAAACACCAAACAATATCCAGCTTCTCCTGTGAAGCATCGTGCCACTTCCAATAGCAGCCAGGAAACACCTAAAAAGAAAGCAGACAAGGAGAAAGAAAATGTCAGTCACCTGAAGTCCCCAGGAGCACGCACTGATGACGTGGGCCAGGTGGCTCCTGAGAAGCACATGCCTTCTGCTGGAAAGGCTGAGAACAGTGAAGGTGAGCCTTGCTGCAAGATGTTAGTGCAAGGTATGATGGGTCCCTGAGACTTTTAAATGGTCATGAGCTGTTCTTTTCATGAGGCTGCTCAGTCACAGGCTTATGAGAATGTGTAAAGATACATACTGGAACCTGTGAATACACAATTTTCATTAATGTACCAAAAGCCAAATGTACCAATTGTTAATGAAGATGTGATGCCCTTATCTATTCCATCTTCTTTCTGCGGAAAATACTGAAATGTGCTTTTAAAAAGGTGTCTCACCACTCTGAACCAGGCCCATTTCAGCATCTGTATGAACCTGGAATTGCTGGGCACTCTGTTTGTTCCCTGCCTGACTTTCCATCCTTGGTTTTCTTCTCCTAGGGAAGATCACAGCAGGAACAAGTGATGCAGAAGAAGCTGCAAAAATTCTAGCTGAAAAAAGACGACAGGCACGCCTGCAAAAAGAACAAGAGGAAAAGGAGAAACAGGAAAGAGAAGAACGAGAAAGGTCTCTCTGTTGCTTTGTGAAAATTATAACCTAATAATTTAACCTGTATTGCTGAAGATACAGGTTGCTTGAAACTGTGGTAGTTTTGGAATCAAGAGGCTGCTTTATATGTATTTGTTAATTTCTTTAATTTCAGACTAATTTCATTGGTGTCTTTTGCAGTTTCTGTGATTAGTGAAGTTAAAAAATAATAATTTGGCCTCTTCAAGAACCCTGAATAAATTATTACTTTTCCAAATAATTCAGGCATGTCCATGCTGAAGTGTACTTAACCCTGCATTCTGGACATACCTGAAGTATTCTACATTGTAAAAAAATATTTTAGGTAGCTTTAAATGAGCTAGATGTTGTAGCAGAAAATGTCTTGCAGCAGCAGGATATGCATAAAATATCTTGAATCATTCATAATTAACCTGAAGCTCCTCTTCCTGCCCAACTCTGCTGCAGGCATTGAGGGCAGAGTGTGGGCAGAATGAAGGTTGCTGTCTGAGCTGTGAAGTTCTGGCCCTGTTCTGGGAACAGGCTTTTTGGTGGTTTTCCACGTGGGATGCTGGTTGCAAATGTCAGCAAACCTTGCACTTCCTTCAACCCTGTAATAATAAATCACTAATTCTGCATGTCTAGATTCAACTTTGGGTTTTCTTACTACAGACACAGTGGGCAGGGTGGAAGCGCAGAATAGAACTCTCCAACTAGTTAAACTTAGAAAGGGGTATGTTTGTTGACAGCACCAGACACATGGGAGCCATCTCCCAGAATCATGTGCAAAGAATCACAGGCTCCAGCTCTCTATGTATCTGAAAAGTCTTACATATTCATGTAATTCCCAAAATGCCTAATGCATATTCATGACCTAACCCGCCCACCCCACTTCGTGCTGAAATGTATTATAACCGAGTCCAAAGTTCCTTTACACTTACACAATCTTTCACCTCACTGGGTTGGTGGGTTTTGAAATGGGTCCTGGTCTCCTGAGGTCAAAGCGTCCTTTTACTTTTGCCTTGTTGGTAGGTTTTGGACCCCTTGCCTGTAGCTCAGGTTTGGGGGCCCATGTGCAGGCTATGGTCCTCTTCTTTTTCACAATTAAATCCACATCCCATCCTGCTTCTTTAAACATAATAAAGACAGGCAGGTGATATGTCACTCTCTCCTTACCTACTTTATCTGCTAATAATTAACTCTCCCTTATTATTTCTACTCTTTGTGCTATACTCTTACTTGTTTCGATCCCCCTCACTAAATTTAGTTAAACTTTTAACTTTTTCAGTTTCTTTAAACCCTTGATTCAGGGTGGGAGTGGAATGACCAGCTCCTGCCATTTTGGCCCTGATAGAATGATAAGAATCATCACTTAAGAAGCAATTCTTAAGGAGCAAGATGCCCCTCAGTGGGCCAGGGAACAACACAGGGGGGGTTTAGACCCACTCCTTCCAGTGTTCCACTGTGTTTTGTGGAATTTGCTGCTACTCATCCCGTCTGTTTATCTTCAGATGTAGCAAAGGATAAAAGAACTTGCTTGTTTATAGATACCAGCATTCTGGGTATCAAGTACAGGGGAAGAGGTTTGTCTTTGTTCTTGATACTTAATTTTATTATTGACATTCTAATTGAAATTAGAACATGAATGTTTTCTTTGATCACGCATGTTTTTTTCAATGGAAATGATAACTTCTATGAAGTATTTCAGGCATTTAAAGTAAGATTGAAGTAAAACCTTGATAGCAACCTGAATTCTGAGCATGTGCTCAATGTCTTCACTGTATCCTGGCATCTTTAATGAAAATATGTGCTGATGCATGTGTTACCAGTTAGTGATGTACATTCAATAGGATTCATGCTAAACAAGATGAAGCCTTTTAAACCTTCTGTTACATTTTTTGCAGGCTTGAGAGAGAAGAGCAGAAAAGAAAGGCAGAAGAAGAAAGACTTCGTCTGGAAGAAGAAGCTCGTAAGAAGGAGGAGGAAAGAAAACGTGAAGAGGAGGCAGCTAGAAAAAAGGCAGAAGAGGAAGCCAGAAGAAGAGCTGAGGAAGAACAAATGCTAAAGGAAAAGCAAGAAAAAGAGCTCCAAGCCAAGCTTGAGAAACAGGTATCATCTCAAACACAAATGTGAATTTTTTATACATGTTAAAAAAATACTTCTTAATATTTGTTACTCTGCCTGAAATAAATAATGGCCCTAACATATTTTACACATTTTGATTAGAGGGAAGAAGCAGAAATCAAAGCCCGTGAGGCAGCTGAACAGCTTCGTCTTGAAAGGGAGCAAATCATGCAGCAAATTGAGCAAGAAAGGCTGGAGCGGAAGAAGGTGAGTATTTGCATCTCAGGATAATTATTTCATTTCTTGTTTAAATACATAACCCAGGAAGCACCCAGTAGTATCTAATAACAATAATCTGGAGGGATTAGAGGTGAATGGTTATGGCAAACGTAGTATTTGTTACTTGCCTGTTAGGGGGAACATGGACATCAAAATTTGAACAAAGTGGAATTGCCTGAGGCAAATGACTTTCTCCGAGGCACTGAGCAAACACAGAGCCAGCCTCTACCTGAAAGTTAAATGCCTGAGACAAACAAGGAATGGCATGCCAAGGCAAATGTCAGTTGCTGTCCAACCCAGGACATCACTAACTACTGAGAAACATGAGTGACTTTGTTTAAATCTTGCTCAACAAAAGCTCTGTGTCATTAATTGAGAAAGTTTGTGATTAACAAACAGTTTTCCCCCCACCAGGCTGTCTCTGGTAGCATTATGCAGAGGAACAGGATTGTCTGGCCACTGCTGCACACGGAAGTGGCTGAAGCTGCATAAATTAGCTTTGTTTACAGCTGTGTAGCAGGAAAGAGAACAGCTGCAGAGCCCCTGCCTGGTTACAAACAATCATCTATTCATACATGTTATTCCAATATGTTTTAAACTGTTTGCCACTGAACTGGAGGCATGTTGCTGTTGCAGATTAGAATATCAAACCAAAGTGTTTTACATCTCAAAGAACATTTTTTTTAATGAAGAAGGAAAACAGAAGTATTTTAGGATAATGCCTTACACATTTCTAGCAAGAATAACTTCAGATATTTCATTTTGCTCTTCTATTCCAAAAAGCCTAACTATTTTTAAAGGCACTGTTTGGAAATAGTTGGAAAAGCACCTAGATTAAAATAACTGCTGTTGATTTTTAATAAATGTCTTGTTCCAGAGCTGAGCATAACTCATAGCTGCAAACACCTGATATTAAAATACTTGGTTCTAAAGTGCATCTGCTGAGAAAGTCATATTCTGTAAGATCTGGTAGGTTAAAGCCAGCTGCAAGATGTTTTTCATCTTTAAGTTTCTTTATTTTTCTTATTTGTTCTCCCTTTTCCAAGACAGGCAGAGAGGATGTCATGACAGTAAAGAAAAGGTTCTTTGTCTTTTTTCCCTTCTCTTATGTTACATATTCTGTCTGCCATCTCATCCTGAAATTTATTTTGATTTATAGAGAATAGATGAAATAATGAAGAGAACAAGGAAGAGTGAAACCCCAGAAACAAAGGTATGAAACATTGTGTTTGCAGACTATTTTGTTTTGTTTTATTATCATATGTGGAAATTAAATTCTAGGGTAGTTCCATGTTAGTAGATGTACTTAGGTACACTCTAGACCCAAATTTTAGATGCATTTCAAACTGAGAATAACTGTTGTTGTGTCACAGCCACTGCTACAGAGACACAGCTTTTTTGCAGCCTTTGCAGGTAGGATAATTGTCCCCCTCACTACTGCAAGAGGCAACAGCTCATTCCTGCATGCTGGAGCTGTAATGTTTGCTGCTGTTGATGCGTCTTCCTGCTTTGTACCAGCCAGTGAATTAGTTACTGAGCACTCTTTGTTACCCTGTCAGGAATGTGGGAATGAAAAGAAGGCAGTTGTGTCCAGCTAAGGAGTGTCCTGATCTTATCACTGAAGGGGTATCGGGGACAGACAAAGGTGATACAGAGACTCCATGAGAAGGCATGAAAAAGCGCTTTATTATTAGAAATTCACAGTTCTTATAGAAACAATGGTGGGCCTAAGACCTGATTGGCTTTTAGGAATTTTCTCTCACCTACTGGTCAAGAAGGGACAACTCCTTCTTGTAAACATCTTTGACAAACAGAGATTGCCTGCTGAGATTGAGATAATAGTTTTAAATTCTTTCTCTTAGCTTTCTCACAGCTTCCCAGGAAAATCCTGGGAGAGCTGTGTCTCTCTCTGTTCAGAGGATATGTGATTATCACACTAATCTACTAAGGAAACTGTTCAGTTACTTTCAGTGAATATTTTCTTTTTTAATTTAAAAAAATGCTATGCCTAACTAAAAAGGGGAAAAAAAGTCCTGTCTTGCTGTTGGTGGTCTTTGTTACCCTGTGGCCCTGGGCAGTCTGACAAATTTTGAGTCCAATCAGTTCCATGAAGGTTACAGTCCTCCCTCTAATACAGCTGAGTCATTACTTGATTTCAGAAGGAAGAGCCAAAACTGGAGATCCCCTCAACTTTGAATGTGGAAAAGCAACCAAAGGCCCTTGTTCTCAACCAGCCAGGTAAAAATTGCCATACTTTTCTGACCTGTTTTCACAGTTGAATCTCTTCAGATTTTTTTGATCTGAGGCAGAGCACTGTGTATTATCATACCTTCTTTGCTTTCATCTCAAAAAGAACAGCTGCATTTGCATCAGTGACAAATGTTAGAAACTGGAGACAGCTTTGCTTTGCCACTTAAGCAAAAGCAGAATAAAGTTTCTCTTTCGTTTTAGTACCTGATGTAGCATTTTTTGTAAATGAAAAGTTCTAGTCTGCCAGTGTTGGTGTTTGGTTTGATTGCTGCAACCTACCTTCAGATTTTGTAAGTAGAAAACTTTTGCACACAGCCAAGCTTTTTAGACTATGACTCTAAATCTTATATTTAATTTCACTTCATAAGAAAAACCCCATATGCATTTTAAAGGATTATTAAATAAAATATATCTGACATTATCTATATTTTGTTTACTTCCCCAGGCTAAGGTTTTTACTACATGACATAAAATATAGAACATTCTCTTCCTGTTTTCTCAAATTTAAAAGATGTAGCATAAAGAGCAGTTTTGGAGTGGAATAGAGGAATGACAGTACAGTATGATGAGTCATGGATTAAACTGAGTCTTACTGCATTGGCAGTCTTCCTTTCTACTCAGTCTATAACTTTAAACTATTTAAATAATAAAGTTTCTACTGTCATAACTCTAACTTTCTTTTACAGAGATCAATGGATTGGCAACCTGCCTGAAAAATAAAAGCTTAGAAAGTGCTGCTTCTGTCATCCCTTCCCAAGATGTAGTTGCTAATGGACTGAAGTCAGTTTCAGGACTTATTCAGCTGGAAGCTGTTGATGGGAAATCTAACAGCATGGAAGATTCAACAGATGAGGTTCAGTCCATGGATGTGAGGTACAGACTGGATCTACCTACAGGGCTGTGGAATTCATATGAGACAGGATTTTAGGTTTTGTTTGTTAATACTTTACTGCTTTCCTTCTCATGTGCCCCCACAGTGACAGCTGGGTGTGCACTGGATGTGTTCTGCTCCTGCCAGGATGCTCCTGGCTGTTTGGCACAAGAGCCACAAAACCTCATCTCACTCTCACGTATGTGGGGGAGGGAACTCTGAAATCCTTCCACAGTTCTTACTTATGGATTCCATGCAAGTTTGCCCAAACCTTTCAGACAGTTTTGTGAAAGCAGCTACTGTAGATACTGTTCTGATGTCACTATTTTTTGATTTGGCTGCATAGCTGTGATTCATGAGCATTTCTGCCTCCATACAAACAGAATAAAGAAAATAATGGATGTAGAATTTTAATTACTTAACAAGTAGAAATGTATAGAAATCAGTAAATAACTTTGTGCTTTTAAAGACTTTCACATTCACATCAAAGGATGTGCAGAAAAGAAGGAATTTTAATTTTAAGGTTTTTTTATTTGCATATATATATCTAGGCAGTCAATTTAAGGCTGCTAAGTCAAAGCTAGATCTGAATTTTAAACATGGAATTTTAATACTGTTCTTCCTCAGTCAGTTGAACCTCTTATACTGTCTTAGTATTTCCAGCAAATATGCATAAATATATAAGAAATGCCCTGCTGGGACCAAGCAGAAGACTGTACAGCCCATTATTTGGTCTCAGAAAGTATCAAGAAGAAAAACTAGTGAGGGAGAGCACATGAGCCTACCACTTCCTGCAATCCCAAATCACTGAAGTGTAGCCTTAGGGATATTCAAGGCACAAGTTTGCCTTGATCTTTTAAATGGCCACTGGTTGACATGTTGCCTTTGAGTTTTTCCAACTCCTTTTTTTTTTACCACCTCTTTGTGTCTAGGACCTCACCTGGAAGCAGTCTGTACAGTACAGTCTCACTGGTAGATGATGTTCTTTGATCCCTGTTAAACCCAGTTTCTTATTGGTAGCATTGGACACCCCTTATGTTTAGTGTTGTAGGATTTCATGTATGACAGTTTTGCCTTCAACTCATCCACCACCACATCACAGTTTAAATAATGTCTGTGAAAGCCTTCCTCTGCCTTCTCCAAACTAAAATGCACTAGCCTTGTTAGTCTCAGTAAAGCAGCTGGTTGGAGCATTTCTTGTTTAATTATGGGATTTTTATGTCTGAAGCATATCATAAGGTCTTAAGAAATAAATTTTTATTTAAGTTTTGAAATGTATATGCTTTAAGGAAGTGTTTGTGGAATCAGGACAGTAATGTGAAAGATGCAATAAACATTTAGGTAAAGGAATGGTGCAGGGACTGAAATAATGTTCAGTGAACTATCAGACATGTGGGTTTAGGAGATGAGTGCTCATGCTACACAGCTACCACAAACCTTAACCATTAAGGGATAGGTTAGGTATGACCTTCCATCCTGAACAGCCCAATGTTTTTTTCTTTGGATTAGGACATTCTCTAGGTAAAAGCTTGCTGCAGCTGCGTTAAGATGCCTGGTAGTTTCTGAACAGTCAGAAGTTTAACTTGATTGTTGCTTAATGAAAAGTTAGAGACCTCTAATTCTGTGTCTTTCTTCCTTTATCTTTTTTATAGCCCGGTTTCAAAAGAAGAACTTATCTCTATCCCTGAATACTCACCCATGAATGAACTCATGCCTGGTGTTTCTTTGGACCAAAATGGGACAAGTAATGCCAAGGCTCTTGAAGACCTCTTGGATTTCACAGGCCAAGCTACCTACTCCAAGATGTCCAGTGATACCCTTAGCCTAGATGACTGTAACAAAAACTTGATTGAGGGATTTAACAGCCCAGGACAAGAAAATACACTTAATTCTATCTGTTGACAGCCTTGCTTTTCAGCAGAACAGATAGAGGTACAGTATTGTGATAAACATCTTATGATAAATTGCTGTGATTACTTCCCAGCTTCCAGCATTTGTACATGGCAGTGTGGGGAGAGAAAGAAAGCTGTTCTCCTAGGTATTTAAATTCAACATAATCTTTGAGATTTGCAGCTGCCTGTGAATTGGCATCATATGCAAACTGATTGTATCATAGCAACCATAAGTATCTGGTAAATGGAAACATTTCATTTAGGCATCCAGAATTTCTTCATTAATACAATACTTTCCCTGTATGTCTTTGGAGCCTATTTGCATGAAGAAAACAGTTAAAAGTGGGGCCAGTCTAGGCCATGGTACTTCTTGCTGCTGCTTACTCTTTTCTCTGCTGCTGTAAAACTTGCAGTGTAGGTTTAGTGTTGTAGGATTTCATGTATGACAGTTTTGCCTTCAACTCATCCACCACCACATCACAGTTTAAATAATGTCTGTGAAAGCCTTCCTCTGCCTTCTCCAAACTAAAATGCACTAGCCTTGTTAGTCTCAGTAAAGCAGCTGGTTGGAGCATTTCTTGTTTAATTATGGGATTTTTATGTCTGAAGCATATCATAAGGTCTTAAGAAATAAATTTTTATTTAAGTTTTGAAATGTATATGCTTTAAGGAAGTGTTTGTGGAATCAGGACAGCAATGTGAAAGATGCAATAAACATTTAGGTAAAGGAATGGTGCAGGGACTGAAATAATGTTCAGTGAACTATCAGACATGTGGGTTTAGGAGATGAGTGCTCATGCTACACAGCTACCACAAACCTTAACCATTAAGGGATAGGTTAGGTATGACCTTCCATCCTGAACAGCCCAATGTTTTTTTCTTTGGATTAGGACATTCTCTAGGTAAAAGCTTGCTGCAGCTGCCTTAAGATGCCTTCTGACTTAAGAAGTCAGAAGTTTAACTTGATTGTTGCTTAATGAAAAGTTAGAGACCTCTAATTCTGTGTCTTTCTTCCTTTATCTTTTTTATAGCCCGGTTTCAAAAGAAGAACTTATCTCTATCCCTGAATACTCACCCATGAATGAACTCATGCCTGGTGTTTCTTTGGACCAAAATGGGACAAGTAATGCCAAGGCTCTTGAAGACCTCTTGGATTTCACAGGCCAAGCTACCTACTCCAAGATGTCCAGTGATACCCTTAGCCTAGATGACTGTAACAAAAACTTGATTGAGGGATTTAACAGCCCAGGACAAGAAAATACACTTAATTCTATCTGTTGACAGCCTTGCTTTTCAGCAGAACAGATAGAGGTACAGTATTGTGATAAACATCTTATGATAAATTGCTGTGATTACTTCCCAGCTTCCAGCATTTGTACATGGCAGTGTGGGGAGAGAAAGAAAGCTGTTCTCCTAGGTATTTAAATTCAACATAATCTTTGAGATTTGCAGCTGCCTGTGAATTGGCATCATATGCAAACTGATTGTATCATAGCAACCATAAGTATCTGGTAAATGGAAACATTTCATTTAGGCATCCAGAATTTCTTCATTAATACAATACTTTCCCTGTATGTCTTTGGAGCCTATTTGCATGAAGAAAACAGTTAAAAGTGGGGCCAGTCTAGGCCATGGTACTTCTTGCTGCTGCTTACTCTTTTCTCTGCTGCTGTAAAACTTGCAGTGTAGAATGCCCTGAAAAGCCAGCATAGTAAAAACCCATAGTGGGCTTCAGTCACAGTTTCAAAGTACAAAATCGTGGGTCAGGTTTTTTGGAAGAGTATATTCTCTAAATAGCAAAACTGAGGTCATCAAACCTGTGTAGCTGACTTGATATTCTCTCTCTTTTTGATTGACAGAGGTAACCATTTCTGGAGGATATATATCCCTGTGATGCTACTGGCAGTAAAATATGAACTTGTCACTTGAAAAAGCTTCTGCAGTCCTTGAACACTGGATTTCAAATAATCAGAGCTGAATATACCTTGTCTTCCCAGGGAATATGTTGAATAATTGGCTGCTTTTGGTAGAAACCAATGATCTAGAGCCTTGATTTTCAGGGAAGACAGAGCGTGCATTAGAATTTGAGCTTTAGCTGCTAATAAAGCACTTATTTCTTCTTTAATTTAAAATTCATCTCAACACTTCACTGTGATTTTTACCTGTGCATTTTATTTTTAAATAATTCCTTCCTAAGCTTGATCATACATCCATTTAGACATCTTTTTCTTGTAAATAATGATGGGGTTTGTCCACAGTGCATTGAAACAAAATAATATACTGTACTTTAGCTTTGTGCCTATCTTTTTTTGTCTTTAATAAGGAGTTATTGGCAACTTTTATGAGGTGTGTAATTCAAAACTGTAGCTGAAGAGGCTTGAAAAACATATAGCTGCTGGAATCAAAAGAGCCTTCTTATTGACTGTGGAGTGGGGGAACTATCCCTTTATGATTATGTTGACACTTCTAGTCACTAGTGGCACTTACCAGTTAATATTAATTAGTCTGGGAGCAACTATCAACTGTGTTTGAAATCATATTTGTGTAACACTTGTAAGCAAATTAGGCAAAATGCCAAGTATAACCCCTTAATATATGTGTAGTATAGCTGTAGTAGATCCGAGTGAGTGATCAGGAGGGTGACACATTAACCTTTGAATATGCAGACACTTGATTGATACCAGCAGGCTTTCTATCACACAGAGAAGTATTTTGTCTTCCTGTAGGCTCAACAAAATGGGATTTGGTCAGCAGCAAAACAATATGTGAGTGTCAGAAACACAAAGGCCAAAATGCACGTCGGGAACACTGGGCGCCCTTAACGTTCTGTAAACATCTCTATGGAACAGCCCACGTCGAGGTGTACGAGGTCAGGACGTCATGTGCTGCACAGTGCTAACTTTCTTTCTCTTGGTGAACCTTTATGCTAGATCAGGTGCTGCTTTGATGACATTTTGTCCAGTCCCTTATAAGAATAAATTATAAATACAACTCTATTTGGACACTAACACAAAAGATATGAAAACTTGGGATGGGGGGGGGTGTTTGGCTTTTTTTTCCTTCTTTTTTTTCCATGTGTAAGAGTTCACAGCATAGATTGACCTCAGTTGTAGCACCATTCTTGTGCTCTTAAAAGTCAGCAGTGGGAAAGTAACCAGTGACATGATGTGCAATGGCTAAAAAAAAATCATACCTACAACAACCCAGCTCTATTTATGTTAGTGTACTTCAAAGAAATACTTTCTTTTGACTGTGCAGTAAGCTGTAGCATGGTACTGTGTCTTCCAAATTAGTCCTTCATCTATTTCCTAAATAATAAACAAACAGAAACAGTTTGTTTTGCTGTAATACACTGTGTTTGACAAATGTCATATTATATTTTACTATGGTGTCATTGTATAACCTGTAGATTTCTGTATTTGCATGACCTGTATAGCATGTATAAAGGTGAAATACATTTTCATTTATGAATCTGACTTGTTTCTTAGCACTTTTTATTCCCACAACAGTATGACTGATTTAAAAATACATGTATGTTAATTTGTTCTGAGGTATTTTCTGAAGGAGGGTATAATGCTGAGTGAAGGAGTGGTTGTCAAAACCTCAGAATATTTCACCCTTGTTCCCATTGCCATATATTAATTTGCTTTCTGAGGTGCTGCCAATACACTGGGGAAATGCAGGCTGGTGGCCAAAGAGCCTTAAGGTGAGGACTCCAAACTGTGGCATCCAGAGGGCTGGTGACAGTGTAGGGCCAGTTTGCAGCCCCAGCCCCTGCTCTCTGGCAAAGAAAATAAGCAAAAGAACGCTTGAGAGCTGTGGTAAGTAGACACTTCTGTTTAGTGTCTGAGAGTTCTGTAAGAGTGCCCATGACATAAATGCTGAACTTGTCTTCAAGCTCTGTGCACACACTGCTGCTTGGAACGTGACCAGCCTGGGGCTGCTGATAGTTCTCTAGTGTAATACTGAGGAGATTTTTTTAAATATTTTTTTTAAACCATCACTTCAGTCAAAATTGCAAATAAGACAATCTAATTTTATGATTAAGTATATTAATACTTTCCATGGTGACAGTTCATTTCATTTATATTGACTTCTGAAACATTCATGTTATTTGTCCACTTGATTATTTACTAAGATTGAAGGAAACAGTATGAAGGATGAGTATTTGTG
This sequence comes from Passer montanus, assembly GCF_014805655.1. Classification (NCBI taxonomy): domain Eukaryota; kingdom Metazoa; phylum Chordata; class Aves; order Passeriformes; family Passeridae; genus Passer; species Passer montanus. The sequence goes on from NW_024367707.1 coordinate 5,625,613, forward strand.
AAGAAATTGCATATTTACCTTTATATTCACTTTCAAATGTAATTTTTGCAAATTTGGCTGAATATCTGGAGTAGGTACTCTCAGCTGAGGGGTTAAATTGCTTCTTTTTTTTTTTACTGATATAACTTCTTCATAGCAGCACCATCCCAGTGTTTGCTGCTGTGAATCAAGACTGTGCAATGAGCTTTACTTTGAATTTGTCAGTGGTCTTGCAACTGCAGCAAAGGATCACTATTGATTCACACAAGTCCTTGTAGAGCTTTTCTGCTGGTATTTTATGTAACTATCAGTAAGTTTCTAATAGGTAAATAACACCAGTTACCTGTGGGGTAACTGGGCATCACAGTTAGCTTTCTCTTTAGGTTCAGCAATTTACATGGTGTTGCTCAGGGAAATGGCACCCAGAGCTTGCCTTGGACCACAGTGAAGGCTCTGACCAGATCTCGTCTCCCCAGGGAGTTCATTTCAAAATAAAATTGCATCAGTGAGGGGTGGATCTGGACCCCCAGGCTGTATTTTCATCTGGTGATGAACAGCTAGAAGCAGAGTTCATCATCATCTCTCCTTTAATGAGATGTGTGCAGAAAGCTGCAGAAATAGCACAGATTGGTATTCTGGCTGGCAGGGTGGGGATCTTCCCCCTTTCATAAAAAGAGCATCACCTTTCCCTGCTTCCCACCCCACCTCAGTCCCATCTTGACAGCAACTACAGCTCAGGTGTCCCTGCCACCACCCTACTCCTGTTCCAGGCATTGTCAGTGTGACACTGCAGCCCTTGTACTGGCCAGGGTGACACAGTGGCTTTCAGCATTGATCACACTGTTTGGAGAAGCCTGACATCCCAGGATAACGGCTTCAGTGCAGCACAGCAGCCTGGAAACCCTAGAGGAAGAATCCTTCTCATTAAGGTTTAAACTGTATTAAAATGTAGGTAGTTCAATATTCAAGAGCTGAAATCTAGACTCTGAGGTTTATATCTTGTTTTCTCTAAGCCTGGCCTGTGTCCTGCACAAGAGGGACAAGTGCTGTAAGTGGCACAAATGAATCAGTGGTCATATGCTGCTCCTTTTCCTGATTTAGTGACCTGTGGAACTTCTGCCTTACTTCTCCCTTCTCCCTCCCTGTTCAGGAGCAAGATGGGAACTGAAAAAAGTCTCTTCATTTGCTTTCATTTCAGATAATGTTGCTCAGGCTGTTGGTTGCCTCCAAAACCAGCGTGGAGAGTGGTGGTTCACCTGTGCTGCCACTTTTATGGGTGCACAAAGGGACCTAAAGGGGCAGTGTCAGTTATCTGACACTAGGGATGGATATTGATTTTCAATATCAATATGAAATTCTGAAAAATGTATTATTACTGCTGAGCCACAATGCTGTAATCTGGAAAATATATTGTATGTTATGACTGAATGCAATTTTCTCTGGATTTTCTTTTTAATCTTGAGGAAAGCAGGGTTTAAATTCAATCTCTCCAGAATACATACACTTAAAAATAACATAAAACTTTAGATATTCAGATACATTTTTGTTATTGCTGTTAGTGCAATAATGCCAGTCCAGAACACAGCCAGAATGTTCATTTCTCCTCCACTTTTTTATCCCATCAATCATTTATCATATCCTTATGATGTCCTACAGCTGAGGAGTAGGTGATGCTGTTCACTCCAATTTAACATGTCTGTTGAAGCATGTGAAGTGGAAAAGTCCTTAAAACTGCAGGCAGAAACTCTAAGAGAAATTATATTTAAGCTTTTAAAAACGATTACCTAAAGTATAAGAAAATGGTTTCTTGATCATCAGAATTTTAGATACTTGTTTTCTTCCCAGCAGCCTTGTTTGCTCTGCAGCTTGTATATGTTTTACAGCATTTTGATTATTCAAGACTGAGCTTAGTAATGTTTTTAATCTAGTAGGTTTGATGATAACCTGAGGCCTGCAATTTTCAGGATCAAAATAGAGGCTCTGGAAGATGGCATGTCATGTTCACTTGGGAGCTTTACGAAAATAGATGTGTATCCTTGCTATAATCAAGCCTTAATGATTTCCAGAGAAAAACCAACTATGATGCAGGAGAGATCCAAGGAATAGAAGGAGCAATAAGCAATGAACTGTGTGTTCCAGGAAGTTCTTTCTCTAACAATAACTTTTTAAAATAGTTACATTAATAGCTTAAACCAGCAGCTTTGCTTATCACTTTAGATCTTGCTGTGCCCACGACAGTAACTTGAAGTCCACTGCAATTGTAGGTGATTGACATTGTACAATAAAGGACCCAAGGGACATAAAATTGCATAACTGAAGAAAAAAAATTTATGTAAAAGATATTCAGAATCTGAGAAATTACTTTATCAGTCGGTTTTTTGTTTTGGTGGTGGTTTTTTTGGTTTTTTTTGGTTTGGGGTGGGGTTTTTTGTTTTTTGGGGTTTTTTTGGGGTTTTTTTGGTTGGTTTTTTTTTTGTGGGTTTTTTTTGTTGTTGTTTTTGGGGTGTTTTTTTTTTTTTGTCTAGAAATAGTTTCTCTCACCAAATTCAGTAAGAGCACAATAAGCAGGATCAGGGCAATACCTGTAACCCTGTATTAACATGCACACACATCCCTTTTCAGAGTAACCTCTCTTTTGAAATACAGATGGCAGCATTGTCTGAAATATCATTTTTAGCACCTTAAACATGCTAAGCTGTGGGGGTTTATACCACTAAATTCTATGGAGTGACTTCTAATTTTCCTGGTGTGAAATCTCAATCAGGAATATTTTTCACTTTTTTTTTGTTTTGTTTTGTTTTCCTTAGACCTCTTATGAGTTTAAATACAGAAATTCAAACAAATACAAATTCTGGCCATTGCCTGCTGAAATGGGTTTGTTCTCTCAGTTCCTGGACAAAGACTGCCCACACCACAGCTGGCACAGGAACAGAAGTCCAAGGAGTCTTTCAAAGACTGATTGTGTGCAGTAGTGTGTCCCAGCCAGCACTGAAGCCCTGCTGGCATGGGCAGCAGGTACAGTCCTGGTCAGACGTGGCTGAAACTTCCCCAGCTGAAGACTGGGTCAGTAGTTCTTCCCTTCTGGCAAGCAACCACTATTTGTATTTCTAACCTACAGTTTTACAAGGTTAATTTATGCCAATGTTCTTGGGCCAGTGCTGGGCTTTAGGGCAGGTGTCCTGTAGCAAAGGAAACTGCTGGTGGATTTAGCAAATAAATGAGCTGATGAATGGATGAAGGTCACAGTCACTGAAGAATGCTAAGACACTTGGCACATATTTATTACCACATAATTTCTATTAAAATTCTTAAGGCAAATCAGTATCAGTCATGCCCACAATGTTGTCTCAAACTGGACAGTGTGAAATTTTCTCTCTCCTCAGTCAGATTTTCATCCTGCTGTTTTACTGCAATTTCTTCTTCTGTCATCTTTCCAAGACCTGGTTTTTGCACAAGGAAAGAATTGCAGCCTTTTTGCACCTCTGCCTTCCTCCTCAAATTCATCTGCTTTGGCCTCTTGGATGATAACCTCAAAGCCTTTGTTTTTAAAATCTTCTTACTGCATTTATGTCACACATTGGTGTTAGTTCATACACTGAGACTGTTTGCACTGGTATTTTGCCAACACCCTACCAAGTTCACATGGGCTGTATGCCCAGCAGCAATGGCACATTTTCATGTGTTGTTACAGCAAAGCCACGATAACCTTATAAATAAAACACTGGCTTTGTTACGTCATGAGAGCCCAGGCTTGCTGGAGGCTCTTTGAAGAGTAATTTGGTGATGCCATTGGAGCCAAGTCATGCAGTTAGTCATCCTCTCACATTCCTTCAGGTTTTAATTAAACAATTACTTTCCAGCTTTCCTTAAATTTCGAGGCTAAAAATGTAGGATGTATTTCCTCAATGAAGGAGGAAGTTGTTATCTATTGCTTTGAGCCTAGACTGGAAAAGTGTCCACAGAAAACTGATAAAGAAAGTTCTTGTGACTGAATTTGGCTGTTATTGCTTCATTCTGGAACATATTCTTGTCTTGTCTGCATAAGGTACTACAGATTTGAAGTTTCTGCATAAGGTATTACAGATTTGAAGTTCCTTTGACAAATAACCTCAGGAATAGACTTAAACCCCAGTGTCTAATTTTTTTATAAATGAGGAGAAAGAGCTGATGCTCCTGTGCTGGGGACTTAAATGTTTAGCTAATTTTGTTCCACTGAATGATAGAAATATTTTTTAATTACTACCACTAGAAGAAGCAAACAACCAACATGCCTGCAAAGAATTAGGCAGTTCACTCTCATTTCATAACAGGAGACAGACTTTGTGGTTCAATGAAAGCATTTTGATATAAAAAGCCCTGGTTGCACTAAGGGGTAGGAATAGATGAGAGGCAGAAGGAAACATGAATGTGAAACTCCTTCAAAAGCAGAGATCCAAGTTAATGAAGCTATGCAAACCTAATCAGGAGGCATAACAAGACAGTGAGGTACAAAAGAAAACATTTCCCTTTAGGTATTATGAGAAGTTACTTGGTAAAACCATGATTTAACCTTGGACAGCAGTTCTTGGTGGTGGATCAAAATCATCTTGTGGGTGTTGACTGCACCAGACCCTCTCACTGTTCAAGATGCTTGTTCCCTTTTAACTGCCACCATCTACAGGCTCTGTCTGTAGACACAACGACGAATTGTGTATGACAACCAAGCCAAACCCTTCCACAGCAAGATTTTCATGTCATTTATCTGTGCACCTCAGTGGAGAGCAGGTGTTCAGCAGCAGCTGCTGTGGTGGTCAGCCCTGGAATTGCAGCAAAGTCCAGGTGATGCTTCCCAGCACAGCCTGGGGAGCACTTTCCTTGTTCTCTGCCTGCTTCTGTGCCTGACCTTGCCAGCAATCAAGGAGATTTTTTTTTTTTAATTAGCATAATATGGTTCAGCAAAGGTCAGTGTCAAGAGTAACATTTTATGTGGAAAATTAAATGCCTCCTTGAAAGAACAGATCCATAAGATCTGTCTGCTGTCAAGGGCTAGTTCCTGCTTTTGAATTTTAGGTAACTTCCATTCATCATTTCCAAGTATTTAGCATGCAAACCACAGTTGTGCTCTTTCCAAAGGGAATGTTTACTAAATTAAGCATTAAAGGAATATGAAAGTGATTCTCTATTCTAATGATACTTAATTAGAAATAAAACATGGAAATAGATTAAAATAATTAGTCTTAATAAGCAGTAATTGCCAAGTCTTGTGCAATAGAATAGCCTTCCCAATTTAGAGGTGGAGAATAATGATGCTGTGGAGCTACTAATAGACACAGATTTAAATATTAGTTTAACTTGTAAAGTATGTGTAAGTTGTTTTTTACTTAGACTACATGGTCCTAACCACAGAGATCCTTGTGTGCTTACTATCCATCAGGATAGTACCCATCCTGCTGTCCATAAATATGAGTTGTATCAAGACCATCTGAGGCAACATGAAGTAGATAGGTTGATAATGAAATCTGGTTATATATTTTATGTCATGTAGAAGATTACCCTATGCACACACAGGCTGTGTGTCTGTACTGAGAGCTCAGTTTTAGTTTCAAATCTGCTTAGTTTTAAGCCTCAGTGCAGAGGCAGCCCCCTACATGCAGAGGTCTGGCAAACCATTTCACCAGCTGAAGCAGTGAATAAACCCAAATCTTTTTTACTGTTAGTTCGACTTTCTGAATCTTGATAATGAAAGGGTGGCTGCCTATACAGTGATTATCCCACATACTGCTGTCTATGGCAAACTGGGACTGCACCTTATCTGGTGGAGCCACCCAGGCTGGACCAGGTTTTTTGGCAAAGTGCAGACCAGTGGCGTCTCTCTGCTTCAATCTCACTTTCTCCATCTAAAGCTCACAGAGCTTCTATTAACAAAAATTCCAGCATGGCAAAGAGGAAGCAAGTGGTTTTTGGTGCAGCTTGCCACTGTAATTCTGTGCCCTATGGGTCAGTAAATCTTCTGCAGTCCATTTTAACTGAGGGAATGCTACAGATAAATTTAAAAATAGTCTTATAATTTTATATGAGAATTTCAAAGTGTTTTGGTAAATGCAGGAAATTCTTTTATATACAAATCATGTGGGGTTCCTTGTGTTTGAGTCCAGAGAACCGAGCAGGATCCTGCAGACAAAGACAGCAAATGGATTGATAGCTGTGACAAGGGATCCCTCAGTCCCACCTACCTCCCAGGCTTGAGAAGACAGAAAATTGAAGATAATGCACTGCTGAAAGATCAGTGCTATAAAAGGAGGACAGGAAGACGTCAGCAGCCAAAAGTCCAAAGGACAGCCAAAGCTGGCAGCTCACACTGGTCGTCAGAATAAGGAAACTGAGACCATCCCTTTGAGGGGGGCCAAGAGCAAGCAACCCTTCCTCTCCACTCTCTATAACTTCACCCAGTTTAGGTCATGGCGTGATGACAGAGTAAATGCAACACTATGGCTCTCAGCTGGATCAAAAATGTCAAGACTGCGTAACACAGAGTGATGAGTCTTGTTCTTTTTTTGGTTTAAATTAGATTGTTTAAAAAAATGTTGACAAGGTTAACTTGGTAAGCTTTACACCAGATCAGATATCGCCTGCCTTTGCAGTTGTAATGATACTGTATCAGGTATCACCCATCTCCTTTAGCTCCTGTAAAAATACAAAACCAACATCAAAACCATGCTTGGTCTAAAACAAAATTGTGTGCCTGCATCTGTGCTGAATCAAATTTATATTAATGGGTTGATCTGGCAATACACCAAAGTAGCATTCAAGATCCTTGACCAACAGCCTCAGACACCAATCTAATCTAGATAGCATCAGTGTCTCGGTTTTGTGTGATCTATAAATTTATTTCTGAGTGGTTTTCAGGCAGAAGAAGATACTTTGTTTTGAAAGGGTTACAGTATGTTCACTGTGTCATTCTGTTGTTTATAGCTCCTGAAGGAAAAACTGACACCAAACCTGTTGGGCCTGCTGGCTATCAGGACTGGCAATCGAGAGAATTAATGCATCCCAGCAGCCTAAAGGGCCTTCACGCCACTGGGACTGATCCGATCCCAGGCAAGGAGAGTGCTGCCATCCTCTAGTGCATGTTCTGATGGGAGCTACAGGAGCTTGCAAAAAGTCTTGGAGAGCACTACCTGACCCCTTGCCAGGTGCCTTCACCCTCGCAGCAGCAGCAGCCTGGGATGAGGGAGCCGTGGCAGCTTTACCTGCAGGCTGGGAGCAGCACCAGTGGGTGCAGCTGCAGGGACAGACCTGTCTGGCGTCGGGGAGGCTTCAGTCCAGATTTTCCTGCCTGACCCACTACAGTGCAGCCAAGACCAGTGATGCCTGCCCAGGAAACCCAGGTCCTTGGGTCCTGCCCCACTCTGGCCATTGCTGGCCCTGCACAGGAGCTGCCAGCTGCAAATTGGGCCCAAGGGGCAGTGAGAAGGGTCCCAGAACCACAGAATCTTCTGAGCTGGAAGGGACCCGGAAGAATTGAGTCTAACTCAGCCCTGAACAGGACAGCCCCAACAACCACACCGTGTGCCTGGGCTTCTTGAACTCTGTCAGGCTTGGTGCTGTGACCAAGGCTCCCTGTTCCAGTGCCCAACCACCCTCTGGGTAAAGAACCTTTTCCTGATTTCTAACCTAAACCTCTCCTAACGCAACACCAGGCCATTCCCCCAGGTCCTGCCACACTGGTCACCACAGAGAGAAGATCAATGCCTGCCCCTCCAACTTCCCCTCATGAGGAAGCTATAGACCACAGTAGACCTTCCTCCAGGCTGAACAAGCCAAGTGACCACAGCCGCTTCTTAAACAGTTTCTCCTCTAGACCCTTTGACATCTTTGTAGGCCTCCTCTGGACACTCTCTAATGGCTTTATATCTTTCTAATACTGTGGTGCCCAAAACTGTCCCCGGCCCTCGAGATGAGGCTGCCTATGTTCAGAGCAGAGCAGGACAGATCCTCCCTCTCCCGGCTGGCCATGCTGTCCCTGACGTGCCCCAGGACACGGCTGACCCTCTGGGGCTCTGCTTCCCACAGGACATTCCAGGGGAGGGGCTGCTCAGAAGTTAGCACCCGGAAAGGGCCAATGCACCTCGTTCTCGGCGCTCTCGCGGCCGGGAAGCCGCGGCCGGACCCAGCCGGCCAGCGCCCACCCCGAGCGGGAGTGCGGGCAAGGGGCCCCGGCGTGCGAGGGGCGGTCGGAGGGCGGTGCGGGAGCCGCCCCCGCCTCGCCCTCCGCCGCGCCCACCGAGGGCCGGCGGTCGGCCCGGCCCAGCTCGGCCCGCGGGAGGTGAGCGGTGGTTGCCGCCCTCGCTCCCCGGCCGGTGGCAGCGGAGCTGCGGGGAGGGGAGCTCGGCGGGGACTGCGCTGCACCGCCCGGAGTGTGCAGCCCGGAGCTCCGGAGTGTGCCGGTGTGTGCGGCGGAGCGGTGCGCGGGGTGTTTGGGAGGGCCAGGGACAAAGCACAGGGCAGGGACACACACCCGGTGGCCGCGGGGCTGCCGGCCGTGCCCCCGAGCCGTGACTGTTCCAGAACAGCCGTGTTGCTGCGAGCCCTCCGGGCCAGCAGCACCGCAGGGCTCAGGTCGCTGCTCGCTGTTACTGTAAGGACACCTTAGAGGTGAGCAGTGCATAAATACCAACAGTCCCTGTCTCCAGTAATTTATATGTTGTCTCATGCAGAGCTACACCAGTTGAAGTCTATAAAAACTTAGAACGGTAACAGTTTTCTGTAACAGTCATAGCTCCGCTGCAGCATGTCTTTGGTTTAGTTTATTTTCTGGATTGAGTCAAGCCAAAGCAAGATGAATTGATGCTGATTTGAGCAAATCTGAGCGTTTTTGAGACTTCTTTAAGTAATTTAGTTGATTATGCACAATTTTTTCATACATATCTGAGTGGGTGGTAATGTCTCGTAAGGAGTTGGTGATAGCAGTCTCCTCACTTGGCTCAACTCCACCTAGGACAGCAACACCTAATTTCTGCTGCCATTCTTAAATGCCTCAAGTCCTCATAAATATAGTTCAGATTCCTGAGTTATAAGGGTTCAAAACAAAGGCTGCTCAAATTGCTGGGAGATTTTAATTGCCTGCTTACTTTGTGTGTTTGTGGACCTCAAGGAAAAGTGAATCTTCTGTGAAAGTCTTGCTGGGTGTGGATGGCTGGAGGAAGAACAGGGAAGAGGATGCCAGGAAGGGAGGGGAAGAAATATGCAAAAGGCATGGAAGGATCTTTGGGGAAGGATGTCGTGCTGTGGCAGCCTGACACAGGGCTGGGCAGAGGACACAGATGATTCTTTCCCTTTGAGGATTTTTTCGATTTTTTTTTTCCCTTGCATTTTAATATTGGTGTTGATGAGGTGAACTGAAATTAATTAACTTCCTTTAGTGACACACCCTCTTATCCTGATAAACCGCTGTCTATCTTGAATGTCCATGTACTCCTCCACATCTGCCTTCAGCAAAAGAACTGGTATTTCTGCCACTGCTTTTGTAAGAGTCATCAAACCAACTCTCCATGTGCCTGTGCTGGGACAAGATGGGCTTGATTTTGGTGCAGTCTTGGCTTGTGGGTGTTCACCTCTCAGGAGGTAACAGAGGCTGGGTTGGTGTTGCAGGCAAGCTGGTGAGGGCTGTGGCTGCACACAGTTAGCTTTGCTTTTCCTCTCGGCTGGCAGCAGGTGCTTGCTGTCTGCAGGGAAGGAAGGAAGCGTGTCTGAGTCTTCCAGCAAAGATGCATTTCTGTGGTGTGACTGGGGAAGGCAGCCTGGACTTCCCAGCCTCCTGGCAATGCTGCTCTGCAGCACCACTGATTCGGCATAAAGAAGGGTCTTATTTTGGTTTTCTGGTAGTTTGTGATGCCAAGGTGAAAAAGCAGAGGTTTACATCATGGTTTGTATGTTTTGGAGAGCTTTCAGTAGGGTGGGAAGTTGTTATGGTCTATCTCTGGGACTGACACAAGCAGATTTAACATGCTTCTGGTGTGCCCTTAGCAACTGGTTAGCAGATGTGGCTGGGTATGGTGCTGTAAGGTTTGAAGTTCTGTACTGAACAGGTGTTAAAGGCTTCTAATTCAACACATTATAGAAATGGCTCACTAATATATTTATGGGTTGGGTTTTCTTTGTGTAAAAAAGGTAGTTTGAGAGTGAAATACCATATTTATTATGTGATAGGGATTTATCCTGCTCAGTCTTTCCAAGTTGGCATTCTAATCTGTTCTTTTGCAAAAGTGAGGCATTGCCTGCTAATTAGTGTAATTAAATGGGTCGATTTTAAATGAGAACTCACTGAAAAGTTATATGCTCTGTAGACCTACTCAGTTATTTTTATTCATTTGCTCAAATATGCAGGCACGGGGGAATATTTTCTGTATTTCAAGCAATTACTTAGAATTTGTTGGTGGTCCACTAAGAAATTCTATGCTTGAGCTAGGCCTGTAATTTCTGTAGTAAATCTTCATCCTGCTGTGAGTGTAAGGGGGAACAATAATTTTTTTATCTCTGTCTATTTGTGTAGCAAGCAGAGGAGAGCAGTCCCCACGTGCTGCCCCTGCCTGGCACAGTCACCTCACTGGCTTGAGGCCCTGGTTGTCTGTTAACAGTCCTTGGCACTGGCCTAGCTGCATAAAGCCTGCCTTCCCCAGTTTGTGCTGAAGAACAAGGGTAAAGCTGAGCAGGAGGACAACTTCTAAAGCCACAGTGGAGGTGGTTTGGGTAGGTTGAAGGGGTGCTTCTGCTGCTGTGGAGGCCCAGTGTCTCAATAGAGAAACTGGAGCCTCGGAGCTGCTCGCCTTGAGGGTGACACATTCAGCAGGGGTGTGGTGCTGCCTCCTGCCGTTGCTGCCCTCCATTCCCAGCTGTGCCACTGCTGCCTGGGGAGGTGCTGTGGACCACATCTGTAAATTTCTTAAATGTTGCATGAAAAGTGGAGGGGGGAATATAAAGCATTGTCTCCCTGATGATGTTGGTGGTGAGGATTTGGGCTGTGAGACTGCAGTTGCCTCAGACCTGCCACAGAATATTGTGGAGATTCAAAACATTCATGGAGAGGTGGAATGTGCTCCAAGAGTGATAAAAGCCCAGGAGAAGGGATCTGTAATCATAAAGAGCCATTGTTGAATATTGGAGACCTATGACAGAACTGAGGATGGAAATTTGGCGCTCAGTCATTTGCATTGATCTGTTACCTGCTGTGTTTTCTAAAAGAGGGAATGGTTTAGAAATCCCTCAGCCAAGTTTCATTTGACTCAGTTGGGTGTGTGCCCTTGACTTAAACTTGACTTAGCTTTTCTAGCTCATAGCTTTCAAAGCTGTTACACATGTCCTTCCCTGAGGTGGTGTGCCTTGAGATGGGAGTCACCTCCATGTGCTGGTACTGAAGCCTGTCTAGGAAGCACTGACTACAGGAATCCTGTTGCAGGTTCAGAAACGTTGAGACTGGTTTGCTGGGAGATGTTTCTCTGCTTTTATACTTTTTCCTGAGGGTTTGGTGCTGGAGGTGATAAGATTTGCCTCAGAGATGAATGGGCAAGAACATGCCAGGCTTGTGTTCTGCTTGGATAGTGGGTGGAGGGGGCCCTGCATGGGAATCATGCTCTTATAACCTACACAGTGGAGAAGTTGCCAGTTCTATACTTTTCATTTAACGATGGTGTAAATGACTTTCTGTATTGCAGACCTAAAAAAAAAAAACAAAAACAACAAAAAGCCCAACTTGAACTATGGATTGTGGCTCAGCTTTTAATTTGATTGTATTTCTGTCAAATACATAGTTGTCCTGGTATTGAGAGTCTCAATTCCTAGTTTTCCTTTCTTGACAGACACTGCAGCAATACAGACTTCGGTGTGTCATTGCAGCTTCCGATTGATCCTCACCTAGAAGGCAGTCAGTGAAAAGCTTGGAGCTGCTTCTTATCTTTTTTGGGTGAAGTGAGAGAGAGAATAGTGATGTGAGTAGTTTTTACAAGTGTCAGTCTTCTTGTCAGCCATGGGACCCAGCCTATGAGAGCTGCTTGTCCCTCTTTCTTCTGAAAGGTTTGTGGTGGTGGTCAGACAATCCCTCCAAAAGGGCTGGGGGTTGGCACTGTAGGTGAAAGGCATTGAGGAGCAGTTCCCTGGTGATGACTATTAGTACTGGTTTGCCCTTTGTGTGTCCTGAACAGGGTTCCATTATCTGTTCCATGTGATGATGGAAGGCACCAAAAAGTCATGTAAAGCACACATTTATAGTCTGCTCCAGGAGAGTTAACTGCTTCTACTTAGTCTGTGCTCTTACCTGCAGGGTTTTGGCCATTTGGGGCTTGCTAATTTTGGGCTCTTTGCATTAGAAAGAGCTCCAGTTCCCTTCTGTGCAGCTAGATGATTGCAGTCATTTGTGATTTCTTGTTTCATGCTGGAGAAAGTCAAGAGATAAAAGGAAGATCTGTTCAGGACAGCAAGTTGTAAAAAATCTACAGCCTTTCTGGAAGAACATATGTTCAAGTTGGCACATCCCATACAATTTCTGGTCATTTTTAATTTACTTGTCTCAAGATACTCCTTTCAGGTTTGTAAAAGAATTTTGTACTTGTCAAAGCACTAATATCCCAAGGGTGGAACTAAAGGAGAGCTGGTAGCAGGCTTGAGGCCATTTCTCCCAAGAGAGAAGTTGTTGGAGTCCAGTTCCAAAAGTCAAGGGAAAGAAAATAAAAGGTGGGAGTCCCATTAATATTTAAAAACTATCTAAGCACAGTTACTGATAAGTCTTCCAATGAGTCACTTATTGTAACGTAACAAACACAAGCAGCACTCTGAACCTAATAATGCTGCTTAGTTAAAAAATTAGTTCTTCATTGTTGAGTTATGCATGGGTCTTGGGTCTTTAAAGAGACAGGGACAGTTGTTGATTGTTGTAAAGTTGTTTATTGCATGAATGCATCAGCCTCCAAGGTAAAGAGTTCAGAGTATTAAAGTCTGTGCTAAGAGCTTTCTGGCATAGAGTCCCCATGTTCCTAGCAGAAGCAGCTAGCAGAAGCTACTACCACATCTTTTTTTGCACCCCAATACAGGGGGATTGTACTCATAAATCAACCAGTCAACTAAAAACACAATTCTAAAACATTCTTCCTACACCTATCTGAGCTTAATTTTAATGTACAAAAATAGTGTCAGTTCTGACACAAAATCTACACACGTAGTTCTGTCTATTCTGTCTAGAAATGTATGCAGTGTCCTGCTATGTTTCGTTTTGTCTGGAGCTAAGTTAACCTTTGAAAGGTACTACTACTGAACTTTAAACTAGGTTTTAGGGCTTTTTACTATCTAACACAGTCTCTTAAGGCACTTAAGATATATTTCTACTTACTCAGAACTGAAACTTGCACCCTTTCTCTAAAGGTTCCAATTCAATCCCTGAATTCCTTTATCTCTCTGAGGGACTCTCTGAGAGGCTTCTATTTCATGCATTCCAACACTTCATATTTTCATAGTGACAGTGTCTCCCAAAGTACAGCAGAACATCTTGGAGAAATTCAGAGCCCAGAGCAGGCAGGTTGTGGCACCTCTGCTCCATCACGACCTGTCTTTTCAGAAGCACCTGGATGCCTTACTTGGAAACTGTAGGGCCTTCACTTGATTCAAGTAATTCTGCTACAGACAGGCTTGCTACCTGATATCATCCTACAAAACTCTTGCTTTTGGTATGGAACCATATTGCTGGTCTAGCTGAGGTGACTTAAACCTGGATTTAGCAATGTTTACAAATTCTGTATAGATTAATGTGCAATTCTGGTGTTACACTTGGAGTCTTGTTGGGGGGGGAGTGTTTGCTGCCTTCATATGAGGAAATCCTACTGCGTGGGTCATTTTTAGGAGGTGTGTTAGATGAGCACTTCTTTCCACTAAACAAAAGGAATGTCATCATTGGAAATTACAGCAGTCCTCCTTATCCTAAGGCAAGATCTAGGATGTGCTGTCACAGTCTTTCTCACGCTTTTAGGGATGATTGTTTAGCCAGTCTCAGAAAGAATAAGGAATTGGTAGTTCAGTTTCTAGCTTTATCACTCTGGCAGATCAAGTTCTGTACAGATAGTTGGGTGGAGTTTAATGGTACTTTTGTCTTTCTGGTGTTTACATACCAATTTGAAAATTGGGAATAAAGTTCAGGACTGAAGGGAAGGTAGGAAGAAAGAATTTGATTGGCATGTGAAAACACTGTCAGTTCTAAAAGTTTACCAGAAGAGATGGTAGTAGTGAATCTTTGAAGCTTGTTGGACAAGTACCACATTTTGAAATGTGTTACCCAGAGACTGTGCTGTTTTTTTTTGTTGTTGTTGTTGTTTCTGAAATACTGTTTTGTAAGATGTGTTTTTATGAATGAAATAAAGGAAATATTTTGATCACAATATTACTTTTCTTTGAAAAATAATGAATAGTGGCATTATAGCATCGTATCTAACTTTGGCTAGTATGACCTTCAAGTAAGCAGGTTAATTCATGCTATGCAGTCCTCAGGTATATGTCTTTAGGCTGTAAGAGGCAGTGATAACTTAATATTTGAGAGTTCAGAGAACAAATACTTTATCTTGTCCTTGGGGTACTTGGGGGTTGGATTCTTTTTGCTTCACTGTCCCTTGCAACAATTACAACTTCGTGCTTTGTTACATGAAAATATTGATTGATTGTGGAGCTAAAAAATAAGTCATAGAGGTTTTTCTTCAGAGCTGAGCTATTGCTACATCCTGCAAATAAATGTTTGATTAGCTTACAGTGCAACTTAATGAGCAGTTTCTCGTTTAGGAGGTGACTTGGCTGATGCCTGCCTGTGGGGTAGGCAGCAGAGGTATGCTGTATATTCTTCTCTATAGATACTACTGTTTCAGCCCAGAGGTAATCACACCAAAAAGTCAAGTATAGCAAGGAGTGATACTTTGTTTGAGCAGCCAGTGTGACTGAGGGGTGTGAGGCGCTGGGTCAGGCATGTGGGTGCACACTACTTCAGGTAGTGCCTTAAAGTGTTTTTCTCCCGTTTCAGTTTCAGTCCATTAGGCAAAAGATTTAGTTAAAGGAATTATTTGAGCATTGGGAGTGTCAAAAACGCCATACTTTGCTAGCTCAGACTAGTTTTCTGTCTCCCTGAGTGTTTGAGCAAATAGTTACAGAGAATACCATAGCTTATATAGATTGGCATTGACCTGGGTGTATTCTTTCAGTTTCAGGTGGTTGGTTGTTCATTAACTTTTGAGCTGTTGATAGATCTGTTTTTGCATCTATATTTCTGACCTTTAAAGCATTTTGTGGTAACTAAATCTGTAGGCATGGTAATGTGGTCCAAACTTCAGTTTTTAACCAGTTACCCAGTAATTCTGCTTTAATCCTTTGTGTTTGCTAAATAAAGAACAATCATTTAATTCCTGTTCACCAATACATTACTGGTGAGTTTGTGTATACTTTCATCACTTTTTTCTGAAGTTCCTAGGGCTTTTTTTCATTCTTTCAGCACTTTTAGGAGAAGGGTTGCTGGGAGCTACCTTCAAGAGTCAGGAGATTTGTCATAGTGCATCCATTGCATATTTGGTGTGTGTCTAGTTAGTAGGTTATTAACAGTGAAGTACAACAATGAAAAAAAAATCTTTTGTACCTGGTTTGATTTGGATGGAGTATGTGGTGACCTAGCAGTTAAGATTTGATGGAGTAGTTAAAGCTCACAAGAAGTCTGCAATCATGTAAGAATTTTGGTGTATATGACAAATTTGAAGTTCAGTGTATATATGAAGCTCAGGATATAACTTGATGTAAAAACATTTTCCTTTATAAACTTTATTTTTAAAGCTATTTGTCCCCTCTATCATCTACAGCATTCAACACATACTAATATGTTTGTCATTGCTGCAGCTTGCTTGTGAGCTTATTAGCATTTAACAGCAGGTTGAATAGACATTAATAGCATTAAAAAATGGAACAACGATCAAATATTTAAATCTTATAAAGAAAATATACTGCATTTTGAGATGAGCAACTAGAGAAGAAAAGTTGCTTGCCTTAAAATTGGTATTAGAGGTTTACCTTTTGAGTAAAACATCCTGAAAATATACCTCACCTATCTTTGAAGCTTGTAGTACTACACTTGTTGAAAACAACTTCCTGTTGCAATTTGTAATCAGAATAGTAAATGATATAATTTTTACAGCTTCAAGAAACTGATAAACACATGAGAGAAGATGACAAGATCTAGATCAAGATCACCACGATGGAAACCAAGGTAAATATCTACAGCTTGTGTTCTGAAATCTGGCTCTATGTGAGGATTTATATTTAGGGCCTAAAACTTGCATTAAAGAAAGAAAATGGTGTGCAGAATTGCAATTTGTAAAGTGTGTTTTGTAATCTGTAGTTTATTGTATAGCTGAACACCTGTAATGTTTTTCCCAACTCATGATTTTATTACAATTTCTCTTAAGCTGGAAGTGTTCAGTTTTTGCAGTCTGCCAAGAACCTTATTCACCTTTTGTATTCAGGGATTTACAACTACCTTAAGCACAAAATCCAAGCTCCAGACTAGTTAAGGTCATTTTTACTCAAGCACACCTTGTGCACTGAATGTCTGTAACTCACTTTTGATTTGCCTCCTGGCCTACAGAAAGGAACTGTTAAAAAAAAAAAAATGGTGTGGTTTTTTTTTTTTTTTTAAGTTTCCTAGTTCAAACACCTCAGACTTTCTGAAGTTTGGGGCTGATTTGTAAACTGATCTTTAGCACAGCTAGACATGCCTTGCAGCATAACACAGAATGAAAGCATGTGGAAATGTGGGAGCTGTTGCCCTTCTCCTTGGACATTAGCCTAGTAGCACGTCTTTGACATTTGTCACCAGAATAACATCCAGCTGACTTCATGCTGGGAGTTACCTGCCTCATTTTTAAGACCTGCAGTGCAAATTTGAGGTGTTAAAACCAGGAGGGTGGAATACAGTTTCAAGCTTTTGAGAACGTGAAATTACTGCTGGTTTTGGGTATCTCTTCAAAACAGACTTAAGTTGTGATGACCAAGACCAAGGGAATTTGGATAACTCAGAAAAATGTGTGGCTTTCTTTGTTTATTTTGTTTTTAATAGGAGAAATCCTACCTATGTCCATACTAGATTGATGGATGTGAATGTCATTTGAGTAAGGGCAGCCCCAGCTCTCAGTAAAATGCAAGCCCTAACCAGACCAACATGGGGCAGCAGCCACAGTGTAGGTGCTGTTGGAAATCAGCCATTATGGTTTCAGGAACATCTGTGGTTCTGAGTTTGAACTCATTTGCGGAAATGGAGAAAATATTTGCTCCAAACTGCTCATTTGCAATATGTGCACAAAGGAAGTAGCTTATTTCAACTTGGTTTTTGATGTTTTTTATTAAAGAGCGTGTAAAGAGTGTGCAGTGAGTACTTGAATACAAGCAGGACTGTTATGTCTGGGATTATTTCTGGAACTCATTAGTGGCCTGTGCTGTTTTCTGTTTTTTCTTTATTTTTAGGAGATTTTGGCTACCAGTTCCTAACAGGTTGCCTTCGTTTTTGTAACTGTAGGTGAAAATGCAGAGCTGAGTGATGCAATTGAATCTTTAATTGCAAAAGCTGCAGTGAGTGTGGAAGTGTGTGTGTATACGTGTGTGAACATGTACATACAATTATCCAAACGGCCAAAGCATCTTTCTCAAACATTTTTTCTTCAGGAAAAAGCCTACCTGTATGACAATTTAAATATATTTTGTAATGTTTCAGTCTTTCAGTTTGGAAGGTTGTTTTGGCATGCAAAGAAAACGTGAAAAGGCATTTTCTTCCCCTTTTAAATGTATTTATACACTTTTTTCCCCCTTCCCTTTTTTCTCTTTGCACTGAAAAAGAAAGAGGGAATGCTTGAGAAGTGTGAAAATATGTATAACAGTTGTTCTCAATGTAGTGGAAACTTCATGTATATGAAATTATTTTTAGTTTTAAATAAAACACTTCAAAGAGACAAAAATGATTGACTTGCTGCAATTTCAAGTGTGTATTTTTACTATGCAAACTTTCAACAGAGTAAAAGTAAGCCTGGTAGTCAGCCAGAAAAATGCCACTTTGATATCTTGGTGTTAATTTTTTTACAAGCTGACTAAAATTCTGTACTAAACCCTAGTTCCTTAGGAAATAGATGTTCTCATTAAGAAATTGATTTAATTTTATGGAACTACTCAAAGTGGATTTTATTTTTGCTTTAGGTCCTTATCTCCAGCTTTTAGGACTCCAGAGCATCATAGGCAAAGGCATGCTCATATTAATTATGACTGTGAATACAAAAGCTTTCGTAAGGACCCAAAAAAGTCTATGCCTTGGAGAACAGAAGATGAAAAGTATGGACAAGGCAATTCCAGGTTTGCACCTCATGGAAATAACCACCAGAGAATATATGAACGTAGGTCACCTTCACCAAACTTGAAAAGAATTCCCATGGAAGATGCTTACAGTCATAAGCCCTACAGAACTCATTCATCTGAAAGGACTGAAAGCAATAGGAGAGGCCAGTTACCACCAAAATACTCAGAAATGCCTTATAAAGAGCATGATCGTCCGTTTTACCAGCACAAAATGGAGGACAGATACATGTTTGATCACTACAAAGTCACTGGAAATGAAAAAGGAATGAAACCTTTTCACAGACCGTTAGGGGCTTCATGCAAACTTGAAAGAAAATGGCATGAAGATGACTTGAGGCACCAGAGGTTACATGAAGAGAAGTATGGTCAGTCACCCAGAAGAGTTTCTGATGAATTTACGGCAAGGAGCTCTTTACAGAAGAGGTATAGGAATAAAATAATTAAACCCTGGGTATTGTGGTGTAAAGCCTCAAGTGAAAGTCTATTTTCATTATAGTTGAAGATATCCACCTTGAAACACGTTGGCCACTTTGTAGTTTAATTATGGGCGACTGGTAGTAGTGAAGTATTTGTCTTTTAAGTAAATCGTATTGCTGGCTAGAGTATGAGAGGATAATATTTCCCTCTTAAGAGCCCCTGCACATCTGTACCTTGGCGCGAGGGATTATGGGTTAACTTGCCACGCATTCTGCTGTCCAACATTCTGCACATATAAGTTCTCGCTTTCTTCTCTAGTGCAAGTGTAAATTGCTTTATGTCAACACAGGTATCCTGAAGATCACGATTACAGAGAATATGGGCACGCGTCTAAAAGGGCTAAGGAAATGGAGAGGTATGACGGTGGAGATGTAGCAAGAAATTCCAAGTGGAAGCAAGAGCGTTCTTTTGCACCCTGCCAAGAAAAGGAGGAGCAAAGATTCCCGGGCGCGCAGTCCCGGCGGTCGGCTGAGAGGGAGCACTTGGGGGGGCCTGTCACAAAGGTAGCCTACGAGTACAGCCACAAGCGGCGCCGGCACCCCGACGGGGAAAAGCCTTTTGCAGGCGACAGAGCTCAGAAGTACGTGAAGCAGGAAGAGCAGAAGTACGGCTCTTCCAAGAGTGCCCGGAACAGCAAGGAGCTGGATTACTTCAGTGGGAGCAGAGCGAGGCGGACTGAGGAACGGCACGTTGAAGAACCTGTTAAATGCAGCTCAAAGAAGGGCTGCAATGCCTGTGTTAACTCTTCCAAAACGGATGTTGAGCTGAGGTCTTTTAAAAACAAACTGAATGAAAGAGTGAGGAAAGATGGGGAATTGAGGAAAAACGTAGATTCCTCCAATAGCCAGCGTGATGCAAGTCATACTGTTTCAGATGTGAAAGTGTCAGAGGCCAACTGTATGAGAGAACATCTCACAGTCAAAGTGGATATGAAGAAAATGGTGACCAAGTACAGGTATTGGTTTTCTTTCACCTCTGCTTTCTTCCTGTCTCTTTACAGTTTATGAGTATTGGAGGGAAGCATGGTGTCTTTAGGAGGTAACCAGGACAAACTATGATTGTACCTTTTTAGTTTTATTTCTTCTAAAATGGTAACTTTCCTGTCTTGGCAAATTAACTATTAAACCTCTATTAAAATAAACAAATACAACCGACCAACAAAAACCCAACATTCTATGGAGATGTAGGAAGTGGAAAGAGTAGATATGCCTGATACAAACCTGTAGTTAGTAGTTGGATATGATAAGTCAATGTGTTATTTTTATTTGAAAAATAAAACCCTCAAAAGACCAAAACCCAAATGCAGATAAGCATAGTCCTGTGCTTTCATCTGAAATGATGGCATTTTTTTAAACTGACTTCCCCCCTTCTTTTTTCTAAAAATCAGCTAACCTTTAAATGCATAAATCTCAACACATATATTCAGAAGTTCGAGATTTCAAGTTCTGTAAAACTGCCAAAAATGAGAGATCTCTGAGTTGTCATTTATTGTTATAACCAAGTGGCAGCCTGTTGTGGTATCAGAACTAAAAAGCAGTAGAGTCTGCTTACAAATCTCTTCTGTGTAATACTTGTGTTTGCATTTAGCACTCCCTGAGCTGGCTGCAGTGGAAGAAAAAGTGGCAGTAGTGTAAAATTTTAGATGATAAATACATGGTAGAGAATAAGCAGCTTGGTTTTGATAGATTCTTGCAGGGTTTTCTGGTTTGTTGTCGTGCTGTTGCAGGCCAGAATATCTTATATTGGTAATAGTAGCTTTTGGAAGAGATAACCTTCCTTTCCAAAATTGTCAGCCTTCATTTAAAGGTATTTTGCCTCTTGTCCCAAATAAAACATCTATATAAATTTTCTTCTCATTGCACTATAAAATATATAATACAATGGAGAGTTACAAAGACAACTTACTGCATATAAGGAGCTAATACTAAAGGAGGAAAGGGAGGTGGAGTAATGCCCATTACCCACAGTTGGGTGAGGATGAGGATTTGCCTTCCTGAGTGATAATGTCAGGAAAATTGTTGGGTTTTTTTGCAAACCCATAGGATGATTCCTCTATCTAGGAGGCTCTTGCTGCTGTTTTTAAAGGTCATGCACAATGGACATGGTAGTTGTTTGCAGACCAAAGAAACTACTGCATTGATTACAGCTAATTTAATGTATGGACAGTTTGCTTCTGCAGCCAAAAGTACTAAATATTTTATTTTTTCAAAGATGAGAACATTAATTTTACAGAAGCTGATGACTTGGATTATTCATATTACTTTAGGCATTTAAGAAACACCTGACTTGAAATGACTCAGCTGAGAAGAATAGTTTCTTTATAAACCTGGGGAGCAGGTAGATAATTCAAATATCTAAACCCGAGGTTGCTTGGATTCCTTCTTGCATGCATTTATTCCTGGTTTGTTAGGGGAAAATAGGTGGTTTCTGGCATCTGCTAGAGGCTATGATGCAATTTTTGTATGGAATTCTATATTGTGTGCTTCTAATACAGTGTGTCCAGGCACACATAATCACTTTTCAGAATGAACAATTAAAAGTCTTCATCCTAAAATCTTTTATCTGAGCTCTTAGAGTTCTTAATTTATATTTTAGAATGACAAGCATTTTCCTTGCAGCAAGAACAGTATGGCTGTTGAAGTGTTGGCTTTCTTGTCAAAATAATTTTTGAGCAGCAGTGCAACCATTTGGGGTGTAAACTTGCTTAGAATGAGTACAAATTTACAAAAAGATGGTAAGCACGTTCTTGAGTTCACACACTGCTGCTGAAGCAGTTTCACTGCTGTTTCACTGGCTGAAGTGATGATTTGGTTCCTAAAGATGTGAGACTTTTTTTCTTATCTTTGTACTGTTCTTGAAAATTGCCTGGTAGTTCCTTATAAACAAGACACAGGCATAACTGCCTTTCAGAATTATTCTAAAGTAGTCTATCAAGATCTTAATTTTATCTAGATTTGATAATCTAGTTGAATTAAATTTAAAATTCACAAATTTTGTATTGCATACTTCACAAAAGCAAAGATTCCTGAGAGTGAAATTCTCTTCATATTTTATTATAGATTTTCTTCCTTATAGCCTTACTAGTTTTTTAATTAAAAAAAAGAACAAAATGAGATTTTTTTCTTTTAATCCCATTTATTAATAATATGAACTTCTTAATTTGTTTTGTTCTACTTGTCTATTTCAAGTTTTCAGATTTAGATACTTGCTTTAAAATAAACTATACATTTTTTTAATTGTAGGACTGCTTCTAGTCACACTACAGAGAGACAGATGTCCCATGATCTGGTTGCTGTTGGCAGAAAAAAAGAAAATTTTCATCCAGTGTTTGAGCACATGGAATCTGTAACACAAAACGTTGAAAACGACCCATCAAAAGAATTTACTCAGGAAATAATCACAATTATTCATCAAGTTAAAGGTGGCTGTAGTATTTGGACTCTATGTATATGTTTGTGTATATATAACAAATGTAGATTACTGAACACAAAGCTGGTGGTTTAGATATGAGGTCCTAGTAAATCTGAGGTGTTTGCCATTGGCTTTGTTTATATTTTGGCTTCCTTTTGTATTGTTTAAGGAAAATGTGTGTTGAAGATTTAAGGTAGTTGAGTGGAGGATGACTGCAGGAAGGTCTCAGGCCATAACTGAGGCATTACTGTGGAGATTAAAGATCAAAATGATTTTATGCTAGTATGGGAGAGTAGCCTGCTTATTTAGAAAACACGACAGAACTAAGGGAGCTTTGCTATAATCACAGCTCTCTAGTTACATATAGGGCCTTTAAATTTCCAGATTAGTGTTTAGGCAGCTGTATCATGTTCAGTGTTGAACTTTATATATAGATTCAAGTAATTTGGGTACTACCATGACTACTAGCTGATAATTGAGTTTAATCTTATCAAATAAGGTACTCTAGGTTGGGCTGGCTTAATCTTTCATTTGTGTATATTAAAATACAAGTGGAAATAATTTGAAATTTCATTTCAATAGAGTTGTCATGGTATCCTTAAGAGTTAATCTTTTAAAATATAGATTTTCTCACTGTGCGTTTCAAATACCACAAATAACGTTTTTGTATTTAATATCTCTTCACAGCAAATTATTTTGCATCTTCTGACATAACTCTACACGAACGGTTCTCAAAAATTCAGGATAAGTCAAGTGCAAATACAAATGAAGTGAAAACGCATCTGGATCCCGAAATTCACAGGTAATTGTTGAACTTTTTGTCTTAATTTATTTGCATTAAGGTAATTAATCTTCAGTAGACGTTACGCATTTTACTAATTTTTACCTGCCTGTATATTTAACACATTCTGTAGCCTGGTCAAGAATGCTTTTGCTTTTATAGTGATGACTTTTGTTTTTATGCAGTATTTTTGTGTTCCAGGAGGATTGACATGTCTCTAGCAGAACTTCAGAAAAAACGAACTGTGCCATCTGAATCTCCCCAGGTACCTTGATTGCTTAACTTTTTTGACAAGCAGTAAGTTATTATAGATACATTATACATGTGAGCAATGGTTTTTTCTTGCTATTGGGACATAATTTTTACATGCTGTGAAGACCAGCAGTAATTCTGAGTATTTTGAAAAAATCCACACCTGAGCATATTTAGGGATACCATAGTGATGCCAGTGTACTGTGTTCACTGAGCAGGAAAATGCAGAAGTGTTCTCCTGAGTAGCTGGAGTGTGATCATTCCTGCTGCTTGAACCCCTGTCTGTTTTTAAATAATGCAAATACTGAGTCCTTAACTGATGTGTGGTTCTTGGTTTTCCTCTGAGTTACAAAAAGCCTTAATGTTTCTTCTACCCTAATGTTACAATGACTCAAAATCCACATAATTCCTCAGAATGCTATTTTATCCCATGCTTTCATCTAGGGTCATAAAATTTTCTGTCTTCCCCTTTAAAGCTCTGCTTGTTATGATTTAATTACCATTCCTTTTCTACAGTACAGCTACATGGAGATTCTCCTTGTTTAAGGACAATAGAACTTCTTAAGATTTACTGAAACTTATATGAATATTTCTGCCTTGGCAACTCCATGCAGAATTCCAGTGCTCTGTGCACTGTTATTTGGAAACTTCTAAACAGGCAGATGATGCAAGGAAGGATAATTGCTTAGGACCACTTTTTATTGCTTTAGACTTTGGATCCTTGGGTTGATGTGAACCTGTCCTGTGTGCAGATAGCTGAACTATGTTAACAGGTTGTGTACAGGGTGCTGCCCCTGAAGGACAGAAGCAGGTTGGTGTTCAGTTCTTAGCAGCTAACTTGGCTTCAACCCTTCCTTTTAACTAGAACATTGTAAGAGTGTTAGAAGATCCAAATGATCTACGGTATGATATAGAAAGGAGAAGAAAAGAGAGATTGAAGAATGAAGATGAGAGAGTGTTTCATATAGATGGTGTAACTCCAAGGTAATGAGCAAATAATCTTGTTGGCCCAAGCCTATAGTTCCCTTATGTGTTCATTTTAGGGCCCTTCCACAGATACATTCACATTTGTGGTGATTCTTTTCCACAGTCAGATCTTCTAAGTTTGACTGGGGCTGAAATCCAGCTTTCATACATTGCAAACTACTCTGTAATGAGGTGTTATCTTGAAAGAGGTTAAACTGCAGTGGGAAAAAAAGAAAAGCAAACACAAACTGTAGCACTGAATGAGAAGAGAGGAAAAAGTTAGTTTGAAATAGTTTTAAGATTTTTAAACTCCTCAGTGTGCCAAGTAATAACATTCTCATGGTATTTTGCAGTTCTGTAAAAGCATTCTAGGATAAATATATTGTTATGCTGCCCTACTGGTTTGGTAATAAAATGTGGAATATCAGCAAATAATTGGAATTTTTCTAATTCTTGGAGAATTTGAAAACTTAGATTTTTGGAATAGCATTTTACTTCCATGGATTCCTTGAACAGGTTTGTTAAAGGTTTTTGCCCCAAAGGTGTCTGCTAACCTCATCCTGTTTCACTTTTGATGTTGTGAGGTCAGTTAATTAGAGAGAGAGAGACTTTTTTACAAATGTTGATTAATGAATTTCCAGAGTGTAATAAAATGTATCCACACAGTAGTCATAGTTTCTTATGCAGATTGTTCTTCGTGTACTGCTCTTTGTTCATTTTAAATGCAGTCTGTAATGGCAACTAATGGCAATACACACGTTTGGAAAAACAGACTTATAAAGCTGTAGAAGAAATTTCTTGTATTTGAGATTCTTGAAACAAAAAAAGGTAGCAAGTGGAGGAAAATTTCACTGGACCGGCCTCATTTCCCCCAGCACACTTCCCCAGTTATTGTCCTGTTTATCTTTTGTGGGAAGTGTAAATTTCCCTGTTTGGCTGTCCTGGAGTTTGTTGTCAGGGTTCCACTGTCAGGGGAATGTGGGCTGGGGGCAGTAATGGAATCAATGATATGTAGAATTTTCCTGAGGCTGAGAGGCTTTCATAGCTCACGTGAGATACTGGCAGTGCCTCTGAGCTTATTGGGTGTGCTGCTGGCTTTTTTCCTGAACTTATTTTGCAGCTATGAAAGCTGTTTCTGTGTGTTTTGTAAAATACAAATTCTGACTTCTGCTGGTTAATTTTAATGGAAAATGCTTTATTTAGAAATTTGCGGATGCATCTGCATTAGCAATATTCTTGGTAAAAAAAAAAAAAAAGAAACAACAAAACAATAAGAACAAGCAAGCAAGATCCCAAAGCCAGAATCAGCTGCTTGCTGAGGCTGGAACTGGAGGGTGCAGTGTCTGTGTTTCGGGAATGCCGGAGCAGCCCGCGGGGTGCAGAGCGCGCTGCCACCGGCAGAGGGCGGCCGCGGGCCGGGCCGGGCCGGGCGCGCGTTCGGGGCAGGCCCGGCTCCTTGGGGCCGGGAGGGGAGCACGGAGCGCACACTGCCGGGGAATTCTGGGCAGAATGGCACGGTTTGAGCTTGGACTGGCAACTCGTTGATTGGCCTAGCAAAATTTACTTACAAGCTTTACCTTTGTGATGCAGATGCTAGAATAAGCTAGTTTAAAATACAGGGCGTTGGTATGCTGTGGCTTTAGATATTAATTGTTCTCACTCTCTCTCTGACACGTCAGGAGCCAGCAAAGCTGCAGTCTTTCAAAGTTACAGACATCTCAAGTTGATGGTTTCCATAAGCCTATGAGGTTCATTAAGCCACCTTTCAGGAAATTTATTGGGAGACCTTATCTGGTAAGCCTAAAAGTAGAAACAGTAGCTCCTGCACTGTTGATGTATAATTAATATTTTGCTTCATTGTCTATGCTGATGTGAATTTAACAATCTGTGATGTCTTGCCCTTTTAAATTTTGAGTGAGGCTTTTTTATCTTCTGTCTGTGCCCAACAATAAAACTCATAATTTCACAGTTCTAGTGCAAGAGTACTTCCTCAGGTGTTTTTTGAGATTGGTACATCTGAACTAAAACCACTTTGATACCACTCCTTTTCTTTTCATAAAAGTTTGTGTCTAATATCACATTTCTTGCACATAATGGTGTAATTACCTAAATGGTAAAATAGAAGGCCTTGTTATTGAGCAGATAATCTGAGCTAATGTTAAGTAGTTTGAGAAAAAGAATACTCTCCTGCATTATAGTTGTCAGTGGTACGAAGGGAATGCCTGAATCTTGTGTAGGTGGTATTGTTTCTGAAACAATGTTTCTTTTCTCTTCATTATGATAAAAGTTCTGAAAAGCACTTATTTTAAATAAAAATGAGGAGCAAATCACAGAAATAACAAGAAATATCTTGTTAAAAAATGTTCCTGAGGATGAAATGTTAAACAATAGAATATCACATTTTTTGAATATTGCATTTATGAAACCTAGCTTTGGACAATTATTCTTTAGGCTGTCTTTCTGCAGTGCACTTCAATACTGAAGTGGGCAAGACAATAATATTAGGTCCAGTAGAAATAAGTTTGTCTCTTGTGGAAAGTTCTTTCAAAAGAATTGTCATGAAGAATTCCAGGTATTTGTGCTTGGGGAACTGGTGAGACCAGAAAAGCTTTTTTAATGTGTGCAGTATAATTCTAAATCACTTTTGCTTATTTTTCTGTTGTCTGCAAAATAAGGAGAAGACTAACATAAGTTCTCACTCCTTATACACTGTAACTAATACCCTATGGAGAGGCTCCAGCAGCCCATGAAACTGAGGTCCATCAGAAGTAGCTTTCATGTAGTCAGCTCTCAAATGTAGCTGCTTTGCAGATAAAAAAGTGCCCCCTTCAGTGTAAAGGAACACAAGTTTTTAGTGGTAGAAAACATTACTTAGCGTTGAGTAAGATTCAAGTACAATGGCTAAGTAATGGATCCGACTGCACGGGGTCTGGCTGAGCTGGAGTTCATTTCCCACAGCAGCCCTCCCTCCCTCCAGTGCAGTGCTTGCACTGGGGGCAGGAAGGTGCTGGAGACACAGCAGTGCTGGGCAGGGCTCACAGGGGCAGGGCTGCCTCTCCTGCTTTCCACCCCACACCCAGGGCCGGGACTGGGCTGGATCATGGGAGGGGACATGGCCAGGACAGCTGACCATATGACCTCTGCTCAGCCAAGAGAAAGGAAATAATAATAAAAGCTCAGAAAAAGGAAGGAACATGTGGGAGGTAATTGGTTATTTTGACATTTGTCTTCTGGAGCAACCTCTGTGCACTGAAACCCAGCTTCCTGGGAAGTGGCTGGTGGGAAGTAGAGAAGAAATACATTTTCCTTTGCTTCTATATGCAGTCTTTGTTTTTGCTTTATTAAACTGAATTTTTCTTGACGCATGTGGTTTTTAAATTTTGTTTTCTCCCTCCCAGCCCTGCTGAGGAGGGAATGATAGAGCTGCTTGGTGGGTACCTGGTATCCAGCCAAGGTCAGCACACCACTGTAATACTGTAATTGCAAATGAAAAGGAGGTTGCTTTGAAAAAGACACTGAGCTATTTCTAAATGTGGTGAAGATTCAGGAAGATTGCATTTTTGTATTTAATAGTGAATTGCAAACGTGCAACTTTTAGGGAATCTTGCACTGCAGTAAGGAGTAATTCATTTGGAACAACAGTAGGTGTGAAAGCATAGGTATTAAAAATGCAAGACATCCTAAAGGTGGAATGGCTCTTAATGGTCAGCCTTTCAGAAGCTGGTTTGCAGACAAGTAGGAAAATCAAAAACTTCAGTTAAGTAATCAAAATATAATATTTTTGATGTTGACATTCAGTAATTGGGGGTGGAGCTTAAACTTGAGAAAAACTTAGGCCTGAAAGGTACAATTGTTTATGTAAGCCTGAATGTAAGATTTGTCCATTTAGCCTTGTACCCTACTGACAAAAGGAGGTCAGCTAAAGAGTAAAGTAGAAGATCAGAACAAGTATACATGTGTATTCCTCCTCCTCCTCATTTTTTCTTTCTTTTATTTATTTTTTAAAGCCTCTGATTTAAGAACTTCCTAAAAAATGTTTTGCTGTACCTTTGCATCAAGTAGTTCTAATGTTAATATTTCTGTGAATGTACTTTAGTCTTAAGGAAAGTGGAGATGGGGAGTATCCAGAGTTAATTAAGGCAAGCTTTATTTTAATTCCTAGGGGTTTATTTTGAACTATAGTGGGAAATTTTTGTAATTTTTTTTTTTCATCTTGCTGGATTCCCAGCTTAAAGGAAGAGTGTACTTCAGCTAGGAGCTTCCTGATTTGTGTTGTATGTGGAAAGTTAATTTGATTTTGTGGAGTGTCTTTATTTTCTTCAAATAAGAAGGGAACTGGGAAGTTCCTATCTTTTTCTTGCAAAAGCCATTTTAATCTCACTTCATAAAATCTTTTGTCCTCTCTTTTTATTCTCTGAATCCTTTCTTGTCAGGGCATTGTAAGAACCTGAATGGTTGACTTGTATGCAATAACATAGTCTAAAAAAGAAAAAAAAGAAAGCTAACTTAAATCCTATTTAAAAGTTATCTTGGATTCTAACATCATTCCATTATATTTATAGCCCCCTATCTCCCTACACCATTATTAGCAGTTTTGCCAGAAAGGTTTGGTAGTTGTTAGAGGACAGAAATTCTGGGACTAGCAAAACATGCATTTGGATTTATTATTAAAGGTTAGTATTTATGAAATATTTCAGGAGAGTTTTCTTCTTAGTTCTTTTTAAAATGTATTTCAAGCTGATGACATTTCCTTTATTAAAAGAGAGTTCAACAGCACTAGAATGCTTCTGTGATTATTCAAGAATGGACCATAAATTTATTTAATTGCTTGGAGTTCATTAGCATGTTCATTCTGTCTGCATAGAGGACCTCAATGTAGTGTATGCCAATGCTTCTGTAAATATTGGTGATCATATGCAATGATGGATGAGAATGACCTCCTCTAGAAGTAGTGTCATAGGGAAAGTTGGAGAAGAGCCAAAATGTGCAGGTAGGTCGGTGGCTGAGGGAGTGCTCTGTTTTGGGCAGCCACAGCTGTTTGGTTGCAGCTGTAAGTGTATTGACACAACAATTTCAATACCAGTTGTCTGTGTAACTTGCTTTTGAAATCATGCTTGTGTGGCAGGCAAGCAATTCTCAAATGCTCCCTTGAAACAAGGAGTTAAAAGTAGCATTTTCTAAGGACCTCAGTGTGCTCCACATTGTTTGTTTGCTGTGGAGGTGTGTCTGTGCTACACACCAAGGGGTGATGGCCATGTGCTAACCAGGAGGTCCAGAGAACCAGTCCTGTCACCTTTGTCCCTGATGCAAGCCCTGACTGCTGCAGCAGCCTGTCTGCTCTACTTGATACATGCAAGCTGAGGCATCTGTTCTGGGAGGGAGGGAGGGATGGAGAACGTTAATTGTGTGGTCAGCTGCTTGGATCTCTCCAAGAGGAAGGAGTTCCAGGAAGATGGTCTGTGTCATCTTTGACTTCTGTGGGCTCTGCTGTCCCTTCAGCCAGCCTGGACTGCAGGCCCAATGCTCCTGTTACTCCTGTTCCTTCAAAGAGTGTCATTGTGTCAAACACTACAAGACTGACTGTGTTTCAATATTTGTTAGTATAACCTGAACAATTTATTTTTTTTTCTTGAATAATTTAATAACATGAAGCTATAACTGTTTTCCTACTAGAGTTCTTACTATGCTTCAAAATCAAGTGACACTTACCCCTACAGACGTATTAGAGGACACCTTGAAAATGCAGGATCCATCAGAAGGCACTTTAAGGTACAGATCAGCTTTTATAAGATGTTTGTTATATAAAATGGTGGTTGAATCTGTTGAGCTTCATAACAGGACACACAGTTTTGAAGGTCTTAAGTGCCATGAAAAATAATGTCATCAAAGCCTAATTGTTTCTGTTGGAATAATGGGAGGCTTAGCTTTTAGTAGGTGAGAGTGCTGGCAGTGGATTGAGCAGGGCTGTCCAGTGTTGTATGCAGGCAGTTGAAATAAATAGGTTACTGCAGAGTCAGGAATAAGAAATGCAGGAATTGCACAATGGCTAGGAAACTCATCTATCCAAAACCCAAGCTGCTGAGCTTTTTTCCTTCATGTGACAGAAGCCTGAGCTTTTTCCAAGGCTGGAAGACATGGGTTGTGTTACTTTCAAAAGTGTATTACTGTTATTTCATTAACCCATTCATGTAGGGATTTCTGGGGAAATAATGTCTTGTGAATACCCTGCGTACTGCTAGCTATGCATTAAAAAAAATTGAAAGAAGTGAGGTTTTATTCTTGGGCCCTCAAGAAGGTAAAGAGATGGGCAACTGTGCTTCTTTCTCAGGTAGAGCAGTGGCCAACTAATGCCTTTTAATGGTAAAATGTATCCTGGGTTCAGCAGAAAAGCAAAACATTTCCTTTTCTGCTGACAGTGGCATGCTCTGCGTGAGTCCAGTTAGAGTTGTTGATGTGAGAAAAGTATAAGTCAAATCTAAAACAACTTACACTAATTTTCTACCTCGAAATTGCCCCTACATTTTTAACATGCATTCTTAAGACTAAAGTAATAGACAGAATAGATAGTCACCTTTTCTGTTTTGTAGATAGTGAAGTAGAATTTCAGTGGCTGATTAGCTGTCACTTTTGGATGAAACTTTGAAAGGTGGGGAAGTATAGATGTGAGTAGTGGGGTTTTTTCCCCTTCTTCCCCCCCACCCCAAACATAAGAGCTGTTGGATAAAAAGACTTTCTTCAGTTTAGGTGTGCCTTGTCAGCCAACCTTAGTCACATAGCTAAGCTGACACCAACAAAATCTGCTGTCTTTATTCTGCTGGAGAAAGTGTTTTTCTAAGTTAAAAAGTTCAAAGTGTTCAAAGCCTGATACAACTATTTTAGCACCTAAGAAGGTTGTAGCCTGTTATTCTGTATCCCCTCTGCACTGTCAGCCTCCAGGTGAGGGAGGAATCTAGCACTGGCTGCTGGGGCAGTGTTGGTGGTTGATGCTCCTTTCATTTACATCATCCTGCAGCTCTGCTGATTTTACAAGCAGGAAAGTGTCCATTTAAGTTGTCACCTCACATACACATGAATATTGCAGTACCCAGTGATCTGTCCCATGATGCTTTAATATTATAGGGAAAATGGCATATGCACTTGTATTGCAGTTTGCTTATGTGTATAGCACTTCTATCATTGCCATGGAAACAGTGGTGTTGATTTGACTTAATTTCTTTAAATTTTTGTATTTAAATTCCTTTTGCACATCGGTTTTCTTGCTGTGCTGATGGTAAAATAGAGGTGACTGGACTATCTTTTACACTGAGGACTTTCTTGGCTAATTATTTAAAAGAACACCAACATACAGAGAAACAAAAACCTTGCAAAAAACCCCATATAGAATTCTCTGCCTTCCCCTCTTCCCACCTCCCAAAAAAATCAAGCCCCACACAATTTTTTCTTGATATATAAAATAAGGGCATTTAAATTTAATAAGCAAAAAGTGATGACTACTCAGAGTATTTAAAAAAAAACATATGGTCTGCACTATGCTAGACTTTTGGGAAAAGAAAAAACTGCTGTTCTAAAATACCTTATAAAGGATCTGGAGAAGTCTTACAAAATGTAAAAGGTCTTTTTTGTAATGTCCCTTTATCATGAATCACTAAGTTAGCCTTTAAGCAAGTAAATGCAAAGTGATCTTTAAAACTAAACTGCATTCAGTGCTTAAAAAAAGTTCAGTGTGTTATTGGCTGTGGTGGCTCACCCCTGCCAGCAGCATAGCACCACACAGCTGCTGCCACCCTGCCCTCAGCTCCCTTCCTCTCCCAGCAGGATGGGATGGAAAATGTGGAGAGCACCAGTGGGAGAACTCATGAGTTGAGATGAAGACTGTTTTAAGTAGTGAAGAAAAGAGTGATGCAAAGGCTGTCACTCACCATCTGTCACAAGGTGACTGATGCCCAGCTGGTCCCCAAGCAATGGCTACTTCCTCCAAAACCCCCTTCCCCCAGTTTCTGTTGCGTAGGAGATCATGTGGTGTATAACTTCCCTGTGCTCAGCTTGGGCCACCTGTCCTGGCTGTGTCCCCTCCCAGCTTCTTGCCCACCCTGTTGTCCTTGCTGAGCAGCAGAGTAAGGAAAGAGGAGAAAGTGTTGCTGCTGTGCAGGTACTGCTGGGCAATAGCCAAAACACTGGTGTGTTACCAGTGCAGTTTTAGTCACAAATTCAAAACTCAGCACCATGCATGCTGCTGTGAAGAAAATTAACTCCATCCCTGCCACACAGTGCAGCCAGATATATTTGCTCATATACCCTTATTTTAGAGCTTCAGGCTCCTAGGGATTGTCATTGGCATTATTTATAGAACAGTCCTGATGTAAACCTGGATGTCACTTCAGCAGACTCTTTTCTTATTTCTAGAATATTAGTATATTCTAAAATATTCATTATATTTTTCAAACTTTAGATTATCTTGTTTTGATATAAGCTGTGTGTGACTGAGGTGCCTATTTGCCAAATGTATATATAATATACATTTGGCCATATAACCTGTTAGCTTTTTCTACAACTGATGCTGTTCTACATTCATACTACTGCTGTGTCCTTCCCTCCCCAATTATAGAACATGTACACGCTTGAGTTGAAATGTCTAAGCTGTTTATAAGGCAATTTTCAATACCTTGCACCTTTTTCCCATCCCTTGCTTGTTCTGGTCCTTGGTTTATTGTCATACCATTGCAGTGGCAGACCATCAAGGCCTCCTTTCTAGTCACTGAAGTCAAAGGAACCATAGCAGAAGTGGGGAAATAGGAACTTCTAATGCTGTGTTCAGGGCATTAATCCAGCATTAATAGTGCCCTTCAGTCTTCCCTGTGACAGGCACATACCCATGTAATACAACCTTGTGCAAGGAAGTTCTTTGTGCCTGCACTCTGATACTCTCCAGGAAAGTGATGGGCATTGAAGGGGCTCTTGCAAGTGTCCTCCATCAGAATAACCCTGGGGGAATGATGGGGCCAGATTCTCACTTGTCTCCTGCAAAGTAGGTGGGTGAAATGATTTGTGAAATAACAGAACCTCCACATTTGCATAAGGAAACCTCTGTTCTGTACAGTTCTTTCTTTATTGTTCACGAGCCACACAGTGGAAATCACGGTGGAAAAAGTGGTACTAAAGTTATTGCAACCTCAGAGCATGTGATTTTTCTTGAAGTGATCCTTGCTCTGTCAAAAGGAGACATTTCACCAAAGGAATTTTGTCATGCTCAAGAAGGGCTGTTGCTATGACATACTTCGTTTTCTGCTGCCCTTCAAAGATAAAAGATAAGAAGAATTTGTATGGCCAGAAGGTTTTCTCGGGTTTTAGATGAATACCCATTGTTTAAATTTGGAGTGGCTGTTGGAAAACTTAAAATGGCAGTGTTGGAAAACTATGGGAAATTATGACAAGTAAGGTTTTTATTACTCTAAAGATGTTTACTGTCTACTTTATTGGAGATCTGAGTGCCTAGTAGTGAAAATCTTTTTTGAACTTCGGCTGCTGTGATCAGAGTTGATCTTGCTGTATCCTGTGTTTTTATAATGCCTTTCACCTTTAAGTCTTCTGATACCTCTGTGGCCTCTGCTCTTAGTCCCACAGTAGGTTAGTTTGCAGTTTTCCAGTGTGGAGGTATCAAAGGCGTAGAAAATGCCTTCAGACTGTCAAACATTAAAGCTCCAGGAAGAACATATGTACTGATTTGTGTTAGTGTGACACTTTGGACTCAATGGGTGCCTGCTGCAGGTTGGCATCACTGACTTTGGTAGTGGCAGTGAGGTGTTGTCTGGAAGTTTTTTGTTGATGGCATGTGCCTCATTAATGGTTGAAAAATGTTAAAATGTTGTGCAATGCATTTTTTTTTTCTACAAGGAAGATAATTTCAGATGTTTTAAACAGCAAGTGCAATATGTCAGTTCTTTGAGCCCTGTGCTCTGAGGAACAATACATCCATGTAAAGGAAGAAGGTGTGCACTTGCAAATGCATGCTTCTGTCATTGAGTACTGGAGGTTTTACATCTGTATCGCTGTAAACATGAACTTTTGAGTTTTGGTGCCCTCATTTTGCACACTTTTTTCTTCCTTTCCCCCACCCTTACAGAGCAACTTTGCAGATGGCCGTTTGCAATCCCATTATAAATCAGGCTTAGTGCAGAAGGGTTTATATATTCAGGCTAAGTACCAGCGGTTACGTTCTGTTGGTGTAAGGGGATTTGCCACTAACAAATTCAGAGATGGATTTTTGAGGAAAGAAAAGGTAAGTTTGGTTAATTTATTTTTCACTAAGCCATTTGTAAAATATGCATATTCATAAGATCCATTTCGATTTTTAAATCTGCATGGAATGACTTGGATGGGATTTTCTGGGATACTGGCTCTTTGTACTTCACTGGCAAACTTGACTGTGCACTCCTGTTTCCTCCCTGTTTATTCTGTGGAAACTTGCTTTGTGTAACTGCAAATGAAAGATGCCCTCTGAGATTCTGTGGTTGCTTCTGTTTCAGTATTTTTTCCTTGAGCTCAGCTGATCTCTCTTCCTACTGACAGGACCAGAAATTGTCCCTTTGTGGAACAAAATATTCTGTCCTGTTTAATCTAAGAGAAGGGTATTAATAATTTTTTAATACATGTGTGCTTCTCCTTTTTAATGTTATTGTAATTATGTGCTTTAAAGTATTCACTGGGGTGCTGCTGTGAAAAAAACTTCCTGCATAGTGTAATGTCTTGTGTAAAACAGTTTGATAAGCTTAAACTTTGATTTGCAGAGTGTATGGGCCAACAATAATCTTCAACTGCAGAAGAACTTTTGAGCCATATAAAATGTTGCAGCTTTTGTGAGGATCAGTAGTTAAAACATACTAAATCCTTTATTAGAATTGATCAAAGTAGTATGAAGTTACTTGTGACATCAGGGAATTGGATTATATGACTTGCACAGCCCCTTGTAGTTCTGTGTGAGTTTTTGTTTTGCAATTCTGTGTCTATCCAGCTACAAGTAAATACACTTGAATAAATAAGCATTTGTAGTTGGATTAGACTTTATCTCTTGGAGCACAGAAGCACCTTAAAGCACAGGTTCTTACAGCTGTTTGCAAAATTCCTCAAGTTTACAGCCCAGTGGGCAGAAGAAAAAGCCCCCAAAACCCCTTAAGGAAACACATGTGAAAAACAAACCAAAAGAAACCCCCTTAAGGAAACATACATGTAAAAAACAAACCAAAAGAAACCCCCTTAAGGAAACACGTGAAAAACAAACCAAAACAAAACCAACCAAACAAAAACCCAACCATCAGAAAGAAAACCAAGCACTTGAAACAAGGTAAAGAGATCGCTTGTTACTGAAGTATTTGAGTAAACATCTCTTATATTTGCGTGGGCTCTGAGAAGTATTATATCTGAAGGCTAAATTGAATTTGAATTAGTGGAAAGTAGAAGGAGAAAGATATCCCCCTCCAATTATGACTTTGTAAAATGGGTATATATTTTGTTGTATGGGCTATTTCCAATAATTTCCATTGTTCTTCTATAATTGGCTGTTAAGATTCTTGTCTGGAACATATAAAGCATACTTAAAACATTCTGGCTACTAGATATGATTTGAATCAGAGAATCATCAGTGACTTCTGAGTTTTATTTTTTTTATGCCTGATGAATTTGAGTGTGTCTGGGTTACAGTAAAATAAATGCTGAAGAATAAGTATGACAACCATTTTCTTAACAGCATTAACTTAATGCTTCTTAACTGTTTGCTGGTTGACTAATTCCTAAAAACCAAAACTGTTTCTGAAATTGTAGCATTTTGCCTATTGTAGTGATAAAACTTGTCAAAATCTATTGAACAGTTCTGAACATCTTTTTTTTCACTTTATTTCATTTGAAATAATAATGCTGCGTATGTATCTTTTAAGATACAGTCTTTATAGTTGTGCTGTTTCAGTCCATAATTAAAAGAATCTTGCATTTTGCATACAGAACTTAGGAAGGTTGGGAGGGTTTTTCTGCTATTATAACTGACAGTAATGATTTTCTTTTTTCCTCTGTGTAGGGAAATCTAAATATTGCAACAGAAACCTGAACTGAGCTGAGATTGTGAAGTTGAAACAGATAACACAGCAAAGGGAGCATCTGTTCAGTTTTTGACAACTTTCTCAAGACTAAAAAAAGGATAAAGGAACTAATGCTGTAACTTTCTTGATTAAAAAATAACTTTATTTTGAATGCTGCAGAACTTTTTTACAGTTTTAATAATTGCTTTTAAAGTACAGTATTCAATTGAAACATCATATTATGTACCTTTAGTTCTGTGTGCATACCAGTCTCAAGTAAGGAAGTCATTGAAGGGAATCTTATTTATTGAATACTTTTTCTCTAGGCATGATGTTACAAATGGAACTTGAGTTGTTATACCCAGAGGTTTATATGTTGAAAGTTTATTGCTAATGTAATAATAAAAAAGAAAAAAAAAGTGCCTGAATTGTTTGGTAATAGCACATTAGCTCAGGATTTTCCAATTAATGACCTTTTAGGTTGTGCAATAGATTTTACACCTCTGTTCAGTCATTTCCATAAAACAGTATTTTGTATTACTTTGGATTAATAATACACTTGGATTTCTGATGTGTATATACATTTGTAAATTGTTAGAATGTTGGGACAACTTTCAGCATTTGATTAAAATGAATGGTAACAGGCAGTTATATAAAGTACTGTAGCAGTAGCTTATAACTGCACTGAAAGCATGCTTTGGTTTGTTAGAAGATTAGCTGGTCTGTATTCAAAATTATTCTGTCTCATTATATTTTGGTCTATTAGATTCTTGACCAAGCCACATGTTCTCTAATCTTTTTCATCATAAATGATTTGGTGATTTTGTGAATTCTAAAACTGAGGCCTGAAGTATTAAATTACAAGAAAAACAAAAAATGTAAGTTTCTGAAAGCATGTCTTCTAACAAAGAAATTGTTCATAATTGAAACTGCTTTAAAGGCAGATAGCTGGTGATTTTGTTCAGAATGATTCTCTGAAGTTTACCATACTGCAGTATTGTTAGGCTGTGTGCAAAACTCAAATAGCCAGACCTGTTTCACAAGCAGCTATAAACAGTATTGTCTTTGTTTCCTGTTTATAGCCTTTGCCTTAATTCATGATCTGTGGTAGGGTCGTGTGTATGTATTGCAGATTTGTTCAGATTTCTTATTGACAGTAAATTTAAGATGCATAGCACATAGTCTTAAGAGATGTTCTTTTTCAAGAAAAAAAGTTAATTCACAATATCCTCAATACATGCAGGCAGATGTATTTCCATACAGAATGCAAGCTAGTCTCTGTTGTGGCTGCTAGACCAGAACTCCAGTTCTGGGTTAGAGGTATGTTTATGGAAAAGGAAATTTGGTTTTTTGGGTGGAAAGCCAGGATGTGATTTCTGCATGCTTTTTTGTAATGTTTTTTTCCACAATGCCTTCAGTAGAGAGACTGTTTGAAAATGCAGTTATGGCTCAGAACAGCTAAAATTACTGTCACTTGAGCTCTTCAGTTCCATGGGTGTTCTGCTTTGCGTTCGTAGGGCATAAGGCAGGAAGAGTGCAACATTTATTGATGTCACGGTCATTCAGTGGTGACAGATGTTTTGTTTCTAAAACACAGGTTTTCAGTTTAAATAACAATCATTAATAATTTAACTAGTTTTTTTAGTAACTTTAACATCCAGACAAAATGGAAATTGGAAGGAAAGGAACTCCCTGGACAAATAGAGGCAGGCAACCTTCTGCAGATAAGAAAGTGGTTTTTTACTTAATGCTGTCAGTGATTAATCTGGCAGAGTCATCCTGTGTAGATTTACTGGGAGATAAAAATAAGGAACTGAAACAACAGGTTAAATGAGTCAACCCAAAGCAAATGTGGAATTGCTGCAGTTCTGATCAGGCTGCTGGCAGGGGAGTGCACTCAGCACCTGCCATGCCAAGAGGGGCAGGTTTACCCTGAAGCCAACAAGTCCTTCACACTGCTCTGAATGTGCACTGCAAAAGATGTGAGAAATTAAACCATACATGATACAAGACAAACTACTGAGGCTGTGTTGTCTTATTCAACAGGATACTACTGTGTCTGTAAGCTTCCTGCAGTGTTCTTATTAAATTCTGGAAGAGAACTCTTTATTGAGTAAATGGAAAAAGTGGGTACATGAAGAAACTTCTGACATGGTCGTTTTGCTAACACTGTTTGGAAGTAATGCTGGAGTAGTCAGACTTCAGTCAGTTAATGCTGCTTTAACCAGGTTTCAACACGTGACTGACTCCTGATTTTGTGCTTTATTTTTTCTATGCATGATTAGATATCTCTAATTTGTTTTGTACTTTACAGTTTAGCTTTGTGTTTATTTCTGCAACTGGGAGCAACATATTGCAAACAAGTTTGTGGGCTTTTTGACTTGTGTGCTGACTTTGGTTCCCCCCCAACCCATGGTCCTAAGATGAATGTCCTATGAAATGTAGTCACTGTTTCAGTTGGTTTATCTTTTGTATGATCCCATATGCTCGAATAACATTTTTACTGATAATTTTGGATTCTGTCATGATAAGACCTCTTACATTCTAAAAAATGCACACAGAAATAATGAATTTTGTAAAAATTCATGGTTTAGGTGCTAGAAGCATCTACTCTATGACATGATGTGAGACATTGCTATGTAGATGTATCTTTGTGAATTACAGAGAGTTGTGTGTATATACTTATACCCAATTCAGCTTGTTTATTGTTTTAGCACAGAAAATTCTGTTGTACTGGAATACAGTGTTTGAGGGTAATGTATTAAAGTTACTGTTTGGGGTTGTGAAGGCACAAGGAAAAGGGTTAAGTAGAAGAAAGGTCAATTTACTTGAATAACCTGGTGCCTTTCAATATTGTGACTGCATTGTAGAAAACACGTGTACAAAGACTTAAGTATGTTGCAATCTTTCTAGTGAGAGCACGGACTGATAACAATTCTTGTTAAAGCAACTGTTTACTTTAAATAGGTGTGTAAGCCTCTGTAGGAAAACAGTGACTCTTTCATTAGTAAAGTCTGTCACTGTTTGCATTGGAAGGGCAAGTTAAAAATGTGATTGTCTTAAGAGCTTTCTAGCTTTCTGGTTTATACTTTGAAAATACAAATGTGAATTTCCTTTGTTTTGTTTAGCTTGAAATGGCTGTTAAATGCTGTCATTTTCAGTTGTTCACATGTGAAATTTTATTTTTAATTGCTATCCAAAATGTAATGGGTTTAATATGACTAGAGTCTTCCTTTTAAGTGTCTGAAATACTAAGTTGCTATGATGTTCAGCATTTATATTGCTGATCCATTTAATTTCTGCATAAATTGATTAAAATACTTATTTTAAATTTGTGGTTATTGAGTTCACAAGGTTAGCAAAATTCTGGGCCAGTAAGAAGCAACACATTGCAAGGTTTCTATAAGCCTGCCTTAACTATTAGTTGCATGTTTGAAATCATTTTACCTGGTGGATATTGATGGTCTTGAGACCTGAACATAGCTGTCTCAGCTCAGGTAACTAATAGCAGAGGATAGGAGTAAGTGCAGCTGAGCAGTCACCTGCTGTGTAATGTTTACCTGCTCCCATCTTCCCTAGGGCTCCAGGCTGAAATGCTGAATTTTATTTAAATGAACTTAGTTGCTTTAAAAACAGAACCAAACCCCAGGATTGCACTTTTGTGGCATTAAAGGCAGAATTCTCAAAATTGCTTGTTGTGCATCAGAAAGTAATTTTCTGCCATGTCTGTGAAATGGATAATGAGAGTTACTTGAAGAAGGTGATAAAAGATCATAACAAAGAGAGACTGATTTCTCAGTATTCACCTTAGAAGACTGTAAATAGAGGGATTCTTTAATTTCCTTCCTTTCCTAAAGGAAGGCTTTTCCCATACTGTGTTGAAATCCACCTCTTGCCTTTCTTTAAGTATCTGAACAGCAATCTACCAAGTTCTTTATGGGAGAGCCCTCTAAAAGACAGACTTCAGACTTGCATTCTAATGAATCTGAAAAAAAAGATGTTTCTGCACGTAACTCTGACCCTTGACAGACTTCATTCCATTGCTGCACAATTTGAAGATAAGAAGTTCTTCAGCCTCCTTGCGAAGGAAAGAAAGAATAAAAGCCATTTCATGATTGTTGAAAGCCTCCTTGTGACACTTGATTCCCTAACAGACCTTAAGGAGAGCCATGAACATTTAAGTGTGTTCTGTTTTGAGCTTTGTGAACATTATTTTTCCGTGTCAAGATCAGAGAACACTCTTGTCATAACACCTGCCCCTTCCTTCCATGCCTGGTGGGTTTTGTTGGAGGGATTTTGAGTAGGTATTTAGACACATGGTTTAATAGCCTGCCACTTTTAATGCAGTGTTTCTTCTGTTCACTGTTCATTGCTCTGAATTTTGTCTAAGTAGTCTGAATCTCATGTTGTCTTTTTAATATTTCATTTTCTGTAAATAATGTAGTAGATGGCTTTCATTTTGTGACTGGCTTCTCACGTCTTTAGTATTGAGGGGAGGAGGCAGTGGAAAAAGTTGTTGTTAGAGTATGTTCTTCAAGGAATAAAAAAAAAGCCTCATTGTTTTGTTTTAAGAATAGCAGGAATTTTTTACTCCCAGTTGAATGAGGGGAACTAATGTCCACTTCTGAGGAATAGATTGTTGATGTTATTTATACTGTAGTTTCTCAAGGACTGTCTAATGTGTGCATGTATACATGTATGTACACATGGAAACACACTGTTAGAGAAGCCTTTAATTATTTGTAAGTGTGGATAAGAAATGACATTTTTAAACTACTGAAGCTGGAGTTAAATGCAAATGCATTTTAAGTCTGTAGTCTTTGAGTCCACGACGGTGCTTTTGACAATGTTACTCCATATCTAAAAGCCTCGTTCATAAGGATATATAGTAAGATGTAGGTATGTTTATATGTATGTTTAACATAGTTTATATAAAATAAATGTAAATTTTGTTTCTACAGACAATAAATGTTTTCACAAAAATTTTACTTATAAATAATTCAGTTATTTGATTCAGTAGTTGTTAATGTTTGGTGTAATTTTCAGGGTGAAAAAAAAAAGCTTTTTTCACAATCTCTTGTGCAGGGAGTGGAAAGTGGCAGTTTTCTGTTTTCATACCTAAACTACCTGAGGTAAGAACAGGCTGCTTTTACTTACTGTTTCACTAACAGTCAAGGTGCTGGTGCTGTAAAATGTTACCTGTACTTTATCTTTAATACCGGGCTTCTCCTGTGCTGCCATTGTAGGTTTTTCCCCAAGGGTCTTTACCTGTGGGCAGACGTGCCCGTGCAGCAGCCTCCCCACCCTCCCTTCGTGCCTTTCTGTCCAGACATGTTGCTGATCGGTGCACACTGTTACTGTAGCAGGGGTTTCGCATCTTCCTGCCGTAGGAACAATCCGAGCTCCTGTGCGACGCTGCTCTTTTTAGTGAGGCATCAACACTACCCCAAAGGCACTCTTCATCTTCCCTATTTTGTCTTTTCTCCTTTCCTTCTTCCCTGCTCCTAAACCCAAAGCTGTGGCGGTGTGTGCGGGTGAGGTGGGCCGGGCAGAGCGCAGGGGCATCTCCCGGTGGCTCAGAAAGCGGAGCCCCGGGGGCGGGGCAGGGCCGGGCTCGGCTGCCTGGGGCCGTGCGGGGCCGGGGCAGGTGCGGGGCAGCAACGCGCGCATAGGTGCCTGTCCCACCGCCCGGGAGCGCTCTCCATCCTCGCCCAGCGAGGACGCGCCCCGTCCCCTCCCCGTGCCCGAGGAGTCCTGCCCCGGGAGGGAGGGAGCCACCCCGCGGCTCCGCTCCCCGCCGCCCCTGCCCCCGCCGGGACCGCGGCGCGGCTTCGCTTCCTGCCGCCCTCCCCGCCCTCCTCTCCCGCCGGCCCGAGGCGGCGCAGCGGCTCTGGCGCAGTCTCGCGACACTTCCCGCAGCGCGGAGCCGCCGCCCCGCGCCCCGCCGCGCTCACCGCCCGCCCCGCCCGCGGCTCGGCGGCACAGGCTCCTCCGGGTGCTTTCGCCCTGGGCTGCTTTTCCCGGCGGCAGCGGGGACCCAGGTGGCTGCAGGAGCTGAAGGCTGAGCCCCTTCTCTCGCCTGATTTCTGTATATTTCCGTTTTCTCACACACGCCGAGGGAGCGGCGGCGCAGGACGCAGGATGCAGCCCGGCTGCGGCGGGTGCTGAGCGCGGCGGCCGCCGGAGGAGGGAGCGGCTCTGTCAGCGCCTCCGCTCCGCGCGGCGCAGGGCGGCTCGGGCGGTCCCTCGCCCCCTTCCTCGCCGTGACCACCCGCCCCAAACTTTCAGCCTGTTGTCGCTGCCAGGCGAAGCCCAGCTCGACATAAATGGGTGAGTTCAGGCCGCCGAGGTGGCGGTGCCGGGGGCCAGCCGGGGCTCCCGCTTGCCTGTGGGGTGCGTGTGCCGCTGTGGGCGGCGGGAGGGAGGTGGCCGCCACCGGCCTCCGCTCCTCCGCCTCACGGCTTTTAACTTCTCCTCCCCTCCCCCGGCCGAGGCAATAATTATTTTCATGTGACAGGCGGAGAGGTCGGTGTTGGCGGCGGCGGGGCGCCGGCCGGGTGCCCCTCGGGGCTGCCGCTGTGGGTGCTCCCGAGCGGGGCTGCCGCGGTCACGAACCCTGCCGAGCATCGGCTGCCCGGCCTCGCCGCCTTCGCGCCGGGCACGGCCCTCCCCGGGCACTCCGAGGTGTGGTGGTACCGGGCCGGGCGCGCAGGTTCTGCTGAGGGCTGCGCTGCCCGTCCCTGCCCCGCACCGCCCCTCGCTGCCCCGCCGGGCGGCGGCGGCCGCCGGGGCCGCGGCGCGGGGTCGCTGGAGCCGAGCCCCGGGGGCGGCCGCGCTCCGGCTGCCGCTGCCCGTGAGGTGTCACCCGCGGACTTCGGGAGGAGGCTGCGCCTGCATGCCCGGCCCGGGCTGGGCAGCGCCCGTTACCTGTGCGGGGGGCAGGGCGGGACGATGGCGATGAATTGTCCCATTGTGCGGGCGAGGCGGCGGCAGCGGCGGTGCCAGGCGCGGGCTGAGCGATGCGCCCGGGGCATCGCTGGAGCGCGGCTCGCTCTGCCCAGCGCGGTGCCCGGCGGAGAAGGACGGATAGGCGGGAACAAAAGAAGCGGCAGCTGTCGGTGGGCAGCCTTGGTGCACACCGGCCGGCGTCTGGAGACGGCAGCGAGCGGCGCTCCGAAGCAGCGGCTCTCGGTGTCCCCAGGCCCCGCTGCCCGCTTCGCTCCCGGCGGCGGAAATGCGGTCGGACTGTGGGGAAACCTGAGAGCAGCATCGCCGAAACCACTGAATATAATGCGTGATGTGGGAGGACATTTTACACAGTTTCACCTGTTGTAGTACCGTGACGTTGGGATTATAGTAGGAAATAAATCGTCCCTTTGTTCTTTGAGAGATTACTTTGCGGGGTGCTGTGGGAGCGATGCGCAGCTGCTCTACCTGTGTGTTACCAGATTAAGCACAAGCTTTTTGCTGTGGACTTTGAGTTAGCGCTCCCGTTGGGGCTGAGATGGCTCAGCCCTGTGCGGCTCGTTGGGCCCTATCGATCCGCGGGCCGGCATCCCGGCTGCCACAGTCAGTGGGGCAGCGCAGGAGCTCTGCTGGGCTGGCCTGCCCGCTCGCTGACACAGCTCCCAACTTCTGTCACAACAGATAACATTGTAAACGTAGTTGTATTGAGAGGTAGGGTTTATAACTGCTGAATGGAGCAGAATCTGTACTCAGTAGGGCTTGTCATAGGAAATAGGTTTTTTTAACAAAATATTTTTGGTTTCTTATCCTCTTCCAATGCATTAATTTCTTACTAACTTTGTATTGTGATATAATAAGGCTTTTCTGATTTCAATTTGCTCCATAGTCCAAATATTAGCCTTCATGGTTTCATTTAGTAAAGCAATAAAGAACCGACAAAGTAATTTGCGCTGATAGAGCTCTAGGAAGGTTTTTAATACAGTAACTTGGTAGTAAAGGCCATCTTTTTTCTTTTTACCCACCCATCCCTCTCTTGGGCAGTGATCCTACACATCTGGCTTCTTTAAAGCTCATTTGGATGATGACTTTCCCAAATCATCATGATTCAGTCATACTTTGCTTTGCAAAATGGGAGTGGAGGGAAGGTGGATATGATTTAATATTTGTTAATATCTTTAAATGATAAGTGATTCTCATAGTTTGCAAACAAATAGAAAAATTGTGCAAGGTGGTGAAGATATGCATAGTATGAAAGTAAAATCTTTGTAGGAGATATCAAATGAAAGCAGTTTTATT
This sequence comes from Passer montanus, assembly GCF_014805655.1. Taxonomy (NCBI): domain Eukaryota; kingdom Metazoa; phylum Chordata; class Aves; order Passeriformes; family Passeridae; genus Passer; species Passer montanus. The sequence goes on from NW_024367707.1 coordinate 5,670,190, forward strand.
AAACACATTTTTAACATAGTTAGCATTTTTGTAAGGTACCTCAGATGCAGAAGAGAATAGGTGAATTCTTTGTGTACTGTTCCTACTAGGAATTTGTGTACTAATCCTACTCAGGATTCCTAATTTTTTTTTTTTTAGATTACTTGTAAGCCTTCTTATATTAACCATTTATATTTTCTCAGTGGCACTGGAGAGTGTTTTAACCTTGTGCATGTGTGTATATTGGGTGTATGTCATACATACCTGTATACTGAGATTCAGTGCTTCTTTACAGCACACAACCCGAGCCTCACAAAGAATACCTCATATAATTGGTGTTTTATGAGCTCTTCTATGACATTATAGGCAGAGTACATTAAAATTAATTAATTTGCACTTGAAATGGACTTCTCAGGAGAGTTGAGTGAAATAATGGTGTTAGTTCTCTACAGCATAAAAAGGGGGGATAAGGCAGAGATCTTGAAGGTAATCATGAACGCAGTGAAACAAGCTTGGCCCCTCTCCCTAAATGTCTGAGAAATTAAGATGTGGTGTTTTGTGGGGACTTGTGAGTGGAAGACGGTTGTTTGTTTGTTGTTGTTTTTGGGTTTGTTTTGTTCTGGTTTTGTTTTGAAACTACTTAGATGGTCAGGGAACTCAGTCTCAACTGCAAGAGCATGGGGTGTCCACGTTTCAGGCTGTCCTCCTGAAGCTGAAGGTGCAGAAAACAAAGTGGATGTGGGGAAACCTGGTTTGGAATGTACTGCTTATCAAATTTAGAAAATGCAAGATTAGAAGTGTGATTCTAGAGAGCAGTGTTTAACTGCCATCATCACGAAGCAGCTGTGCAGCTCCTTCTGTCAGTCGAGACACGCTTCCCAACTTCTGCAGTAAATGAAGGAAAATCCTTTCTTCTGCTCTGCAGTCTTTGCTCACGTTCAAAGCACGGCCAGTTGAGTGCATTAAATGAGGTGTGGGTCCTGTATAATAACCTTGCAATGAAGCTGTGCAGCTGAAACTTCATCACAATGCTTCAACACTGTCTTCATCAATATTTTTTCATCTGAATGTTTTTCAAGGTATTGTTAATGCTCTGCTGTTTGGAAAGGGAAAGAGAGGAAGCGCTGCTTTTGTTTATGTGAAATCACATCGATCACCTCTGCTGCCACCACAGCTGGGAGTTTGGATCCAGAGAGAGTCTTGTGCCCTTTGAACCAGCTAGATTACCTCCATGGCAGACAGCTGTTGTCTGCATGGTTTTACATGACTGGTTGGGAAAAGTGCTTTGCTGTGGAATATTGCAGCTAGTTTGTACACACCGAAGGAATATTACACCAAGAGCTAATGCAATCAAAAGAATTCAGTCTAGTGAGAGTGTGATTATTCTCTACTAGTTGCAATCCCTTTTTCTGTTTTTACCTTTTTTTTTTTCATTTTCTAAATTCTTTTCTATCCCCTGCCCTCAACTTTCCCCCTCCCCTGTTACTCTTTATATGTTTCAGACTTGCTGCTTCCTCTGCCTTCCTCTCTTATCTCAGCATCAACAGAGGGAGTGCTCTGAGTACATTTCCTGCGTGTGGGGCCAGGCTGACCTCCAGCACCAGGGCTGTGCCCCACCTAAACTTCTGCTGGGCCCCGTGGTGACACCTGGAGAGTGCTCACTGCAGCAGGAGCCCTGGGGAGTGCAGCTGGTGAGCTCCAGCAACCCTCCTCTCCCATCTAAAAGGATGAATTTTTGAGGCCTGAGCTTAGCAGAAGTTGTACACAGAAGATGATATGTGTGCTTGTGGTTGCCTTTCCAAAATGGTGGAGACATTGGAGCCTTTCAGTAATCTCTCCCATCTAAAAGGATGCATTTTTGAGGCCTGAGCTTAGCAGGAGTTGTACACAGAAGATGATATGTGTGGTTGCCTTTCCAAAATGGTGGAGACATTGGAGCCTTTCAGTAAAATAGCTGTAAGATTTTTAAAATAGAAATAGTATTTGCCATTCTAGTCATCCTTGAAGGCAGTTGAACAGTTTCAGCTGAATAAGGAAAAGCCATAAGAAGGATGATTAGCAGGACTTTTTTCACTTGGATTTATTTTTTAAAATAAGGTTTTAAGTAACTGTAAAGTGGCTTTATAGGAAAAAAATCCTGTAAAAATCCTTCCCAACTTGTAAAAAGTCTTTATTCTCCTCATAGGAGGTGTTACTGATTTTAATTCTTTTGTGGTCCTTGGTAGATTTGTTTCTACAAGAAGGCAGCTACATTGGAGCTGTTCAGGATCAGATGTCCAGTGGTTTGGTAGCATTATACAGCCTGTGAATGGCTTATGATCTTTAAAAATAGCTGGTGTGAAGTTTTATTTTCCTAGAAATCAAGAGATAATGACATTCCTGTCATAAAAGGTTGTCAGAGTTGCCTTCTATAATGGATATTTCTTTATTTCCAATGGGGTTGGAAATAAAGAAATATAAAATATGTAAATATGTATGTATATGTAAAAGATTCTGAAAAGAATTTATGATTATGGCATCTCTTCTGCTTGCTCCTTTGCAGTAGCTCTTCCTTCCTCAGATTCTCCATTAGAGTTGGTTTTTAAAATCAATTGTCGCTTTTAACTCAGGAAGTGTGATAAAGAACATAATACTTAAAATAGATGGTTTCTTAAAAGAACAGAATTGCTGCTTGTTTTTGTGCTAATCAAAGATTCATATGTAGAAAATTACAATAGAGCTGCTAGAAAAGGGGGTTTTTGACTGCCTGGGTTTAAGGAAGCAATGTAATGAGCATGTAACAATAACAATGTAATGTAATAAAACACTCTATTGAAAAGCAGTTTTGTTTTGATATGAATGCTGAGTGCATACATATTTTCCTTTAAACTGCTACTAATGTAATATATACAATTTATCAATACAATCTACTATTATATACAATATATGCAATTTATCTCTGATGTCATTAAGATTGTTTATTTTGTAATTGTTATCCACTGGATGTTAGAGGGTGTTTTAAGAACGCTGGTGGTATATCAGGTTTGTATAGGAGATCAGTGTTGGCCTTGTAGTTAATGCAGTGACTCCTTCCCTGCTTATAGGGGAAGGGTTGCATGTGTTAGCAGGAGAAAAAGGAGAGCTTGGAAATGTGAAATGAGCAGCTGAAATTTCAGGTCTGATGTGTTAGAGGTCACTGGCTGACGTGCTGCAAGCAGGTTAGCCCCGATGAGATCAAAGGAGTGAAAACATCTACAGAGATGGTATCTGTTGTTTTGCTCTGATCCTGCTGGTACAGAGCAAGCTTATAAAAAAAGATGATGGATTTTGTATGGTTCCTATCTGTGTGGTTTTTAAAATCCTGGACCAGGGAGCGGATGTTTTCCCTTGATGCAAAGGCAGGAAGTAGCTGCAGGCCATCTCTACATTCTGTACACTGAGGAATGATGAAAGAATATATTAGGGGGAGGGGAATGATAGAGGAGGTGAATATCAAGATTCAGTAATTCAGCTAATGTAAAAGTAATTGCTGACAGTCTGCTCCACACTGAGAGGAAACACAATAAAAGCTTGAAGTCCCTGTGTGTGAGAGAATATGCAAATATTGCAGTTCAGTAGTCGTGGATTGTATTATCAAATGAATTTGTCTTTCCCCTGCTTTTTATTATTGATAACTGAGAAGCATCAGTAGAAAGCAACTCTTGAGAATGCAGTGGTAAATCCACATAAAAGCTGCATGATGAGATGACTCTTGCAAGGTCTTGGCTATGCTTTGTTCCTAACACAACTTTGCCTTAGAGAATGGAGCATCCTGGAGGACAGGCAGTGAAAGGGGAAAGGATGTCTTTGTTCCCAGTCTTACAGCAGTTAGGAGTGTTGCTGAGAATTTGTGCTTCTGATTTAGTATGAAGAATTGTGTAGAGTTGTGGATCAGAAATTATGTCTGTGCTGAAAAAAAAATCTCTTTAGCAACAAAGATAATGTATTATAGAAAACTAAGCATTTATACAAGAAAAATATCCCTTCTGATATAACTTCTAATATAACTTCTGATTAATCTGTAGTGTGTGAGTATAAAGAGATGTCTTTTGAACTCTGCCTTTGAATTTCATTAGAAGTATTGTACAGAAGGAAAAAGTTCTTCTTTACCTCGTTTTCCGTCTTTCATACTGTGCAGCTAAATCACTTCTGACAATTGAAACCCGCTCACACCAAAACCAGTGTAAGTCTATTCTTTTATTTGAAGATCAAAGTCAGCATTGGTGCACAGCTCCCTGGGGAACTAATGCTTTTTTGGAACTGTCAATATAGATTCATTGCATGTGTTGCAAGTCAAGGCCCAATTAGACTAGATCTAGATCTTTAAAGGTTCCTCCCTGCCCAAAGCATTCAAAATGATCTATCAATATTTAATTAGCTTTCAGTGGTCACACTGATTGTATTTAAAAATTAAGTGGTTTATGGCCCACAGGTAATTTGTATTAATGAATTTGTGACTTACATTTAAAAACCCAACTCACCTAAAACAAGCAAACAAAAAAAACACCCCTGCAAAATAAGAATAGTCACAACATGTAGTGTTCTCTACTTGTAATTTCTAGGAACTTGCTTGTTACCTTAAAAAGGAACATATTGGTCTCAAAACAAATACACACAAAAGTCACTTCAGAGTGTTCTCTTGCTTGTTTAGGTTGGTTTTGTGGGAAGTTCTTGGAGGTCAGTGCAACTGCTGGTGCTGTATGGACTGCTTGTGTCAGCCTGGCCCTCTTTGTATGTAGCCCTGTCTTTCCCCATGAGCTGGATTTATAAAGGTTTTTATTAAAGGTAGCAGCAGTATCAGAATATAAGTGTACATATAAAGAATTTTTCATTTTTGAGCCAATTGTTAAGCCATTCTTTGAGAACTTTCATGTCAGGTTTAAGTTAAGTATGTTCTCTATCTGTGCTTGCTGATTCATCCTCACCACTGGCAAAAACCAATTTTTCATACTCTGGTAACTTGGCAGAGTTGATTTTTTTTTTTTCCTGATAGGCTTGTGCAGCATTGAAAATTTTCTGTCCTTGTGACAGATATAAAACTGGCAGGCAGCAAGACCTCAGCTTAATTTTTCAGTGTTTTTCTCATTCCTGCTGTTCTTTCAGTGAGGTCTCACTGAGCTCTTATTGAGCTGTTAGTGCTCCTCTATTTCCTACTGTCAAAGGGCACACCAGATTCCAAACTGTGCCCAGAAAAAGATGCCTTTATTTAGAGGTTTTGTTATGGCAAGGTGTAAAAAATTTCTTTGCTGTTAAATCTGGCCCACTTATAAAAAGGTGTTTTAGCTTTGGCCTTGTGTTTCCAAATGTAGGGATTAGCAGCTTGCTTTGGAAGAGTGGTGATGCTTCTTTATAAACTGTATTTAAAAGTGGATGAAGATTGACTGCTGCAGTACTTTTCTTTTTTGTTATTAGTTTCTTATGAACACTTCTTTATTGTCATCCACAGCTTTATGGAAAAATATCCTATCAAAACATTTCACTTTAGACAAGACCACCTTAATTTCCCATGAAATATCCCAGTTCATTGAAACTGCAGAGCTGCCATTTTCATTGAATTCAACTATCCAACTTTTCTGCTTAAATGATCACATTACAGAAACCCTCAAAATCTTCCATAAGGCAGCCATAATACCTCAAACAACTAAAAAAAAAAAAATTTCTAACCCTAGAGGAACCTGGCTTTGTTCCCATCAGACTTTAAATGGCTGGGTGAAAGGAAGGGATGGAGAAATGAGTGCAGAGAGTGAAAGCCTTCCAGTAAAGGCTGAGTTTGAGAGCCTTGCTTTGAATGCAGTTTGTGCCAGTGGGAATTCCTGAACACCTGAGAGTGAGCAGCAGTGCTTCCAGTCCTGCTAGCAGGGAATACAAAATCTCACCATGGTAGTAAGAATGCTTGTAACTTCTCTCTTTAATAACATGAAGAATTAAATTAGTTCCAGGAGAGTAAAAAAAGTGTCTACAAATTTATAAATCCTCCTTATTTTAAAGATTTTTGATGGCATGTGCTACACCTTATTATTTTATTTTAATTTTTGTTCAGAGAAACATCAAGGTCCCAACAGTTGTGGAGAACACTACCTCGAAAGCTGACAAGCTTTTATTTTTTTATATCTCTATTTTTAGCTTGCATGTGGGAGAGAAAAGGTTAATCACTATGCAATCTTGATATCTAGATTTGGTTCAGACTTCAGAATTGATATTGAAGAGAAACAGTTAAACCTCTTCAAGTAGTAGATTTGAAGTTTGATACACTTCTGTGCTTTTGTTACATTTGTTTAATGCAAATGGTAGCATTTAAATTTAATCTCATTTTAAGGTTCTAAACCATTTGCTGAACTGAGTTGATCATGTCACTAGTTGAGTTGTTAATCTCAGTCTGATACGAGATTACTTTTAATCTTGATTCATTGGTAATTGCTGTATCCTTAATGTGGGAAATGTGTTCTTTGTAGCTGTTTTTGTTAGTGACTTGAACAACAAAGTTAATTTTCCAGGTGACAAAAAACTGCGTATTTTGTGGATTTTGTTTGCTTTGAACAAGTTAGCTTATAGATTTGACGAGCTCCTCAGTTGCTTCTTTCTTTGCTGCTTCTTCCTCTGTAAGTCTGGTAGATCACAGAGGGTCAAGTTTATCTATCTGCATAGAACTGCTCCAACATCATGGAGGTAGCATGTGGTTAATCAAGGGATTTGTGTGTCTAGTTAATCCAGGCTAGTTAACTGCTATTTTATTGATGGGAGGTTTGCTTAATAAGCAAAATCCCTCTCTGACTTCTTCCTTGCTTGACTAAATGTGTGATGAAAAGAGATTTATCCTTGAACAGCCAGCTAATTTGTACAAGTAAGATCAGCTCTTTCTGTTGCAAGAAACAACCTTGCAACTGGGAGAGAAATCTTCCTGCTGCTGTTACTGTTATCTTTGGTTATAATTGTTTTTAATGTTCATCTTCCTGGGCAGCTGCTGTTTCCTCCTCCATCCAGTAATCTCTTTTAAAATGGGGAAAATCTTTATTTTCTTTGAAACTTAATACAAAAGCCCCTTGTATCTGCTGATCGTTTCATTCATCAAATACCTTTATTCAGCTTCATTTGAAAATAGCAGAAATACACTTGTCAGTTTTCTTTTGACCACTGAGGTCAGTTTGAATGGTCTTTGTTCTGTCAGCTCATGCCGCCCTTCAGAATTGCTCTCTTTGATTTGCATTAACCGTGCTACTTATTTTAAAGGCTATGATTTCTGTGTATGAAGCACCTATAAATAGTGCTTTTGATTAGCTGACATCTCAATTATCTGATTGTGGTTTGTGGAAGACTAAGATAAGATACCTTCTAGTTCATGATGAACTATCTTCTGACAATTCAAAATTGTCTGCACTGGCTCTGGAGTCATGAGACATCTATTAATATGTATTCCTCTGCAGTGTATTTGATAGTTTGTTCACAGTTGTGGAGAAAACATTCTTGTTTGTTCCTGTGTGTTTCTCATTCCTTCACCTCATTCTGTCAGAAAGCAGTTGCACCTCTTCTCATCACTTACAGAAGTACAGAAGTACATGCATGCTTCTTTCCCTTTGTAAGTTGTGTTGTTTTGCTGCTTTGGGTTCATGTGTTGTGGTGGTGTTTGATTGTCAGGGTGGTTTTTTTTTTAGTTTCTTAAATAAATCTACATTACAGTTTCTCAACTGTTTCTCAGGAAAGATGCTCTTCAGCCTTGTTTGATTTTTTTGGGGTTTTTTTTGTTTGTTCACATACCTGATGGTCTGTCATCCCATCTTTTCATATGCATTTCCTTCAAATTCATCTTTCCTTCTTTGACCTGTCTTTCAAATGTATTGCTTCCCTTTTTAGAAAGCTTTCTTATGTATTTCCCTTAAAGAGTCTCAAAATTCCCTAAATTAAGATGCAAAGATATACAGAACTCTGAAGGCAATCTGGTGCAATACAGCACAATTGTAGGTGATCCTTTATGCATTTTATTTGAAATTAGAGACAGAAGAAACCTTTGGCTGGAATCCCATAAATATGATGTCAGGAAGGAAAGGGATTGACTGTCTTTTAGGGACTATTGCTTTAATCTGCAAAGGTTTTTCAGAGTTGAAATTGGTACCCTGGAATAATGCTGAGGTGTGTGTTGCATACTGTGTTTTGACAGACATATTTTTTGGTATTTTCTGATGGAAGAGTGGTGCCTATGGTATGTGGAGTAAAACAGATTGTGGAAGTTGGCAAAGCCAAATACTGAAATTCCAATGTTGTGGGTTTTTTTTTTTTATTTTTTACTTTTTTTTAATTTGGAGAACTTTAAAGCAGGATGTTGCTATTTTAAGTAGAATTTCAGTTCCTGTCTGTTCAAGTCTGTCAGTGTCTCTCTTAGACCGAAACCAAGGAACTGATATAAACGCAGCGTTGTAGGCAGAGAAATTGAATGTAATAAACCCTCTTTGCCTCTCCAGACCCTCTGAAATCTACAATTAGTTCTCACTTCTGATTTCCTTAATTCTAAGAGCTTGTACCACTTGAAATCAGGGAAAGTCATTAGAAGATTCTTTATGGGGATAGAGTCCAGGAAACTTTCTTAGATGGAAAAGTAGAGCTTTCTCCTTAGCCTTGGAAGAAGAGCTCAAGGTAGAAAACATTCAGTGACCACCTCATTCCTGTCCTCTCTGGTTCTCTTGGTTGCATGGTTCAACCTGCCTGTTGCCTCCTGGATGCTTAGAGAGATTCTCCTTGTCTTGAGAAGAATCTCTCCTGTTGTTACTTCCTTGGCCACACACTTTGTTCTGTTCCAGACAATACCGGTGTTGGTTACTGGGGGTGGATGAGAGGAGGATGTTGTCAGAAGAATATCTGCTTCTAAAACAATGGGGTTTATTGCCTCTGTTTGTTTCCTTGGGTTCCACAAAGCCCCATCCTGCTGCTTTCTCCCCCTTTTCCCCCATCCTCAGTGCAGCAATGGGTTCTTCTGTGTAAATGCTGACTGTTGTTTGTGCTTTCACTCTGTGTGCAGCTCAGCTGAGCATTCCCATTCAGCCAGCCCAGGGTGGCTCAGGTTCCCTTTTGGAACAAGGCTATCATCAGGTCACAAGCTGTTCTGGCTCACAATGAAAGCCAGGGATAAGCTTTCAGATGTACTTCTTTGGCTTGCATCAGGTTTTGCTTTCAGGATTGTTCTTCTGAGGAGGAGCTCTGTGTAGTGTCTCCCTTTTGGAGGTTTGTTCCCATCATAAGAGTTAAAGGGGATCACTTGGAAGGAAGAGAGCATTTTTTCAGGTGGAGGGGACTTCTTGAGACTTTTAACCTGCTACCAGAGATACCTGTTCAAAGAGCTGTGTCTTCTACTTGCAGCATAATCTCTGCTTTCTGAAAGGCTCTGCCTTGTTCAAAATCAAGGGAATTTCCCAAAAAGAAAATAAAACTAAAAAATGTTAATGCAAGTGCCTCATTGCCCAGGCCTACGATGGACACATGGCATTTTGAAAAGCACCATTAAAACAAAACATACCAGCTAATGCCTCTGATGTGGATTTTTGTTCATAAAAGAAAAAAAAAAAAGAGTTTGTGAATTCCATTTATTGTGACATCCAAAAAACATTACCTGCAGAAACTGATTTAAGCTGAGAAAACAGAGGCATTAAAGATACCATCAAAACTTATTAGTCTAGAATTGCCTCTCCCTTGTTCAAAATCAAGGGAATTTCTCAAAGAGAAAATAAAACTAAAAAATGTTAATGCAAGTGCCTCATTGCCCAGGCCTACGATGGACACATGGCATTTTGAAAAGCACCATTAAAACAAAACATACCAGCTAATGCCTCTGATGTGGATTTTTGTTCATAAAAAAAAAAAAGCAAGTTTGTGAATTCCATTTATTGTGACATCCAAAAAACATTACCTGCAGAAACTGATTTAAGCTGAGAAAACAGAGATATTAAAGATACCATCAAAACTTATTAGTCTAGAATTGCATCCTGAAATCTAAAATTGGAATTTGAAACTTTTTTTGATTCACAGAAGCTGACACATGTTATCTGATGTGATAGTGAAGTTTATTTGCCCAAGGATTGTCTGGAACTTGTGAATTCATATATGCAGTAATTTCTAAAGCAGCATTTTTTTCCAGTCCTATTGTTCTTACCACAGTTTGAAGGAGAATAAAAGAACCTGATGTTAAAAGAGAAGATGCTAAGGGTCATGAGCATCAGCTTGTGAAAATATTATATTGATAGGTTTTAAAGGTGTTCTTTTAACCACGTGTCCTTTCTCCAAATATTCCCACCCTACCTTCCATTGGTGCTTCCATAATCGAGGAAGTTTGGTGTTTTTGACACCCTAGGTGGCTTTTCTCTCAGTGGTGTAGAGGTTTAATGGAGATGGCTTGATGCTGGTATGTAAATGTTGTATTGAACCATAGTGATGAAATGCAGATTTCCCATCATCTGAGCTCTTGTACTTGAGTCTTTGAGCCCCAGTACACACACACAGAAGATACAGCTCCTGTAATGCCCAATAGTCCAATGCATATGAAAGCACAGTAGTTGTGCCCTTTAATTTCACTTATAAATTATGAAACTGCTGAGACATTCCATGCTGGGCCTGACCTTCCTCTGAATGTGAAGTTCTGTAGCTTGAAATGCTTGGATTTACATAAGAGGTTATAAAGAAAAAAGCAGATTATTTCTTCTCTCCATCCAGCCCAGCTTCTCGCTGTTGTACAGCGCACGTCTTTGTGACAGTGTAAAATGCAGCAGTTAAAACAGCACTGGTTTGTAGTCCTAGCATTTGACAGGTGGAATCAGAAAAGTTGCTGCTGGGGTAAATATTTTGCATCTGCTGTCTTAAAAATGATAGAATTCCATTAAACCGAGGGAAAACAACACAACTTTGAAATTGTTGTAAGACACTGTGTGTGTCTGCAGCTGGCATCACACAGCAAAAGACTCAGACTGTAGCATAGTCTGAGGATTTTGGCTATATCAGGCTACTGCTGCCAGCAGTCTCTTCTTGCAGAAATTGCCACTTCCAAAAGCAGGAATACCTCAACAGGATGTATCTGTGCACCACTTTTCAGTCTGGTTACTTAATGTAACACCATTTTTGTGAGCACTTCCAGCAAATGTGGCTAAGATGCAGAGGAGTATGTTGTATTCTCCCCATCCTCCTCCTGTGCAAAAGGGTTGCTACTTTTGGCAAAGACGTGTGGTGATAGTAACAGCTTAGGCATCTAGTGAAATCCTCCAAGCTCCTCTGAGATCATATTCATAATTACATTCATGCTTCTCATCTGATGTTAATGAGACGAGGTGGATGTTGCTGGTTTAGAAGCTCAGAGTTTTAACAAATGCCATGCATTGCACAATATGAAGACTGGGAATCATTTGTTGATCACAATCTCTGCTCATCTTCCTGAGGGTTAAATGATGCCACATCACCTCTGAAAAGATGGTTATTCCTTGTCTGTTTGATTTTTTATTAATTTGTCTTTCTGCCTCAGTACCATCCATTGGCATCTATAAGTGTTATGAAAGCAACTTCGGCACGAGAATACTGGGCTAGTACTTCTGTAATTTAACACAACACTTACTTTCATGGCATCAGCTTTTCTATCCTGTTTACTTTATATGGTGATACATTAATTTGGTAGCAGTTCTCATAAATTTAGCCAAGTGGTAGTTTTATAAATAGTTCTGTATTTAGCTGTCATTTTTCTCCTTTTGGTCCTGAAGAAGTAACTCATATCCTTCCTATATCCTCTCAGTCATCTGAGAGTGAGATTTAGAAACTGCAAGTGTAGAGCAGCATTACTAACAATTTTGTATGAATATATAGTTTGTCAAATGGGACTTATTTGTCTTTTTTTACCTTAAGTGCTCTTCTCCTTTTCTGTTTTTCTGAGCAGTGGGTATAATAATTTACACTCTTCAGAACTTTGAATTGTTTTTATGGATATTGGAGAAAGCAGGAACTCATGTTAAGATGATGATGTGAAATGTTTTCCTCTGAATTTAATGTCTTCCACTTCTTCTGAATGGGTCCTTGTGTGCATTCGTTTCTGAGGGGAAGAGCAATTCCAAAGGTGAACGGCTCTCAAGACAATTTTGCCTCTGAAAAATACTATATTTCTTTAGTTACAGGTTAACACAATGCACGTTGTCTGCAAACTTGACAATGTGAATTTAAAGTAGGTTTGTTTGTGCATGCTGTGTCAGTGGGAACATCTGCTGTAGTCGAGAGGCACTCTGCTTGATAGAACCAATGGATTACAGTAAAATTAATCTCTTTCAGTAGCAAAAATGTGATTTGAGTAGTTTGTTGTCCAAGGCAGAAGGACCATTTTGCCCGCAGGAAAAGATCAATTAATTCATGGAATAGAAGTGCTTCCTCTGACTGACAGCCACATGAATGCCAAAGAGTATCTATGCAATCTCAGTCTTTCTAAACAGTTAAGGAGACCCATCCCAATAAAATCTAACATGTATTGCTGGATCCAAAGTGACATTAAGGGGGAATATAGATGTAACTGCTGCCACCTAGAACTACCACAATGATCTTTCCTTGCTTACTCCACAGTTACACGTGCATGGTTTCTGGTGCTCAGATGTGCTTTGGCGTACTGCATGAAAAGTTTGTATCGGAGATTTATAGCGTGACACTATAAATTCACTTACATGCAACTACTATGATAGGCTGAAAAAGAAATAAAATTCATAGTGTTTCTTAGAAATACCTACGTGAAGTTGTGGTGACATCTTGCTATGAGATGTGTATTTTAAGTAAAAAGGCCCCATATAAACACAAAAACACAAACACACTGACTTGCTGTTGTTCTTTACCTGACTGTGAGATTTTTCCAATGGACTGTGGTCATACCAAGTGGCTTAGTTGGAATATAAAGTATTTCTTGTCCTACTGGGTGATTTCCACTCAAAAACCTGTGTGTTTGTTTGTTTTAAAAACTGGAACCAAGCGTACCTCTTTGAAAAACAGAAAACTATCTCTCTTCTTTTCTTGGAGGACAGCTCAGGTGTTCTGTCAGCTGGAGTGGCTTCAGCTCTGCTGCTGCCCAGAGAAGAGTCACATGAGGACAGTGCCAGGCCAGGTGTTCACTGTCCTCCAGATTAGGGCTTGGCTGGGCTTCTCTGACAGCTCCTCTGATCCTGTGCCTGTGTGTGACTGTGAATTCACAGCACAGAGCTTCCCCTCGAGTGCTCCCATCTGTGCGAGTGCTGTGGTTGCCTGTGGTGTCCCCAGGTGCAGACTGGCTGAGGATTTGTGGCTGTAACAAGAAAAGGACCCTGGGCAATCTGATTTAGGTGGCCCCTTCTGTGGCTGCTCTGCCCTTTGAGGAGTGATGCAGTGAAGGTGCTATTCTAGGATTATGACCTTTAGCTCCCCCCATTGTTTGCAAAGGGGAAATAGGAAAATGTAATGTAAACTGAAGGCTGTTGTCTAAGTGGAGGAGTTACTGTTTATCATGTAGCACAGATTTAACATCTTGAAGATTAAATAGTACTGCTTTTCCTTCTGATATTGATTTTTCCTTCCCCTACAGCTTTTCTTTTTCATGAAATGAAATCCTTACAAATTATTTTACCAGAGAGTATTATTCCTGATAGAGTTGCAAAAGAAAAATGTTAAAAATGGGGCGAAGTTTGGAATTAATTTTCCAAGGAAATTATGGATCTTGCTTGCAATCAAGTAGAAACAAAATGTTGAAGTTATTTTTTTGTGCCACAGACATGCTACAAAACTAACAGCTCAAGCTTTCTTAAAAATCCTAGTTGTAATTTACATTTAAGTTATAAAGTTAGAGGTATATTCGTATTTAACCAATTTTTTATGAGGCATTCCCATATTTTGGTAGAATGATGACTCCAAGGCCTGTTCAGTGACTCATTCCTTCATCTCATATTATAAAGTGTTATGACATTGAGAGAGTTGAGTCTTTATAAACTATAGATTATTTTGTTCTTTGGTAGAAGAACCACATCAGACTTAGTATGAATCTGTTTTCCTTCTCTTCTCTCAATCCCATTTATACCACAGCATCCTTCATGTGATTGGCCTGCCAGCTGCTCAGTCTTCTTAGAGTGAAGAAAACAGTGGCCTTGTAGGTCATAATTGATCTTCAGACCTTCTGGCCCTCCAGGTCTTGTTTAGGAAACCAGCATTATTGAATGTAATGTAGTTTGGGGTTTGGTTGGGGTTTTTTTGTTGTGGGCTTTTTTTTCCCCCGGGTTTCCTTCCTTCCTTCCTTCCTTCCTTCCTTCCTTCCTTCCTTGGTTGTTGGGGTTTGTTTTTTTTTTTAATTTCATTTCAGATTGTAAATCAGTCATGCTTTGCTGTTTGGTCTAATAAAAGGTATTGCTTTTTTACTCTCCTGGTGGGTCCTAATATTTCACTAAGAGTTTTATTGCAACCTGTCATATAGCAAAAAAAAAGTGAGTTTTTTTAAAGTATGCCCCTAAGCTCTGAAAGTGTGCTAGGCTCACCAGTTTGTACCCACGTGTCTTAGATAAAACAGCACATTTGAAAAAGATCTTGTCTGTGAAATTGAGGCAGACGTGATTCAATGGTCAGATTTTTAACCTGTTATAAGATATTATCTTCATGCAAAAGTGTGATGCCCTCTCTTCTGAGGAAATGTCATTTGAGCTTTAACTGAAAGCTGGAATGCAGAATATTTGCAGGTAGTCTGTCTCATTTCTGTTCTGGTTTTTTTTTGGGTAAGCCAATGCAACAAGAGTGTTTATCCCTCACATGGAGCTGAGTGACTTAGAAATGCAAAAACATAAAACTTACAGCTCTTAACTCCTTGACTGCCATGTCTAACTGGATTTACTCACTTTAATGTCTACATTTGGGTGTGAAACCAGACTGCTGCAGAAGGTGGTGCTGCCATATGGATGCTGTTACTTGGGTGGAATAGTGCCAAAGAGGTTAATAACATTTCCATTGTGCCTACACACTTCAGATGTCACAAGAAACTAATTTAATAACATAGTTTTTGTTGCACAGTAGCAACAAAAACTATGTTATTAAATAAATAGTTTCTTTTCTTTATAATTTCTTGCTTGGAAAGGCACTGTACAATAACTGAAAATAAAATAAACAGAAGACATTTCTGTCTTCAAGTATTGGTAGCATTATTAAAGAAATTCTGACTAGGTCAGTTTAAGAGATTAGATTTTACTTGTAATTTAAAATGTGGCAAGGCAACAAACTAAACAGTAAGAAAAATATTCATAATTATCAACAAAATAATTTCACCTGTACGGGCAAGACTAATTTGTGGAATGAATAAATGGTAGGACCAGTTAAACTTTCAATCAACAGGTTTTTTTCTAGATGTGCTTTTTAAACACACAACTGTTAGGTTGCATTTCAATGCCTGCTTCATATCATTAGCAATTCAAATTGTGTATTTTAAATCCAAACCACTAAGCATTAAATTAAAAAAATCTTTGTCCCTGACATTGCAGTAATGAGTTGTACTGTGCCAGTCTCCAGCAGTGCTCTTAATAACTAGCTTTGATTCTATTTCATGAGTTTTTATGTTACAATTTGGATTGATGCTAATATAAGACTAGGAATAGCTGATTTTGTTGGCATGAGAATAAATGTTCTCCTTGTAGATCAAAATAACTTGAATAGCTTTTGATATTGGATTTCATTCCTAATGTACAAAATGCCTTTTTCTAACAGAAAGAGTAGCTAGAGGTTGCTGGCTGGAGCAGGTTTGACTTTCAGGCATCATGAGGTACAATAATTTGAAGAAAATTTCTCTAAAAGAGAAACCAGATCTGCCTGTCCCAGTTTTGCCATTTTATTTTTCTCTTGGCTTAAAATGGATTTAAGTTTTGGCTGTTAATACAACAATCTGTTTACCTTGGCAGAGCTGGGCATAAGACCAACCTTTGTTGGTTAACAAATAACACTAATATGGGCTCACTGTCCATGGAGTGTTTTCTCACATCATGAATCATTGTGCAAACTGGGACACAGTTTTAGTCCAGTTCCTGAGGAGAAATCTAGCACAGCACTTCAGGAATCAGGTATGTTGCACTTACAGATGTGAAGCACAACTCTGATCTGCTTTTTTGTAACCAACCTGGATCAGTGTTATCTCTAATATCAATCCAGCTTCCATGAAAACTAAGTTTCACCTCAAAAAAACCAAAAAATATTAAGTTTGACTGGCTGGCAGAATGAATTTTTCAAAGCACAGTTTGAGGAGGTGCTGTGATTTAGTACGCTTTAGAAAATGAGTTTGATTTAAAAACTGCAAGAACCTATAAATTGTAGAGCACTTTTGGCTGTCATGTGCTCTTCAAACTTCAGTGCTGTGATAAATGAGAATTTTGAGTGATCTCAGAAATAACTTCCCATCAGTTTGTCACAATTCTGCACATTTGTTAGGTGTACTCTTATTTCTCTTTCCAAACTGCACTTTTGGTTTCCTTTGAAGAGTTTATAAAAATCTTGATTGTGTGGTCTTACTTTGGTGACTCATATGTCTCTGACTGCTTACACACACTTATGTTACAGTAATCAAATTCTCTGAGAGGAGGCAGCTTTTAAAAATATTTATATGTGTTTTTTAATAAGTGGAAACTTTTATAGACAGAGAAAAGCCTGAACAGTGAAGGGTTGGGGTTTTCTGTTTGTTTAAACAAACTTTCTGTAAAACAAAAGTGATTGAACAGCTGCTGTCTGTATGTGAATTAGTGCAAACTTCAGGGAGTTAGCTCCAGTGCCTCCAGCCTACCCAAGCCACTGTAGAGTCAGGTCAACAGCCTCATCCCACTTGGTGCCTCAGCTTAAGAGGGAGAACATAATTAATAAGAAAACTGTCATTAATCATGTAATTTTTGCAGCCTTCTTAAGGGAAAGCTGCAAGAACAGCAACAGATCCTAGAACTCTTGAAAAATATGGGACTTACAGAGTGGGAGAGTTGTTCTTCTTCCTTCATTATGTCTTGCTGCAGTCTGAATGTTGAGGAGTGTTTGAAGAATCAATAGTTGGAGCCAGCCTGAATCCCTGCTGCATTGTCATCTCCCCCTTACAGCTCTCTGCCCACCTCCTAGCTGCTTAGGAAGAGCAAGGCAGTATGTAATTGCACTCATTGCAAGATCAGAATAGGATTTTAAAGCTTCCTAAGTAGGGAGGAGAGATGACTTCACACACACAAAAAGCTTTGAGTCCTGAAAGCAAATACATCCTAGTAGGCTGCTTAAAAATGAAGATACAGGACCTTGCTTTCAAAAGATCTTTCCTGGGGTTCAACCAAACTGGAAATACCCTGCTGAATAGCCTAATTTTGCCTTCTCTGAGCCACAGTCCTGTTGTGTTCTGTGGAGATAAAAATTTTCATTGATGTGTGTACCTTGCTGCCACTGCTAAAATCCAGTACTCTTTGCAGGAGTCTTTGGAGAACTATTGTGTAAATATAACTTCTGATCCAAATGCACTGGTTGGTCTGGGGTAAACTGTATGTATGTATATGTGTGTATATATATGTGTGTGTATATGTGTGTATATATTGTTTTTTACATACACACACATATATATATGGATAATATTGATGCTAATTTAGGGACTGTAGTTCATATATTAGAAATATGTGTAAAAATTTGTTAGTTGGCTGAACTCAGAGGGTTGGGATTTCCAGATCTTCAGATCCCTGAGGTTTCTAGAGCCCAAACCCACAACTTTCCTGAATGAATGGCAGATGGAGTCTGTGCCTCTTGGGGTGGGTTTAGAGACTCCCAGAATGGCAAGCCTGAAAACCTAAAGTTTAAAACTTCTGATGCCAGGAGGAAGGCTCCTGCTCCACCTCAAGATCTGCAATTAAAGAACAGATTCAATGATTTTGTAGGTGATGGGGGTCTGGGTGCTCAGTCCAGTGAAGCACCCAAGCTGGTAAATCTGAGCCATGCAGAAGCACCAGGAGAAAGTGGGAAGTGGTAACAGAAGGGAAATTGCCTGCTGTGAGTGTTGGAGACTCCCATCTGCTGACCTGTCCTCTAGAGAGGCTTGTTGCCTGCCAGGATCTGGAGCACTGTGGTGAGACTGCCAAAGCTTGTCTGGCTTCACACTACTGCTCCTGCTGCTCTCCCATGTAGGTTTCAATGATAACACCTGAAAGGATCTGAAATTATCAGCTATGACTGTATGGTTCTGGGGTGATGACCAAGAGTGTGGGAGCCTGGGTGGATTCTCCTTGATCCTTTGGGTGAGAGCAAAGTGCATTAGGATGAGTGGAGAGATCCTCCATCCTAAGCTTACCCCCCTAAGCTGGTTGCATAGTTGGTGTCAGCAACAGAATTCTGGTTTTGTGATCATGAGGGTCTTTTTAAGAACTGCTTGGAAAAGATGGGATTCACCTGACTAAGGCAAAAGCATCTCTGCTAACTATCTTATGAGCAATTGGTCGATCAGGTTGGCAAACAAAATGTGTTACAAACAATGGAGACCTTGTAATCAAAAAAATCAGGACTGATGGGGGCCTTTCCCAAGCATACCCATATAAACAAGGAAGTGCTTTTCAGCATGACAAGGAAAACTCTGCTACTCTTTCTGGGAAATCAGCACAGCTGGTTGCCTCTCTGAAATGTCTGTGTTCTCATGCAGACAGCATGGAATGCAAAGAAGAGGAATTACATGTCTGTATGCAGTTTCAGAGTTATGATTTCATTGGGATTGTGAAGATACAATAGGATAGCTCATATTCAATCACCCTGATATCTGCTGGAGGGATAGTGGAGCTTGTTTATGTGCTGGGTTGGGTGTGAGCAGTTCAGGAGGTTTCTGGAGTGTGTCTACTGGATCTCATACCTGCAAACAATGAACTGTTTGGGACTCTGAAGGCTGAGGGCAGCCCTGGTGGCACGGACTGGAAGTTCAGGATCCAGAGAGGAGGAGGGGATAGGCAGAAAGCAGGGTTGCAACCCTGGACTTGAAGAGGAAAGACTTTGGCCTTTTCAGGACTCTGAAACCAGTAGAAGAGTCCAGGGCAAGGTAAACCTTCCCTCAGTGGAAGAGAATGAAGTTGGGGAATATTTAAACAAACTGGCTCTGAAGGCTGAGGGCAGCCCTGGTCGCACGGACTGGGAGATGATAAAGTTCAGGATCCAGAGAGGAGGAGGGGATAGGCAGAAAGCAGGGTTGCAACCCTGGACTTGAAGAGGAAAGACTTTGGCCTTTTCAGGACTCTGAAACCAGTAGAAGAGTCCAGGGCAAGGTAAACCTTCCCTCAGTGGAAGAGAATGAAGTTGGGGAATATTTAAACAAACTGGTCACGTACAAAGCCATGGCTCTGGTGTGGTATGTCCTGAGGGAGCTAACTGATATTGGGAGATCCCTCTTGATGGTCTTCAAAAAGTCACTGTTATTAGGAGAGGTTCATTAAAACCAGAAGAATGAGAAGAATGTGCCTCCTGCTTTCAGGAAGAGCAAGAAGCCTCTTTTGGTTTTTTTTCTGAAAACTACAGGCTGGTCAGCCCCATGTGAACCATTGGAAGATGATGGAAGAAATAATCCTGGAGGCCATCTCCAAACATATGAAGGACAAGAAGCCAGTTGGGAGTAGTCAGTGTGGATTTGTGAGAGGGAAGTGTTGTCTGAACAATCTGTTAGTCTTTACCGTAAGATCACTGACTTGGTGGAGTGAATGTTGTTTGTGTTGTCTCCAGCAAAGCTTTTGTCACTGTTTGCCATAACTTGCCAAACTGATGAGGTGCAGTACAGGGGAGTGGGAAAACCTGTGTGAAATGCCAGACCCAAAGGGCAGCAGGAGCTCCAGCTGCAGGCTGGTTCCTGGCAGTGGTGCCTCAGGGGTGGGAAATGGGGCTGATGCTGCTCAGTGTGTGCACCAGTGAGCAGGAGCACAGGGCAGAGAGGAGCCTGAGCAAGGTGCTGCAAAACCAGCGAGTGTTTGAGTCCCCAGAGGGTTATGCTGCCAGGTGTAGAGGCCTCAAGAGGCTGGAGAAAGGGGCTGGGAGGATGCTCATGAGCAGAGGGAAATGGCAAGTGCTGCAGCTGGAGAGGAATAACCCCAGGCAGGAGGAGAGGCTGTGCCTGGGTGTGTGGAAGCAGCTTTGTGGAGCAGGGCCCAGGGATCCTGGTGGACATGAAGCAGAGCATGAGGCAGCAGCGTGTGCTTGTGGCAGGGGCAGCTGCTGGGTCCCTGGGCTGCTTTGGGCAGAGTGCAGTGAGCAGGAGGATGCTTCTCCCCTTCTCCTTGCTGGTGAGGCACCTTTGGAGTTGTGTGTCCAGTTGTGGGTCCTCAGGTGCAAGAGAGAGATGGAGAGAGTGGAGTGAGTCCTGTGCAGGGCAATGAAGGTGGTTGAGGGACTGGAGCCCGTGACATGTGGGGAGAGTCTGAAAGAGATGGGACTGTTCAGTCTGGAGCAGAGAAGGCTCAGGCTGATCTTATTGATGTGTCTGAAAGCATTTTTAATCTTAAGGGTGATCAAACGCTGGAATTTCCATCCTTTGAGATACTCAAAACTTGGCTGCATAAGGCCCTGAGCAATCTGTGCTTTAGCTGTTTCTGCATTGAATAAGGGGATTGGTCTACAGAGGTACCTTCCAAGCTCAAAAACTGTGATTTAGGTGGTGGTTAGTGATTTATACTGCATGTGCAAGCTGATAATAAATTAAGTACCACCAGGGGCTGTCCTGAAACTTCTTCAGTCTAACGTCTTTATCAAATACTGGAGAAGGCAGTGGAGTGCACTCTCCTCATATCTGATTTCTACCAAATTGGTGGAACAGTTCATGTGTTTAAGAGTGAAGGGACCTGAATCTAGAAGAGCTCTAATTCTCCAGCTTGGAGAAGAGAATTTGGGAAGTCCTAATAGCAGCCTTACAAAATTTACAAGTAGGTTATCAAGAAGATGCAGTAATTGACCTGCAGTGGATGGTGGGGCAACGAGACCAGTGAGTGAAAACTGATACACGTAAAGCTCCAACAGACTGTAGAGAGAAAACCTTTTTCCCAGTCAAGCCATGGAGCAGATTCCACTGCATGCCCTACCTGCCTCTGTGGGCAAAGCCCTGAATAACCTGGTTTGACCTCACAGCTGGTCCTGCTTTGAACAGAAAGCTGAACTAGAGATGTGAAGTCTTCTCAGCCTGAATGACTCTGATTTTTCAGCTAAGTTTCACTGATAAATTTTTCATGTTCTGTTTTCCTGTCAGCTTACAATGTGTGGTGCCAGTCTTTCTCTTCTGCTGTTCATTATGTAGTTTAGCAGGCCTCTTGTAAACTGGTTTTACAATGGTATTTGACTTCACAGATGAAGTAATAAAGGAATATTATAAGCCATAAACTTGTGGCTGGTATGTATCCAAAAGTCAGAACACTGCTTTAGCTATGACTTGCTGGCTCTGGAGGAGGGATGGAGATATTCAGCATTGTGACTATGTGACATTTTGGGGGTGGAAAGAAGTAACTCTGCTTTCCTGTCAACTTAATTCAGTTTAGTATGCAGGGTTTGTTATTCAGGCAGAACCTTTTTGCTGCCTGTGGTGTAATGGTTTGCTTTGCTTTGTGAGCTGGTATTGCCTGTTTGCAGGCTAGAGCTTGCAGGGTTTTATGGCACAGTCATTTGTGCAGAAAGCAGATGCCTGTTACTAATTCTCACTTTGCTGTTTCAATGGTCATAGTGCTAAATGTGCTTTTCCACTGAAGAAAACAGGAATAAAGTTTACAGATATGGCTGTCCCAGACCTCGCCAATCTGGCCAGTAAATGTTTGATGAACCACTAAATATAACTATGGCTTCCATGTTGAGTACCCAGGTGTATTATTTTTGATTCTCTGAGGGAATTTTTCTGTCTTTATTACTTCCTTAATTCTCTAAAGAGACTTCCTTGTGTGTATGGTTTCAAAAGATGAGGTGACTTCTTGGGAAAAGACAGACATACCATGTAATAGTAGCAAATTTATAATGCTTATAACTCTGATAATAGACATTCAGAGCAGCAGAAGTATTTTATCTTAATTCTTTGATGCCTAATCACAAGTGAAAGTAAATCTCTCTTTGATGAAACCCTGCTGCATGTTCATGCAGCAAAGCTTTGCATTTCTATGTAAAAAACAGTGAAAATCATCATGAGGAAAAAAATTCTTGTTAAATATATTTTAGGTTGATAGTGATGTATTTAGCAAGGTAGTTGCAGTGGCTTGGGATGCTTATGAATTTGAGAACCTTTGCATATTTATTTCCATATAAAATAAAATGCTTTGAAAGCCCTGTGAACAAAAGGTAAAACTTTGTCCAAGAAATAAAAATAAACTTTGTAATGCTGCCAGAATTAATATTGCTGAAGAATGACAAATTGATTTCCTTTAAAAAATAAAGAAAAATGCATGTTGCCTTAACCATGATGAGCTTTCTTGTGTGTTTCTTCACTTTGGCCTCTCTTGTAGCAGTTACCCACAGAACATTACAACCAACACCAACGTTGCCTCTTTGTTGTACTGTCTTGGTTAAACTGAATATATTACTTTCACTGAAAATATATGATTGCATTGGTGTATTGTTATGCCTTTGAAAGGCAGGAAAACTTAAATGTAGTCAATAATTGTGCATATGTGTGTTTCTCTTTCAGTGGAGGCGATAGTGGAGTTTGACTACAAAGCTCAACACGATGATGAGCTGACAATCACTGTAGGTGACATAATCACCAATATCAAGAAAGATGATGGAGGCTGGTGGGAAGGACAGCTCAAAGGCAGAAGAGGTTTGTTCCCTGACAACTTTGTAAGAGTGAGTACAAAGTGGAACTGTTCTTGTGTTGTGTGTATAAGTTTTATGTATTGTGCTGTTCAGGCTAAATATCAGCCTTTATATCATAATATCTCTTATATACAAAACCATAATATATTGCAAATACGCACGTATTATGTATACACATAAATTGCATATATATAATGCAATGTTCTATTGAGACAATGTTACAAAGAAAAAATTATTTTCTTTGCAAAGACAGGCTGAAAATAAAATAAGCTACCCCTGCATATCTGTGGTGTTCCGTGAAAATACTTGACTTCATAGTCTGAGATCAAGCTGCTTATTCTAGAACTTATAGACCATTGCATTTTAAATATTTTGTCTTTTCTGTAACAGATTCTGCTTTTCCTTATTGTTTTCTTAGGTTTTATAGAAGTTTTTTGGGGTGAATATTTATTCCTGGCTAAACTAGTTGAGAATAATTAGATTTTTCCATACAATTCCCTATAAAAACCTTTTAAAAAACAATTAATTTGTATTCACTTAATATACCAAATAATTTGCAGTAATCCTTGTTTTAGGACAACAATTCAGAGGTTTGGAAAGAAATCATAATTTTTGCTGGGCATCTGTGTTTGCACACATATGTCTGCACATATGAAGCCAACTATTAGTACCTCTGGGCCTCCTTGATTTGTCATTGCAGACCTATGCTGTTAATTTCCATAAGTCTCCATAAACCTGGCTGTCTACTATGGAAAAGAGACCAAGAACTACAATAATTTACATAGATTTTATGTTAATATTTTAGTACAGCTTCTGAGGAGCTTTGGTACTTTGGCGTTTCTAAGGGTATAAGTGTCTTTTTTTTTTTTTTTAAAGTTCTTCTAACTGTGTAAGCCTGTTGTGTGTTTAGACATATGGACATAATGAAGTCATTTCATTTTGCTTCCACAGTGCTGTATGTGTCCAGGTAACTGGGGGACGTGGCTGGCTGTGGGTTTAGCCAGCCCATCGCAGGGGGTGTGGGGGTGGACAGGGAGCCTCGGGTATTTCCCTGGGGGTCAGCACACACCCTGATCCTTGCTCCTGTCATTGGCAAGAAGAAGGAGCAGCTCTGTGTGTGTCTGTGTCAGGCAGCAAAAATGAGGAGTAAGACAGGGCCTCAATGACATGAAAGGGCACAGTGGTGAGCAATGAATAATCTGTTTTTTTCTTATCTCTGAAAGTACACATTTTGAGATAGGGGAAAGAAACTGTTTTGGTATTCATTGTGTATTGGTAATATTTTTCTGCTTGAACTCTGGTGAAGTGAACTGTGGGACAAATGCAGACTTCCTCTAGGCTTTTTTCTGGCTGATATTTTAAATTTGCTGCTGATTTTAGGAGGTGTTGGATTTAGTGGTCTAAACAAATCAGCCTATGATTGTCTGTTATGGGAATATAATAATCTAAAGATTTGTAAATTGACCCTATTAGTACCTAATTTTAAGGCCTCTTTTTTTCCAAAATTACTTCGAACTGTGACATCCTGTCACATAATTGAAATATAAATAGCTTTTTCTTAATAGAAAGTTCTAAAACAACAGTAAATGGTTTAGATTTTGTCTTCTCATGAAGTACCACTCCCTACTCTTTCCTTCCTGCCTTTTTTTTTTATCAACATCCAGGGCTGTTTTCTAAACAAGTAAAAACCACATTGTGTTCAAGCTGAGGATGAGGAAGAATTTAAAGTCAAAGATGTTTTTTGTAGCCAAACATTTTCTTTCTAAACGAGGTAAGATGGAGTAGAAGATACACACTTACTTAGAGTTAGTTTATGAATCTCCTGAGTGAAAACCTTCATTTTCTTCTTTTCCTTGTGTAAATCTCCTAGATGGAGAGCTATAGTCAAAACAGCAGTCCCATTAGAAAGCTTGTTGAGCATAATCACTCTGGCCAGTAAGATTATAAGTAATTTTGAACTTTCTCTTAATTATGGAAATTTTTTAACAAGTGAATGCAGTCAGTTCGTGCCCCATTGGCAAAGTGTGTGTCAACAAAGTAATATAGAAGCTGGCAAAAAGGGATGCTATAGACAAGGAATGGACTTGAATGCTACTCCAAATTCCTATTTCTTATCAAAATTGGTTCTAAGAGTAGTTGAGAAAGTTTTTCAAAGGTTAAAAAAACTACAAATTAAATTCTTGAGGTACTTTGCATTCCACCTTCAAGAGATAGGAATAATTTCTTATGGAGAAGAGCTTTTCCTCCCTGTGATTTTATTTTCTGTTGAATAAATTCATGATGATGTTCTAAAGAAACTGTTGGTGTTTTCAAAAAATTGAATGTTTGGGCTGAAATGAAATCATGGAATTAACGCTGTAAAGAGTACTTAATGGTTTCTGTCAACATTTCTGCATGGATTCTGGAAGTCAAGTTTGGAAGAAAATAAGTAGAATTCAGAAATGGAAAAATTAGAGAAATGCAATATATTGGAATGTTTATGAGAAGACATCCATTTGAAGTGTTACTCAAGAAATAAATCCCCCGTATTTTTCAAGGGAATGTGAAATAGGTTGTGAAAAGACTTGGAGTTGCCTGTAGTAAAAGCGTTTTCAAATTGCTTGGAATAGATGCAAATTAGGAGACCATTGAAGAGGAGTTGTCTGAAGACAGATGTGAGACAGAAAGAGGAAAGGGGAGGTAGCAATGATATACATAAAGTACATACGCAGTTACTTTTTTTTCAAGGGACTTTCTCTACGAAGTTGTAGCAGAGGTGCTTCCTGTTCTTGAATCTTCGAAACAACTGCTTTGAATTTTTTGTGTATTTATACATTTTGCGACGAAAAAGACAGATTCATACTCTTCTGAGGCTCTGAAATTCAATATGCAAGGCGTAACAGAAAAGGTATTTCAAATTTGTTTTCTGTTTCTTTTCTCATTGCCTAGTAGTCTGCGGCTATGGCCACTCGGAAGATTTTGAGGAAGAAGTTTGTTTAAATATGAGAAAAATCTTTGGTCTTTCTTCAAGATCTAACTTCCCTTGTCAACACTTGAAGATGCCTACTTTTCTTAGTGATAATGCTGAATGTATCGTAAGAAATGTACGAAAGTGTATCTGGTTGTTGCCTTCTGTTTTCTTTCAAATTTTCAGGCAGAGAAATAGAAGTATGAATGGAGAATTATGTACCGTTCCTGGTGTTTGTTTTAATTCTTAGTTTTGCAGCTGACAAAGAGGAGGTATCAGGTGTGATTGCAGTGTTGTTCATTTATATGATATAAAGTTGGTTTTCAATGTCTTTCTAGCTTGAAAACTTCAACTTGAAATCAGTGCTCTGAAATGTAAAACTGTGTTTGTAAGTGACGGAGTCTGAGACAGATAGATTTTGCCGATGGCGGATGAAGATGTAGAAAGCAGGAAACTGGTGCAGAGCCATGCTTGCTGGCTTTAATTTTCAAAGTCAGTTCTGTGTGGGATTGAATAGTGTTAAACTGAATCTGCTGCATGTAACAGCACGAAAGCTTCTCTGTACTCCAGGGTGCTCTGCAGTGTAAAACTGTGTTTGTAAGTGATGGAGCCTGATGGCGGATGAAGATGTAGAAAGCAGGAAACTGGTGCAGAGCCATGCTTGCTGGCTTTAATTTTCAAAGTCAGTTCTGTGTGGGATTGAATAGTGTTAAACTGAATCTGCTGCATGTAACAGCACGAAAGCTTCTCTGTACTCCAGAGGACTTGCCGATATGACTAGCAAAGTTGGAGAGGTAAATTTATCTTAAGCAGGAGGGGTAGTGTAGTTGGTTTTGAAATTCTGGTGTATAGCTTGTGTTTTAGAATCAGTGAAATGGGGCAGGGATTTGTGTGACTGTACTGCTGCCTCGGGTCAGAAAAGCAATCTGTATTTCTTGTTATGCAAGCAGAATACAATCTTTAAATAGTGCACATTAGTTGTAGGATGTCAAAGATGTTCATGCTGAATCATGGTGCAGATCTTTATCTGTTGCTTATTATTTAATTTTCTTTGTTTCTATCACAACCAGCCAGAGGTTGTGGAGGGACGGTGAGTGATTTCTTGCCGAGAACCTTGTGCTTGTTACACATCCCTACCTATCACTGTTCGTGCTTCCATAAAACTTTTCAGAAAACATAAAAGTTCCTGTGCACAGGCAGGGGCCCTTTGCAGCTGAGGTTTGTCTCCTGGGCAGGAAAAGAGAATATTTCCCATGTCTGAGAACAGTTTGGTTCTGCTTGGTACCCATCAGGGCAGAGAACTGACCAACTCCTGCTCTCCTTCCCTGCTGCTTTGCCACAGCCTTTTGCAATCTCTGGCACCTCTGTGACTTCCTGCCTCTGCTCTGGGGTTTGTAGGTTCTTAGGGCCTTCACTGCCCTCCTCAGCAGTCTGAGTGCTGTCAGTGAAGCGATGTCTGGGTCAGCTTTGCCTTAGTAGCCACTTGTCATGAGTTCAGGCCATTCACTTAAGAGTTAGACTTGATCCTTGTGGGTCCCTTCCAACTCAGAATATTCCATGAATCTGGGAAAGTTGTGGCATTAGCAGAGGCACTGAGGTTATATGCAGACTAGGGAAATTATTTCTGTAGGTAACTAAAAAGATAGCTTGCTTTATGGGTCAGTGAATTTTTATGCCGGAGTACTTTTGATTTTGGTTTTTTGGTGTTCAGGTTTTTTCTGTTTTTTTTTTTTTTTTTTTTATCAGTGAATTTTTATGCTGGAGTACTTTTGATTTGGTTTTTTGGTGTTCAGGTTTTTTTTTTCTGTTTTTTTTTCTTTTTTTTTTTTTTTTTTTTCCTTTTTGCACACTTGGCAGGAATTTGCAGCTCAATTAATGAGCTTTTTCTTTTGTTGTTTTTGGAAATCTTAGAATACTGTCTACATATTTGTTTTCAGGAATTGTTTAGATCGTGGGATCCTAACTGAATAAGTCAGGAGCACTAGCTTCTTATTCCAAGTTTTGGGTATGGCCATTAAACTTGTTGTACTTATGGTGAAATGAAAGATAATATAATCATGTGAAAATGTTGTCTCTGAGGTTTTGTTCCTGTCAACAGCAATCAAGATTTTATGAGGAGAAAAGTACCATCACAGGCTGTAGTTATTTATTATTGCTGTTGTTATTGGTCTTAAAATGGTGAAAGCAAAACTAGTCAAACAAAATTTTCTCCCGTTTTCCAGCCCATCTGCTGACAAAGACACAGATTGACCAAGATTGTCTTGTGCCAGTCAATAATCTGTGACTTGGCTGTGCTGACTCCTCTAAGGGAATTGAGCACAGAGCAGTGACAGCACTCGGGGCTGTCCTGGGTGCCCAAGGCATGATGACAAACGATGTCACACCTCAACCTGTTCATCTGCATTCAGAGGAGGTGAGGGAGCTCCAGTGAGGCACCTGCCCTGGGTGTTTGGCCTGGAAGTGATCTGAAAGTCCCTGGCAGTGAGGGAGGCTGTTCCCATTCCTGTCCAGGGAGCTGGTGCTGTTCCCAGCTGGATGGAAGCGCGCTCGGCGCAGTCAGCAGCATGGACCCCGTATGTTTATCATGGGAGCCAGCGTGGATCTGGCTGTCCTGTCCTTTTGATGGCAGGCTTTGAAGGGAGGGGTTACTCAGGGGAGTGTGGGGGTGTGGAAAAGAGGATAAATGGTGACGGTTTGGGTCTGTCAGCTGTTGGATGTTGTGTGGGAATTTCATGAAGTATGTGAAAGTAAGAGTACGTGCAGCAGTTGTTTAGTGGGCACACAGTAATGTGAAGCTTCAGTGTTTGAAGTGTTTACTTGTTGTTAGTGACTAGTGCGTTATATTTCAAAAAGTAACCTTCTGAAAACACAGTGGCTTACTTGTAATTATATACTGATAGGACTGAGAGAAATTCTGCCATGGATCCAGCTTCTCCCATGGCAGGGGGAGTTGAGCTAAATGATCTTTAAAGTCCCTTCCATCCTCTAACCATTCTGTGATTTTATGAGATTCATGAATTTGAAAGCAAAATTTATTGGTTTTCATTCTTTATGCAATGTAATTGCTGAGGTCTAAAACCATTCTTATTTTAATATACATATACTGCTTTGCTGATAGAGTTAATGTAGGTAGTATCAATTAATATACAAAGGAGATTCAATTGTTTCCTCTTCTTGCTCAGGTTGGTTTTTGTAGTCTTAAGAAAACCTTAGTACAGCATTCCAGTTTAAAAAACGCTGCTGTTTAAATTGTAAATTGCAAAAACTCTAATTTGAGCTAAAAGGGAAACAAATACTATTTTTCTTTCTTTCCTTCCTCAAGCTTTAAGCCATGAGGATAATCCGATCAGAGATTGAAACAAGAGCCCAATGTGCCATCTAGAAGTCATCTTTTCAAATATACAATTGCTTTGGACCTATAATATAATAATTCTTTAAGGTAGCTTAAATTTATTCAGAACTTAGTTATATATTATTATTTGAAGTGTGTGTTACACAAAGAATTCAATGTGGTTTTGGCAATGGCCTCTTAAAGTAGTCATAAGGATTTATAGAATTGGCAGGATTAGATGGTTCACAGCATTTCTCCAACCTAGTCCTAAAAGCTTCTGAGGCAAAGAGAAGGTATAAAAAAAGTATAAACTTATATTGTGTCTTCCCTGAAATCAGTTTTCTTTTCTTTTTTTTTTCCCCCCTCTGGCAACCTTACAAGCTCCGGATGTTTTTATTTTCTCTGTAGATTGTGTGTGGGTGGATATGTTAGTAATCCATGTATTTTGGTCTGATTCATTTTCACGCTTGGCCTGGCAATTGTTTTTCTGTTGGAGGAGGCTGCTGTGAGAAACTCTTCTCTGTAGGTAGAATCTGTAGAGGCTCTTAGCAGCATTTGCATACAAATGTCTTGCAAAACATACTTCTACAGTTTTGGATTTGAAGAGAGTACAGCTGTGTGTCTGATTTTTTGACAGGGCCAAAAGCCTCATTAAAATTCTTAAAACACAAGCTCCTAGAAATTGAATTGCAGTTCAGTCTCACTGCTGTTTGAAGCTAAGGTGAGAATACTTGTCAATACTTCCACCTTCTTTGCAGTTTAATTACAAAGCCCTCAGATGGATTCCCTCAAGTTTGAGAATCAAGTTTTAGGAAATATTTTCTGATTTTTATGGTTTTAATATTTGTTTGCAAAAAAAAGGCTATAAGAGAAAGAGTATTCTGAAAGCCTGTGTATCTAGAGCATTTAATAATCTTAATGGTGAAAGGTTGTGCTTCAGCCTTAGTCTGCCAAATAGTCCATTTACATAGAACAATACAGCCTGTATCCAGACTTCATCTACTGATTGTCTTTTAGTTTATATTACTTAAGAGTTAACAGTAACAGTAAGAAAGAATGAAGATGAGAGCAACAGGGACATGTAGGAAAAAAAAGAAAGCAATCAGAGATTGCTGGTATAACTGCTGCTGCCATGACTTAGTGATACTCTTTAGACACACTGTGATTTATTAACAGTAAATATGTGTGTGTATGTGAGATTTGTGTAGTGGTGTTGATTTTTAATTTATTTGGATTTTTGTTGTTGTATTTAGAGTTTACATTTATGTACAGAAGTGCTGTTTTTTTCTGAAGTACCATGTGTAGACCATGTAACAGTTTTCATGTTTTTATAAAGTATCAACTGGAATGACAAACTACTTGCACTATTTGCTCTTGAAAGTAGTATTTGACTAATTAGGTATCTGTATTCTGTTCCTGTAAGTACTGCAATTTCCTCTTAGAATCTTTTGGGAACTCTTTGGGAAGCTGATGGTGAAGACAGTTCTTAAAGGGTCTGCCATTTCCTGCTGTCACCTAATTATGTACTGTACTAGAATTTCACTGGCACTGTTAGTGAAAAGTAAAATTATAATATGACAGAGTATATTAGAGCAGTTTAGGTTTATGAGCAGAACATGTTGTTCTCTTCAGTGCTGGAAAGAGCCAAGTGTATATGAGCCTCTTAATCCTGATTTTTTGGCTTTATTACAGCCAAATAAAATATATCATTGTTTATATATAGGCACTCTAATTATTCAGTTACCATGGAAAAAGTCAAAGGTGCAGGTAAACGACCATCATGAAATAGGATGGGTTATTTACTCACTCTGACTTCAGACTTCAGTGATGGATACTTAGTGCCAGTGGTCGTGACAGGAGGTGGTGAGGGATGGAAGGAAAACAAGTAGAGCATACATTTTAAAAAATAACATTGCTACTTCCCACCCAGGGAGAAGGAACAAGGCAAACCTTTCATTTTTACAGAAGGTGGTAATGAATTTTGCTTTTATTGAATTCTTTTTTTAAATGGGAATTTTGAGAGAAATAAATGCATTGCAAGCCATTCAAGAATGTGCAAGGTGCTGAGGGATTGTATCTGGTGCTTCACAAAACATCAATTCATCCATTTCCTGCTTCGTGAGGACTCATTGCACCTTTTGAAAGACTGAGTTAGTTCTTGTTCTTCCAGAGAGCCTGCATTTGCCTTCCCAGAGGCAATGAGCCAGTATTATCAAAAGCCCTGATTAAAAACACCCTTCTAACAGATACTGTCTCAAAACAGAAGCTTCTTTCTTAATTTTCATGACTGCTTCAGCATGGAAACTACTGCCATTATTTTGGCCGGTTCCTTACAACCAGCTTAGCTAAGCCTTGGTTTCCCTTTTGAACATTCTTTGGTGTGTTTAGGCTGCCTGATTTATCTGTCAGTATTTTCCTATTAATCGATAACACAAGCCAAATGAAAATCTCTTTTAATACTTCTGGCTGAAAATTATTCTCTTCCTATTTGGAGCCGAGAGCATTTCATCATTCAGCTTTGCTTTTGCCA
This sequence comes from Passer montanus, assembly GCF_014805655.1. Classification (NCBI taxonomy): domain Eukaryota; kingdom Metazoa; phylum Chordata; class Aves; order Passeriformes; family Passeridae; genus Passer; species Passer montanus. The sequence goes on from NW_024367707.1 coordinate 5,701,741, forward strand.
ACTTGTTTATCAGCTTTTTGATTGCTTGAGTGATCTTTTCATTTTTGTTCCCTCACCCCAAGTTTCCTAATCCTGGTGCCCCAGGACCTTGCCAGCAGGTGAGCAGAGTGCCTGTCCTAGTGCATGGTGCTGTCATGTTGTCTGCATGGCACTTTAGAGGTATGGCTCTTACACTGTCATCAACCATTGCCAAATCACTGGCCCAATGAATGCCTAACAATTAGGGGTAGAAGAAAATAAGATGCAAATCTTCATGTTTGCTTTATGCTTCCTCAGCGTACCATGGCTCAATTTTATTGTGCTATCAAAATGTAATTCCTCCTTTAAAAGTCCCTGTAAGTTAACCTGAGTTATTCTCCTTCTAGGATTGAATTAAAGAAATATGGATGGAAAATGCCTGTAATTCAGAGCTATCACATTACCTATCTTGAATAAAAATTAGCTGCAATTCACCCGCCAAAAATCTGCATGTATGTCTCAATGTAGCTTTCAACAAAATTTTGAATTCTTCTCTTTTGTTTTATAGGAGTCTAATTCTAAAACTTAGTTGAATAGTTGCTATATAATTTATTTCACGAAATAAACCACTTATAAGTAAAATTACCTGAAATGTGATGTTCTGCAGAAGGACATATGCTCAGGTTTTTACTTTTTTTCCCACACAACTTATGAATCTTGCGACCTTCAGTTGATTGTAATGCTATGTGGGGCACTTGCTGTATTTACCTTTCTTTGACTCTGACTCTGTTCTTTCCAACTGAGAGAACCTGAAGGCCTGCAGTTGTGAACTTGAGTTCACAGATTACAGAATCACAGAATATTCCAAGCTGGAAGGGACCCACAAGGATCATGAAGTCCAACTCCTCAGTGAATGGCCTGTATGGGGATTGAACTCACAACCTTGATTATTATCTCTCACAAACAGATTGTCACAAGTAGTGATACTTAATTCAAGAGCAAAAGTCATGAAGTCCAACTCCTCAGCGAATGGCCTGTATGGGGGTTGAACTCACAACCTTGATTATTAGCTCTCACAAACAGATTGTCACAAGTAGTGATACTTAATTCAAGAGCAAAAAACTGGTTTATTGCTGATGTTTTGTAAAAGTACAGAATGCTGAGTTTAAAGTAAAATCCTGGAAGGAATTAGGATTTGAATTATCGCACTGTGAGATATCACTGGATTTTTGCCTGCAGAAATAAAAAAAAAGTACTTTGAAACCTTTCAGTGGTTCACTGAAGTTGATAGAATGACAAGAAGGACACAACAGTACTTGTGGGACCGAGCACTGCATTTCATGATTCTTAATTGCTCTGTGGTTCCTCACAACACTGTGAAATATCACTGGATTTTTTCCTGCAGAAACACAAAAAAAGTACTTTGAAACCTTTCAATGGTTCACTGAAGTTGATAGGATGACAAGGACACAACAGTGCTTGTGGCACTGAGCACTGCATTTCATGATTCTTAATTGCTCTGTGGTTCTGCACAAAAAACTTACTAATTTGTGTATTGTTAGCCCACGTGTTTTTACTAGATTGCTTGAATTTCTGCAGCCTGTCTATGTGAAAATTTTTTAGAGACTAGTCAAACTGGTGGACATCAGAGGAAAATGTTGAGTAAGCGGAGGGAGGAGAATGACTCATTAAACTGTAAAATAAAAGCTCTTTCTCAAACTGTAATCCCTTTCCAGGTGTTTTCTGAAGTCCATATATATATATATATGTGTGTGTGTGTGTGTGTGTGTGTCCATGCAGTAGGTTTCCATGAGGTATGTGTATTGTATGCAGAAATAAACACTGGGTCTAAAACCACAATATACAAGTTAAGGCATAGGAAATTGGTTTTTTTCAAGGGAGTTCTTTTATACAAAATAAAGAAAGAAAATGTATCCTCTGGTATCCATTAATTCAGCCTTTTTTACTCCACTAAGCAATTGTATAAGGATGGGGTGTTTTTCTATATGAGTTTGCACAAGGAAATAGCATGTGTTGCTCGCCCTTCTGAACCCTGGTGACACTTGCAGTGACACTGCAATATTGACCCCATTTCTTTTTGCTGGGATTTTTACCATTGCATTGTTCCCTTAGTGAACATTCAGATATTTAGAAAAGGGTAGTTTTTGTTTGGTCTCTTTAAGCTGAGTACACTGTACTCCCAGTAAGTTTTCTTTCAGGCTCACGTGTTTCCATTAGAAGCTGAGCTTCTCTTCCCACTTTCCCACCCCACAGCTTCTGTGTGGGTTTTATTTTCTCATGAAGCTGAAACTGGGCACACAAGTTCAGGGCTGAAGAACTCCTTCAGGGCTTCCTTGCTCATGCCTGGAGTTACTTGTAATGTAACCTGTAAGGTAATCTGCCTCTCCAATCTCTGCACCATGCCCTTCAGCTGTCAAATCGCAGCTCCATGACACTGAGCACTGTAAAGAATGAGAGAAAATATTAATTACAGCTGTGTTAGAGAGGGGTTTTTATTTGAAGACTGTTGTATTAGTGGAGGCTTTCTTGGCCATCCTTTTGAGTCAGTAGACTAAAATGAGATTCTCGAGTCCTACCACTGAAGAATGTATCTGGAAGGGATTTGAAGACTGTTGTATCAGTGGAGGCTTTCTCGGCCATCCTTTTGAGTCTGTCTATACTAAAATGAGATTCTCGAGTCCTACCACTGAAGAATGTATCTGGAAGGACAGACAGGGTGATGGGATTTGAGTTTTGAGAACCAGCAGCACCAGCATTTGCTAATGAGTGCTAACAGATGTATTTGTTTTCTACTGATGTTTTCAGACATTCATAAAGTGAAAACAGGATTTACAGGGAGAGGCTAAATTACTATCTCTTACTAGATTGCATTGTTGGAAAAATTGACTTGGCTCCCACACTGAGTATCCCCTCATCAGATCTGGCAACAAGCAATGAAATGAAAGATAAATACTGGCTACAGGCAATTGTTTTTAGTTAAAGCCAATTAATATTAGCTGGTTAGACTGCTTGAGAGAAAAGGGAAGTTTGCATCACTGGAGCATGATGCAGAGTAGCAGGGGGAGAGGTGAACTTGAAATGGCATTTTTACTATTGTGTTACCATTATAGTGACACTGTCATTTTATTGAACTTCATCTCAAAGTAGTAAGATTTTGTATTCCTGCTGCTCTCAGGGAAATGCATGTAAACAGGACTTGTGAAAAGAAGTCACATATAATGATTCAGTGACAGTACAGAGTGATTAACTACAAGTCCTTTCTAGGTGTGCAAAAAAAATTATGCCAACATAATTGTTGGCAAGGATCCTTTGGTAACACTAACAAAGGTCCTTGATTTTTTTGGTGTTAACAGTGACCACTTGAAATATTCTTCTTTTTTTTTTTTTTCTGAATGGGTGTGCCTTTTGATGAGGAGCAAAAACCGTAAGATAATGCAAAACCGAATTGTTCTTTGTGAACATTATGGGTGAGCAGTGATAGGAACTTGCACCTCCTGCTCTGGTGTTCTTTCATGGTTATAAGGGTGTTAGTGTGAAGTATTGCCAGGGAGCTTCTGCTATGCAGCAACTCTACAGCAAAGTTCTGCTCCAGGGCCATCTAGTAAAACCCTGTATGCCAAGCAAACAGGCTGTACCATTGAAAGCTCAATCAGCTAAACCAGTTCTGCTGCTTTAAGTCAGTGGCAGGGGCTTCTGCTGGTTCAATTGCTAATCACTTCCTAATCTTCCTGCTTCAGCTGTGACGGCAGAAGTGTACAAATAGGTACCATCTGAGGAAATTCCACTTTGGTTGTTTAACATATATAGAACATTGTTGCATTGTAGTCTTTTCCTTCTTTTTTTTTCCTTTCTCCTTTTGTATCTTTCTTTTTCTTCCTCTCAGGAATTTACAGCTATGCCTCTCAGTTATATGTACCTGCTCTTGGATACAGTCATTAACTGCCTCTCTTGGAAGAAAGAAGTTTAATGTTTGAATTCTGTGACTGGAAGACAGTAGTTAATATTCAAATTTTATTCTCATGTGAAAGGGTTAGAATGAATAATGACAGTTGTGGAAGCTGTGCAAGATACTTTGACAGCATTTAATATCCAAATATGTACTGCTTTTTCATAAAACTTTAGCATTAACTTCTGGTTTTGTATTCAACTGTTAGCACATGAGACAACTAGAAAGGAGTGATTGAGCAGTTTCTCTAGTATTTTTTTAAGTGAGAAGGATACCTACAGGGTATCAGGAAAAGTTTCTTTAAGGTAAACACATAGTAAGCTAACTTCACTGTACAGATCATCACAGGAAATGCAGCTAAGGTACCAAATGACATTGTTTGAAATGTTAATGAAGCATTTTTGTGTGCTGCAGAAACCATAGCTATGCTAGCACAAAACCAAAGTTGAGTTCAGTGGTTGTTGCCTTGCAAGCTGCTCTCTGCTGGGTGCACAAAACCTTGTGTGCAGAGAGAAAAGCTGTACAGCTTGTACTGTGTTAGGTTGCTTCCATGCAAGTGGTAACGATGGTGTGACTAAGCAAAGCTTGAAGAAGCACAAGTTTGATCAGGAAATAAATAGGAAAAACATTGAAAAATGGGCACAGGACAAACCATGTAAATTCAGGCATCTCTGAAAAAGCAGTGGTCTAATAGATCCCCACAGGCAAGCTGGATGCTTTATTTATATAATATATGGTCATTATTTTAAATTGTAGCTTCCAGGTTGTATATATGTTCTAAAAATTACATTTTAATCTCAAAGATGGTGTTCCAGTTAATCATGTCTGTGTAACAATGAGTATTAGAATTGCTTGAAAAGTTATATCTTACTTCATTTCTTATCCTTGAGCTCACATAAATGATTGGTCTTCATTACGATTGACTTCAAAAGTATAGATAACTTTATTTGCAGTGTTTTGGGTTTGGGAAACCTATTTTATGGTGTGAAATTCAGTAACTCTAGGTCATATTTGCTTTCACAATATAAAGCATTCTAAAGCTTTCTCTATCATCCTGCAACTCAGCCTGATATCAGAAAAACAAGTGTTATTTTCATTCATACATCATAAAGATAATGTAGACAGATCTGCTATAATGCCTCATCCAGAAGAAAATCTCAGAGGAGACTAAATTGAGACAGAAAATTGATTTTCTTAGAAAGAACCTTGGGGAAGGCTCCTGGGGAATAGCAGAAAGCAGAAGTCGATAATCTTTTCAAGAAGAAAAAGAAGAAGAATTTGGGGAACTCAAGCTTCATGTTTACCTCCTGGAGGCCATCTCCAAACATATGAAGGACAAGAAGCTGGTGGGAGTAGTCAGTGTGGATTTGTGAAAGGGAAGTGTTGTCTGAACAATCTGTTAGTCTTTACCGTAAGATCACTGACTTGGTGGAGTGAATGTTGTTTGTGTTGTCTCCAGCAAAGCTTTTGTCACTGTTTGCCATAACTTGCCAAACTGATGAGGTGCAGTACAGGGGAGTGGGAAAACCTGTGTGAAATGCCAGACCCAAAGGGCAGCAGGAGCTCCAGCTGCAGGCTGGTTCCTGGCAGTGGTGCCTCAGGGTGGGAAATGGGGCTGATGCTGCTCAGTGTGTGCACCAGTGAGCAGGAGGACAGGGCAGAGAGGAGCCTGAGCAAGGTGCTGCAAAACCGGTGAGTGTCTGAGTCCCCAAAGAGTTGTGCTGCCAGGTGTAGAGGCCTCAAGAGGCTGGAGAAAGGGGCTGGGAGGATGCTCATGAGCAGAGGGAAATGGCAAGTGCTGCAGCTGGAGAGGAATAACCCCAGGCAGGAGGAGAGGCTGTGCCTGGGTGTGTGGAAGCAGCTTTGTGGAGCAGGGCCCAGGGATCCTGGTGGACATGAAGCAGAGCATGAGGCAGCAGCGTGTGCTTGTGGCAGGGGCAGCTGCTGGCTCCCTGGGCTGCTTTAGGCAGAGTGCAGTGAGCAGGAGGATGCTTCTCCCCTTCTCCTTGCTGGTGAGGCACCTTTGGAGTTGTGTGTCCAGTTGTGGGTTCTCAGGTGCAAGAGAGAGATGGAGAGAGTGGAGTGAGTCCTGTGCAGGGCAATGAAGGTGGTTGAGGGACTGGAGCCCGTGACATGTGGGGAGAGTCTGAAAGAGATGGGACTGTTCAGTCTGGAGCAGAGAAGGTTCAGGCTGATCTTATTGATGTGTCTGAATACGTGATGTGTTGGAGTACAGAAAGTGGAGCCAGAGTCCTCCTGGCAGTAGACAGTGGTTATGAATTGAAATACAGGAAAATCTTTTAAACATAAGAGAAAATGTTTGAGGTTGGCCAACCACTGGAACAGGTTGTCCAAGGATATTGTGGAGCCTTCATACTTGAATGTAATTAACAGCCAGCTGAGCACAGCCTTGAGTATCCTGCTCTCACAGACCCTGCTCTGAGCCAGTGGGTTGGCCTGAGCAATCTGCAGAGCTGCCTTCCTGCCTTGGCCATTCTGTCAGCCTGTAAAAGCAATTAGCTGGATCACAGTACTTCGGCTCAGTAGGGATCACTCAGCTATGGAGCAGTGAACAGGAGAGTTAGTAGAAGTACAAGACACCTAGAGGCTCTATCTTGACAGTAAGCAATGCTTTTTCTGTATAATCAAGTTAAGTGTTGGTTATAGTTTCCACTTCTAATTATAACTACATGCTTTTTCTTTCAATGAGCAACATTTTTCACACTGCAATTAAAAATATGCCTACACACACACATGCACGTTTGCCAAGAATGAAGAAGGAGGTTTTAGTAACATTATAACATTATGATTCTTAAAGCATTTGAATGGGCTGAGTGAACTGTGCCTCTACTTGATTTTTTTTAAACAAAATCTAGCTTTCTTCAGGCTATACTTTAATGTGCATCCCTTTTCCTCCCTCATTATTTCTCCCACATGCCACAATTTCTGAAGTGACCTTTAACTGTGAAGAGGTGAGTTGTTAATTTATTATAAGTCATAAGTAACCCTTCATGAAAGTAGGCATCTACAGAGAGCATCCATATTTTGTGAAAGGCAGCAGTACAAATTCAGGACTTGTCTGATGTAAAATAGTCTGGGGGCAGAAGAGTAGTTAAAGGTCACTGCTGAGAAAACTTGCAAACAGAGGAATAAAAATATCAGAATATTAATGAAGATGCTACTCTGAATATCTTCAAATTACTCAGAGAGGTGAGGGGTGAGGTAACTGATTAACGTGTGTGTGTCTTTGTATGGGTTGGTGTAGGTATGAGAGAGCAAGGGCATGGGATGAGTTTGGAAAACATCTCTTAGACCTCCCCTTACTCTTGTAGGCTCCATGTTTCACATTTATGAAGATTCATTGGGTTGTTGCTGTGACCAGCAAATGCTGTCAAGAATCTCTTTACTCTCATGGTTAGAAATGTTCCTTTTATACTTTCTCCTCATCTTGTGAGTTAAGATGACTTTTTGGTTTTCCCCCCATGGTATTTAATCAAATCTGTTTGCTCTTTGTCCTTGTCTTTTCTGTGCTTGAGAAAGTGTGGTAAGGTAGGTTTTCGTTCTCCTGAGAGTACAATCAGCACTTCTCTGTGTTTTCTTTACAGTGCAGGCTGGACAGACATGACATGACAAAGAGTGATACATAGGGACCCAGATTAAGCTTCAGTATTGCACCCTATATTGAGTTTGACTCATCCATTATCCATTTAATAGTTTTTTCTATCATTTTCAGTAATCTGTGAAGCAATTCATGGGCCTGTATTTGTTAAATTGACTCAAAACTACAAGAGAAGCAAAGTCTGTGGGGTCTTCTGAAAATAACAGCAATTTTTAATATCTTTCTCTAGCTACTCAGAGTTGCTTAAACTGTCTCTGAAACTCCTCTCATGATAAAACTGGGGGCTTCTTGAGCTGTACACTAATGATTGGTTTGAATTTTTTCATGTCATCGTGATTGCTTTTCTCTCCTTAGCTGCTACACATACAGCTTGGCCTTTTCTCCAAAATGGCTTTTTTCTAGCTTGCCTGTGGGTAAGAGTGTGTGTTAATTTGTGGATTTTATCTGTCCACCAGAGAACCACCTGTGTGCTGTCTGGTAAAGCAGGATGCTGACTGGGATGAGTTTTGTTGAAGAAGTTGTACATGGAATGAGTGTTGGGTTTTTCACTTACCTGAAAGTAAGTGAAAAACCCATTTCACATTTCTGTAGAGCCATGTTTTCCTTACAACCCTTTCTTTTACTGCTAAATATAACCTTCTCTTATGAGTTCTTACAGCCATAGAATTCCCAAACTGCACAAAGGGGGAAAGAAGGGTTTAATAATTCAGAGAAAAAATGATTGAGTGAAAAGGAAAAGAAAAATTATTGTGAAAAAAAAAGAAGTTGTGATGTATGTGGGGCCATTGTGGAACTATTTAAATAATTTAGCTGCCAAATGAATCACACTCCTCTTCTGTCATTCATGGGGGGCTCTGCTAAGACAGAAGCTTTGTATGAACAGGATGTTTTCAGAACAGGGTGTTTGAGCAGCCCATTCTGTCTTGAAGTAAAAATTATTTTCAGCAGGCATATTCTAAACACATTGTACCTGTGTGAGAGAAGTACAAAAAGCACAAAATCTTGCAGTAGAATTTTATGCCTGAGTTCACTAACACTTGGCAGAGGCTAGCCAGGATAAAAAATTATCTAAAATACTTTTTAAAATAGAATATTTGCCTCTCTAGGACAAACTTGTGAGAAACTGGTGTTAGGTTGATATTAGGCTTAATTTAGGAAAATAGAGGAACAGTGAAATTATGATAAAGCAGTTAAGGGAGAAGATTGTAATGGCTGGGCCATGTTTGCTATTCTGAAGAGTTAAAACTCATTACCTCTGTTAAAACAGATAAAAATAAAGAAATAAAAGGATGGAAAAGAACAGTGTCCAGAGTAAAAACTTCTGTTGAATTGCTAACATGGTCTGACTTTAAGAAGGATGATTGAAAGGGAGTGAAGCTGTGGGTTGGGGTTAAAAGGCTTGAATAGGGCACTGTGACCCAGGGTAGTGTGTTGAAAATGCAAATGTAGTTAAAAAAAACCCCAGACAACACTAAGATGAAAGTGCACTGGAGGAAATGCAGAATAATGTTCAAGTGCAGTATACCAGCTCTGCTGTGTTTCCTTCTGGGTTTTTGGGTTTGGGTTTTTTGGGTTGTTTGTTTTTCTTTTTTTAGGTGTTGTTTTCTTCCATTTTCTTCCTCAGTTATCACCCTACTGCTAAGCATGCCCCCATGGCTTTCTCTGCAGATCATAAACACTGTCTGTAAGCATCTCTACTGCACCTGTTTCACAGAGGTTTGGTATAAAGATGAGGGACAAGACAAGTAAAAGTTGATGGAATTCATGAGAAGTTAAGAACTGGAGCCCCAAGGTGGACCAGAACTGGGAGTCACCCCATAAGGCCCTCAGTCTATTTGTACTGAGATTACCAAGGTTTAATACAAGCAGTGATGAGTTCTTGGATTTAAAAATCCAGTGACACTGTGTACTGGCAAAGACAGACATCTGTGTTTGTAATAAATTTTCATCTTGTGTTTTCAAATTTGCCATGATGTCTTTATATTGAATCTTCCCAGTTAGCCTCCATTAAAACTTCACTAAGCTGTGTAATCAAAATCAATTTATTTGATTTTCTTTTTTTGGGGGGGATTCACTTTTGACAGATACTCACCAGCAGTTACTTTACATATCTTTGTTTTATGAAATCTTTCCTTATTGGTTGTTTGCAGTGTTACCTTCATGGATTTGGTCCAAAGCTCATGTGGTCTAATTTATGGCTCCCTTTGGATTGCACTGCCTATTGCTAATCATAAAGTGCATATTCTTCAATTTACACTGCTGTTTGAATATTTTAATATTTGACTTCGCACATGTGTGTGTGTCTTATCTATCTCCAAACCATACTATGAGTTTTTTCACAGTCTCTAAGGAAAAGCAGAAAAAACTGCAAACTGCATGGACCAATGTTGTCGCTTAAAATTACACCCCTATGGAGCTGGTTTATTGTCTTTTTCTTTCTTGAAACCTCACTTTTTAAAATGATATTAATGAGAAATAATTCTAATTGTCTAAGGGAAAAATCTTAGAAGTTGAATCAGGTAGATTTGCTTTGTTGTATTAAGGTTAGGAGGCAGAAGGTAGCCCTTGCATCTATTACCTTTGTCATGCTGAGTGTCATGCTGAAGTCTCTTTTTCTCTTGGTGGCAAGTGGTATTTAGACCATCTTTCTTGGCTGCATCTAAAGATTACCATCAGCTGTGATTTCTTATGTTTGGGATCTCTGCAAACAGTACCCTGGAATGTACAGGAGGCAGTGCTTGTTCATGCTGATGAATTCCTGCTAGAGCAGCTCAGCATGTCTTCCTTCTGCAGCTGATTATAATAACTTCAGGCCTTAGGGCTGTTAGTACTCAGCATGTTAAGAGCTGAACACCTGCACGAACCTTTCTTTCTCCTGAATACCTGGTTAATATCTAATTAATGACCACATTATTGAAAATTGTTCATGCATTTACATCCCTTTGCCTGTAAAACTTAGTGACACTTCTAATATTTGCTCACAGTAAAACAGGGCTGAACCTTCAAGAGGAGCATGCACTCTGAACTTCTGTAAGCTCGTTAATGGCTGCTGTCATGGCTTCTCTGACACCAGCACTTAACCAGTCTCATCAATACTGCTTGGGGACACTTTGAGCATAAACAATGCTAAATAAAGCTTAATGTTGTGCAGTGCAGCACTACCAGTGCAGATGGCAAACAGCAGTTTCGTTTTTTGTGAAGTTGGACCACTTACACAATGTTTGCATAAATTCAAGCATGATCTGATGCAAGGAGAAGTAACGTGTAGTTGTGTTTTCAGAGTAGCATGCCAAAAGCAAAGCCAGCTAATGACAATATGTTTCTGATTTGAGCTTCAGGTATACATTTTTTTTTCTTTTTGGTAATACTTGACTGATTCAAATAACATGTTTGTGTGAACCTAATGTCCCTAAAATGATTATGCAAGAAGTGTGATCAGAGGGCTCTGTTAGCTTTGTGGAACTTGAGGGTGAACTAGAACTTCTGCCTAATATGGAAGTTATTTTGCTCATTAAAGCAGAATTGCATCAATTGGAATTTACCAATAGCTATGAAGACACTGAATCTGAATTCTGATGCAATTAAAAAGAAGAGGTACTGTCATAATTTTGCTGCCTTCTTGCAAATCTTGTAACAAGAACCATGGGAAGAACTGACTTGACTGTCCAGTTTTCATGAGAAGATGCTGACAGAAGCAACAAGGTTGAGCTAAGGCTGCAAAAGTTTATTGCAGAAGCTATTTCTACATAGTTTTATAGCCATTCTACTGAAATTGAAAGAGTAACTATTGTTGTAGTTTGCTGTCACAAATAACCCAACCGTGAGGATTTGTAAAGCCCAAAAATGCCTCAATGTAATGAAAACTTGTAACTCTTGAGGTAAGAGTCCTCATATAGTGTGAAAATGAGCATCTTGGATGAGCACCTGGTTTTCTGTAGGAGTTTTTAGAAGCTGCCTTTGCCAAGAGCAAAGTTCCTTTCTGTGCCCATTCATTTCTTGTCAGGAAGAAAGGAGTTTCCACATTCCTGGATGGGCCGACTGCCTGATTCACAAGGGCATTTTACCATGTTTATTAAAATATGTATCATTCATATGTACACTGCCTATCATATCAAACACATTTTTACCACAGTGTATTTCTACTTTAAAAGATCGTAAGTAATGAATTTTTAATTTTTAAAAAATTATAGAATTCATGGAGAAAATTATCTACTTGCTCTTTAAAAACAGAATAAATTTGGAATAGATGAATTGACATCACTAAAGCCCGAGGCATAAGTTTAATTAGTTACTGGCATAGCTTCCACTACAGCTATTATGCAGTACATACCTCAGGGAATGTTTGTCTCAATGGATTTACACTGTCTTATGCTGCATGGATTTTTCTTACCAATGTTAAAAGAAATGAGTGGAAGTGTTAGGAAAACTTTTTTCATTAATTCCTGAAATGCTGTTGGAATTTTTAACCATATAACAGTGTATCACAATCTTAATTTTTTTTTTCTTTTTACACTTTCAGGAATGGGCTTTTGCATCTTTGCAGAGACACTAGGGATTTATTATATTTCTTGAACAAAATCCTTCTCAGGTACCAGAGCAGTTAGTTTTTTTTCAGAGGAAGTATCTGTCTGTATTAGCAGGAACACAGCATGGGTACAAAGCAGGAATATGGATTTCTGTTGTTTTTAACAGTGAATTTTTAACCTGTTTTTAACAGTGTTTCTAACCTGAATTTTTGTAGTTGTTAAAAAAATGTTTTTATGAAGTTTATCCCCATTGCAAAATGGCAGCAAGTTATTCTTGCACTTTTTGGGTCTGAATGTGTTCCAGGTCTCCAGGAGGTTCCTGGGAATTTGTTCCAAACCCAGGCTTAGCAGCCTCACTCATGGTTCTGTTCCTGATCACTGTGGGAGGTGCTGGGCACTGGGCTGTGTCTGTGTCAGCATTTCCAGGGCTCCTTCTCGTGTGGAGCCACAGGATCTTTTCTGCACCTGCACTCTGAGGGGTCTGGCCGCCAATGGTACTGGAGGAACCGATTCTCTAGTGGGCACTGCTTTATCAGGCCTGGGAAGTAGCTGCTGGCATTCAGACTTCTGAAAAGATTTCCAGCCCAAAAATTCAAACTGAATTATAAAGAAAATTTGTCTGCTTGTGCGCTATGGCACTGTCCTAAAACTGGAAGCTGTAGTTTCACATCATGCCTTTGGTGCAAACTTTAGCACATGAGAAACCAGGTATAAAGTTTCTTTTCCCTGGGACAAAGGAAGACGAGATACTGATGGAGAAGCCTGTGGATCATAGTGCACTATTTAGAAGGGACCAGTGGAGTAGAATATCCTTTCCCTTCTGATTTGGTAGAACATGGAAAATTACTGGCAATTGGCATGCAGTATTGTGGATTTACTTTTCCTTGTTTTGAAACTCCTTAAAACTGTGAAGAAAACATTTTGAAATGCACAAGAGATTTTGGAGATTTTGTGCTAGTTCTACTCTTTATGAAATTGCCCTTACTAATTGAGAAACATCACAAACCCTGGAAGTCACCTGTTTGCCTCTTCCTTCTTTTGGACTGTTGGGGTTGCATAGAAGTAGCAAACATATGCACTCCTAAACATTCAGCTACTCCTAAACTTTCCTTTGCCAGGTGTGTCAGAGACTATGCCAAAATCTAGGTGTAAGATGTGTTATTAACTCCTTGGATAGACACAGCCCTTTCAGGATCTTGGACACCTCAAACAATTTTGGCACAACTTCTCCCCCAATGTGGCTGCTTTAATCTGTGTTTGAGGAGCTCAGACAGTTACTCTGTTCGTTTGCCACTTCTTTTTTTTTGACTCCCAAGTAGCAGCTGAAGGAGTCAGAGTTGAACGTTTCTTGTTTTTAAAATGACTGTTCTCTTGCTCATGTTCAGGCTGAAGCTCCTCTTCAGAGATCTGGTTGGAGACACAGATGAATCATCCTCCTCTCTCCTTCCCTCTGCAGTGCCTCAGAAAGTCACTGTAGCTGATGCCTGAGCTCCTGAGACTGAGGGGGAGCAATGGAAAGGCAGCTGGAGAGGCTGTCTTGTAGAAATTATTAGAGTACTGAAGCTTACCATCAATGAAAAGAATTTAGAAAAAAATATATTTTTAATGAATCATCTGTTAAAAGCCACATTTTTAGAGCATAGGAGGGCTGGGAAATAATGGTTCAAGTTTGGGGATTAAGTACTACGGAGGATGGCATCTCTTTTTGGTCTGTGAAATTGTTAGAAAATGTTTCCAGCCCTGGAAAATTAAAACTTGATATCATGGCTGCAATCCTGAGGCTCTAGATAGGAGCAAGTCTGTATTTCATCAAGTTGTGTGAATGTGCACAATCACATCACTGAATGAAAGGTTGATTGTTTAAAAATAATTGTCAACAGCCCTATGACCTCATCCCTTGGTGTGAAGGGAGCCAAGAGATTTCTTTGTATTATTCACTGTTTTTCTCTAAATGCAAATCCAACAAACTACAAGTCTTCCAACAAGAAAGTGGATAAAGGGATACTAAAGATTCAAACAAATGATAAGCATGTGAAATATAAAAGTAGAAATCAATGTAGTCTTGCCCGTTGGCTGGCTTTTAATGCCAGTTCTGTCTAAAGTCTGCCATGATGGAAGCAAGAGGAAAGAGAAGGATAATCTGTAGATGTCTCAAGAAGAATATGACATCCCTAACTATTATGGTCTCTGACCATACTTGTGACAGCTGGTCTTTGGGGTGAAATTTCCTGTAAGAAATGCCTTTGTCTAGTTTTACTACTGCTGTGCACTAACCACTTCACATACTGAAATAAACACAACAGCTTAAGCTGTACAAGTGTCTTTGTAAAATGATCGTCCATGCTGTGTGTGGTTGGCATGAATGAGACTCCCTGACTAGCCTTTTGTAATCACTATCATTTACAGCTAATGAATGAGGTTCCTGTGAGAGGAATACCTTTTCTCCCTGGCATTTAGGGCAATAATATGCATTTCAGATTGATAGGATAGGATAGGGATCTAGCTGCAGTGGGGTGATTTGAAGGTCTGAGGGGTTCCAGGAAGCTCAGACAGCATGTCTGGGTGTTACCACAGGAAATCTAACTTGGATTTCAGTATTTAAATGGAATGGCTTTGATCCTGCCAGCCATAGATGCTGCCTGCCTGCATCTGCGTGTCCAGGGCAGTGTTCTCAAAGGTACAGTGCTGCAACAGTGCTGGTAGGCAGAGGATAAGTGTGCCTGGAGTGTTTTTGTCCTCCTGTTGCCTTACTTGAAGTTATGACCCTGGCCTGCTGGGCTTTGCTTTATGGTGACCCTGGTGGGGTGCTGGTGAGCACTGCCTCCCATGGTTACTTGGCCCCTCAGCACTTCTGGACACACTAAAGTTTCTTCAGATTGCTTCAGAAGGTTGTAGGAACTTTCCGAGAGCGTTATCTTAACATTTGCTACCCATGAGAGGTCTTTGTCTTTGCTTCTTCCCTTTCTCACTTCCCCCTCCCTCTCCCTCTCTTCTGCTCTAGAGAAACCACTCCATTGAGCAACAGCCTGTAGGCTGCCCAGGGTGGTTACCTGCAGACAGCTCTGAACCCAGAGCAGTTTGACTCAAACCCACAGTGAGAACATGAACATACCGCCTTATGTTTATCACAGAAGAGATGGAATGGTTGAATGCTGTTTTGTGTTTCAGCAAATATCTGTACAAGAGGGAAAACTCTGATTCTCACTGAATCTGAATGTAATATACTGTGATTTTTAATTTTCTTTTATTAATTTACCTACATGGTACATATTTTCATAGTTTCTTAAAAAGCAGTGCAGCAGTTAGGAGGTAATGCAGACAAGGATAAAATTACAATTAGATTTGAAGCTTTCAGCTGTGTTTTTAAACAGAACTGTACTTTCTAGAAAGGCATGCCTTCTATTTTTTCTAGTCATAATGGTCTAGTAAAAAAATCAATCAAATTTTATTGACATGTGGAAGCATGTCTTGATAATAAGTTTGAGTGCACTTATTTCTCAGCATTTACTGGGGGAAAGGGCATTTTGTAACATTTGATAAACTGAATTCCATCTGGGTTGGTTTTTTTGTTTGTTTTTTTTTGGGCTAGTGGGTTTTGGTGTTTTTTTAAAAAAAAATTTTGGTGGGGATGTTTTGAAGACGCAGAACTATACTAAAACCTGGGCAATGGTATGCTGCAACAGCTGGAAAATTATTTCAAACAAAGAAGGTGTGGGGGAAGCCAACAACTTGGGATGATTTTAGGCAGGCATGTCTTTTAGCATAGGAATGGCTTTCAGGAAGTGAGGATACAGAAACAGACAGTAGACGCTAAAGAATTCTTGCTGGGGCATAGGATCTTGTGGTGCACTTTGAAGGACTTAGTCTCATTTGGAATGTTTGGAGGACTCTAAGCAGTCCTTTCCCTGTGATTGGATACTCTTACTCAGGCACTTCCATTGCTGTTGCTGATCTGGTTTCAGAGTGCTGATGCCAGAGGTGGAAGCTGCCCTGTGGGAGAGGCTTCCTCTGTGCTCTTGGCCTCCTGCATTCTCCCACTGCCAGCCTTTGTGGAAGAATGGGGGTGTGATGTATGAGAGGGGTTTAAGACATGTGAAAGTTAGTACTGATCTAAAGATCAGTTTGGGGTAGCCTCTGTCACTGTGCCTGTATGTGCAGGAGGGCAAAACAACTGGTTAAGAAAGAGTCATGCTTTCAGAATTCTCTTAGCAGGAGAAAGAAAGGAATAATCAGTTTTGAACAAAACCTCTGAGGTGTGGGTATGATCACAGTATGATCAGCCTTTGTTTGTGGTTGCAGGACATTTGTAAACGATGTGAATTTAACAGGAAGTTGTTTGTGGGTTTTTTTACACATAAATAACAAAAAATATCCTGGGTGTCAAGAGTTAGGGCAAAAAGGATTATAGATATGTGGGTGGCCTGGAGTCTGCTTGTCTTGGGAGATGGATTAGCTGGAGTTTTTACTCGCATTTAAATATTTATTAGAGATCCTATAAAGAAGGCTTTTGGAAAGTAATTATGCAAACTAAAAGTATTCATTGCTATCCTACCCACAAAATGCCAGACTTAACAGTGAAGTGGCTTTGTGCCTTTTTTCACTAGAAGTGTGCTCAGGAACTACTGAATGAAACATGCAATTAACCAGTTGTTTTGTGTAGCTCTCTTTTGTGGGACCAGTGTGTCTTTTTCTTCATAGCAAAAAAGAGATAATTTAATTTATAATAATTATAAAAGAGATTGTTTATTCTATAATAAATTATAAAATAAATTTCATTTAGTTAATTTCTAGATGATTTTGCTCAAGGGAAGTCTAGTTGTTTTGGAATCACTTTGGTTAAGTAAAAATGAAATGTTTTCAGTTGTGGTATATTGTACCACTTTTTCTCCGGAATGGAAAGATTAAACAATTTAACTACAGCATTCTGTAGTTCCAGGGTAAATGTTTTGTCTGGAGTAAAATTCCGGTCTCCACTCAATACTATAATTCCCATTTAATTTAATGGAAACAGGGCTTCACCCTTAAGTCTGAGTGGATCTACTCTAAATGTGAGTGGGATGCTGATTAAATAGCAGTTAAAAACAGAACAAAGCCCTTTGTCAAAGTAGATGATGTGCATGTGTGTTACGTTTGACTTACACTGTATCCCAGAATAGACCCAGAACTGCTGTTGTTACAGCTTACAGGTCTTTCAGCAGAATACATTTCTGTAGTGCAAAAATCATTCCTTTCATGCTGCTTTCCTTCAGCTGTGGAGGAGTTGTACACAGAGGTCAGAAAAGCATTACAGACGCTTCAAAGTCAGACAGAGCACAGAGCTTAAAAACAAAACAAAACAAAACAAAAAGCTGTCTTTGTGTGCTGGTCTCAGTAAACTGTGTTTTGCTGGCTCCCTGCTTTTGGCTGTAACCATTGGAAATTAAGAGGCTAAAAGTGAAGCTGGCAGAGAGCAGAACCACGTGTGATTTTTGAGTGGAGCACGTTACAAGCTCTGGTGCTGTTTGGGGGGAGAAGAAAGGCAGCCCCAGCTTAGAACCCTGTTGGGCAGAGCCTCTGGGTGAGTATTCTGCTGGTTTTGCACAGCTCTGAGAGCTCATCTCATCAGCAACAGCAAGTTCCACTCTGAAGGACTGAAAGGTGTTGGTGGAGGGTTTTTTTTTTAGAGAGAGGGTTTTGGCTTGTTAGTTTGACAGGGCTTTGAGGGTTTTATGCATCTAAAAAAAAGGCACATTATTTTTCTTCTTTTTAGATATTATTGAAGATACTACTCTTATGATTTAAAAAAACAAACCCCAACCAAGCAAAAAACAACCACCAAAAACCCCAGCTACAAATAACTTCCTCAGTTGTTTAGCATAAAATTATTCCTGGGAGATCTTAGCTCATTTATTCTCATGACTTGTATTTCTGATTAAAAAGTTCCTCCTCTTCCTGTTATTTCACTATTCCTTCCCCTCTGATGTATTTTTAGAAAATAATCACACATATTTTCAATGTATCAAAAAGGCCAAGCTCTTTTGATTTCCCCTTTCAAGTGTCCTTTCCACTGATTGATCCAGTCCTTTGCTTTGCCTCTATGAGTGTGGTTAATCCTTTCCTACAGAACTGTGTGCAGCACTTCAGCAAAGCCTTGGTACTGGGTTATTTACATAGTAGCCCACAATTTTTTACAAGGCACCTGCCTTACTTCAGCCTCTTAAGTTTTCTTATTCAGACTCCTTATCTGGTTTCAGCTGCTTTCCCCCCCCTCCTCCTGGCTCTTTCTACTCTTGAGCTTCAGCCCTTCCCATATGTTCAATTCCTTGTCAGGTATGACTGCTCCTTCCTCACTCCCACCTCTGGAATTTCTTACATTTGTCTTATTTTTCCAGCCATGCCAGTCCTCCTCCTCTTTCCCCTGGTTCTGTATTTCCTTTCCCTCTTCCCATTCTTTCATCTCAGGTTATCCCACTGAATTTGCTCTACTTCGCCCTTGTTTGCTTCCCCAACAAGGTTTTCATCCAGGTCCTTATTTCAATAGAAATGCTCTTCCTCCCCCAGCACTTTTGCTCCTCCAGTGTGATCTTTGGTGATTCCCTCTTGCTCTGGCACTGCCAGGGGCTGTTGGGAGCACGGGGCTGGGGCTTGGAGCCAATTTCTGCACCTGGCACCACCAAGGGGATGCTGCTCTCCTGCTCACAGCCTTCATGAGTACACTTGAGCATCCCAGCATGTGTGGCAGCATGAAATCCATGATGGAATCCATGGAGATCCTAACAACTATTAATAAATCTGTCAGTTATGGACGTTTAAAATTTTTTTTGAAATAATTATTTTTACCATATTTGTGAGATTTTTTAATGTGGATACCTCAAAGCATATTCCTTGTATAAATATTACCCATGGTAATACTTAAAGGTATGAAATGTTAAAGCTTGTGTTTTTTCAAAGTTTAGGATTTTAGAATAGTTAAAGCTACTTTGTCCTAAGTTTCCTACCCCCAGAAGCAGGTTCTTGTTAGAAATAAATGGAGATCTTGATATTGCTTTTCTAAAATATCAAGTATTTTGTAATACAGATTTTAAAAAGAATTGTCAAGATATTACCTAGATGAATACAGGTTTTATAATAGGAAATTATTTGCAATAATGGAG